>NW_027507758.1:37798443-38998443 GCF_037356315.1 Lithobates pipiens
TCCTGTTGCATTCTTCCTGCTGACCTCTATGTCACTACCGTGTCCTCTCCAAATTCTGCCACGAGGCAACAGGATCAATTTAAGGGCGACCAATAAGATTTGCCACAAGAGAGTTATAAGAACCTGGAATGTAAGTATAATGACTGTAAGTGGGCCCACTAATCAAGTGTATGGCCTTCTTAGATGAAGTGGATGTAAGGTCCTCTAGTTATCTGTGGTCTTTGATGAGCCTAGGAATATGGTTGGATCATCTATCTATCTATCTATCTATCTATCTATCTATCTATCTATCTATCTATCTATCTATCTATCTATCTATCTATATATCTATCTATCTATCTATCATGGCTTCTTATTCTTCTGTTTTGTGTCACATATATAATTACTTATTTTATGGGCATGTCGCCAACCTACTCAATGACTCTATATTTATGCATGGGAATCTTCCGTATGACTCTAGTAGGATTGTAGGAAGTCATCCTAATTTACTGCTTTGTTTTCAACTTGTTTGTATTTTGTTGGTGTTCACATGTGGTGTTGGGATCAGAAAACTTTCCTGAATTCAGCCAACTGCTCCATCTTGCTAAAATAATCTTGTATTAGTTTATTAGTAATATAATTGGTGTCAGTGATGTGTTCAGTTACTACCACCCGTGTGAGCATTTTTTCAAAAATAGATTTAGGTAGGTGGAACACTTACTGAATTACAGTGAGTTTTCACCAAGGTAAGTCTTGTATAGCTTGTATAGCTTGTATAGCGTACCACTTTTTTCATTTTTTGCAATCACGTAAAATCCACCTCTGCTTACCTGAATCTTGTATCTGCACTTTTCTGATACCTACCCATCCAGCGTATCCAGTGTTGTCTCGCTGAGATCCTCTCATGCCCTGCCACCATTCTGTCCTACGCCGCCATATTCTTTCTGGCATCATAAAGAGGCCAGCCTACTTTTTCTGGTTCAGTGAGTGGGGCTCCCGATGATGCACCGATAAGCTCGCCCCTCCTCCTTTCCTAAATAAAAGTCTATGCCTCCTGGGATATTTGATGTGCATATCACGGGAGTCACAGAAGGCAGTGTGTGTTTAATTTACCTAAGGCTATTGACATGCATGAGGAGGCAGAGCCGGACAGTTTTTCTTTAAAAAAAAAAAATCAAATAAATTATGTATAAAGGCTGGAATTAGGGGTGGAGTGGAGGGAACTTGTGGAAGAGGGTGAAGGTCTGTTTTAAGGAGAAGATAGGTGATTGCATGCCCTACTACCTGAGGTAGGTGCAGCAGAATCAATAATCAATGGCCACAGTTACAAATCAAGTGCTGGGCAGGGAGTTCCCTACAGTTCTCTACAGTGATTTATACTAATCACCAGGGGCGTCTGGCCCCCTAATCTACATACGGGGGACTGGACGCATGGATTCCAATGGGGGTTTATTTATTTTTTGAAGCACGTGATTAGAGCCTGAGGCTCTAGAGCAGAGCACTGTGCCCCGAGCCCACCCAGTTGTGTGGCAATAGCGAATGAATATTCACTATTGTTACACTGATTATCCTCCTGCCCAATAAGGAAGCGGATCTTGAGTCCCGTTTGCTAATTGGCCATAAAGGAGAAGCGATCATATTGGCCTAGGAGGAGGAGGGAGGAAACATCATGCAGGGGAAGCCATGGCACCATGAACCAGAAGAAGGGGGAAGCAGTGTGAAGCTGCCACCCAGAGGAAGCCCGCACCATAGATGAGGTTATTGCTTGGCTGCTGACCGGACGTCTGGGAGGGTAGGGGACACCTGACTGACCAGGGGGGTGCAGAAGACCTGACTGTCCGTGGGGGGGTGCAGATGTGGAAAGATTGTGCCCTCCCAAAAAAAATATGCCACCACTGCTAGTCACCCTGTAACTACAACCATAACACCAACCACCCCTTATCTAAACATAAACTCTGCTGTAATGAGCTATACACAAAACATATATATAGTTGTGCTCATAAGTTTACATACCCTAACAGAATTCATGATTTTTTTGGCCATTTTTCAGATAGTATGATTGATAACACAGAAACATTTCTTTCACTCATGGTTGGTGTTTGACTGAAGCCATTTATTATCAATCAACTGTGTTTTATCTTTTTAAATCATAATGGCTACAGAAACTACCCAAATGACCCTGATCAAAAGTTATTTTGGCCTGATAACACGCACACAAGTTGACACAAAGGGGTTTGAATGGCTTTTTAAAGGTAACCATCCTCACCTGTGATCAGTTTTCTTGTAAGGGGTATAATAAACGTATCACCACAGAGTGGTACTGTGGATACTGGTAATGTATTCAGTGCCATGTCCCAAAATTACATATATAAAGAGAAAAAAAAAGGGAACAAGGAGGGCTTGTACTTTAAGGCACAAACAATCTAACCATGAGTGAAAGAAAAGTTTTTTGTGATATCATTCATATACTCTCAAAAAAGTATTGGGTCACCTGTCTTTACATGCACATGAACTTTAATGCACCCCACTCTTAGTCTATAGGGTACAATATGGGGTTGACCCACTTTTTGAAGCTATAACAGCTTTAACAGCTAAGAGGATGGATGTGTGGCCATTATTCTAGAAGTGCATTTGTGAGGGCAGACACTGACTGGCTCACAGTCTCTGCTCTAATTCATCCCATAGGTGTTCTATCGGGTTGAAGTCAGGCTGTGCTGGCCAGTCAGGTTCCTCCACCCCAAACTCGCTCAGACACACTATATTGACAAAAGCATTACACCACCCCTTCAAATCATTTGGTGGAGAGGGGCTTATGATTTGCGGTTGTTTTTCAGGGGTTGGGCTTGGCCCCTTAATTCCAGTGAAGAGAAGACTTAAGACGTCAGCATACATTTTGGACAATTTTATGCTGCCAACATTGTGGAAACAGTTTGAGGATGGCCCCTTCCTCTTCCAACATGACTGTGCACCAGTGCACAAAGCAAGGTCCATAAAGACATAGATGAGCGAGTTTGGGACCTGACTGATCTGCACAGAGTCCTGACCTCAACCCAATAGAACACCTTTGCAATGAGTTAGAGCAGGGACTGCGAGCCAGACCTTCTCTTCCAACATCAATGCCTGACCTCACAAATGAGCTTCTGGAAGAATGGCCAAACATTCCCATAGACACACTCCTAAACCTTGTGCACAGCCTTCCCAGAAGAGTTGAAGCTGTTGTAGCTGCAAAGGGTGGGCAAAATCAACATTGAACCGTATGGACTAAGAATGGGATGACAATAAAGTTTACTTTTGGCAACATCGTGTATATATTTGTAGATGTGGACAGCATTCAACCAAGACCGACCAAAATTTATAGAAGAATTAAAATCAGGCAGATGCTGCATAGCTCCTTATTTCAGTCCTTCATCAAGCCAAGTTCATATCTATGAAAAATATATCATATAAGCATTAAATGTCTTGAGGGCAGAAATGACATAAGTAACCATAGCAACTCTTTAAGCCAAGTGACAAAATAACATAAATGCAACTCAGAGAAATTCACCACAATAGGGTATGCTCATCATTTTGAGAGTATTATGGATACTAGGAAAGATTGTTAGGTTTGGGTTGAGCATGGGTTCAAAGCAAACCCAACTTGTTCACAGTCTGTAAACCCAGCACACTAATGTAACCATGTGTAACTTTAGCAACCAACTGACAATAAAGCACCTCCCCATAGAAGGGCCAATAATGGGAGTTCTCTTATGTAGCAGCCCCCTCCCTTCCATCAGATTTTGTCAGTGTGTGATGGAGTAAATAGGGTGAGCTGACCCAAATTACAACACTACTAAGTGCACCAAAGCACCAGATCCTCGTACCCCCTTTTGCCATAACTAGTAATTACATTAGGAAATCTCCCGCATTTATGTCAAATAGGTTTAAAGGTAGAGACTGGGGCTCAGCATGCACAGCTAGTAGGAAGCAGGCAGGTTCTGTTTTTGCAAATGAAAAAAGGTGCCACCTATAAGAGGGGCTGCAAAAGAACCCTTTTTTTTTTTTTTTTGCTGAAAATGGCACCTAAGCAGCACTAAAGTAGCTATGTACCCTTGAGAAGGAGATGTGCATGCCCTTTGCTCCCAATTTCATTGAGAGTCTGCTCCTGCTGAGCTCTTTGATGCATAACCATGTGTTTCCCATGTGTATTAGACATGCGCGGTTCATTTCGTTCCAAATAAATAATTGGACAAATTTTTTATTATTCGGAGATTCAGATACAGCTGAATACCCCAATTACAGTATAAACAGTTTACACAATGCTCCTGTAGCACCCTCTTCTTTTAGGCAGGTGCTAGTATTTTTCTAGTTGCAGGACTAGATACAGGTAAATTTAGCCTGGCCTGTGTTTCTATTCCAGGCCTAATTGTTTTGATCTGGGAATGGGAGTGTTAGTATAGTGGGGGGTGTGGGAACCTACACTCTGGCTCAGAGATCCTCTCCTGCTTTCAGTGGAATTGTTCTGGAAGGGAGGCTGGACTTGAGACCTGAGTGGCAGGCAGCTCATGTGGGGGGCTCTGACCAATCATTAATTTGCATTGGCAGGGGGCAGGCCTCCTATATCGGCTGGGGTCACATGCTTCCAGGGGGGAGTCATGAAGTGCAGGAAAGACAGCATTGCATGCTGAGGTGCTGTGTCGGGCATCCCCATGCGGGAATGTGCCGCGTGAGCGGAGGAAGGATGGAGAAGCCGCGGAAAAGGAACTAAAGTTGAGGATTCTCATCTCTGCAGAGTGCATCAGGTTTTTGTGACTGGGGAACACAGTGCTTGACTGCAAAGAGGAGCAAGTGGAGGAAGTAGGAGTAAAGCTGAGGAAGTAGACCAGCTATTGGATTTCCGGGGAACACAGGACTTCGATACAAAGGAGAAGGTCAGTGTAACGTTGAAGAAGCAGAAGTGCTGGAGAGTGTAGCGTAGCATGCTGTGTGGCTGGGCTGGAGCAATAGTCTGTCGTTTAACATGTGCCAAGTTTAAGTTTGCAACAACTTCCAGAGACTGTGGGTCTGTTAGTTCTTTGAGCCATGGAAAATAGGCAGTATAGCCCTTTGGCTCTCTATTTGTAGGAGGAACCCTACATCAGTCTAATACAGGGGGATTATTCAGACTGATTCACCTTGTTCAACTGGAAGCCATGAGTAGTAAATATTCATCAGATAGATAACAGAAGAGGCAATAGTCTGCAGTAAAGACTCTACCATGGAAATCCATAAACAAGGCCAATCCCATGGATGATAACCGATCCTTCTGAAATATTCATAGGCATCTCATACAACCCTCATATCTCTCCAAGTTTATCCCACAAATAAAATTAAGAAAACGAAACAACTGACTGTTTATTGCCTTTTGGGTGATTGATGAGGGGATGGTAGCAGGGTGATTGGAGGATTGCTACAACCACACTTGCAGCCCCTATGGGGGTACCGATACTCTCCGAACAACTAAACAAAATTAGTCAGAATTTCCGAAGTTCTAATTGAAATTTGAATCACATTTTACATCGAATTCCATTCGGATTTACAAGACCTGAATTAGGCCATATTTCTTCAAGAATCTGTCTCCATAATTGTCTCAAACGACTACGGCATTTCACCCATTCCCCATGGGGGATTATGTTGTAATTATGATGAAGAAATAATACATTTCATAAACTTCAGGTGGAGATGTAAAGTCAGTTAGACCTTAACACAGCGGTGAACTAAAGGTAACCATGACTTCATACTTTTCCCAATTTTAAATGGATCAACCCTCCTAGTTTACACAACCAAACTAATTGCGAAGCAGAAACCAAAAGATATTTACATGTTTTTGGTGGGTAGATAAAGAGAGACATAACACTGCAGTAAAGGATTACTCGTATACCTAAATGAATTGTTCTCAAAAGACAAAGCGAACGTTATTGTTTTCCCAGGTGAGCCAAGCCATTATCAAACAAAGTATTTAACAAAACTTATTGTGAGGACCCCAAGAGTGTGTATACAGCTGGACTCTATCTAAAAACAAATTGAGCCTGCCAAAAGTTAATTTCAAACATTTCTGAGAGACATCAGGATTCTGTCTATTCAATAATATTTTAAAATTCATATATCATACGTCATTCAAATTATATATTATATTCCATGTCATAGATACAAATATGATTTTAGTGTCTACTGACCCAATGATAATTCTGTCATAAGGTAAAAATATAATATTTGATGTAGAATAAATTAGAAGTAAGAATTGTTTTAAGATACCAATCATTGTTATGAAAGACATATAAATCGTGACTATGTCTGCATAAAAATATACATATAGCATGTGTTTTTCCTAGATAAATAAGTATTCATAGGATATACAAGAAATATTCATTTATCCGTATAGATAATCATTTTATGTGATATTGATTAATCAATATTATATATATATATATACATACATACATACATACATACATACATACATACATACATACATACATACATACATATATATATATATATATATATATATCTCAATGCGACCTTCTGTACACTACTCAGAGCCAAATTATCCCAATAGTTAAGAGACACCAGATCACTATATATATATATATATATATATATATATATATATATATATATAGAGAGATATATATATATATATATAGAGATAAAACAAATAGTATAAAGTAGTAGTACTGATTAAAATTATCAGTATGGTTAGCAGCCACTTGAAGTACATTAAAACAAATATGCCTAAAGTACAGTAGTAAAATATACCAAAAATAACATATATAACAGAAAGACAGTATAATCAATACATAGTCCAATAGTTAAAGCAGCGCTGATGCTGGATGAGTGTCCAACTTCACAAACATAATCTGGTGATATAGCAAAATTAGTCTTATAGCATTGGGTGATCCTAGGCAGTAGATAATAAGTACACCCTACACCAACTTCCAGTTTTAGCCACGTGAGGAACTCCTCTCCCTATGCGATTTAAACTCACCAAACAGATGAAAGAAAACAGCCTTAATTGAGCCTTTTCTCCAACTAGACTCCCATCATCAGTATAGGAAACAGGCTAGTGTTATACTATGCCTCCTGGAAGGGGAAGAAGCTTTCCCTCTGCTCCACTCCATAGACATTGTCCACCATTGAGTTCAAGACTATTGTGCGTTTATCTTTTCCATAGTCAAAATGAGAGTCGAATTGTATCACTATATTCTTATCTTTTCCCAAGTTTATGAAAAACCTTTAACAGCTCTCTGGAATGAAGCCCCCCACCTCTATGGAGTGACCGGGTTTGAGGCTGAAGTTATACACGAAAAAAAAAGTATTATCTGCCATACTGCTCCCTTATCAGACAAACTATAAACTATAAATATATATATATTCATCAGCACCAATATACAGACAGATACACATTATGAAAATAGAACATATTATTTAACGGATAGTTCAGAACACATTTTTCTGCCCTCAGACATGCCTAGTGGTTGAAGGTGATATTACCTGAATTTTCAAAAGTTAATCATTAGATTTTTTTCAACCAAGGGAAAAGAGGTCATACTTTTTGGGCTGAGCTTATTATAATTGTTATGATCCTTTTGTCTAACATGGTATTTAGGATGAGGATAGATACCATGAAATGACACTCAATCACACACTCAATCAGACATGCAGACACACACACTCCATTCATTAACTCATACCTCTACATTCATGAATATTCCTGGACATCTTATGCTTTCAAACTCAGCGGTCCCAAGAAGTAATTCCTCTTTAAGAGTAGCCACCTTGAAAGCCACGGCAGCCATTCTAAAAACTCTGATAACCAGCAATTCAGACCAGTAGCCATTTTGAAATGGGTAATTATATCGTGTTGATTTTTACCTTATATTCATTTGTGTAATCTTAAATATTTACTTATTGATTATTATATAGTTGGATAACTATTTTCCTTGAATCAGTAACCGCCTTGTAGATTTTTTTCTAAGCTTCTATTTTAAAATTTAAAATTGTATAGTTTCCATTCTATTGCCATAACACACATCTAATTTTTATTTCACGTTGTTAACCACTTACTTACCTGCAGTATAGTAAAGGTTTAATTTGTGAAATACAGACTTTCTGTCTAATTGTCATTTTTACAAGGTTATTGATTCTACAGTGAAGTTTGTCATTTCTATATCATTTAAAAAGTACATCACTCCCATTTGCGGGTGTTTCAATTGAGATTCTTAATTTTATTTAGCACAATTGGTATTTAATGTTTGCTTTTCTCAACCAATAAATATATAACAATTTTTTATGAATACATGTCTGATGAATAAATCTCCTATTTTTAGACTGTGGTTATAGCGATTGATTCTGTATCTTAAAAATATTATCATTTAAAAATTACTCAATCATAAATACCATGGAGGAAAATTATCCTCATGAGCACGACAAGCCCTTCCCTGCCAGTGACATTTATACAGTAATCGGTGTTTTTTTTTTTTTAACTCTGATTGCTGAATAAATGTCACTGGTCCCAAAAAAGGTCAAAAAGTGTCCGATCTCTCCACCACAATGTCGCAGTCGTGCTAAAAATCGCAGATCGCCGCCAATACTAGTAAAAAATAAATAAATTATCAAAATGGCATAAATCTATCCCCTATTTTGTAGATGCTATACTTTTGAGCAAACCAATCAATATACGCTTATTGTGATTGTTTTTTTTAACCAAAAATATGTAGAATACATATTGGCCTAAACTGATGAAGAAAACATTTTAACAATTTTTTTGGGATATTTATTATAACAAGAAGTAAAAAAAAAATATTTATATATTTTTTAAATTGTCGCTTTTTTTTGTTTATAGCTCAAAAACTAAAAAAAACGCAGAGGTGATCAAATACCAGCAAAAGAAAGCTCTATTTGTGGGGAAAAAAAGGTATAGGTTTTGTTTGTGTATGACATAACCACACAATTTTCAGTTAAAGCGACGCAGTGCCGTATCGCAAAAAATGGCCTGGTCATTAAGGGGGTGAATCCTTCCGATCCTTGAGTGGTTAATTGAACAAGCTGAAGTTAGAAGCTGATTGGCTACCATGCACAGCTGCACCAGATTCTGAGTGCTTCAAATTTTTAGTAAATCTCCCACCATCTATACAAAACACCTACATATTCCTATTCGTTTGGATGATGCACCCATCCTCTCACACAAATCAAGACTCAGACTTCATATGACATATGACAAAGGGAAAAAAATGTCCTAAAAAAGTAGTGTCAACCTTCTTATAATAGCGTTATGCTATGCTGCCATTTTAGGTAAAAATACAGTTTCGCAAAGTTCCTGCCTGATTTTAATTTATAAAGGTCCATTGGTGTACTCGATCCATGGCTAAGATTTACATTCTATACTGTGCAGCTGATAATTTAATAGAGTGTGACCAAAAATTAATTTACTGCAAGTCAATTCTGGGAAGAAAAATGTCTGCATTCAGGACATGTACGGAATAGCACTCCTTTATCTGACCTCTTCAGTTTTTCATCCAATAATGATGTTTCTGGTGTGATATCATTGTCAGTACATTATTCACTCCAGATCTTGGCCAGCATCCACATGCTTTCAAAGTAACTTGCAGAGGCAAAAAAAGAATGGTGCAGCTAGAATGAAATTTTCCTGGAGGGCATTGTAGCAATTAGATAGATGAATGACCATAAGTTTTAATTAGAACGCTAGGTACACACTCCATATCATTACTCCTGGAAACAAAGCTAATGCAGTGTTGAGAGGCACAGTTCTATAGAGCAGTCGATAACCCGCAGATACAGAATGCTTAGCTGAATATAATTTTTTAATGCTGCTGCTTTTTTACTGTGTCCAAACATAAAAACAGTTGTTTAGTGCTTTCCATTTAAAGGTACATCTTGGTGAAAAATCAAAATTGGGCATTAAAAGGAGCCCCGTAGTGGATAATAATGCAATCATATAAAGTCTCTGCTGGGTGGTAGGCACCAGAAGATCCAAATCACAACGTTTTGATAAATTAAGACTTCCAATCCTCCTTTGTAAATGCCAACTTTTTAAAGGTCTGTATTTATGTAGGTTATACTACTCTAAAAAATTGAGCAGGTACACTGAGCTCCCTATGTGCACCATCAAGAATGAATTAGCAATTTTTTTAGGAGTGTACATTAACAACTTCCACACTGGGCTAATTCTGGCATTCCTCTCCTACATGTAAACATCATCATGCTTTTGCTAGAAAATTACTCAGAACCCCCAAACATTATATATATATATATATATATATGTTGTTTTTTAGCAGAGACCCTAGTAAATGATTGTTGCAATTTGTTATGTCACACGGTATTTGCACAGCAATTTTTCAAACTCAGTTTAATAAAGATTAAAAAAAAAAACTTTCATAAATAATAATAAAAAAAAACACAATATTTTCCTCATTTTTTTTTTGTATAATGTGAAAAATAATGTGAAGACATGTCATACTTTAAAATTGCACACACCAGTGGAATGACACCAAAGTTTGGTACTTAAAAATCTCCATAGGATACGCTTTAACATTTTCTAAAGGTTACCAGTTTAGAGTTACAGAGGTGTTCTTATAGTAAAATACATAAATAATAGTGTGCTTGTATAAGTAGTGCTCAAACATAAGGTAAAAACAGCTGCAACATAAAATTGGGAGATAAAAAACAATAAAATTGTGAAAAAGAACAACTATGTTGAGCTGCTAAAAAAAAAAAAAATCAACAAAAATGATCATATAAAGTCTCCAATGTCCAAAGACACAATGGCTTTATGAGTAGTCAAGACAAGTGAAACAGAAAGTCTTCTTGGTAGAGAGGAAGTAAAGAGGAGACATTGGTAGAAGTGGTAGGAGAGGAGAGACCAGATTATTAGGAGCTGTATGCGGACTGCATATTACCAACTCTTGCCTCCCCTGACTTACCTGGAATGTTGGATACTCAAAGACTCTTATGACCTTCCATAATTAGTCTATGTTCTAGGGTAAAAGTTCATATTAACCTCTGTGTCGGTAGCGTGTCACATGGGGGAGGACTTTCCTTCTGAATCATATACGCATTTTTGTGATGTGCTTTTGTCTGTTTCACTTATCTTGGCTACTCATAAGCCATTGTGTCTTTGGACTTTAGAGACTTTATATGATATTTTTTGTTGATTTTGCCTCTTGTGGTAGCAATATTACTCTCACTCTAACGTTCGCAGCGATACATCATGTGTGTGATTCGAGCTCCATTTACATATGCACACATCACTTGTAATAGAAATAAGGCATGACAGGTCCTCTTTATGGAGACATCTGGGGTCGATGAGACCCCAGATATCTACTCCACCCTGGAAAGCATGAGATCAAAAAAAAAAGTTGATCTCTGCTTTCCAGGTAAAAAAACTGGCAGTGTTAACATTTTGGGGACTTTATACTATTTGCCACAACTTTTTTTTTGTGAATGAGTAGGTACTATGTATGTACCCCATACTCATTCACATGCAGGGGGGGATGTCAGTATCTGTGGGCCCCCCTTAGTGACTTCCAGATCTCATTAGGCCCTACCCACCCACAGATCCCCAAACATCACGAGCAAGGGTTGTGGGGGAAGTCAAGGTGCCAGGAAGGTCCCAATTGAACGGGAACCCCTCTATGCAGGGCCAGGGTGAGAAGGGGCATCTGCCCTGGGCGCTGGCTGTACAGTATGTGCAGTGGAGGAGCGCACTGGGAGCTCCACTCTCTCTTCCTCTCACTGACAGGCATGACTGCAGTGTCCCTTCTGTCAGCAGGGATTTTATCCGTCTGGAGTGCAGTGACACTCTGTGGCTATGACTAAGGCTACACACCGAAACGTGTAAGTCCTGTATTATTCTGTAACACACAGATTAATAAATGTATTCTTGTGGAAGATCGAGCTGCCAGGTTTCTTTTATCTACTCTGAGCCGCCACAGAAGTGGCCTCCTAGATCGATTTTGTGTTTACATATGACACAGAGCACCTCAAGTGACAGTGCCTTCTCCGTTCAGGAGAAGCACCTGCTAGGAGGCTTGGCATAGAGCATTCTGCAGTAGTTCTGTACTGGGCGGCCTCAGGAGGAAGGGAGAGCTCTGTGTACTACGTGGCCGCAGCATGAGGGGAAATTTCTATGTATTGGGGCTAGGAGGTGGGCGGGAGCTCTGTGTACTTGGAGTGCTATAAGGTGTGGGGAAGCTCTGTATAATGGGGAGTGCTAGGAGGTAGGGAGAGCACTGTGTATTGGGGGATGCTGGGAGTTGGGGGGAGCTCTGTGTATTGGGGGTACTAGGAGGTAGGGGGAACTTTTTGTATTGGGGGCTAAGAAGTGGGGGTAGCTCTGTGGACTTGGTGTGCTGAGAGGTGTATGGAAGCTCTGTGTATTGGGAATTGCTAGGAGGTGGTGGGAGCTCTGTGTACTGGGGATGCTAGGAGGTGGGGGGAGCTCTGTGTATTGGGAGGGTGCTAGGATGTGGGGGAAGCTCTGTATATTTGGAGGGTGCTAGGAGGTGGGGGGAGCTCTATATATTGAGGGGGTGCTAGGAGGTGGGGGGAGCTTGGTGTATTGGGGGCTAGGAGGTGGGGGTTGCCCTGTGAACTTGGAGTGCTGGGAGGTGTAGGAAAACGCTGTGTATTGGGAAGGGCTAGGAGGTGGTGGGAGCTCTGTGTACTGGGGATGCTAGGAGGTGGAGTGGGAGATCTGAGTATTGGGGAGTGCTAGGAGGTGGGGGAGCTCTGTGTATTGGGAGGGTGCTAGGATGTGGGGGAGCTCTGTGTATTGGGAGGGTGCTAGGAGGTGAGGGGAGCTCTGTGTATTGAGGGGGTGCTAGGAGATGGGGGGAGCTTTGTGTATTGGGGACTAATAAGTGGGGGGAGCTTTGTGTATTAGGGTGGTGTTAGGAGTTGGGGGTCTGTGTATTGGGGTGGGGAGATCTGTGTATTGGGCAGTTCTGGGAGGTGGGAGAGCTAGTAGATCAGAGAGATTTGTATATTGAGAGTGCTACAGGGTGGGGTAGCTCTGCACTGGGGTAGAACGGGGGACCACTGCTCTAGGTGGGGCTAGAGTTGGGGAGAGCTCTGTACTGGGGGGTGGGAGGATGGGTGAGCTTGGTGTACTGCGGGGTGAGAGTAATGAGGGGTGGGTGCAGTTTCCCATCTTCGCCTTGGGCGCCGATTGACCTTGTCCCGGCACTGCCTCTATGTTGAGGGCATGTGGCTTAGTATAGTTTGGAAGGGGTAGGGGGGCACATGCTTGTTTCCCTCCTTTCCTGGTCAGCAGATTGCATTGCTGGGATTAAGGGTCTGGTATGGATTTTATTCATTATTCATTATCCTAGGGTTCCAACATCAACAATTTATTTGGGTAATAAAACGCTGGTTGGTTGCTATCAGTTACTGTATAATACTGCGTACCTGTATGTGTCAGACTTACCTTTCTTGACCCTGTTCTAGAAAATATAATAAAATAAATTGTCACACGCAATCATTATATTCATATTTCAATCGGCTCATTTTGGTATTTATATTCTATGGTTGCAGTTCATCGCCTCATGCTATCATACTTTCAAATCTTCCGTATTAAAACTTTTTTTTTAAGCGTAAGATAGAATGTTATTACAATCACAGGATTAGCTTAGGCAAAAGGTAAAAAGGAATCATCATTGGCTACAGCACAAATGGCAGAGATGGTTTGTGGGAAGCCAACCTTCAGGAGGTAAATTACATGACAAAGATTTAATAGAGAGAAGTCACACATTGCGAGGGATTAATAGTCACAATACATGACAGGTCTTTGAAGTTCGCGCTGGAATGATTTTATTTTATACCCTGGAATACTGAACTAATTTTAAAACGAAATCAACATAAAAGGCAAAATATATACTATATTTCCCTATGCTTCCATAAAAAGACATAACTGGATGGAGGAAAGATTAAAGGAAATCTGTCATTAACAAAAGAGCTATTGAATATGCAGCAGTTTACTAATTGAAGTCGCATCTTTCCTCTGAGTCTGTCCGGGTTTAGATGAATATTACAGTGGGATTCTAACCACTTAACCTTTTTACGCCTTTTAACCACTTTCAGACCGGACCATTTTGCTGGTAAATGACCAGAGGTCTTTTTACACTTTGGCACTGCGCTGCTTTAACTGGTAATTGCGCGGTCATGCAATGTTGTACCCAAACAAAATTTGCGTCCTTTTCTTCCCACAAATAGAGCTTTCTTTTGATGGTATTTGATTGCCTCTGCGATTTTTATTTTTTGCGATATAAACGTAAAAAGACAGCAAATTTTGAAAAAAAATGATATTTTCTACTTTTTGTTATTAGAAAAATCCAATAAACTCAATTTTAGTCATACATTTAGGCCAAAATGTATTCAGCCACATGTCTTTGGTAAAAAAAAAGTCAATAATTGTATATTTATTGGTTCGCGCAAAAGTTGTCACATCTACAAACTAAGGTACGTTTTCTGGAATTTACGCAGCTTTTAGTTTACGACTGCCTATCTCATTTCTTGAGGTGCTAAAATGGCAGGGCAGTACAAAACCCCCCCAAATGACCCCATTTTGGAAAGTAGACCCCCTAAGGAAATTGATAAGAGGCATGTTGAGCCCATTGAATATTTTATTTTTTTGCCTCAAGCGATTGAATAATGACAAAAAAATATATATATTTTTTTTTTTACACAAAGTTGTCACTAAATGATATATTGCTCACACATGCTATGGACATATGTGAAATGACACCTCAAAATAAATTCTGCTGCTTCTCCTGAGTACGGGGATACCACATATGTGGGACTTTTTGGGAGCCTAGCCGCGTACGGGGCCCCGAAATCCAAGCACCGCCTTCAGGCTTTCTAAGGGCGTAAATTTTTGAGTTCACTTCTCACTACCTATTACAGTTTTGAAGGCCATAAAATGCCAAGATGGCACAAAACCCCCACAAATGACCCCATTTTAGAAAGTAGACACCCCAAGCTATTTGCTGAGAGGCATGTTGAGTTCATGGAATATTTTATATTTTGCCACAAGTTGCGGGAAAATTACAAACTTTTTTTTTTTTTTTTTTTTCACAAAGTTGTCACTAAATGATATATTGCTCATGCATGCCATGGGCATATGTGAAATGACACCCCAAAATAAATTCTGCTGCTTCTCCTGAGTACGGGGATACCACATATGTGGGACTTTTTGGGAGCCTAGCCGCGTACGGGGCCCCGAAAACCAAGCACCGCCTTCAGGCTTTCTAAGGGCGTAAATTTTTGAGTTCACTTCTCACTACCTATTACAGTTTTGAAGGCCATAAAATGCCAAGATGGCACAAAACCCCCACAAATGACCCCATTTTAGAAAGTAGACACCCCAAGCTATTTGCTGAGAGGCATGTTGAGTCCATGGAATATTTTATATTTTGCCACAAGTTGCGGGAAAATTACAAACTTTTTTTTTTTTTTTTTTCTTTCACAAAGTTGTCACTAAATGATATATTGCTCACGCATGCCATGGGCATATGTGAAATGACACCCCAAAATAAATTCTGCTGCTTCTCCTGAGTACGGGGATACCACATATGTGGGACTTTTTGGGAGCCTAGCCACGTACGGGGCCCCGAAAACCAAGCACCGCCTTCAGGCTTTCTAAGGGCGTAAATTTTTGAGTTCACTTCTCACTACCTATTACAGTTTTGAAGGCCATAAAATGCCAAGATGGCACAAAACCCCCACAAATGACCCCATTTTAGAAAGTAGACACCCCAAGCTATTTGCTGAGAGGCATGTTGAGTCCATGGAATATTTTATATTTTGCCACAAGTTGCGGGAAAATTACAAACTTTTTTTTTTTTTTTTTCTTTCACAAAGTTGTCACTAAATGATATATTGCTCACGCATGCCATGGGCATATGTGAAATGACACCCCAAAATAAATTCTGCTGCTTCTCCTGAGTACGGGGATACCACATATGTGGGACTTTTTGGGAGCCTAGCCGCGTACGGGGCCCCGAAAACCAAGCACCGCCTTCAGGCTTTCTAAGGGCGTTACAGTTTTGAAGGCCATAAAATGCCAAGATGGCACAAACCCCCCCCAAATGACCCCATTTTGGAAAGTAGACACCCCTAAATTTAGGGGTACACTAGTGAGACTAGGTAATAAATGGCGGGTGCCCTGAAACTATAAAAAAATAACTAACCAACCAGCGTCACCTGTAACCGTTATATGGTGATCACTGGTGAAAGGGTTAACTAGGGGGCAATCAGGGGGCTTTATGCGGTAGTATATGGGGGTCCCTGGCGCTATAAAAAGCTGCGGCGAACCTAAATACCTACCTGCCTAACTAGCGTCACCTGTGACACTAATACGGCGATCAGAAAAATTATCGCTTATTAGGCTGGGTTCACACTGGAGCGATGTGGGAACGCCACGAATGCGCTGCGGGTTCCCACATCACATGCCTCCTGGCGGCAGTTCACACTGCCCTATGTGAACTGTTGGGAGTGTCAGTGAAATGTTAATGACACCCCCAGATCAGTTCGCATATCGCAGTGCGATCTGCAAACTTGGATCGCATGGTGTGAACACCCATGCGATCCGATTCTGCTGCGGACCAAAAAAAGGGTCCCGTGCGAGTTTGCGGCGGGTGCGGCGGGTGCGACACGAATTCAGCCATACTATCTGTATAGCTGAACTCGAATCGCACAGAGATCGGATGTGATTTGCACTGCAGTGCGGTGCGAATCACATTCGTTCTCATAAACCGCTGCAATGTGAACCCAGCCTTAGTGACACTGGCGACGGGGGGTGATCACGGGGTTAAACCTTTATTGGGGGGGTTAGGGGGGTACCTTAGAACTAAAGGGGGCTAACCCTAACTGCCCTAACAGTTATTACAGTCACAAATGACACCCGCCGGGTGATCAGGGGGTTAAACCTTTATTAGGCAATAAATGGCGGGTGCCCTGAAACTATAAAAAAATAACTAACCAACCAGCGTCACCTGTAACAGTTATATGGTGATCACTGGTGAAAGGGTTAACTAGGGGGCAATCAGGGGGCTTTATGCGGTAGTATATGGGGGTCCCTGGCACTATAAAAAGCTGCGGCGAACCTAAATACCTACCTGCCTAACTAGCGTCACCTGTGACACTAATACGGCGATCAGAAAAATGATCGCTTATTAGGCTGGGTTCACACTGGAGCGATGTGGGAACGCCACGAATGCGCGGCGGGTTCCCGCATCACATGCCTCCCGGCGGCAGTTCACACTGCCCTATGCGAACTGCTGGGAGTGTCAGTGAAATGTTAATGACACCCCCAGATCAGTTCGCATATCGCAGTGCGATCTGCAAACTCGGATCGCATGGTGTGAACACCCATGCGATCCGATTCTGCTGCGGGCCAAAAAAAGGGTCCCGTGCGAATTTGCGGCGGGTGCGGCGGGTGCGGCGGGTGCGGCGAATGGCTGAACTCGAATCGCACAGAGATCGGATGTGATTTGCACTGCAGTGCGGTGCGAATCACATTCGTTCTCATAAACCGCTGCAATGTGAACCCAGCCTTAGTGACACTGGCGACGGGGGGTGATCACGGGGTTAAACCTTTATTGGGGGGGTTAGGGGGGTACATTAGAACTAAAGGGGGCTAACCCTAACTGCCCTAACAGTTATTACAGTCACAAATGACACCAATGCAAAAAAAAAAAAAAAAAAATGACATTGGTGTCACTGTGACTGGGGGGCAGGGGTAATTGGGGGGGTAATTGGGGGGGTGATCGGGGGGGTGTGAGTGTGCCTGGCATGTTCTACTGTGTAGTGACGTGTTGGTGCAACTCACCGATCCTCTCTCCTCGGTGTCGGAACGAAAAATACCGACACGGAGGAGAGAATACATCACTTCCTCTCCTGTGTTTACATTACAGGAGAGGAAGTGATGTCACGAACGATTCCTATTCGTCGGGAGCGATCGCGAGGGGGTGGCCATGAACGAATGGCCGCCCCCTCATCCGGGATCGCTCCCGCACGAATACCGACCGCCGCAGGCACCGGGCGGGGGCCCGATCGGGCCCCCGACCCGTGGGAAGGCAGGGACGTACATGTACGCCAATATGCCTGCCCGTGCCATGCTGTCGACGTACATCGTCGTGCGCCGGTCGGGAAGTGGTTAAGTTAAAATCAGTATTTTTTTCTAGAAAATTACTTAGAACCCCCAAACATTATATACCAGTATATTTTTTTAGCAGAGAATAAAATTGTGATTGTTGCAATATTTTATTTTTACACGGTATTTGTGCAGTGGTCTTTCAGACAAATTTTTTGGGGAAAAAGACACTTTCATAAATAAAAAAAAAAAAAACGAAACAGTAAAGTTAACCAAATTTTGTTGTATAATGTGAAAGATGATGTTATGCCGAGTAAATAGATACCCAACATGTCACGCTTTGAAATTGCGCACACTTGTGGAATGGCGACATACTACGGTACCTAAAAATCTCCATAGGCGATTTCTTTAAAAAAAAATAACGGTTACCAGGTTAGAGTTACATAGGAAGTCTTTTTCTAAAAGTATTGCTCTCACTCTGGCGATTGCGGTGATACATCACATTGCGGTGATTTGAACACCGTTTACATTTGCGGGCGCGACTTACCTATGCGTTTTCTTTGTTGCGCGATCACGCCAGGATGGGGGCACTTTACATTTTTTAAATTTTTTTTCTTTTTTTATTTTATTTTATTTTTATTACATTGCCCTTTAAAAAAAAAAAAAATCTGATCACTTTTATTGCTGACACAAGGAATGTAAACATCCCTTGTAACAGAAATAGGGGGTGACAGGTACTCTTTATGGGGGGTCGAGGGTTTAAAAGACCCCAAATCCCTCCTTTGCACTTAAGGTTATTAAGATCGTCAAAATTGGTGATTCTGAATACTGGTGGCTCAGGTCTCTCAGTGGAACGGGAGGCCCGGGAAGAACAGTTGAAGGTGGTGGGAGGGGGAATAACAGCCAAGCAGCTTTTAGAGGAATTGGTTGTTATAACTAAAGAGCCAGCCGACCGCTCTAAAAAATTGTACCGGGGTAATGCCTGGGGAATAACCTCTTCAAGCCATGAATTCAAATTTGCGTACGGTCGGCGTGAAGGGGTTAAAGACCAGGCCTAGTTAAAATCTGTATTTCTGCTAGAAAATGACTTAGAACCCTCAAACATTATATATATATATATATATATATATATATATATATATTTTTTTAGCAGAGATGAAAAAAAATGGCGGCCGTTGAAATATTTTATGTCACACTGTATTTGCGCAGTGGTCTTTTAAGCACAATTTTTATGGGAAAAAATACACTTCAATGAATTAAAAAAAAAAAAAAACAGTTAAGTTAGCCCATTTTATTGCTAAAATGTGAAAGATAATGTTACACCATGTAAATTGACACCTAACATGTCATGCTTTGAAATTGCGCACACTCATGGAATGGCGACAGACCACGGTACTGACGTTTTAAAGTTTTTAATGGTTATCAGTTTGGAGTTACAGAGGAGGTCTGGTGCTAGAATTATTTCTCTCACTCTAACGTTCATGGTGATACCTCACATGTGTGGTTTGAACACTGTTTAAATTTGCGGGCACAACTTACGTATGCACTAACTTTGGCGCACGAGCACGTAGGGATGGGGAATTTTAAACATTTTTTTTCTTATTTATTTTTTTTTTTTTTTTTTTACACTGTCCCATTAAAAAAAAAAAATACATTCTGATCACTTTTATTGCTGTCACAAGGGATGTAAACATCTCTTGTGACAGTAATAGGCAGTGACAGGTACTCTTTATGAAGGGATCTGGTCTCTAAAAGACCCCAACCCCCTCCTCTGCACTTGAAAGTATTGAAAACGCCAAGATCGACTTTTTGAATACTTTTTTAAAAGTGTCATAGTTGGCCACAGAGTAAATCGGAAGTGATGTTGTGACATCACTTCGGGGTTACCAGATCCGAGTCCCGATCAAAGCCGATTATGGCTCTATTCAGGTCTCCAGCCAGCCAGTGGATGTGCCAGTTGGTCGCTTGGGCCTCTCGGTGGGACAAAAGAGCTGGGACAGAGCAACGGAAGGCAATGGCAGAAGGGGGGGCATCCCCTTCCACTACTTGTAATAACAGCCAAGTGGCTGCTTAGTCGCATCAGTCGTTGTCACAAGAAAGCCGATCGTCAGCTCTAAAAAACAGTACTGGGGTGGTGCCTGCAGCTGCAAGCTCTTGAAGTAAAATGATGTACAGGTACGTGATTTGTCCGCAAGTGGCTAAGCTAGTTCTGTGCATAGCCATGATGATTGCTAATCTGCTGATACATAAATGATCCGTTCCAGGAGATTGATGTTTGTAGTTGTAAGAGGGTGTTGGGTACTGGCCTTTGAGAAACTAGCGTTGCTGTCTGAAGAGCAATCCACAACAGCGAGATTGGACCTGTTCGTTTTATAGTAATGCTTTACACTTAGTTCAGCTCCTCAGCTGATAGAAGGAACAAAAATTTGTGAAACTAAAAAAAAACAAAAAAAACAGCTGTAATAACATAAATGAACACCAGAGGGTACAATCTAAGTGCAGCACACTGAATCTTTATTAATAAGAAATAAAAATGGCCACACATATTATAGGAGTAAAAGTGCATAATAACGATTCATTATGCTGTCCTTAGATTGCGCCCTCTGGTGTTCCTTTAGTAGGAAGGTCTAGATCTCTCTAGATCTAGATCTCTAGATTAAGCCCCAGTAGGGGGTGTGGAGCAAAAAAAGTGGAGCGCTGAAAACATTAATGTGCCCCAGCCCCCTTGAGCCAATTCAAGAACTAGCTTGGGTGAGGACACTGCTGGATGCCTGGACAGGTAAGTGCCCTAATAGCAATAGCAGCTACAGTATTTGTAGCTGCTGACTTTTAATTGTACTCCAAACGCCGCTTTAAATACAGGCAAAGACCAAAAACATTTATGTCCCAGAGCCACATACCGCTTACAAAGAGGAAAATTAACTTTACTGTTAATGTACAAACACAGACAGTCTACTCAAGAGCTCCTCTTTAACATGTTTCACCCCCTACTGGTAATATAGAAAATGATTGTGCTACTAACTTAAAGAGAAAATAAGCTGCCAGCATCGGCAGTAAGACTAATTTCATATAAAATATGGAGGAAAAAGTGCAGTGCTGAAAACATTAATGTGCCCCAGATGTACACCTAAGGAAAAATGTGGTTCTGGGACATAAATGCTTTTGCTTTTTGCCTGTATTTAAAGCGGAGTACTATAGCTGCTGACTATTACTATTAGGGCACCTACCAGGCATCCAGCAGTGTCCTCACCCAAGCCGGTTCTTGTATCAGCTCACGGGTGCTGGCGCTGCCATCTCGGCTAAGGGAAACCAGCAGTAAAGCCTTGCCTCTGCAAACTCAGCCAGAAGTAAGAGCGGGTACCTGTCAAAACCAGGTACCTGCTCCCCACCAAAAGGTGCCAAATGTGTCAGGGGGAGGGGGCACACAAGAGGAGCTTCCCCTTTTGGATGGAGCTCTGGTTTAAACTTGTTTGTATGATAAAATATACTGTACATTGTTTTTTGTTAAAGGATATAATCACGTGGCTATATTGTCATGACATCACTAAAATAATATACCCCCACCAAGCATTGTTTCATTGGCTAAAGTAGAACCTAAAGAGGATCTACGGTCTCCTAGGTAAAAATGAGATAAAAAGATCCACATGCAGCTTAAAAAACACTTATTAAAATTTGCATATCAATATTATAGTCTATCAAGTTCTTACTTGCCAAATCTGCAGTTTTCTTGACCTGATAAAATGCAGCCGGCGGCCATCTTAGGTGACGGCATCCTAAGCCGATGCTAGTAATTTTTTAGTGCAGCTGGTTTACCCAGTGTGCAGCTCCAGATCTTCTGCATGTACACCAGCACCATTCCCCACGCACAGTGTTGTCCACAGGTTCCTAAAGCAAAAGCGGCAGAAGTTCCCACCCTCTTGTTCACAACAAAGGGACCGGAAGGAGCAGAGGCAGAGGAAATAACACAATGCCAGAAGCGGAAGATGCCCGTTGACTCCTGAAATTGATGACTCTAATATCCCCGGAGTCAACGAGAGACCAGAGATTACCTACCTGGTCACAACGACAAGCGGCTGAAAGTGGTTGGAACATTTTAAAAAAAAGGTACATTTCCAAACATTAACCGCTTCAATACAGGGCATTTTCACCCCCTTCCTGCCAATTTTCAGCTCTGTAACATTTTGAATGACAATTGCACTATCATACAACGCTGTACCTATATGCAATTTTGATAATTTTTTCCCCACAAATAGAGCTTTCTTTTTGATCACCTCTGCGGTTTTTATTTTTTACGCTATAAACAAAAAAAGGAGTGACATTTTGAAAAAAACACAACATTTTTTTACTTTTTGCTATATTACATACCCCTAATTGAAAATAAATAAATAAATGTGTTCCTCAGTTTAGGCCGATATGTATTCTTCTACGTTTTTGGTAAAAAAAAGTTGCAATAAACGTATATTGATTGGTTTGCACAAAAGTTATAGCATCTACAAAATAGGAGATATGTTTTAGGCATTTTTACCATTACTTTATTTACTTATATTAATAAATAACTATAAATAATTATACCAAATAATAATATAATAATAATAAAAAATATTCAATAATGTAATCAAATCAAAAACACTGAAATTTGCTCAGTTGCAGAATTGTCGCTGTCATTACGTTTCAATCTTTGATGACGGATCTCCCCACAAATCGCTATTGCTCAATTCTGCGAGTCATTCTAATTTATTATCGCTGTTTTCTAGCTGGTCTAAAACCATTTTTGTTGTAAAGGGACAGTTTTGGTTGCTATGGACAATCTCCAGTTTCCAGGCATAAAGAACAGTTTTTATATGATAAAACTGCATGCAGGACACTGGACAGACCACTAGGGACAAAGGGGATGTGAAATAATTACATACAGCAATGTAATCTGTAAGGTTACATTATACTGTATGTATACTGTATGTTTTACTTTTTAGAATTTGGTGCAGTTCTCCGTCCCCGTGAGTCGCAACGCTCGCAGGGAACGGAGCTCGGCGATGTGATAGATCGAGCGGAGGACGGCTCGCTCGTACAGCGCGGGGACATCGCTGGATCCAGGGGACAAGGTAAGTAAACTCATCCTGGATTCAGCGATGCGGTCCCGAGTCTGGCTCGGGGCTACCGCTAATGGTACTGAATTTTCACCCCGAGCCAGACTCGGGAATACCGCCAGGGGAGTTAAAGAATGATTAAAGTCAAAAGGTTTGATTTATTAAAGGGGTTGTAAAGTCAGAAGTTTTTTATTTTTAATTTTTTTATCTTAATGCATTTTATGCATTAGGATAAAAAAAAACTTCTGTGTGTAGCAGCCCCCCTCAGCCCCCCTAATACTTACCTGAGCCCCATCTCTATCCATGATGTCCACGATTGTCTTGGCCATCCGGGACTCTCCCTTTTGAATGGCTGACAACAGCTGTGGCGCCATTGGCTCCTGTCGCTGTCAATCAAAGTCAGTTAGCCAATCAGGAGAGAGAGGGGGTGAGGCCGAACCATAGCTCTGTGTCTGAATGGATACAGGGAGTTGCAGCTCGGCTTGGGGGCCCCCACAGCAAGCCGCTTCCTGTGGAGGCACTCAACAGGAGGGAGGAGCCTGGATCACAGAAGAGGGACCCGAGAAGAGGAGGATCGGGGCTGCTCTGTGCAAAACCAACTGCAGAGAGCAGGTAAACATAACCGTGGGGGCACTTGAGGAAGAGGAGGAGCCTGGCGTGCCCTGGGGGACCCCAGAAAAGAAGGAACAATGCTTTCCTGTGCAAAACCCTTACACAGAGCAGGTAAGTATGACATGTTTGTTATTTTAAAAAAAAAATATTGCCTTTACAATCACTTTAAGGCAAATAGTCTATGCCCTTTTAAAGTGCAGTTGCTCTCATTTTCCCCAGAGCTTAGTGAATGTGGTAAAGCTCTGATGATTTCCATTATCCAATCATGTGCAAGCAAAATTGCTGTTTTTTTATTTATTTTTTATTTTTTTAATTTGTATTTGATTGGGTATGCTTTCTTTTTTTAAATGCAATAAAGGTTTTTTATTGAGAATACAGCAGCATACATTGCCAACAGTTCATTTCAGCATACAATACAGAGGAAACCTGCTCACCATGGGAAAGCATCTAGAAAAATCTTGAACAAAAGAGTACATAACCAAAGGCAATTTACATAAAAAGTAAAACACAAAAACAGTTATTATTTGCACCAAACACCTGGACTTAGCGGTCATTTCTCGAGTATGCTGCCATTATACCCTGCATAGAAGAACCACTTTAGCCAGCTCTGAGCCCAAGCAGGATATCCATAAAATCCCCCGGTGCGAGCCTCAGGAACATGCAACCACGGTGCCCATACCCCTTGCAAACTTATACGCATTTTCGCTATGTTGATAAATACGTTTCTCCAATCTCAGCTGCTCACTATAATTTTAAGCCATTCCCTCATAGTAGGGGGGTCCTCCGTCTTCCAATGAACCATGATCTGTTTTTGTGCCTGAAACAAGGCATTAAGTATAGCCTCTCTGGTGTGTACTTCCCAGTTGTACTCTTCCAATGTACCAAATAAAGAGGCCTTTTGGTCTAGGGGAAGGGTCACCTGAAACACTGAGTTCACTGATTCACCACCCCCAACCAGTATGGATGTAGTTTCGGGCAGTGCCACAAATGGTGAAGTAGATCCCCATGGTCCCATTTGGGTATGCTTTACAATGTGTAGCTTCATTACATTTACTAAGCTCAGAGGAAATTTAATGCATCTTTATTTGCAAAGTGTACAGTCTACTTACCTTTAGTAAATCAACCTCAAAATGTTTTTAGTTTTGGATAGAGTGCAAATGGATTATAGCCTCGGTCAGGTTTTTATTTCTGCCTGTGCTCTCTTTAGGTAGATTCATCCTTCCTATTTGTCTTGTATACCCTTATCACTGAAAGTGAAAGAAAATCAGCAGATCAAAATAGAAGGGAAAATGTTCCAATGGAAATACTGACAACCAAGGATTCCTTCAATTTAGAGAGATTTCCACACACTTCCTGTTTTTGCTATGGGACAGGAAGTAAAGAAAAATCTCCCAAATTGGACACAAATTTGGCAAGGGTTATAGCCCCCCTTACTATATCCAAAATGAGAAAAAAAAAAAAATTGTGCCATACTTACTGTAATTTTCTTTTCCTGGTGCCTATACCTATGACAAGCTCTGCCTTGGCTCCTCCCTCAGGATCAGTGAATATTATAAAAGAATAGCGTTAGAGCACCCCCAGAATTCTCTATAATATATAATACCAAGGATGGCTTGTATGCTGCCATGGATAGGCACCAGGTATGGCACAATTTTCTGTTTTCCTGGTGTCTCCATGGCAGCATACCTATGACAAATAACTAGCTAAAAATGGGTGGGTTGATGCTTAGAAGGACATTTTTATTTTGAAAGAAAGGTTACTCTTTTGAGCATGAAAATGCTCCTTAATGGCCTGCCTGCCGAATTCTACTGATGAGAGAGCCCCCCGGTCTACTCTGTAGTGCTTCAAAAATGCATGTTGAGAAGTCCAGGTTGCTGCCCTGCATATGATTTAAATCGATACATTTTCCCTCGCTACCCAGGAGGCAGAGACAGACCTAGTGGAATGAGCCTCAACTGCGAAGGCGGTTCCAGGCCTCTTGCCCTGTATGCCTTTTGAATTAGCTTCACTATCCAGGAGGCTATCATATATCCTAGGAGTTGACTCCTTACCCTTATTTTTGCCCCAGGGTATAACGAACAGTCTGGGAGACTTCCTGAAGGGGGCCGTAGCCTGCAAATAGCATGTCAATATGGATGCTATATCCAAATCATGGAGATAGCCTGATTCTAGATCTGAGAAAGTTGGTAGAGCCCAAGGTTCCAAGATACTAGTGGTAGTGGTGGTCTTAGGGATGAACCCATAAAATGGCCTAAGCTCTACTCTGTCTGGAAAATATTGAATATGATCATGGTCTGCACCTAAGGCCTGCAGCTCTGACATTCTTCTACCTGATGCCACAGCAATCAGAAAGGATAGCTTTAGGGTTAGATTCCACAGAGATATTGATTCGTTTGGAACAAATAGTTAGTTGGTTATGGATTCCAGGACATAAGTTTTGTCTTATGGGTGGACGTATTTTCTTAACGGCTTTAAAAAAAACTGAATTATCATAGGATCTTCAGCCCATCTTCTGTTGGGGGCTGCCGAGATGGCTACTACTTGCACCTTGAGCGTGCTTTTTTTTTTAACAGGTAAGTTTTTATTTATCACCATTAAATACATGAAACAAACAATGGTGCGATACAACAGCGCATCGCACATCTCAACATAACAGAGTGTTCAGTGTATAATCAGTTAAACAGACTTATAATTTAGCTGATGATGGTCAAAAGGTATAGGGAAGGAAACAAGGCAAAAGGGAGAAAGAAGGGGAAGAGGAAAAAAAAAAAAAAAAAAGGGGGGGAAAGCGAGCAATAATCACATCTCCAGACATAGCTTATAGTGACAAACAGTGCACATCAATACCGCTTTTAACCCACACCATTGAGCAGTGAGCAAGTTAATACAGGAGAACATCCGAACATCCTGAAACCCGCAACCACCCATCCCGCTATTGCCCATCTACACTCCCACCCAGGATCCCCAAATCTTATCAAATTTGGACGGGCACTTACGACTCATGTATGTCAGCTTATATAGTGGAGGGGCGGAGTCAATCAGCCCTTTCCATTGTGAAATCCCAGGGGGGTCCGCCTTCTTCCAGTTAAGGAGAATAGTCTTCCTGGCATAATATGCCGCATAGAATACAAACAGTTGTCTATGTGTACCCACCACCACTTTGTCACATACCCCCAACAGCAAGACCACAGGGTCCAGCCCCACCGAGAGGCCCCCCACCGAATTCAGCACCCCCACCACCTCCTTCCAGAAGGTCTGAATAGCTGGGCATTCCCACACCACATGCAGAAATGTCCCAACCTCCACACCACATTTCGGACATCTATCTGAGCTTAGTGGGTATATTCTCGAAAGCCTCTGTGGAGTGTAGTATGCCCTATGAAGAAACTTCAGTTGGATAAATCTGTCGCGCGCAGAGATCATCCGGGGAATGTAATTCTGAATGCCCTCCTGCCAGTCCTCCTCATCAAGTGATGGGAGATCAGACCTCCATTTGCTAAAAAGGGCAGACTCCGTCTCGGGTTCCGAAATGGAGAGCCTAAGGTACAGGGAGGAGAGGATCCGATCCGCATATTTGCCTATAAGAAACTTTTCAATTTGGTTCGAGCAGACCGAGATTGGGGCAGGGAATTGGGCCCGTGCCGCATGGCGCAGCTGCAGGTATCTAAAAAACATCTTATTCGGCAGCCCAAACTCCCTCTTAAGAGTATCAAAGTTTAGGAGGACCCCCCTAGGCATAATCTGCTGTATAGTCGTGATGCCGTATTTGGCCCACAGGGCAGGATCTGGGATAGATTTGAAATGGCTCAATTGCGGATTGCCCCACAACGGCGTGTGAGGTGAAACCTCCAAAGGACCATTAAGTTTCCTCGCCACCTGCAGCCATACACGCACCGTCGTCGCCATATTCGACGTGACCGCAGGGTGAGCTTTAGGGCCTCTAAATACCACATTACTAAGCGCAGCATAAGACCCCAGGATGGCCGCCTCTAGGTTGACCGACGGATTGGATCTCGATTGTACAAACCACCACCGCACTGTCACCAGTACCGCCGCCCAATAATATTGTTTCAGGCACGGTAGGGCCAGGCCCCCAGCCGAAAGAGGTCGCTGGAGGGCTAGCCTCCCCACCCTGGGCACCGCTCCGGCCCAAATAAACGTACTGATCACCCGGTCTGCCCTGAGGAAAAAAGAATTCGGGATCGGGGTAGGGGTGTTCCGAAAGACATACAAGAACCTTGGCAAAAAGGTCATCTTCAAGAGGTTAATTCTACCCACCGGTGATAAGGGCAAAGACTTCCACATCTGGCACTTAACAGTTAGGTCGTCTAGGATAGGGTACACATTGTCTGCTAGATAGAGCTTAGGGTCTCCCCGCACCAGAATCCCCAAGTAACGGAACCCCTGAACAAATTTCAGTGGTGTCGGCGTAACTTCAGCACGAGGATCCTGGGGGAGTGAGAACAACAAGGATTTATCCCAATTAATTCTAATTCCCGAGAAGGAAGCAAATTCCTCCATCATACCCAAGGCCCTCTGCAAGGAGACAGATGCATCAGGTAGGTAAAGAAGTGCATCGTCCGCATACAGCGAAATTTTTTCTTCAAGGGGACCCACCTGCAGCCCCCTGAATGCCTCCGATGCCCGTAAAAGAATGGCCAGGGGCTCTATGGCTAGTGCAAAGAGGCCAGGGGACAGAGGGCACCCCTGTCTCGTACCTCTACCCAACGCGAACTCCTCCGAAACCGTACCGTTGGTTCGGACCCTGGCCATGGGGTGATTGTAAAGCAGCCGAATCCAGGAAATAAATTTAGGGCCAAAGCGAAAGCGCTCCAAAACTCCCCAGAGAAATTGCCATTCAACAGAGTCGAACGCTTTTTCTGCGTCGAGCGACGCAACCACTCCCTGTCCTTGTCCCACCCTAGCCCTAGAAACGTGGGTATAGAGGCGCCTAATGTTGATGTCAGTGCCCTTGCCCGGCATAAAGCCCGTTTGATCACCGTGAACCAGGGTCAGAATAACAGAGTTAAGCCGATTTGCCAAAATTTTTGCCACTATCTTCGCATCGACATTAAGCAGAGAGATTGGGCGATAGGAGGAACAGTACTCAGGGTCCTTATTCGGTTTAGGGATAACTACTATCACCGCCTCGGACATCGTGGGGGGCAGACTCCCTTCAGTTAGCATAGTACGGAGTAGTGCATGAAATCGTGGCGCAAGCGTATCCGCGTGCGCTTTATAGAATTCTGCCGGTAGGCCATCCGGGCCCGGCGTTTTTGAGCTCTTGAGGGAGACAATAGCCGCCTGAACCTCCTCAAGAGAGATCGGGCCCTCCAGACGGGTACGGTCCTCATCAGAGAGCTGCGGGAAGGCAACCCGGTCCAAAAAGTGGCCAAGTGCTTCGAGAGTAAAAACCTCCTTAGGTGCATAAAGGGCCTTATAAAATTGTACAAATCGGTCGTTAATTTGAGGGGGGTCTGATAGCACCTCACCAAGTTCTCCTCTGATCCTGGCGATATGCGCCACAGAGGCCCTTTCCCTAGCCAACCAGGCCAATAGTCTGCCCGTCTTTTCCCCCTGCTCAAAAATACGTTGTGATTGGGCCAACAGAATCTTCCTACTATCCTCTGTCCTGAGCAAAGCAATCTCCCTGTGTATCGACTGCAAGGCCGAGTAAGAGGCTTCATCACCCCCCTGTGTGTACGTTTTCTCAAGCTCCTGCGCCCTCCTCTCTGCCTCTGCCAGTGCCAACCTAGAATTTTTCCTGGCCTTGGAGATGGCAGTCTGATACTGACCCCTGGCATAGGCCTTAAAAGCGTCCCAGAGCACCGTGGTCGTCGCGGTGCCAGCATTTATCCCCCAGTAAACACCTAATTCCCCCTCAACCTCCGGGGCAACCCGCTCGTCCGTCACCCAATACCCGGAGAGCCGCCACATGGCGGGGCCCAAAGTGGGACCCACCTCCAGCCGCAGCAGCATGGGAGCGTGGTCTGAAATACCCCTTGGCAGGACCTCCACATCAAGTGTGCGGGGCAGTAGCAGAGCGTCAGCCAGCAGCAGATCAATTCTTGAAAAGGAAGCATAGGTGGCAGAGTGGCATGTGTATTGCTTGTCAGTAGGATGTTTCCACCGCCAGATATCAGTGAGCCCATAAAGATCCATCCAGGTCATAAGCGGGGAGCTCTGACCCACCCCCCCCCGAAACCTATCTAGTGAGGGGTTCGGGGCCATATTAAAGTCACCCGCCATCAAAACAGCGGCACCTGGGTACAGTGCCATAATAGGGGTTAATTTGTTAAGGAGCTCCATGGTAGCCGGCGGGGGAACATAAACTCCCAGCAGCAGCATCTCTAATCCATTACAGATGGCATGGATCACCACATATCTGCCACCCGGATCTAAATGGAGATCCAATAGGTTAAATTGAAGAGACCTGTGCACCAGAACACTGACCCCCCTAGCATATACAGAGTAAGTAGAATGATAGTATGCCCCAACCCAGGGTTTCTTAAGGGCCAGCGTCCTTCCACCCGCCAGATGAGTCTCCTGCAGTATACAAATCTGTGGAGAGTATCGTTTAAGATACGTGAAAACCAGGGAACGCTTGAGCCTTGAGTTAAGGCCTCGCACGTTCCAGGATAGAATGGTTAAAGGAGCCATAGATTCATCTCACAGAAATGGACGCGGCCTCCCAGAAACCACAACCCAGCCCCCAGGAGATCTCCCACCAGCCCGCGATTCCAAATCTCCCCACCCCCCCCCCCCCCAGAGAACCCCCCCCCCCCACATCAGTAAATAGACATTTCCAGAATTCCTCCCCTGACACATCAAAACCATACCAAAAATCAGACCTCAGCAGCACATATATATAGAGTGAATAATACTTACAAAAAAATGTCCTGAACACGATACCCAAAATCCCCCCCCCTCCACCCCCCACCCCGACACCACCCCCCAAACTTCGGTGTGCCCTAACCCCAAACCAAACCGCCCTGGTAACAACCATGGGGGTGCATGAAAAGATGAGCACCATGAGTGCAATCGTCTGAGCACCGCAGGTCCAGCCCAGTCCATTTGTCGGATAAGAGGGCCCTGCAGAGGCATGATGGATTAGATTCAATTCACCCGGCCATAGCCGGGGGCAAATTCTTGAAAGAGAACGGTTGCAAAACAAAAAAAAAAAAAAAAAAAAAAAGGGGGAGCATATCGCTACCAATTAAGGAAAGTCATAGTCAAAGTAGGCTCAGGCACAGTAAAGACAGTCAAACTGGAAACAAAGTGGTAGAAAGAAACACCGCCATTGCCACTAAGCGGATCTCAAACCGGCCCCTGCCTATCAAGTCCGGCCAGGGCTCCGTTCAAATTAAATGTAGGGTCCATGTGGAAGGCAAACAAACAAACACCACCCTAAGGGCAGCTCATCGGTCATCTCTGTTTCTTGGCAAGGTTTCCAGCCAGTGCGCAGCATCTTCCGGCGATGTGAAAAAACGAACCGTCTCACCGTCTTGTACACGAAGTCGGGCCGGGAACAACATGCTGTATTTAATTCGTCTGTTGCGGAGGTTCAGCTTTACCTGGTCAAACGATCGGCGTAGCTTCTGGGTATCAATGGAATAATCCGGGAAGATCATCAATCGCGCCCCCTCATAGGTAAGAGCCTCCATCTTGCGGGCCTCCCGCAACACCAAATCGCGGTCCCTGAAGTGGAGAAGGCGAAGGATGAAGGTACGTGGAGGAGCCCCCGGAATAGTCCGGGTGGCAGGCATTCTGTGTGCCCTCTCCACCGTGAAAAAATTTGAAAAGGGTGCCTGAGGCAGGAGCTTGCGGAGCAGGTTCTCCGTGAAGGTGTGGGGATCCGCTCCTTCCGCCCCCTCAGGTAGTCCCACAATACGAAGGTTATTCCGTCGATTCCTGTTCTCAGAATCTTCCGCCCTACTTTCCAGTATCTTCACCCTGGTTTGCAACGTTCGGAGTGTCCCGGAGTGATCTCGTAGAACGTCTTCAGAGTCGCCCAGCCGCCGCTCCGCCTCAGTCAACCGTGTGCGGAACGAATCCATATCCCTTCGGACAAGGCTGATATCGAGCTGTACCGATTCTATCTTCCCCGTCAGGGTAGATTGGCAGGTGGTAATAGCCTGCATCAGTGCCGTGAAATTTGACTGCTCCGAGAGCGCCGGGTCCGGATCTTCCGACGGGGACGCCATGCGGGCCGCAGGCTTCGGGTCCGGAGATAGGCCGGAGTTAGGCCGCGGCTTAGATTTGGCCGATGCGGGGGTCCTACGGCTACCGGAGCTACCCCTACCCTTGGTCATCCCCTCCCGGGACCGTTTGGACAAGGATAAGCTGCTCCACGGGCGATATCTGCAGGGCTAGGAGTCTATTACAGCGGATGGTCAGCGGAGCTCTCAGCTAGTGCGTCCGCTCAGTCGGCCATCTTGGACACGCCCCCCCACCTTGAGCGTGCTTAGCCCCAGGCCTAAGTCTAGGCCTGTTTGTAGAAAATCGAATAACTGAAAGGGAGCAGGCAGGGTTGGATCGAAGTTTCTACCAACCGTAAAGGATTTGAACTTTTTCCACACTCCATCATACATGTCATCTCTTGATGGCTTTGATGGAGTTGAGATGACGCTAGCCGAGCCTCCTAACACCTGGAACCTCTGCCTTTCAGCATCCAAATGTGCAGGTTCAGTCTGAGTGGGTCAGGGTGGATGTAAGAAAGAAGGCCTTCCCATCAAACATAATTTTTCACCAGTTCTGTTTGGATGCAATGTCCGCTGCACGTATGTGACCCCCAAGCATCACGTATATCTGCGCATGCACAGAGCACCAAGGAGGATGCCGAGCAGGCAGAAAAAAGATGGAGCGAGGTGCGTGCCACCCCCTATACACACCAGTGCAATAATGGGAAGGAGCAGGAGACACACACTTCAGCAGAAGATGCGAAAATGAGAAGGAAACAGGGGGCCAGAGAACCTGTAGAAAGAGGGGAAGAAAAAAGACAAAAAAAAAGGGATAAGAGATAGCTGCTCCCTCCATTGCCCCACGAGCTGAACCCTCATCCTCATAAGCAGAACTACTGCTCCTGGTTGGGGGGCATGCTGCATGTCCCAAAAGACCCTCAGAAGGGACTCCCTTTCTTTTCAGTGCATTTAGCAGCCCAAGCCAAGGGAGTGCATCCGGAAGAGGCTGAGACCGGATGGAAGCTGCTGATTGTAGAGGTAAGGACACCTGACCAACATTCACTGACCAAAGATATGAGGGCAAAAAAGGAGAATACTGGGGGTGCTTTAACGCTATTCTTTTATAATATTCACTGATCCTGAGGGAGGAGCCAAGTCGGAGCTTGTCATAGGTATGCTGCCATGGAGGCACCAGGAAAAAGTTTTGCCTTTAGTTCTACATAAATATCCACTACCTAATAAACCTCCTGATCAAATTTTAAAGTTGCATCTAAGGCCGTTGTACACTTTCATAGGAGTGAAAGTTAAATGCAGAATGATTAATCTTATAGGATACTGGTGTATTAATATTAATACAATGTCTCATTTCTTGCATAATGAACTCATTCGTATTAATAGTGTCATCCTCTCTAAACTAACACACACACAGTATAAGGCTGAACACACTAGTCCAGTTCACACGCTGCATATTAAATAAAAAAAATGTTTGTTTAATCGAGGTTCATAAAATATGAAGACGAAGAGGAATAACAGAACAATTGCCTAAATCTGTTAATAATATATCCCTGGCATGGTAATAAGAATCCTCTAAAGATAGCTTTAAATGTATGAATCTAGGTTATACCACCCACATAAAGGAATGCCTTATTAGCACCTGTAAAACTATTTTTGTCAAATGCGAAAAAAGATGATGAGAATGTTCTTCTTGCAAAATCGGCAGTTTGTCATTTTAAACTATTAGCCCCTTCCTAAGTTTACATCTTAATACATTATGACACCATAAACATAAAGTGCAGAGTCTGCAGATCATTTTTTTTTTTAAAGCAGATAGCAATTGGATGGAGAATATACAATATGTCATGTTTTAACAGATACGATTTGTAGAAAAGTGCTTTGCATTTTATTGGAATCTGGTTTCTGATTCATCTAATATAGTCATATTTTAGGTTTACGAGTCCTGTAAATCATTCTTTCTTCTTCTATTTTTCTTCATTATATTATGTTCTCTCTTATAATTTGCGATGTTTGTTGCTTAAGTGTCCCCATGTGTTTATTATATTATCTAGGTACTCCCAAAAGTCAGTGCAATTTATTGGAAGTTTCTAAATCTTAGATATATATATCCACTTCAGGACCGCCGTATTGCCATTGTACGTCAGCACAATGGCACAGGCAGGCAGAATCACGTACATCTACATGATTGCCTTCCAGCGGGTGGGGGGTCCCATCGGACCCCCTCCCGCTGGTTACGGCGGTCCGATTCGGTCCAGGAGCGCTCCGTGATGAGGGGATGGCCGTTCGTTTTCGGCCACCCCCTCTGGATCGCTCCTGGCCAATGAGAAGCTTCCTCCCCTGTGTATTGTTTACACAGGAAGGAGGAAGTGATGTCATTCTCCTCGGGGCGGTCTTTTTGACCGGACTACGAGGAGAAGAGTAAAAGTAAGTCTGCACGAACACTACACTGACATGTAGGTACACACAGGCACACAAACCCCCCCCTTTTAACCCCCTGATTGCCGCTAGTTAACCCTTTCACCCCCTTTTGCCAGTGTCACTAAGCGATCGTTTTTCTGATCGCTGCATTAGTGTCGCTACAGTCGCTAGGTAGCTAGTTATTTTTTTAGGTTCACCGCCAGGTTTTTATAGCGCTAGGTACCCCGATATACTACCCAATAATGTTTTTAACCCCCTGATTGCCGCTAGTTAACCCTTTCACCCCCTTTTGCCAGTGTCACTAAGCGATCATTTTTCTGATCGCTGCATGTGTCGCTAGGTAGCTAGTTATTTTTTTAGGTTCACCGCCAGGTTTTTATATCGCTAGGTACCCCGATATACTACCCAATAATGTTTTTAACCCCCTGATTGCCGCTAGTTAACCCTTTCACCCCCTTTTGCCAGTGTCACTAAGCGATCATTTTTCTGATCGCTGCATGTGTCGCTAGGTAGCTAGTTATTTTTTTAGGTTCACCGCCAGGTTTTTATAGCGCTAGGTACCCCGATATACTACCCAATAATGGTTTTAACCCCCTGATTTCCGCTAGTTAACCCTTTCACCCCCTTTTGCCAGTGTCACTAAGCGATAATTTTTCTGAACGCTGCATCAGTGTCGCTAGTGTCGCTAGGTAGCTAGTTAACTAGGCTCCCAAAAAGTCCCCCACATGTGGTATCCCCGTACTCGGGAGAAGCAGCAGAATTTATTTTGGGGTGTAATTTGACTTCTGCCCATAGCATGTGTGAGCAATATATCATTTAGTGACAACTTTGTGCAAAAAAAAAAAAGTTTGTAATATTCCCGCAACTTTTGGCAAAATATAAAATATTCCATGGACTCAACATGCCTCTCAGTAAATAGCTTGGGGTGTCTACTTTCCAAAATGGGGTCATTTGGGGGGGTTTTGTGCTATTTTGGCATTTTATGGCCTTCGAAACTGTGATAGGTAGTGAGGAGTTAAATCAAAAATTTGCACACTTAGAAATCCTGAAGGTGGTGATTGGTTTTCGGGGTGCCGTGCGCGACTAGACTCCCAAAAAGTCCCACACATGTGGTATCCCCGTACTCGGGAGAAGCAGCAGAATGTATTTTGGGGTGTCATTTCACATATAACCATGGCATGTGTGAGCAATATATCATTTAGTGACAACTTTTTGTAAAAAAAATTTTTTTTTTTGTCATTATTCAATCCCTTAGGACAAAAAAAATAAATATTCAATGGGCTCAACATACCCATCAGCAATTTCCTTGGGGTGTCTACTTTCCAAAATGGGGTCATTTGGGGGGGATTTGTACTGCCCTGCCATTTTAGCACCTCAAGAAATGAGATCGGCAGTCATAAATTAAAAGCTGTGTAAATTCCAGAAAATGTACTCTAGTTTGTAGACGCTATAACTTTTGCGCAAACCAAAAAATATACGCTTATTGACATTTTTTTTACTAAAGACATGTGGCTGAATAAATTTTGCCCTCAATGTATGACTAAAATTTAGTTTATTCGATTTTTCTTATAACAAAAAGAAGAAAATATCTTTTTTTTTCAAAATTTTCGCTCTTTTTTCATTTATATCGCAAAAAAAAAAAATCGCAGAGGCAATCAAATACCATCAAAAGAAAGCTCTATTTGTGGGAAGAAAAGGACGCAAATTTCGTTTGGGTGCAATATTGCATGACCGCGCAATTACCAGTTAAAGCAGCGCAGTGCGAAATTGCAAAAAGACCTCTGGTCCTTAAGGTGTTTATTGGTCCGGAACTGAAGTGGATATATATATATATATATATATATATATATATATATATAGATAGATATAAATATATCTATATCTATCTATCTATCTATCTATCTATCTATCTATCTATCTATCTATCTATCTATATATATATATATATATATATATATATATATATATATATATATATATATATAAAACACTATATTGCCAAAAGTATTAGGACAACTGCCTTTACATGCACATGAACTTTAACCACTTCAGCTCCTGGAAGGTTTTACCCCCTTCCGGACCAGGATTTTTTTTTTGCTATACGGCACTGCATTGCTTTATTGCTTTTACTGACAATTGCGCGGTCCTGCGACACTGTACCCAATTGACATACTTTTTCCCACAAATAGAGCTTTCTTTTGGTGGTATTTGATCATCTCTGCAGTTTTTATTTTTTGCGCTATAAACAAGAGACGAAAAACAATTAATTTTTTTTTATATTATATTTTTTTTACTTTCTGCTATAAAACATATCCAATAAAAAAAATTAAAAAATATATAATTTCTTCATCAATATAGGCCAATATGTATACTGCTACATGTTTTTGGTAAAACAAATCCCAATAAGCATATATTGATTGGTTTGCACAAAAGTTATAGCATCTACAAACTATTTCTTTTAATAGTTTTTAGTAGTAATGGCGATGATCAGTGATTTATAGTGGGACTGCGACATTGCGGTGGACAAATCTGTCCCTAAGTGACACTTTTTGGGGACAAACAAGAAAAAAGAAAAAATGGGACTATCAAGGTGCAATTCAAAACACAGAAATTATAAAAATATAATTTTATTTTAGAAAACATTGATAAAAAGCATGATTTAAAATTCTTCAACTATTACAGTACAATATTAGACAGTGCGGCTGAAACATTTATTGTTCTCAAAATGTTTCATCACGTCCAGTAGTTTCCTCGGGAGAATGTTAATATGAATACAAAATATTACCACAAGTCTAGACTGCCAATGGCACCACCCCAGCCCAAAGGAGATATTTACCTGTATAAAGATGAATAAAGAAGTTGGATAAACAAGAAAAACACTAAATGGTAGACACCACCGGTGGATCATCTGATGACCATAGAGCAGTGATTCTCAACCAGGGTTCCTCCAAAGTTTGCTAGGGGTTCCTTCAGCATTGTGCAATTTCTGCCTCTCAGATAAGTTCCCACTGACACTATTGATCTTTTTAGCTATCTGTAAGGAGGTAATTCTTCCCAATGACCACAAGTGTAAGGACCATTCTTCCCACTGACCATCACACTGTTGTATTATGAGTTGTAGATTTCTAATTTTTAGCAGGGGTTCCCCTCTCTGTGTTGAAAAGGTTGAGAAAGGCTGCCATAGAGGGTAAAATAAGGTAACTGGAAACTATGTATTTGACTGGTGGATACAAAGCCTGGGTAAAGGTGGAAAATAATAATGCATCCATTATAAAAAATAAAATAAAATAATGTATTATATTTTTATTATATATCTACCTGTTTTAAGTGGACAATCCAAGCTGAAAGTCAGCTAGACATCCACATAGCAACAAAAAAAAACACTACCAAAGAGGTTGGAGAGTGCTGCTCACCCCTGAAGAAAACAGAAAATGGAACAAATTCCCCCACAGTGGGGTTTTTAGGCAGCAAAAAATAAATATAGAGAAATATTGTGTAAAAAGATTTCAATATTTATTAATACATAAGAACATATGGCACTTGGGGCGTGGCTTGGCCGGCGAAGAGGATGGCGGCGCATTAACAGAGCTCCGGGAAGAGAGTCAGCAAACAGTCTGTCCTTCTTACACCGCGAAACATGGGCAAGAAAACCCAGCTAACGCCTCACGCTAGTGCCCGGAGGAATCCGAGCAGCGGAGCGGCCCGGAATATCAACGAGATCTTTAAATCTCAGTCGGTACAGCGGGCGAACGGCCCTGACAAGATGGCGCGGCCGCATGGTGAGGAGGAAGATTTCAGCGAGGACTCCCAGTCTGCCTCGGAAGACACAGGTAGGGGTCTCTCTCACTCCTCTAAACCCCTCACTTATGACCACATGTCCGGATTCGCTGCGGACATAAAATCCACATTTTCAGCAGCCATAACAGATCTGAAGACTAACCTGCTTGTACTGACTGAAAAAATCACAGCAGTGGAGGCAGCAGGGAGAAGGAGGGACAGAGACATCCGCACATTGGAGTCGGTGGCAGAGGCTCACTCCTCACATTTCATAGAAATGAACCGCCATTTGGAGGATTTGGACAATAGGGGGAGGAGGAATAACATCAGGGTGAGGGGGATCCCCCAATCTGTGGAACCCGACCAGATCATTCCTGCACTACAAAGACTCTTTAACAGTTTAACAGTTTCCTTGACAGGCAGGAAGATGCAGCCATAGAATTTGTGCGCGCCCACAGAGCACTTCGGGCAAGAGGCCCAGATTCTGCACCCCCCAGGGATATTATTTGCTGTCTCCAGAACTTCCCTCTAAAAGAGGACATCATGAGAAGAGCAAGGGGAAATGACCGCATTGTCTTTAACGGAGCAGCCATTATGCTCTTTCAGGACCTGTCTCAAATTACATTGCGCAACCGGAGAGCACTACGCCCGTTACTGGATATACTCAGAGAGCGTGAGATCAGGTATACATGGCGCTTCCTCTTCGTGCTTGTGGTAACACATGGGGGTAAACAGTTGTCTTTGCGTACTCCTAGTGACCTACCAGAGTTTTGCACCGCCCTACGTCTGGAGCCACCAGCCTTACCGGAGTGGTATCAAGAATTTGCCCTACCTGTGAATTCCCAGGAACCCCACGGCTCGGCCTGCTCGACTCCTGAGAAACAGCTGCCGAAACGCATGAGAAGCAACAAAGGGAGCCACTCCATTATGGATACCCCTAATCCCAGACCTACTCCCTCCAGAATCAGGGGGGGTGACCGGGACTAATTCGCTTGTGCTCCACCGTTCTGTGTGATGTTCTCGGGCCATATTGGGTGCTGATTGTGTGACTGCTAGTTTACAAAGCGGGAAGTCTTGGCCTTTCTGGAGGGAGCAGAGGCGGGGGTTGTCCACTGACCCGCACTGAATGGGGGACGCTACGCTACTCAAGACCTGCTTTTCCTACTAAAGGGCTCAATGTATGGATCGCATTATCGCAATCGGTTGTGGGATGTTGCCTACCCCTGGGCCCCTCTCCATGTGTGCGACCTGTTCCACTTTTGCACATGTGGACTACTACGCTATGGGGCAGGTTGCGATACTGTCAACATGGGTGGTTGGGAGTAGAGACTATGGAGCTTTTTGTTCACTGCTGGATCCATTGCAGACTGTCCCCTGATTCCAAATCCCACCAAAAGCAGGATTAGTTTGGCTACATCCCTCTTGCCGTACCATTAGTGCGAGGTCATACACTACCTGCAAGGGGATTGAGAACGTCTCACGCCGGGGATTGTTCAACGGCTTGCTAATGGTACCTTGTCTGCGTTGAGCCCCGGTATACTCTGGGGCTATTGCAACTTGGCCAACACTCTTCCCACTTAGCCTAGATACCGGCTGCAGCTTGTCACCACGGACACAGATGGCGGATGGCCTGGGGACAATTACACAGGGGGGTTTGAGCCCTTGTCCTTTAAGATTTGAATCACAGAGCAAAAGAAGACAGACTTTTTACATTCCATTGATTTTTTTTATTGCTGACTCTCTATCCCATTTCTATATGTTATTTGTTGAATTATTTTCATTTGTTTTTGTTTCTTTTCTACACTGTGATAGTTTTCTCTATTTCTTTTTAATAGGGATTACACGGTGTTACTGTTCAAAGCGCGCTTGGGTCAGATCCACAAACAAAGCGAGCCGCTTTGCGGATCACCCCACGACCCCACCAAGCCTTTCCAGACCAGGTAGTTCACCTGATCTTGGGAAAGGCTACTTTGCAACCCGGTAGGCTGTGTTTGGTTTACTGAGGTTATATCTCTAACTACTTACCTCTTGGAAGCAGCTTCTTCTCTCTGTTGCTTCCTGATCTCATTTCCTCTTTTCTGGAGTCTTCTCTTCATTCTCTCTTTTTCTTTACATCTATTTTTTCTTTCTTCATCTTTCCTTATCCTCGTCCTCCTTCCTTTACCCACCTTTTCTGTCATAGATACCTGATAAGCTTGCATATTGGTCTGAATTGAATCGGAGGTTGGTTGTTCTGCGGAACCTATTCTAATACTTACTGCTTATCATATTTTGTTTCTCTTCTCTTTTCGAGGTACTCCTACCATGGTGTACAAAGATCTGGGCGCTGCACCCTTCGTGCTATCGCATAATGTACAGGGGCTGAACATTCCGGAAAAGAGATCCACGGTCCTCAGGGAGCTACAGAAAGGTAGGCCGCAATGTGTTTTCCTTCAGGAGACGCATTTTGTTACTCGCCAGACGCATAGACTGACCAACAGATACTTTACGAAAACATTTCACGCGACAAACGACATGTCCAAAACGAAGGGAGTTTCCATACTCCTGGGCAAGGACACACCGTTCGAGGTCTCTGAGACCCTTTCAGACCCAGGAGGTCGCTATCTGTTCTTGAAGGGTTCCTACAGGGGTAGACCTCTAACTTTGGCCAATACCTACTTCCCCAACAGGAACCACTTGCAATTTTGTAAATGTCTTATTAGAGAGTTGCAGGGTTTTGCAGTGGGGTGTATCATATTGGGCGGGGACTTTAACGTACCTCTAGATCCGCTGACAGATACGTCCACAGGGAAATCTTGTGTCACATTTCAGATATTGAAGCAGATCAAAAAGCTACTGCAATCTATGCAACTGATAGACTCTTGGCGTCTACTGAACCCTGAGGGCAGAGATTTTACACATTTCTCTACACCACACAACAAATATTCACGTATCGATTATCTGTTTGTGACACAAAGGGATTTACAGGCGATCAGTGCGGCCAGGATAGGCACACATGCGATCTCAGATCATGCTCCGATCGCAGTGACAATGGACTTTAGCCTGCTCAAACGACAATCGGCCTCTTGGAGACTTAATTCCTCCCTGCTGACGGATCCGACCACCCTGCCCCTAATTGAAGAAGCACTAAAAACATACCTCTTACTCAATGACTTACCAGACACAGATCCTTTGGTGCTTTGGGAAGCACAGAAATGCACCATCAGAGGAGTGCTCATTAGTCTAGGAGCGAAACGTAAACGGGATCAGGAAAGGGTAGTGAGAGAACTTATGGACAAAATTAACAGACTTGAGACCCTACACAAACGCACGTTGTGCGCACAGACGGCCACTGACTTACTTGAAACCAGAAAACAATTACATGACCTTCTTCACAATAAAACCAAACGCCTATTATTTTTTAAGAAAAAGATATATTATGAGGGGGGCAACAAAACTGGTAGACTGCTGGCGAGGGCCCTTCGGGAACATCACTCCAGTCAGGTTATCAGTGGAATCAGGGCGTCGGACGGCTCCCTCGAGGTTGACAACGACTCCATCGCGGCCCACTTCCATAAGTACTATACGGAATTATACAACCTACCTCTTCAACACAAACCTCCTGACTTGACTGGAGATAGACGTCAAATCATTGCAGACTTCCTAGAAAAAAGCGGACTTCCAACTCTTGAGGAAAATGACTGGGGTGCCCTTGATGAACAGATTTCTGACGATGAAGTGAAGCGGGCTATTAACGAACTGAAACCGGGGAAGAGCCCTGGGCCGGATGGCTATACGGCCATCTATTACAAAACATTTCGTAACATTATAGCGGTCCCACTCAAGAAAGCCTTGAACTCTCTGTCGACGCCTAGACAAGTTACCCCAGACTTCCTCTCGGCACATATAACAGTGTTGCCTAAACCCAACAAAGATCCTTCTATTTGCTCAAACTATAGACCTATATCACTGCTGAACCTGGATTTAAAAATTTTAACAAAAATTTTGGCCAATAGATTGGGTCCATTGCTACCGGGACTGATAGGGCCGGAACAAGTGGGGTTCATGCAAGGAAGAGAGGCCAAAGACAATATCATTAAAACACTCCTGCTAGCCCAGGTTGCTAGAGCAAGGCAGATCGGAGGCCTTCTCCTGTCTACGGACGCGGAGAAGGCCTTCGATCGGGTGGCATGGGACTATATGCTGGCCACGTGCAGTTGGGTGGGGATGAAACCGAGAATGCTGTCTTGGATCTCGGCAGTCTACCAGAGTCCATCAGCCAGAGTTAAGATTAATGGCTCCCTCTCCGATCCGGTGAAGATCGCAAATGGGACCAGGCAGGAATACCCTCTGTCCCCACTTTTGTTTATTCTATCTCTAGAGCCGTTTATAAGAATGGTTAAAGGAGAGGAGTCGATTAGGGGATTCAGGGTACGAGACAGAGAGTTCAAGGTGGCAGCATACGCCGATGACCTGATGTTCTACCTAGTTGACCCACACACGACGTTTCCTAACCTGCTCAACGCTTTTAAGATATTTGGGTACATATCCAATTTAAAAATCAACTATGCTAAATCGGAAGCATTGAATATAGGTCTCACCACCGAAGAGTTTGACAGGATCAAGGGGAGTTGCCCGTTTCGCTGGGAGGAAAAAGCGTTAAAATACCTGGGTGTGTGGGTAGCCCCGAACGTAGCTACAATTTATGATCTCAACTTTCCCCCCTTGCTAAGACAGATAGAAGAAGACCTGCGCAAATGGGGGGCGGGGTGGTTCTCCTGGTTTGGACGCGCAGCGATCCTGAAGATGTCCATCTTACCTAGACTAATATATTTATTTCGGGCACTACCAGTTAGGATCCCGAGAAGCTTTTTCAATAAATTAAATTCGCTGGCGTTGAATTTTTTGTGGAACAAAAAGAGGGCTAGGACCAAATTCACGCTGTTGACGACACCCAAAGATAAGGGAGGGATGGGCTTGCCAAATTTCAAGAACTACCAGATAGCGGCACACCTGACCAGAATAGTTGACTGGCATTGCCACAGAGACGACAAGGACTGGGTTCATTTAGAAGAAAGGATGCTCGGACGCAGGTTGCACTTTTCTCTTTGGATCCCCTTGACCAAACTGAGGGAGGGGTTCAGCTTAAACCCCCTTACTGAGACTACACTCTCATTACTTCATATGACTATGAAACACTCAGCAGTGACGACCCAGAATAGCCCACTGACTCCGTTAAGAGATAACCCTGACTTCCTGCCGGGAATGGGTAATGCTATCTTCACCGATCAGAAGTCAGACTCCCCAAGAGTGGCAAAAAATTGCTTCACTGGGGGCAGACTGAAAGACCTATCTGTTCTTAAGAGAGACTGGGGAATACCCGACCTTCCTCTTTGGACATATTTCCAACTCAGGAGCTATGTTACCTCCTCACGACACAAGGGGGAATTTACAAGACCAATGACAGACTTTGAGGAGGTATGTGCGTCTGGCGAGAAACAGGCTAAAACCACCTCGATGGCCTATTCATGGCTACAAAACCTTTCCAGGCTCCCTGGGGATGACTCTAAGAGTAAGTGGTCTCGAGAGCTCGGTAGACAGATTACGGACTCACAATGGGGGAACGCTTGTGCACTGGCGCACCGAAGCTCGGTTAACACCAACACGCAAGAGTTGGGTTACAAGCTACTGATCAGGTGGTATCATACCCCAGACAGGCTTCATAGGTGGTTTCCTCAAGTGCCAGAACAATGCTGGAGGTGCCTAAGCGAGGTAGGGACACTAACACACATCTGGTGGAGTTGCCCAAAACTAACACCATTTTGGGACGCAGTGAGGTCCCTAATTAAGCAAATCATGGGCACCTCCACCACGTTAGATGCAGCTTGTTGCCTCCTACACATTACCGATACCCCACGGAAGAGATATAAAAATTCTCTTCTCAAGCATCTTTTAAATGCAGCAAAAGCATTGGTGCCGCTGCACTGGCATTCTCCCAGAGTCCCCACAGTATCAGAATGGCTGAAAAGAGTGACAGATCTGTATATAATGGAAGAAACAGTAGCACAGGCTCATGAGAATGTGGATCTATTTCATGCTATCTGGACTCCCTGGATTGTGTTCAGATACTCCAGGCAGTACACTGAGCTGCTTCAGGTTCACTAAGTTGTCCTTTGTTCTCTTCATTTTTGCTCAGCAGATTACCCCGCATCCTTTTCATTTCCTATCATTCTTTCTTACTTTTCCTTCTGTCCTTCTATCTTCTTCTCATACTATTCTCCTTCTACCTCTATTACCTTTTCTGATTATAGAAGTGGTCAGACCTACTCTGGCTACATAGTTCATTATACCACATGGTGCAAATAGACCGGATCTTTCTAAAGTTAAGCTTTGATGATGGCATATGGTTTTGGTTTGCTCAACATGCTCGAACTGTCAATGTAATAAAACTGAAGCGAACTGAGTGTGTATAGACAGAGAGATCCATGGTAAAGACAGAATCCCGTTATGTATCATATGTATCTCTTAGTAGAAATGTTATATACCGTGCTGTTGTACTCTTGTCTTGTGGTTTGTAAGACACATGTTTCTATTTCACAAAGTTAAGCTTTGATGATGGCATATGGTTTTGGTTTGCTCAACATGCTCGAACTGTCAATGTAATAAAACTGAAGCGAACTGAGTGTGTATAGACAGAGAGATCCATGGTAAAGACAGAATCCCGTTATGTATCATATGTATCTCTTAGTAGAAATGTTATATACCGTGCTGTTGTACTCTTGTCTTGTGGTTTGTAAGACACATGTTTCTATTTCACAATAAAGGCTTTTGATGTGAAAAAAAAAGAACATATGGCACTTTGGTTAAAACATGAGCTCCACTGGATAAATAATAAAAAGCAATAATAATAAAGAAAAGATGTACATATGCAGACAAAAATTTCATAAGCCTTATTATAGGCTTACCTGTAGTGAAAAGTGGTGTAACAGGGTATACAACTACTTTAAGGCAGCAAGATTTAGCCAGTGAATGGACGTGGGGCCTGTGTGATATATGTCAGATCTAGGAATTTACCCGGCACCCTGGCATATGTAGAGGGACCAATAAATGTGCTGTTGATCACAATGGTAACGTTATTGGGGGGGGGGGGGGGATCAGGGAGAAGGCTTATGCTTTAAAGACTAAATGCAGACAAAATAACAACAGAAAAATCAGAACAAGGGGAGAAACTTAGTCAGTAGGATGTGTCCCTTATGCTGATGTCTATTCTTTTCTTCTTTAAGATTAAATCATCCTTTATCTATTCTTCCTAGGCAATCCTGGGGCTTGATCTTCATAGCTTTATAGCTATAGTGTGAGATCATCAAGGCACTGCTGCCTCTAACTACCAATCTCCAGAGAATTGGTGTGAAGTGAGATGTGGTGATGTCACTATGCTGCTCACTGTTTTCTTTGCTGAAAAGAAAACTGTACACAAAGTATAAGGATTTCCTTGCTCCAACTACATTCATTCTATAGACCTGTGCTTTTTACACTCTTCCCGATTCTTCTTGAATATTACTTGCACTGACATGAGGAAGCAAAGCCCTGCTCCTCTACCAAGACTGCCATTCCCACACAGAGATGGTGTTTTTGAACAAGGCATGGTAAGCCAGCAATGGGCAAAAGATCAGCTGGAGGGAGTCCACAGGAATGCTGGTAACTAGTCTTTCGCCTATTCTTAACAAATAGTTGATTGAAGGTTTTATACTCCTTTAGATGCTGAGTGGTCACTAGGTATTTTTCTTCTTTTATTTAACAGATATAACAAAATGCCTACAGATATAAATTTTAAGTGAATCTGTACCCAGACTGTGCACAGTCGATTCAGTTCGCATTGTGCACTATACAAGTATTTCATTCATTCATTTATTCATTAAAATATTTACAAATGATAAATGAGCTATTAACTTTTTATCTCCCTTCCATTACACACCTCAATCTATGCTGACTGTCATTTTTTCCTTCTAAGAAATAGTGGCCTATTCAAACAGGCTCTCTCCTTCTGAAATTGCAGCTGGTCAAAAAGGATGAAAGTTGGCTGCAAATCTGTCTTTGTCTCAAGTCTCAGGAAAAAAAACCACAAACTTTTTTATTTCCATATTAAATCTGCTTGCTCTCTTCCCCTGAAATAGCATAGTAGCAAAAAAGAGGGTACACACTGCCTGCCAAATCTGCACAAATTTTCTGTCTACACAATGTCAAAAAATATGCTACAATTTCATAATAAAACCTGCCTAGTCCCTCTTTTTTCAATAGTCACCTAGTAAAAATGTTTTCATGTTATACAGTGTGTTGGTGCATTATTTCTGGCTCATGACATAATAAACTGTAATGTTTTTCTCAATGAAAGGGAAAAATGGTTCCCACTGCAATATATCTGCCCTGTGAGGAAAGAGAGAGCCGAGAGAGATGCTGCTCTTAGGCACAGCACTGGATTGAGATCAGGCTCAAGTAAATATAAGGGGAGGGCTTGGGGGATCCTTTGGCACAGAAACCCCTAAGTAGGTATTGGCCAAATTACCCCCTGTTCAGTTCACACCAGAACTTTCTAACATTGCGAAAGTTCAGAACCGAATAACAAACCCCGTTAAAGTCTATGGGACCCAAAACTGTAAAAATCAAAAGTGTCCATTTTGAAGGCTTATATGCAAGTAATTGGGCATACATTGGTTATGGGGGTCTGGGTACTGCCCTGGGGGACATTAATCAATGAAAAAAAAGTTTGTAAAAAATAATTTTTTAATGAGAATCGATTCATTGATGCTTAAAGTGAAAGAATAAAAATGATAAATTATTTTCAATATAGTGCCTGGGGGAGGGGGGTGGTCCCCTTAGTCTACCTGTAAAGTGGCACATATGTACTGTGTATAGAAGCTGCTGCAGCAGTAATTGCATTTATAAAGCCAAAAAAATGACATTTTCCATGCAAGCCTTCTTTATTTTGTAAGAAATGGCTTGGGAAGCTAGTCTGTTTGGCTTGGGGAGCCTTTCTGTATGTAGTGCATTGGGAACAAGATTAGATTTGTTGGATAAATTCTGGTGTCTCTTCCACAGACTTTGGATAGACATAACAGGTGTGGAAAAATTGGTCTTTGGGTGTCAGTGGCACCTTCACACCGTAACGCTATAAAAGGTACTCTTGATGAAAGCAAGACTTGTCCTTGCTGTAAAAAATTTAAATGATATGCACCTGTCAAACAGGTATGCAAAAATTGGTCTTTGGGTGTTGCTGGTGCCTTCACACTGTAACCCTATAAGAGGTACTTTTGATGAAAGCAAGAATTGGCCTTACTGTCAAAAATGTAAATGATTCGCACCTGTCAAACATATGCGAAAAAATTGGTCTTTGGGTGTTAATTGTACCCATGAAACTTACAGCAAAAACATTCTTACAGGTGAAATCAACACCCACAAAGCTAGGCAGCCTAGAAGTCCTACAGAGATTCCACATCCCAAAAACATTTAAAGGGATTGTAAAGTGAATTAAAAAAAAATTGATGCACTGAAAGAACAGCGTTAAACTTGCAGTAACGCATTGAAATATACGGCATTAAACTTTCAGTAACGCACAGAAATATTCTGCGTTAAACGTGCACTAACATACTGAGATATACGGTGTTAAACTTGCAGTAATGCACTAAAATATACAACGTTAAGTGTGCGCTAACGTACAGAAATGTTTTGCGTTAAATGGGCACAAAACACAATGAAATATATGGTGTTAAACTTGTAGTAATGTATTGAAATATACTGCATTAAATGGAAGGTAATGCACTGAAGTATACAGCGTTAAACTTTCAGTAACACATTGCAATATAGTATGCTAAACATGCACTGCATTGTGGTTTTTCTGTGGGCCGAACAAACGGTTGAACGCCCCAATAGTTTGGGGTGTTTAAACGTGCGAACAGCCAATGTTCAGCCCAAACTCATGCTAGCCTGAAAAATGTCTAGAGACCTTGTATTCCATAAACATTTTCTTATCAGAGAACCAAGAACTTACAGAAATTGGTTAAAAAAATACCAAACTTATCACAAGGCAAAGAGAAATATATGTTTCTAATATGGCACGTTATCAGTTGTAATTGAATCACCTTATAAGTACTCTATAATAAGTGTATCCTTTTAATATTGTGAACGCTGATGTAGCTATAATCTCTATAGGATGGAACGGCCCTATCCTTGGAACCGTGCAGACACAGATTAGTCAAATAAATCATATTAGATAGAATAATAAACTTTCACATCATGAATAGGCTTGAGGTCTTAATCAACACAACTCCATGAGCAGAAGTCATAGGATCAGATACTGTAAGTCTATTAATGCAAGGACAAGAGCTTTACAATTGAGAATGGAAAAAAAAAAGTAAAGTGATGTATATGTCATTTGTAACAATTTTCCTGTACATGTTGGAGAAACACATAAAGTGTCTGATTTGGAAACACAATTACTTGCATCTCTAAACATTTTTGTAAGTATGTTACACTGTATTCAATTGTTTTGTGTATTTTCCTTTTTTTTATGTTTATAAGACATGATCAATCTTGATTTACTGTGCAGAAGACGCAAAGAGGTTTAGGAGTGGATGGTAGTTACACATGACCATCCACAGCAAGTAAATTGGTGCAATTACCCATCTCTAACTACAGATAGCTAAACAAATCACTTTTCCTGTTGGGGAGGGGATGGGAAATTATTATTATAGTACTGGATTGTAGCAATCATCACAAACACAGGATATAAGGTCTACTAATAGATGAATTTCCCCAACACATACAGGCAAATAAAGTAGTCTGTTTCTTTAACCAGTTCCCCTCTAGAGCATTTTTTAGAGCATTTATTTTTTTCACACATGTCAAAGATGAGCACTTCCAGTTCCAATTAATAGATATTTTTCTATCAACTCCTGCTGCTACATTGTGAAAGCACTTGATGTTGTCCTGGGCTTCTGAGAAGAACAGGAAGGCATGGACACCATGGAGGTGGGGGAGTGGTGCCCCCTTTCCCCTCCCCCTCCCTCTTTCCCTTTCCCATCGCTTTCTTTTCCCCTCTTTCCCTCTCTTCTTCCATTCATTTTTTCCTTCTTTCTCTCCCCCCATCCCTCATCCTCCCTCTTCTTACTGGATCCCTGATCCCTCTCTTTCCCTTATTCCCTATACTTTCTTTTCCTTCCCCCCTTCCCCTGCTCCTCTCCCCCTCCCTTTCCCTCCTCCCCTCTCTTTCTTTTGCCCTTTTTCCCTCTCTTCTTACTTTCATGTTTTCCTTCTTTCTCTCCCACCTCTTTCCCCTATCCCTCATCCTCCCTCTTCTTTCCAAATCCCTGATGCCTCTCTTTCCCTTTTTTCCTTTCCTCCTTCCCCCCCCCCACCTTTCCTTCTTTCTTTCCCCTTTCTCCCTTCTTTCTTTTCCTCTGTTTCTTCTCTCTCTCTCTCATTCAAAATGCTGGGCCCATACAGGTATATTATAGTGCAAATCTTTAACATCCAGATTGATGGCATTGTCCATTCTCGGATATGGACATTTCTCTTTGAAGGTTTGGAGATATTCCCCATGGGCTCTCCAGGCTATCTTATGCCAGCTTTGACACGATATTACACAGGTGACCCTTTTCATATAAATTTATTTTATAATGTCATAATCTATATACGTAAAATGTTTTATATCACAGAATGTTATTTACCTTTCCTTTGTGAATTGCCACAGTGGATAGCAAATCATTACTAGTAAATGCTCTTTTTAACGAAATACTGTATAAATGTGATCTATTATTAAAAATTTAAAATGGATTGTTCTACATGTAAAATGTTTTTTCTGTATATTGTTATGGTACATAACAGAATTTGAGGCCCTAATAAAATGGGTCAACCTGTGAAACGCGTTGGCCACAAATAATCAGGTCTCAAGTCCAGGATAACAGCACCCTGGACAACAAGTTTGTTCATTTGCTTTTAAACAAACTTCTTTTTAAGAAACTGTATATAATACTTTGAATAAAGATATTTGAAAAATTATTATATAACTATGTGGTCAGGTGATTTTTGAACCCAAGGAGGTACATGAAAAGTCCCAAAATTAGTTGTAGTTTCATAATTGTTCCTTCAAGGGATGGTACCTCCTCAGAGTTTTTATCAATTCACACTCTGCCTCCACATACCAAAACTTTCTGTGGGGGAGGATGATGTGGTTCGCCCAATAACTTTTACATGAAAACTATAAGCCATGGCTGCTATGGCATCCATGAGCTTGTTTTACACCATTCACTCTCTAGGCATACACAGTACACCCAAAGAGCTGCAGTAGTTTATTATTTTACTGTACCTTTAGATTGTTTTAACCTTTTTGATAATGTTTGAGCTTTAGTGTCAGGGGCTCTGGACTGTTGGGTAGGAATGAGCGGAACTTACCTGAGTCTGATTCAAAGGAAGGTTTGCTGAATGTTACTAAAGTTTGGGTGCTGAATCTGAACCGAGCTAAATGTTAAACAGTAATGGCTAGTTTCTAGGGTAAGGGGTTGTCCAACAAATGGAATTGGGGGATGGGCAGTACTCTGGTGAACATGTAGCAAAGCAAACATTTTTCTTTTAAATTACAATTGCCAAAGAGCAACAACTTTAATAATACTGAAACACTGAAAATGTGAAATATTCTGTATATGTGGCATGCTTGAGTGATCCCCTGACATTTTTCCAGCTTCCTAACAACCAGCCTCAGGGGAAGCTGTCACATTTAGCAGTGGTAGCAATACCTACTGCTAAATGTTTCACTTCCTACTGCCATTGGAAGTTCGGTTTAATTGGTTGCTTGCCAGACCACCAAATTAGCAAAATTAGGTCCCAACCACGGTTTTGACCTAACTGGTAGCTTGTCCCTACTGTTGGGAGCAAAGCAGTGTGTAGGTATTGGTATCAAGTGTTATTAGGTTTAAGAGAATGTTTCAGGCAACTGGCCCATAAAAAAAAGATAGGTCTGTAAATGGGTTTAGCTAAAAGTGGTGATCATGTGGGGTCACAGTCGCCTGTAAACACAGCTGTTGGAGGACCTTTTCAGCCTTAGAACATCTTCCCTCCTTATCTCTATCCCCATATTGACTTGGCACAGCTTTATTGGCAGAGTTTTATCTTGCCAGCGAATAATGGTGCCTAATTGATCTCCTCATTGACTTTACTTTAGCTGAGGTCATGCCCACAGTCGTCTTAGCGGTGCTTTAGTGCTGTTTAAGCAGCACTTTTGCACCACTTTCCAGCTGCTGGTGGGGTGCTTTGTACCCCAAAAAAGGGTAATGCCGCGTACACACGAGCGGACTTTTCAACATCCAAAGTCCGACGGACTGAGTCCGTCAGACTATTCGATCGTGTGTGGGCTGCAACGGACTTTTGACTCGCCAAAGTCCGAAGGACTTTAGAATATGGAACATGCTTCAAATTTTCCCGACGGAACTCCGCCGGACCCGGTCCCTTCGAAAACTCCGCTCGTGTGTATGCTATTCCGACGGACTAAAACCGACGCTAGGGCAGCTATTGGCTACTGGCTATGAACTTCCGTATTCTAATCCAATCGTACGTCATCACGTTCGAATCCGTCTGAGTTTAGTGTGATTGTGTGTGGCCAAGTCCGCTCCGCCGAAAAGTCCGTCAGAACTCCGTCGGAACTCCGGCAGAACTCCGACGGAACTCCTTCGGAAGTCTGTCGGACATAAGTCCTCTCGTGTGTACGGGGCTTAAAAAGTCCAGTTTTGCAGCACTTTCAAAGCGCTTTGAAATCACTGTCCATTCATTCCAATGGGCAAGGCGTTTTGGAGCGCTAAATACTGTGCTCCCAACCTGCCCCAAAGATGCTACTTGCAGGACTTTTTGGAAACGTCCGCAAGCGCACCGCCCCAGTGTGAAAAGACACTGGAATTAATAGGAGGTGGTTTTCATGCACTTTGCAGAGGTTATTTCTAGTGCTAAAGCGCCTTAAAACCACCCCAGTGTGAAAGGTATCTAAATGGTTTGAGGAGATTCTGTTATACAACTGCACCTCCTCCATTCACAGAACATGACGCATTGTGTGAGTGTGCTAATATGAGCTTTGTGAATGGCGGCAGAATGGTGCAGTTAGGCAGCACAACTTTTCTCAGTAGCTGCTGTTAACCTTCACAGTTTCAGAAGACAGGCACTCAGGGCAGTACAGCTCGCTCTGTAAAAAATATGCCCATTTCTATCTGAATTCACAATGCCACTCGGGGCACTCACATGACTCCAGAGAGGAGAGCTACGGATGACAGAGGCACCTAAACTGACTATGGTGTCAGGGCTCAGCAGCCATGATAAACTGTGGTCAGTTTACAGGGGCATAGACAGGCAAGATCAGCCAGGTATTTCAGGTGTTACAGGGGGGCAAATTACACAGCAAAAGCACTGTGCTGTTTAACATGCTTTAACATAACAGGATCCATTTTTTTATAGGGTTGGAAATGCTTTAAATTATATCAATCAATAATTAGCAGTATATGCGGACGTAATTACATAGCACCATCACCCTCTTCTGTATGAGATTATCTTTCAAACTCACTTTTAGAAAGTATAGCCAGAAATATTTACAGCTCAAACACATAAAGACTCAAACCATGATTCTGCAAGTTCCTTGAGCACCAAACTTCAAGCTCTCCCATTTTGCTTGCCTGACTTCTAGACTGTGAACAGACACTTTAAACTTCTATCTCATTTGCATTTAGATTTACAGTATTATTTTTTTGTTGTAAACTTTGAGCTACATACTTCATCTCTTCCTTTTAATGAAGACACTCTGAGACAGTGAAAGAAAAAAGTATTCTAAAAAGTGACAGAAACTTACTTCAAAATCAAGAAGGAAAAACACAATTAAAGGTCACTTTGTTGAGGCCCAGAAATCCAGTATATCTTCATACATATTGTAGATTTAGGTAGAGATATCTCAGCATTGGAGTCCCTTACAGACCAGGGGCTTATTCAACCTGCTACATCCACAATAATCTGTTCATCAGATTTAAAGCAAGCTGAACTGCAGTCAAGCTGCTAAGTACCCAGTAAAGGTTGGGTTCCCACATGCGGTGCCCGCAGCTCAGAGCAGGGGGTCCGGTGGGTTCACTGATTCAGGTGTGACTCGGGTCCAAATGTCTGCCTGAATTAGCACGTAAATCGAAACCAAAGACACATACAGGATCCTTCCCAAATGCAGACCGCGGCCGCCCCGGAGGTGTGGGAACCAGCTCCATTGAGAGCCGGTCAGTCTCCTGTTGGGTAACTGGATGTGGGGAACTCCACATCCAATTTGCATAGGTGTGAACCCAGCCTTAAACGCATATACTTTAGATCAAATCTTTCTTACCTGCAAAAGGCTTGTATTTCTGTCCAACCAATCCTGAGATTTACACTGCCCTACTGCACAGCACAGTTATATTGGTGACCTGAACTGTCTCTACTACATCTAAGCAAAAACGAAAAGGTCACCTTTGACAGTGTGATTAGACTGTAAAGGACCTTTAACAGACCAATGAGGTCAGTTCTCAGCTCTGTCCTACTTTCAGTATGTTGTTTGTCCAAAATTAAAGGACACCTGACTGGTCCAAAAAGCGGTTTTGTTTTTATTGTTAATAAATACATAACTGCGTTCATTGGTGTTTTATTAATATCCACTTGAAATTCAGCTTTAAATTCAAGCATAGATGAAGATCAGCGAATTTACTTCACTTGTCCCTACTATACAAATATCTCTCTTTTCTCTGATCCTCAGTGCTCTTTAATGGATTTAGAGATGCATCCCTTGGCTGAACATAGCAGGTAACGGCTTTCAAACTGCTGACACTAAGTAAAAATGCCTTTTGAAATGGAATTCTCTGTGTTATCTTACCCGTAAATGTGAACTGTAAAGTAGCTTGGCTTTATTATTTCTTTTACAGCAGGTTGTGCCTTACTGTTAATATGGGTTCCAGGCCATTGGACTTCTCTTTAAAGCCCATGTTGAGACCAGATGGTCTGCAACCCTCACTTTCTCGGTGTTGACGCAAAGTGATAGTCCCAACATCATCAATGTTGTATGTGTAGCCCTTGTCTTTCTTTTTTTTCTTTTTTTTTTGGAGGGGGGGCGGTCTTGAGAAATATCTCCCCCCAAAGAGGATAGTACACTAAACATATAGGTAAATAAGAGAACCAGAACTATCGCTATGTGAAAAAGTGGGTTTGATAATAAATTTGCCATTGCCCCAACACAGAACACAGGACTGGGTCTTTATGAACAGAGGGGATTTCCTTCCTGGGATATTGACCAGAAATCGAATCAAAGTAATTTGCAGCAGAAGAAATACTGACACCAGCCTATAACATGTAGATATACACCAGTATGAAAATAATATAAGCTTTATATAAGAAAATATTAACTGCTTAAGGACAGTCCCACGTAAATATACTGCAGCAAGGCAGCCCTTAAGCATAAAATCACGTACCTGCAAATTTCTTTGTTCAGGTCTGGGGGCATGCAGGTGCCACCGGCTGCCCACCCCTGCTGTGATTGTCCTGAGTCAGTCAACAGGTCCGGTGGACCCAATGTTCGAGGGCACCCAGCGATCGTTAATGAGAGCGGCAGAATGGTAAACAAGGGTTATTGTTCATGTTACTTGTGATCAGGTTGTTTTTATTAGACATGTGCGATTCGGTTTGTAACAAATGGGTTTTCGTATGAATTTATTAGTATTCGTACATTTGGATCAATTTGAACATCTGAATAGCTGAAAGAACCAAAACACGAAATTTTGGAAATTGGGAATAAGCTAAATAATGAACACGCAAAAATACGAATTTACGAAAGGACAAATTTACGAAAATACAAAACTCTGAAACAGTAAAAGAAAGAAAATGACATCTATAACAAATGATTTACATTTTGTATTTTCAATCCATTGTCTGTTCATAATTTTGTATGTTCGTTTCTGTTTTTAATTTTGTTTGTTCATGTTCTCGAATCGTTCTTTTGAATGGACAGTGTATTGGTGAGTGATGTATCCTACTTAATATCTTTAGCCAATCAGCTTATCCCTTTTGTGTCTGGGTCACACTGCATTCCTGAATCTTTTTAGATTCAGTTGAGGAGACTGAATCAGGTCTGGTGACTGAGGGAGTGGACTGGAGTAAGTACAGGGCTTATTAGAAAAGCAAGCATAGGATTATTCTTTATTTCCTACGAAAGTACAAATCAACGAAAAAGGCAATTTCACAAAAGTAACAATTACTAAATTATAAGTAGTGTACCGAATAAACGAAAAAATGTATCTAACAAAATTATGAATTTCGAATCAAAGAAAATTAGACTAACAGACTTACGAATCATTTCGTATCAACAAAAATAAATAATAATAATAATACTCTTACGAAAACACGAAAGAGTCCAAATATGAAACCTTGCGTCTTCCGAAAATGACAAATCATTAGCCCTTGTACACACGGACTGTGTTGTCGGATAATCCGACCGTGTGTGGGCTCCATCTGACTTTTTCCATCGGAATGTCCGACCAACAAAGTTTGAGAGCTGGATATAAAATGATACGATCAGACTTTGTCCGATCATTTGTAGAGAATTCTGATCGGACAAAGTGCCACGCATGCTCAGATCAAATTACGAGACCAAAGCTATTGGCTACTAGCCGCAACGTAGTCCCGTCGCAAGAAACAAACGTCATCACATTCTGAACGATCGGATTTTCCGACAACTTTGTCCTTACGGTGTGTACGCAACACCAGTTTCGGACAAAATCCGTCGGAAAAAATCAGACGGATTTTGTTGTCGGAATGTCCGACCGTGTGTACAAGGGCTTAGACTAACGAAATTATAAAACATTTTGTATCAATGAAAATATATCTGTTACAAAAATACGAACGAGTCCAAATATGAAAAATCTCGTCTTTCGAAATTACGAATCGTTACGAAATGTAAAGAAACTAAATTAAACAAAAATTTTTTTTTTGTTGGGCACATGTCTAGTTTTTATTGTACACATCGTCATGATGTTAGTACTTTTTACATAAACCCGCATACATTTTTGACCTAAACCAAGAGGAAGCCTTCTCCTTTTTTATGAGTTAATTTTCAATTGGTTGATGGATGAGAGATTTGTGAGTGTCGCTTGGATTTCTGGAGACCATGGTTCCTGATGCTGTTTCCATTCCATGCTTGTTTGACCCACCATTGATGGCATGTGCACATTTTCTGGTAAGAAGTACCTACCCCTTTCCTAGGGTGGTGGATGCACAGCCCCGGGTGTCTTTTCTACAGACAGTTGCCCACTTTTTCACTCACTTGATAGTGTGTTGTGAGCTTATCCCAACACGGATGTTTGTGGACTTGTCTTTTATATAATACTTTTGTTCTGGACCACTCCAGTCATTTTTATCCGCTAGTACATATGCACTTTATCATGTTGATGTATAAGTTGTATGCACTTTATTAAGTATATTACTTCATGTTAATATTTGCATTCTTGCATTAGTGCTGAATGCTGATTCACTTATTTTTAACACCATTGTGCTTTTATTTTGCTTACATGCACATCTTTCAGCGCTGTACTTTTTACACCTATCCCTTCACAAGGTGTCATGATGTAGTGCTAGCAGCTATTCACTTTGTTTGTTTTATAGCGCAGTCATTTCTATACTCCTATGTAAACAAGGCAGATCACCTTTCTGTCAGTGGGGAAGATGGAGATCTTGTGTTTCTGCTAAGCAGGAACAGGGATCTCCGTCTTCCCCCAGTCAAAGCACCCCCCTCCCCACAGTTAGAAAGCACTAACCCTTTAACCCTTTGATAGGTCCTGACGTTAACCCCTTACCTACCAGTGTCATTAGTACAGTGAGAGTGCATTTTTTTTTAGCACTGATCACTGTATTGGAGTCACTGGTCCCCAAAAAGTGTCACTTAGTGTCAGATTTGTCCGCCCCAATGTCGCAGTCCTGCTAAATATCGCTGATCGCCGCCATTACTAGTAAAAAAAAAAAAAAATGTTCAGAAATCTATCCCATAGTTTTAGAAGTTATAACTTTTGCACAACCAACCAATATACGCTTTTTATGATTTTTTTTTTTTTCACCAAAAATATGTAGCAGAATACACATCGGCCTAAATTGATGAAGAAATTGGATTTCCGTTTTTTTATTGGATCTGTATTAAAGTACAAAGTAAAAAATATTGTTTTTTTTACTTTAAATTGTCGGTTTTCTTTTGTTTATACCGCAAAAAATAAAAACCACAGAGGTGATCAAATATTACAAAAAGAAAGTTCTATTTGTTGGGAAAAAGGAACATCAATTTTAATTGGGTACAGCATTGCATGACTGCGCAACTGTCAGTTAAAGTGACGCAGTGCCATTTCGCAAAAAATTGCCTGGTCAGGAAGGGGGGTGAACCTTCAGGGGCTGAAGTGGTTAATAATAGTACATACACCCAATGTACAAACAGGAAATAGCAGCAAAGGACTCAACAAGAGCCAAGTGGAATTGTGCACATAGACTATATATAATGTAGTTACTAATAAAGATACCTCCCAATGAATGTGGCAGGGTCCCTTGAGGGTGATCACGATGTGGCGTCTGTCTTGGTGTCAGAGATTTGATGACAAGATAAGCAATGATGGGGATATCCTCCCAGTGTCCAATTAGCCTGGTATGGAGCTTCTCACCAGCAGGAACTTGGTGTGGCTCTGGAACTCAGAACCTAACTACTCTTCATCTTAGTACCTAGTAGCATCTGCTCTGCCATGCATTCAGAACTTTTAACTACCTAAGTGAGTGTTGCATGCCTATCCTGGCTGTAGTCTACACTGGTTATCATGCCCTGTGCTAAAACTAGCTGTAGAATCCAAGACCTGAAGGACCAGGTTAACTAAAATAACAGAATCTGCGTGTAATCTCTATTGCAATAAACAAGGGGACAGATATACTTCTGTCAGCAGTCTTTATATATACACCATATATACACCAATAACTTTATGACTGTAGGGCCGCGTACACACGGGCGGACTGTTCGCCCAACCTTGTCCGCTGAACAGTGTTTGGGCGGACAGTCCGCCCGTGTGTGGGCTTTCAGCGGACAGTTTCAGCGGACAGTTGGACGGACAAAGTCTTTCGGAAATTCCGAAAAACTGTCCGCTGAAACTGTGTTTGAGCGAACAGTCCGCCCGTGTGTAGGCTACTTTCGAAATGAGCAAACTGTTCCCGCTCGGAAAGTCCACCCATTTCGAGCGCGTGTACAGGTAGGCGGGGCCTGCGAAGGAGACGTCGCGGGCTCCGCCGCCTGGAATGGGCTTAAAGGGGAACCCCAACGCCGAAAAAAATCGGCGTGGGGGTTCCCCCAAAGTCCACACCAGACCCTTGTCCGAGCACGCTACCCGGCCGGCCAGGAAAGGGGGGCGAGCGAGCGCGCCCCCCCTCCTGAGCCGTACCAGGCCGCGTGCCCTCAACATGGGGGGTGCCTTGGGGAAGGGGGGGCCGCGCGGCCCCCCCACCCCAAAGCACCTTGTCCCCATGTTGATGAGGACAAGGGCCTCTTCCCGACAACCCTGGCCGTTGGTTGTCGGGGTCTGCGGGCGGGGGGCTTATCGGAATCCGGGAGCCCCCTTTAAGAAGGGGGCCCCCGGATACCGGCCCCCCCACCCTATGTGAATGAGTATGGGGTACAATGTACCCCTACCCATTCACCTGTGAAATAAAGTACAAAAAAAAACACAACACAGGGAAAAAATATTTTATTGCACAGCTCCGGGGGTCTTCCGTCTTCGGGGGTCTTCTCGCCGGACTCCTCCGCTATCTGTGTGTAGCTCTTTTACTAGCGGAGGAGTCCGGCTTTCTTCCTCCCCGCCGCCGGCCTCTTCTCCCGACTTCGGGGGTCTTGTCCCCCTCTTCGGTTCTTCTGCCGGGCCACCGCGCCTTCTTATAGCTCTTTTACAGGCGGTGGCCCGGTCTTCTGTCGCCGCTGCCTTCCGTTCTTCTGTCGCCGCCTTCGGTTCTTCTGCCGGGCCACCGCGCCTTCTTGTAGCTCTTTTACAGGCGGTGGCCCGGTCTTCTGTCGCCGCCTTCGGTTCTTCTGCCGGGCCACCGCGCCTTCTTGTAGCTCTTTTACAGGCGGTGGCCCGGTCTTCTGTCGCCGCTGTCGTCGCCGCCGCCGCCGCCTTCCGTTCTTGTTCTTCTTCTTGTTGTTCTTCTTCTTCTCCTGGAGATGTTGACTCGACGAGCTCTCCGGCCGGAATGCCAGAGCCGCGCTGTGCGGTCACTTATATAGTGACAATGGGGCGGTGTCACATGGTATATGTCACATGGGTTGGTCACATGGTGACCCCGCCCCCTTACGATGTCATAGTCCCCATGTGACATCAACCCATGTGACCAACCCATGTGACATATACCATGTGACACCACCCCATTGTCACTATATAAGTGACCGCACAGCGCGGCTCTGGCATTCCGGCCGGAGAGCTCGTCGAGTCAACATCTCCAGGAGAAGAAGAAGAAGAACAAGAAGAAGAACAAGAACGGAAGGCGGCGGCGGCGGCGACGACAGCGGCGACAGAAGACCGGGCCACCGCCTGTAAAAGAGCTACAAGAAGGCGCGGTGGCCCGGCAGAAGAACCGAAGGCGGCGACAGAAGACCGGGCCACCGCCTGTAAAAGAGCTACAAGAAGGCGCGGTGGCCCGGCAGAAGAACCGAAGGCGGCGACAGAAGAACGGAAGGCAGCGGCGACAGAAGACCGGGCCACCGCCTGTAAAAGAGCTATAAGAAGGCGCGGTGGCCCGGCAGAAGAACCGAAGAGGGGGACAAGACCCCCGAAGTCGGGAGAAGAGGCCGGCGGCGGGGAGGAAGAAAGCCGGACTCCTCCGCTAGTAAAAGAGCTACACACAGATAGCGGAGGAGTCCGGCGAGAAGACCCCCGAAGACGGAAGACCCCCGGAGCTGTGCAATAAAATATTTTTTCCCTGTGTTGTGTTTTTTTTTGTACTTTATTTCACAGGTGAATGGGTAGGGGTACATTGTACCCCATACTCATTCACATAGGGTGGGGGGGCCGGTATCCGGGGGCCCCCTTCTTAAAGGGGGCTCCCGGATTCCGATAAGCCCCCCGCCCGCAGACGCCGACAACCAACGGCCAGGGTTGTCGGGAAGAGGCCCTTGTCCTCATCAACATGGGGACAAGGTGCTTTGGGGTGGGGGGGCCGCGCGGCCCCCCCTTCCCCAAGGCACCCCCCATGTTGAGGGCACGCGGCCTGGTACGGCTCAGGAGGGGGGGCGCGCTCGCTCGCCCCCCTTTCCTGGCCGGCCGGGTAGCGTGCTCGGACAAGGGTCTGGTGTGGACTTTGGGGGAACTCCCACGCCGATTTTTTTCGGCGTTGGGGTTCCCCTTTAAGCCCATTCCAGGCGGCGGAGCCCGCGACGTCTCCTTCGCGGGCCCCGCCTACCTGTACACGCGCTCGAAATGGGCGGATTTGCCTCCTCCTTACGTGGGCGAGTCCGTTCATTTCAAAAGTTGAGCCAACTGTTTGGCAAACAGTTCGCTGAAACAGTCCGCTCGTGTGTGGGCAAGTCCGCTCATGCAAATTTTGAGCGGACTGTTTGCCGAAACTGTTTGACGAACAAGGTTGGGCAAACAGTCCGCGCGTGTGTACGCGGCCTAGGTCTGCCTTTTGCTGCCAAAACAGCTCCATTTTATCACCAAAACCACTCTGACCCATCGAGGCATGTAGGCCACTAGACCTCTGATGGTATGCTGTAATACCTGGCACCAAGCCATTAGTAGCAGATCCTTTAAGTCCTGTAAGTTCCAAGGTGTGGCCTCCATCAATAGGACTTGTTTTTCCAGCACATCCAACAGATGCTTTATGAATTGAGATCTGGAGAATTTAGAGACGTCAAACTCATTGTTGGGTTCATCAAACCATTCTTAAACCATGTTTAGCAGTGTGGCAGAGCGTATTACCCTACTGAAAGAGGTCACTGCCATCAGGGAAATCCTTTTACATGAAGGGATGTACTTGGTCAGCAACAATGTATAGGTAGGTGGCATGTGTCAAGTAACACCCAGCTTACCTTCTTCCATTACTCTGTGGTCCGGTTCGGAAGCTCATGTGCCCATTGTAGGAGCTTTCGGCTGTGGACAAGGGTCAGCATGGACACCTATGGCTTCCACTCTTTGCTCTACTTCAACCCAAACGTGCTCTATTGGATTGAGGTCAGGACTCTGTGCAAGCCAGTAAAGTTCATCCACCCCCAACTCGCTCATTCATTTCTTTATGGACCTTGCTTTGTGCACTGGTGCGCAGTCATGTTGGAACAGGAAGGGACAATCCCCAAACTGTTCCCAAAAAGTTGGGAGCATGAAATTGTCCAAAATGTATTGGTATGCTGATGCCTTAAGAGTTCCCTTCACTGGAACTAAGGGTCCAAGTGCAACCCCTGAAAAACAACCTCACACCATTATCCCCCCTCCACCAAATGAATAGTAGCAGTGGCCCAATACTTTTGGCAATATAAAGCTCTCTCTCTCATATATATATATATATATATATATATATATATATATATATATATATATATATATATATATATATACATACACTCAGTAGCTAGGCAAGAATAGTAAACTATTAAGGTAGGGACATTAGCCTAAAAATCCCTGCTTCTGATCTGGATTAGAAACCGTTCTTCCATGGTGGGAACATGTGATTTCAGTTCCTCTCCCTCTCTCTTTTGCTTTCTTTCTCTGGGGTTTTCAATTCAGCCACCAGGGAAAGAAAGTGATGTACATAAATAACTCTATAACATTAAGTAGCACAGACACTTACAGATTCAGACAGTAGAGGGCAGCAGATCCCTATACAAGCAGGAGTCATACACAAGGAAGAATGATAAACCTAGAACATGGACATTCCTGAATAAGAAGTCTACCGCAAAAGAAGCAAGAGACCTCAACTTACTAGGACATTATACAGTTGAGCTCATAAGTTTGCATACCCTGGCAGAATGTATGGTTTCTTGGCCATTTTTTCAGAAAATGTGAATGGTAGCACAAACAACTTTTCTTTTACTCATGGTTAGTGTTTGGCTAAAGCCATTTATTTTCAATCAACGTTGTTTACTCTTTTTAAATCAGAATCACAACAGAAACTACCCAAATGACCCTGATCACAAGTTTACATACCCTGGTGATTTTGGCATGATAACATGCACACAAGTTGACACAAAGGGGTTTGAATGGCTATTAAAGGTAACCATCCTCACCTGTGATCTGTTTGCTTGTAATTAGTGTGTTTGTGCAAGGCTCGGTTCACACGGGGGGCGACACGACTTGCCGCGCCGCGACCTGACAAGTCGCCCCCGTTCTGTACTACGGAACCGTTCTAAGAGGAGCGACTCGAGTCGCTCCGACTTAGAAAAAAGGTTCCTGTACTACTTTTGGGCGACCTCAGGCGACTTGCATTGACTTCTATACAGAAGTCGTTTGCAAGTCGCCGCTGAGGTCGCGGCAGGTCGCGGCGCGGCAAGTCGTGTCGCCCCCTGTGTGAACCGAGCCTAAAAGGTCAATGCGTTTCTGGACTCCTGACAGATGCTTGCATCTTTCATCTAGTGCTGCACTGATGTTTCCTGGGTAAAGCAAAAGAACTGTCAAAGGATCTGTGAGAAAAGGTAGTTGAACTGTATAAAACAGGAAAGGGATGTAAAAAGATATGCAAGGAATTGAGAATGCCAATCAGCAGTGTTCAAACTCTAATCAAAAAGTGGAAAATGAGGGGTTCTGTTGAAACCAAACAACGGCCAGGTAGACCAACTAAAACTTCAGCCACAACTGCCAGGAAAATTGTTTCAGGATGCAAAGAAAAATCCACAAATAACTTCAGATGAAATACAGGACTCTCTGAAAACATGTGGTGTGGTTGTTTCAAGATGAACAAAAAGGAGGCACTTCAAGAAAGATGGGCTGCATGGTTGAGTTGCCAGAAGAAAGCCATTACTATGCAAATACCACAAAGTATCCCGCTTGCAATACACCAAACAGCACAGAGACAAGCCTCAAACCTTCTGGCACAAAGTCATATGGAGTGATGAGACAAAAATTTAGCTTTTTGGCCACAACCATAAATGCTTCATTTGGAGAGGAGTCAAGAAGGTACACCATTCCTACTGTGAATCACAGAGGTGGATTGCTGATGTTTTGGGGATGTGTGAGCTACAAAGAAAGGAAATCTGGTCAAAATTGATGGCAAGATGAATGCAATATGTTATCAAAAAATACTGGAGGAACATTTGCATTTATCCGCCAGGAAGCTGCGCATGGGATGTACTTGGACATTCCAAAATGACAATGATCCAAAACACAAGGCCAAGTCGAACTGTTATTGGCTACCGAAGAATAAAGTGAAGGTTCTGGAGTGGCCATCACTCTCGGGAGATCTCAAATGTGCAGTTCATGCAAGACAGTCCAAGAATTTACAGGAACTGGAATCTTTTTGCCAAGAGGAATGGGCAGCTTTACCATCTGAGAAGATAAAGAGCCTCATCCACAAATACCACAAAACACTTCAAGTCGTCATTGATGTTAAAGGGGGCAATACACGGTATTAACTTTTGATAAGGGTCATTTGGGTAGTTTCTGTTGTGATTATTATTCATAGTTTCATAGTTTCATAGTTTCATAGTTAGTAAGGTTGAATAAAGACACCAGTCCATCCAGTTCAACCTGAGTGAGTGTCTACCCCTATCCCTGTACATTGCACACTCACATTGGTCTCTACCCTCAAAGAGCCCACAATCTAAGGTCCCCATTCTTATACTAGGGCCAATTTTGGATAGCAGCCAATTAACCTACCTGCATGTCTTTGGAGTTGAAAAAGACTAACCATGAGTGAAACAAAAGTTTTTGTGTTATTTATATTCTCTGAAAAATGGCCAAGAAATCATAAATGTATGAGCACAACTGTATGTTAATATATTGCATATATGATGTAATCTGTACACAGTGTGATTGTGTTAAGGAGGATATGAGGAGCTGGCCTATGTTGTCACTTATGACTGAAATTCTTCTTTAAGTCAACCGATCCTTTAAATCTCATCACAGAGCACATCTATTCCTAATCTGCCTTCCAACAAATTTCTAATCACATTTTCTAATTACTTGGCCCCTTTCTTTGTTTTCTTTGTGTTATCTGGTCTGCGTTATATCATGTAGAGCTAATTATTTGGATGTTTTCCAGTCACAAAAGAATACATCAGAATAAACTATCTCACATTCCTATTGATGTATTAATACATATTTTAGTATTTCATGTCCATGTTGAACTTAACGACTATGATCAGGTCAGTATGTGTGTCTGATAAAACCTGACAGCTTGATAAAAATGATAGAAGCTGTGGGAGAAAGGGCAACTATTTACATATTTCATTATTATATGCGCCTTAAGCAATCTCTTTCATAAGCCTATTGTGTGTTTCCTTATTACCACTTGTCTGCCAACAGTCTTGTAAATAACACATTTTACTTGTATGTACATTAATCATGTCCTTTGTTGTCCAACTCTTGTTTCCATGCTACTCCTCCTCCCCAACAGATCCCCCTCATTCTCTTGCGCCCCCCACTGGCTGAATTATGTGTATTCATATTTTTCTGAAGTCTTTAGGCTGGTCACATGATATGGCATGATCCTCCTTTTCTTCACCTCTTCTCCAGGCTAGGTGGTCCTAAGCAGAGAGCGTTGCTGACATTATTACCTTAGCGCTGATCTTTGCATCACTACAGTGTGAATGAAGAGTGCCATTGTGATGTATCTTCAAGTGACAGGCCCATGATGTCCTACATTCACAGCATACTGTAGTGCTCAACCTCCTGGATTGAGTGGTTCTGGGTGTAATTCAACCCATAGGTCTGGAGACATCTTGCAGAGAATAAGAGGTCTTGCTGTAGACAGCTATGGCTTAGGGCTGGCCGCAAAAAAACAGCAGGTTGAACAAAAGAAAATGACTTTGTTCCCCAATCCACACATTAAAGGTGGATGGGGGGGAATCCCACCTGCTGGGCTTATCTATTCTGACAGTGGGGAGACCTCCCTGCCATCAGAATACTGGATATAGTCTTTCGCACTGATCGAGAGAACATTTTCTAAGCCCTTGTACACACGGTCGGAGATTCCGACGGAATGTGTCCTATCGGACCGTTTTGTCAGATAATCCGACTGTGTGTGGTCTCCATTGGACTGTTTCCGTTGGAGTATCCGACGGACCAAGTTTTCCAACTTGTCCGCAAAATTTTCAGACAAAATGCTCCGATCGGACATACTCCGATCATGTGTAGCCTACTCCGACGGACAAAGTGCCTCACATGCTCAGATCAAATTCCTAGACCAAAGCTAATGGCTACTAGCCTGAACGTAGTCCCGTCGTAATGAAATAACGTCATCACGTTATGTACAATCGGATTTTCCGACAACTTTGTCCGACCGTGTGTATGCAACCGTTTCAGACAAAATCCGTCAGACAAAATCCAACGGATTTGGTTGTCAGAATGTCCGACCGTGTGTACAAGGGCTTAAAGGCTGGCTGTACACATCTTGATCGATGGATAGATAGAGCGGCTTGTGTCCAATCAGCCTGCCCATACACAGATCAAAATTTGGCTGGTCCCTTCTGAACCAGCCGAATTTCGATCCAGGTAGGGCTGGCTTAACCACTTGCCGACCGGCTTCCACATATATACTCCGGCACAAGGCTTGAGAAAGGAGCGTGCACTACAGACATCCACCTAGTCCGCATGCTCGGAAACATGTCGCCATTTTGTCTGTGACGCCAACACACCACATGCTGTGTTCCAGTGCTTCCCTGTAATCCAACAGCTGCTCTCGAAGACTCGCTTTGTACTTCCCTGTAATCCAACAGCTGCTCTCCAAGCCTCGCTTTGGACTTCCCTGTAATCCAACAGCTGCCCTCCAAGCCTCGCTTTGGACTTCCCTGTAATCCACCAGCTGCTCTCCAAGCCTCGCTTTGGACTCTGCACACATGCCGGAAGATTCCTGCTGGTCAAGACGCTGGCCATGAGAAGGATTTACAAGACGTGACCCCCTCTGCTGAAAGCTGTGACGACGATTGGTGTAACCGGACTATCCTGTGCCTGAGTAATGAAACCTAAATGTGTGTATTTTTAATGCACTTCATGTAAACAATGCGGAACCCGGTTCTGACTGCGAACAATACGGAGATCTGCTGTTCCTAGTGATCAGGAACAGCGACCTCTGTGTTATACCAGTAAGCTCATCCCCCATACCTGGGAACACAGTTAACCCCTTGATCACCCCCTAGTTTTAACCCCTTTCCTGCCAGTGTCATTTATACACTGATCAGTGGTGTATTATTTTAGCACTGATCACTGTAATAATGTCACTGGTCCCCAATAAGTGTCCCTTAGAGTCAGATTTGTCCCCCGCAACGTTGCAGTCCCACTAAAAATCACAGATTGATGCCATTATCAGTAAAAACAATATAAAAAAAAGTCCATAAATGTGTGAGCCTATGTGTGTGTACCTGGCTGCTGGAAATACCTTGTACCTGGCTGCAGGTGGGGAAGTAAAGACTGTCTGTGTATTACTCAAGCTGCTCCTATGGGGGGGTAGCACTACACATGCCTCGGGGGTGGGCTATATACAGACGCCCACTTAACCCTTAAATAACAAAGTGACTGTTTAAGTCAGACATTCCAAAGTCCGGCCCGCGGGCATGTTTGCTGCCTGCGTTCCAGGTTGATGTGCCCCCACTTGGAATTTGCATATATATACACATCTGTGGCCCCCCAAGCTTGAGCGTGTTATGTTTTTTATGCCGTTAATATATCTATCTTCTTTAGCCTGACAAATCCTGAGCCCGCGCTCATTCTTAGTATGAGCCGGGACGCGTGGCTGGGCATGTTCATAAGTCTATGTGCCTGAACCGCTATGAAGCTGACAGAGCGAATAGCCAATCACAGGCACTGTAACTGTTCCCGATCTCTGCATCTGCAGATGCAGAGATGGGGAAATGTCACAGTGCCTGTGATTGGAGGTGGTGCTGCGCACTGTCAGTTTCAAAGAGGGAGAGAGAGAGAGAGGGAGAGGGGGGATAGTGATGGCGAGAGGGGGGGGGAGAGAGAGAGATGGATAGAGAGAGAGAGAGAGAGAGAGAGAGGGGGGGAGATAGAGAGGGAGAGGGGGGAGAGAGAGAGATGCAGAGAGGGGAGAGGGGGAGAGAGAGGGAGGGGTAGAGGGGGAAGAGAGGGGGGAAAGAGGGAGAGGGGGGAGAGAGAGATGCAGAGAGAGAGAGAGGGGGAGAGAGAGATGGAGAGAGAGAGATGGAGAGAGAGAGGGGAGAGATATAGAGGGAGATAGAGGGAGAGGGGGAGAGAGAGATGCAGAGAGAGCGAGAGGGAGAGAGAGGGGGAGAGAGAGATGCAGAGAGAGCGAGAGGGAGAGAGAGGGGGAGAGAGAGATGCAGAGAGAGGGAGAGGGGAGAGGGAGATAGAGGGAGAGAGGGGAGAGGGAGATAGAGGGAGAGAGGGGAGAGGGAGATAGAGGGAGAGAAGGGAGAGGGAGATAGGGGGAGAGGGGAGAGGGAGATATGGGGAGAGGAGAGGGGAGAGGGAGAGATTGGGGGAGAGGGGAGAGGGGAGAGGGAGATAGGGGGAGAGAGAGAGGGGAGAGGGAGATAGAGGGAGAGAGGGAGAGGGAGATAGGGGGAGAGGGAGATAGGGGGAGAGGGAGAGGGAGAGAGGATAGAGGGAGAGAGGGAGAGAGGAGAGGGAGATAGAGGGGAGAGGGAGAGGGAGAGAGGGGGAGAGGGAGAGAGAGGGGAGGGGGAGGGGGAGAGAGAGAGGGAGAGGGAGAGAGGAGAGGGAGAGAGAGGAGAGGGAGGAGAGGGAGATAGAGGGGGAGAGAGAGAGAGGGGAGAGGGGAGAGGGGGGGAGAGGGGGAGAGAGGAGAGGGGTGATGGGGAGAGGGAGATAGAGGGAGATTGAGGGGAGAGAGGAGTAGGGAGAGAGGGGGGGGGGGGTGGGGGAGAGGGGGAGGGGGAGAGGGAGATAGAGGGGGAGGGGGGAGAGAGAGGGAGGGGGAGATAGAGAGAGGGAGAGGGGGGGAGAGGGAGAGATATAGGGAGAGGGAGATAGAGGAAGAGACGGAGAGGGGGGAGAGTGAGGGGAAGAGGGAGAGAGATACCGAGAGGGAGAGGGGGAGAGAAAGATAGACAGAGGGAGAGGGGGAGAGAGAGAGAGAGAGGGAGAGAGAGGGAGATGGAGAGAGAGAGGGAGATAGAGGGAGAGAGAAAGAGAGAGGGGGAGAGAGAGAGGGGAGAGGGAGAGATATAGGGAGAGAGAGATAGAGGAAGAGACGGAGAGGGGGGAGAGAGAGGGGGAGAGGGAGAGAGATAGAGAGAGGGAGAGTGGGAGAGAAAGATAGACAGAGGAAGAGGGGGAGAGAGAGAGAGAGATGGAGAGAGAGAGGGAGATAGAGGGAGAGAGAAAGAGAGAGGGGGAGAGAGAGATGCAGAGAGAGGGAGGGAGAGAGAAGGGGAGAGGGAGAGAGAGAGAGGAGAGGGGGAGAGAGAGAAAGAGAGGGAGGGAGAGAGAGAGAGGGAGGGAGAGATGGAGAGAGAGAGGGGGAGAGGGAGATGGAGAGAGGGAGAGGGGGTAGAGAGAGGGAGAGAGAGCGAGGGGGAGAGAGAGGGAAATAGAGAGAGGGAGAGGGGGAGAGGAAGATGGAGAGAGAGAGGGGGATAGAGAGAGGGGGAGAGGGGGGAGGGGGATACAGAGAGAGAAGGGGGGTGAGGGAGAGAGAAGGGGGGAGAGAGGGAAATAGAGAGAGGGAGAGAGATAGGGAGAGGGGGAGATAGAGGGGGGAGAGAGAGAGAGATGGAGGATGGACAGAGAGGGAGAGAGAGGGGAGAGAGGGAGAGGGGGAGAGGGAGAGGGGGAGAGGGAGAGGGGAGGAGAGAGAGGGAGGAGAGAGGGGAGAGAGGGAGGGGAGAGAGGGAGGGAAGAGAGAGAGGGGGAGAGGGAGGGGAGAGAGGAGAGAGAGAGAGCGAGGGGGGGAGGGAGAGGAGGGAGAGGGAGAGGGGAGAGAGAGACGGAGAGGGAGGGAGGGGGGGAGAGGGTGAGGAGAGAGAGCGAGGGGGGGAGGGAGAGAGGGAGAGGGAGAGGGGGAGAGAGAGACGGAGAGGGAGGGAGGGGGAGAGGGTGAGGGAGAGAGATAGAGAGAGAGAGAGGGAGCAGAGAGAGGGGAGAGAGTTGGGAGAGAGGGAAATAGAGAGAGGGAGAGGGTGAGAGAGAGAGAGTGGAGGGGGGAGAGAGGGGGGAGAGGGGGAGAGAGGGGGAGAGAGAGGGAGAGAGAGTGGAGGGGGGGAAGAGAGAAGTGAGGGAGAGAGAGAGAGAGAGGGGGAGAGAGAGAGCGTGGGATATATATATATATATATATATGAGAGAGAGAGAGAGAGAGAGAGAGATCTGCCTGAGCTCATCTTTTCCCTGAGCGGAGAAGAGAAGATAAATATAAATTATATATCATCATATATTGTCATCAATGTTATGAAATGAATAGTATGCCGTTTGCAATAAACTTTCCATAAAATATTTAATTTGCATTTAATTTAAATGGTTCAAAAAATGTCTGGCAAAATGGTCGGCCCTCACGCATGTTCACTTCATGTAATCTGGCCCTCTTGGAAACAAGTTTGGACACCCCTGGTTTAAGTACTTCCAGTCTTCATTTGCTCCAGCTGGAGTTCTCAGACTGACCAATCGATGGTCCAGAAAACAGAACGCTGGAACAATAGAGATATAGAGGAAATCACCCCAGACAGGCCATTAGACCTATTTTCCTAAATGACTACAAATAAGTGTAGACAGCTGTAAACAGATAATATGGCTTCTGACATATCGGGACGCTGTGTGCTGCATGGATAGTTTTATTGCTTGTACTGGCGTATTCAAATGAACTAATTAATACAATTTGCTTACTTTGTCATCTCAATGCACTGCCTAATATCAAATTTGTCAAAATTGCAACTATACACCAAAGCTTCTCACACATCTGGAGGAATTTGGATTATTTCAGAGGAGACTTATAAAACTGATTCATTAAGATTGCCTTTCTATGATCACCTTATTTATCTGTTATAGTACAGTGGAGCCTTAGCTAACGAGTAACGCGGTTATTGAGCGTTTTGAAAGACAAGCAACTTTTTTTTTTTTTCTGACTCAGTTTGCGAGTGTTTTCTCGCAAGAAGAGCAGAGGTGAAGCTAATGGGGTGTGTAGTACTGCATTTGGTCAGAGGTGCGGGGGCGCCGGTGACACTCAGAATTGTTCGGAGCCGTTTGGAAATACTCGGAACCACTTGGAAATACTTTGCTCCTGAGTGTTTCTGAGCCTTTTCGAGGCTGAGTTCAACCGAGTTGTCCGTGAGTATTTCTAAAGCTCTACGGCGCCCCCTTCACCTCTGGCCACATGTGGTATTGCATGCAATAGAAGTCAATGCAGAATGAATTATCTTAGTTTCCATTGACTTCTATGGGCAAACTCGCTTTAATATGCGAGTGCTTTGGATTACAAGCGATCTCCTGGAACGGATTATGCTTGAAATCCAAGGTTCCACTGTATATGTAAACCCTCACCTTGTTAGACATGGGCGCCGTCAATAAATTCGTTTCGTTCTGTTCCGTTTCGATTCGTAATAAAATTAATTCGTACTTCGTATTTTGAGTCTGAAATTCTTTTCTGTTTCGTACGAATTACGAATTGTTGTTAGGTTCGTTAACGTGTACGAACGTTCTTTACGATGAATTTAAAGGCAAAAATATACTTCAATATGACAGTCGATGCTGATGGAAGTTTGGTTTTTATCCGAAATACGAAATTCCGTTGAAGAATTTCCTATCCGAAATACAAAGTTTCATTAGATGAGAAAGAGAGAAGCGGATTGTCTGCCATGCACCGCTGGTCCAGTTTGTGCCTGCTCCTCCTGGGGCTGCTTATTATGAGGGGCTCCCACCATCCCTGTGCTATGCTGACTTACTCCTGGGGCTGCATCTCTGCTGTGCATATTATGAGGGGCTCCCACCATCCCTGTGCTATGCTCATTATGAGTTGCTCCCACCATCCCTGTGCTGTGCTGACTTCCTCCTGGGGCTGCTTATTATGAGGGGCTCCCACCATCCCTGTGCTATGCTGACTTACTTCTGGGGCTGCACCTCTGCTGTGCATATTATGAGGGGCTCCCACCATCCCTGTGCTATGCTCATTATGAGGGGCTCCCACCATCCCTGTGCTGTGCTGACTTCCTCCTGGGGCTGCATATTATGAGGGGCTCCCACCATCCCTGTGCTATGCTGACTTACTTCTGGGGCTGCACCTCTGCTGTGCATATTATGAGGGGCTCCCACCATCCCTGTGCTATGCTCATTATGTGGGGCTCGCACCATCCCTGTGCTGTGCTGACTTCCTCCTGGGGCTGCTTATTATGGTGGTGTCAGATCACTCTATCACGGTGCAGGTGTCATTGCTGTATATCACGGTGCTGGTGTCAGATCACTCTATCACGGTGCAGGTGTCATTGTTGTATGTCACGCTGCTAATGTCAGTGCTCTCTAGAGGTAGACCGAAAAAAAAGGGCTAACTTGCGTTTGAAAGACCTCTGCGCAAATACCGCGTCACATAAAATATTGCAACAACCGCTATTTTATTCCCTAGGGTCTCTGCTAAAAAATATATATATAATTTTTGGGGCTTCTGAGTGATTTTCTAGCAGAAAATACTGGATTTTTACTTGTAAGCAACAAGTGTCAGAAAAGATTTCGTCTTTAAATGGTTAAACTGAGAACTTCTACACAGGGAGTTCAGCCCATTGAAGAAGAAACATTGTATCACTTTGATCTTTTCTTGGCAGCCCAGAGAGGAGGAAAGTCCTTCACTGATGTCTTCAGGCAACTTACATTGACTTCTATCACAGAAGTCTTTTGCAAGTCATAATAAGCATAATGACAGAGTCGTCGTCGATTCGACGACAACTGATCCGAAATTCGTAAACAAAAGTTTACAGAATTCGGACGCACGGTAATTCGTATTTCGGATCCTCCCGAACGTACGAATTTTGGGAAATTCGAACGAATTTGAGATTTGTACGAAACGAATCGCACATGTCTACACCTTGTAAAACAATCCAGTTTAAAATAGAAATGAAAGGCAAAACATTTGTTTATAGATCTAAAAACATTAAGAATAACTTTTTTTTCCCCCATTTTTTTAACCACTTGCCTACTGGGCACTTTCACCATCTTTCTGCTCAGGCCAATTTTCAGCTTTCAGCGCTGTCACACTTTGAATGACAATGGGCACTGATTAGTGGCGCTGGTGGTGCTTTATTGTAATCAGGGCTCTGGTGATCAGTGCCCTGATCACATATCTCAATGTCCCCTGCGAGGAGATGCCGTTGATCGTGCTGTCAGTTTGAGGCGATGAGAGCTGATTACTGGCAGTTTGGTGTTTACATTTGACCAGCTGTGATTGGAAACAGCCAATCACATCACAGCCAATCACAAGGTTAACCGCTTTCCGACTGCTGCACGCCGATATACGTCAGCATAATGACAGCAGTGGGCAAATGGATGTACCTGTATGTCCCCTTTAATTGGCAGGGATAGCGGGCCATCTGCCGCATACAGGGTGACCGTGCCCACAGGTCCCGTGGACTCAATGTCCGTCGGTGTCCCGCAATCGTGTCACGGAGCTGCAGAATGGGTGAGATGCCTATGTAAACAAGGCATTTCCCCATTCTTCCTAGAGACATGACAGATATCACTGATCCCTGTCATCGGGGGCAGTGATCGCTGTCATGTACTAGGTAGCCCCTCCCCCCTACAGTTAGAATCACTCCTTAGGACACACTTAACCCCTTGATCGCCCCCCTAGTGTTTAACCTCTTCCCTGCCAGTGTCATTTACACAGTAATCAGTGCATTTTTATAGCATTGATCGCTGTATAAATGACAATGGTCCCAAAATAGCATCAAAAGTGTCCGATGTGTCTGCCATAATGTCACAGTCACGATAAAAATCACAGATCGCCGCCATTACTAATAAAAATAAATTAATAATAAAAATGCCATAAAACTATCCCCTATAGACGCTATAACTTTTGTGCAAACCAATCAATCTACGCTGCTTGCAATTTTTTTTTTTACCCAAAATATGTAGAAGAATACATATTGGTCCCTAAACTGAGAAAAAAAATAGCTTTTTATATATTTTTGGGGATATTTATTATAGCAAAAAGTAAAAAATATTTATTTTTTAAAAATTGTCACTCTTTTTTTGTTTATAGAGCAAAAAATAAAAACCACAGAGGCAATCAAATACCACCAAAAGACCGGTTTGATCTTCTGCTACTGTAGCCCATCTGCTTCAAGGATTGATGTTTTATGAGTTCAGAGATGATATTCTGCATCCCTTGGTTGTAAAGAGTGGGTATTTTCCTCCACACAACTTCCGCTCACTGGATATTTTCTCTATATTTGTGGGGAAAAAAAGGACGTCAATTTTGTTTGGGTTCAATGTCGCAGTGCCGAATCACAAAAAGTGCTCTGGTCAGGAAGGGGGTAAAATCTTCCAGGGCTGAAACGGATAAAGAGGCGTAGCCCTGTCTCTTTACAGAGCACGGGGGTCGCTTTGTGTCTTAGCAACGTGGTGCGGCACGTGATTGGTGCGCTGCCTGCCCCAGCAGGCGTGAGAGAGTGGACTTTCTGGGACAACGTCATATGATGTCCTCCCTTAATGAGAGATGCACTGCCCCTCCGTCATTTGTCGGTTGGCAGGCAGCAAGTTGTTAAAGTGATCACATAAGCTCTCTTCTTAGTTACCCGAATAGCTCTGAGAGCTGGGGGAGGAGAAACAGCGGTGCACTGGTTTTCCCAGTGAAAAGCTGTGCAGAAGGGGCGTGTCAGGACAAATCTGAGCATTGGAGGAGAGTAGGCTGAGTTCCCAGCATAGCTGGAGAACCGACCAAGCTGTGCTCTCCTGCCTAGTGGGGTCAGTTTTTAATAGGAAAGCAGAATGACTGGCAGGTACACCAGGGTTTTCACACAAAGGAAGAAATACAAAGAGAACAGGAGACGTTCTCATACAAGTACAGCAGCTACATATCAGGAGGAATATGAAATGTTTTGCTTACATTTTCTTTAAACACTTTGGCTCTGAAATATTTTACCCCCTTGACTAGGCGATTTTTTGCGATTCAGCACTGAGCTACTTTAACTGGTAATTGTGCAGTCATGCAACACTGCACCCAAACACAATGTATGTCCCCTTTTCCCACAAATAGAGCTTAGTTTTGTGGTATTTGATCATCTCTGTGTTTTTTTTATTGTGTTCGATATAAACAAAAAAAAGACAGACAATTTTGAAAATAAAGCAACATTTTTTACTTTTCGCTATAAAACATATCCAATTAAAAACATTTAAAAAATCAAAATGTTCTGTCCCAGTCTGCCCCTAATATATACACTCCCCGGCCCCTTTATTAGATACACCTTGCTAGTACCGGGTTGGACCCCCTTTTGCCTTCAGAACGGCCTTCATTCTCCATGGAATAGATTCAACAAGGAAAACATTCCTCAGAGATTTTGGTCCAAAGTGACATGCTAGCATCACACAGTTGCTGCAGATTTGTAGGCTGCCCATCCATGATTGGAATCTCCCGTTCCACCACATCCCAAAGGTGCTCTATTGGATGAGATCTGGTGAGTGTGAAGGCCATTGGATGAGATCTGGTGAGTGTGGAGGCCATTGGAGTCCAGTGACCTCATTGTCCAGTGGTGAGATGATTGGAGCTTTGTGACATGGAGCATTATCCTGCTGGAAGGAGCCATCAGAAGATGGGGGCACTGTAGTCATAAAGGGAGGGACATGGTCAGCAACAATACTCAGGTAGGTTGAGGTGTTTATATGATGCTCAATTAGTACTAAGGGGCCCAAGAAATGTGCCAAGAAAATATCCCCCAGACCATTACATCACCACCAGCCTGAACTGTTGATACAAGGCAGGATGGATCCATGCCTTCATGTTGTTTACACCAAATTCTGACCCGAGCATCTGAATGTTGCAGCTGAAATCGAGACTCGTCAGACCAGGCAACATTTTTCCAATCTTCTATTGTCCAATTTTGGTGAGTCTGTGTGAATTGTAGTTTCAGTTTCCTGTTCTTAGCTGACAGGAGTGGCACCCGGTGTGGTCTTCTGCTGCTGTAGCCCATCTGCTTCAAGAATCAATGTTTTATGAGTTCAGAGATGGTATTCTGCATACCTGTAACGAGTGGCGACAATTTTGAAAAAAACGCATTATTTTTTACTTTTTGTTATAATAAATATCCCCCAAAAATATATATAAAAAAAAAAATTTCCCTCAGTTTAGGCCGATACGTATTCTTCTACATATTTTTGGTAAAAAACATCGCAATAAGCGATTATTGATTGGTTTGCGCAAAAGTTATAGCGTTTACAAAATAGGGGATAGTTTTATGGCATTTTTATTAATATTTTGCTATTATTATTTTTTTACTAGTAATGGCGGCGATCAGCGATTTTTATTGTGACTGCGGCATTATGGCGGACACATCGGACATTTGTGACACATTTTTGGGACCATTGTCATTTATACAGCAATCACTGCTATATAAATGCAGTGATTCCTGTGTAAATGACACTGGCAGTAAAGGGGTTAACCAGTGGGTGGCAGTGTAGGGGTTAAGTGTTCCTAGGGGTGTGTTCCTAACTGTGGGGGGGATGGGCTTTCATTTAGTGAACACTGATCTCTGCTCCAATCACATGGAGCAGAGATCAGCGTCACTAGTTGCTAGGCAGAATGGAGAAATGCTGTTTACAAGGCATTTCCTCCATTCAGCCATCCCGTGAGACGATCGCGGGTATGCCCGCGGCGATGGAGTCCGCGGGACCCGCGACCGGACTCACGGGGGTCCCCACCGGCACGCGCCATGGCAGGGCGGCATTGAAGATTGGACGTACCTGTACGCCAATATGCCTGCCCGTGCCATTCTGCCGACGTACATCGGTGTGCGCTGGTCGGGAACCGGTTAACACCTTTTGGAGTCGTGTCTGGAGGCCCTGGGTTTCTTGGAGTTCTGCCGATCCCGGCATGACACGCTGTCGCTGACATTCGAGTCCCCCTGTTCCGGTAAGAGTAGATATACTTCCCCTTTTTGGTTGAAGATGTACCATCCCTGATGCTTCTCATACCAGACATTGCCAGCGTATTCCATCTCTGAATAGTCATCTTTTGGTGGTTGCCCCATATGGCCCTTCTTAGGGCCTTCACACTTATTGGACTTTTTCACATTTCCATTTGTGTTATTTCTGTATAATGTTTTTTTTTGTATTATTCACTCACATATTGATACATGAGTTCACTCCCTAGTGCTACATTATTTATCATTTCACTATTTATCAGAACAACACCAAGGCAGCCTAATCCTCTGAAGTGTTTCACGCTGTATAGCACATACTCATAGCCTAAGCATAGTCAGCGCAGTTCAGCGCCAGGGGATTAATAAGCTCCGATACGGTAAATGATGACTTAAGGTGTTACGAGCAGTATTCTCTGCTACGTGCCTTCATCCGCACTTTCTGGAACATGGTTAACTAATGGTGCTGGCAAATGCTGACTGAGCTTCCATATTGGCGTTTACCATGGACATTAAAAAAATTACCAAGAAAATGTAAAAAACATTTTAAAGTTTTGAAAAAAAAAAAATCTAAAATCCTGGTCTGCAATAAACTTGTATGGGTCACATTGACATTCACTGGCCTCCCAATGGGCCCTTGGAAGAATAGGGATCCTCATGAGAAGATGATCCAGAACACCATCTAATGAGATCTGATGTCCTCGGCTTTCCCAGATCTTAAAGGAGTGCCAAGAAGCTGTAGGCATTGAGAAGACCTTTGTCTCTTCTGTTAGCTTAGCCCACAAAGTTTGGTAGTTTGCAATGGCTAATCTTGAACAAGTATAAAAGCCATCTTAATTTACTAGTGGTCAACTTTCATGATAAAGGGGCTTTAAGTGCGGCCTCTGATGTTAACAACGGCTTGCACATAATAATCAGTGAATGTAATGCTGCAGAGTCAGTAGACATGCAACAGGAGATGGTGAGAGACTACAGGCATGTTATAAGAGATAGTCAGAGACTGCAAACATGCTACAAGAGATGGTCATGTTGTAGGAGCTACTGTAAACTGTGATTGGCTGTTGCAATAGATGACGTGGATCCTCCTCTAGCAACTGGGGCTCCGGAGGATTCAAATTGGCTGTTGGCCATGCTAAGCCATGCCCACCACTGCCAGAAAATGCACATTGGAGTTTAGGATGGGCCTCCAGGCACCAGGAGCGGAGAGGAGTGAACCGAAAGAGCTTGTGAGCTGATAATGTGCTTTTATACCTTGGGCCGAAAAATTAGCAGAGTGTTTAGAGAGTCATGGTCTCAGAAGTCAAAGGGCTCAATAGCTTGCTATTCCTGTTCTTGGAGCTGCTGCTGAGAGAGAGAGCTTCTGATCCACATTACTGCCCCAGGGAGATACTTGTCATTGTGTACACCAGTGGCGCAAAAAAATAAAAATAAAACATCAATTGCAGCCACTGTGCCCATCAATCGCAGCCACTGTGCCATAAAACACAGCCACTGTACCCATAAATTGCTGCCAGTGTGCCCATCAATTGCTGTCACTGTGCCCATCAATTGCCACTACTGTGCTCCATAAATTTCTGCCAGTGTGCCCATCAATTGCTGCCAGTGTGCCCATAAATTGCCGCTACTGTGTCCCACCAATTGCCGCTACTGTGCTCCATCAAATGCTGCCAGTGTGCATCGCCCGGGAGTCGGGACTTACCTGTCTCTCAGTGGGTCACGGTGGCGTCCTCCACGTCCACGCTCCTCAATGTCTCCGGTTCTCTCTATCAGGCGTCCAAACACAGTGCCTGTTGTTTCATCCAATCAGGTGACAGGTAACCAGACCCGAGCTCCTGATTGACTGAGAGGCGGGTCAGTATTAGGAAAGCGATTTATTTGCTTTCCTAACACAACAGTGAGTAAACAGCGAACGCACAGCATTGCGCCCGCTGTTTACCTTTTTGGAAGTCTACGGCTCAAAAAAAGCCCCGCTGGTTTCCCGGTGCCCGACAAGGGGCCGGACACCTAAAAAGCGGGCGACAGCAGTGACCATAGATACAGTAGATTCATGCAATGCATGAATCTATCTATGGTGAGAGAGAGGTGACAGGAGAGAGGGGGCGGCGCTCCTGTGCCCTTTATGGACGCACTGCCACTGGTGTACACTGCGATATTGGGTACAGGGATGTGGCCACCATTGCTGCAAAAAGAGGCAGAGAGGGACTGAGGACTTTGCTGCAGAGTGTTCCAATTATATCCAGCATTCCAGTGTTCCAGTTGTATCCTGTGTTTAAGTGTTCTAGTTGCCCAGAGTGAAAAGTATTCACCTCCTGCTACAGCTACAGAGAGCTGGCACAAAGGGACCATTCTGGACGGAGACAGGAGTCATCAGTGCATTTGGCTGCCATCGTGTTAACCTTGTAGTTTCTACCGTAAGTACCCCATCACCAGCAGTACGTTGTTCAGATTACAACGGACAGTGTTGTAGACAGGGCCTCTTGTATTTTAGATATACTTTTGTACATCTGTATTTTATTGTGAAGTGCTTTCTTATTGTCTGATGTCTGATAACTCTTCTTGCTCTACTGGGCTTTTACCCATTAATCATTCATTTGCTGAGAAAATCGCCAAAAACAAGAAATAGGATTTAACAGGTGGATGGTCTCACAGAAAAACATAAACAATCAACTTTATTTCATAAATCAATAAAAGCAGAGGGGTATATCAATCCCTATATTATAAAAACATGTACCGCAGATGTCAGGAGGAGTATTACAGAACAACATCCTCAACTAACATATTCCTAAATATTTATATTAGCAGCATCATACACGTCCACAATGATGCCAGGTAAATGGCTATCAAGAGTTTTTAACCACAACTGATGTTAGCAAAGGATCCACAAATCAAGGCTCCAATGAGTTTTGCCCCGATGGGCTTTTTCAGGAGGATTATGGGGGTTGTGCTTGGTTAGTACTCTTAAAATCCAAAGATCTGCTCACCCACACATGAGGTCCAACATGAGGTCCAACTCTTAGTTGAAGCAGTCATAGTCACTGTGGCGTACATCGCTAATCCAAGGACACCCCCTCCCCCAATTACTTTCTTCTTTAACTAAGTTTTGATTTTGTTTATTTATTCAATAAAGTTTTTCTAAGTAATATTTATGCTTTTCTGTAAGACCATCTACCTGTTAAATCCTGCTTTTTGAGTTTGGCGTTTTTCTCTGCCAATGAATGATTACAATTACACTATATTGTCAAAAGTATTGGGACACGTGCGTTTACATGCACATGAACTTTAATGGCATCCCAGTCTTAGTCAGTAGGGTTCAACATTGATATATAACAGATTTGACTCTTCTGGGAGGGCTGTCCACAAGGTTTAGGAGTGTGTCTATGGCAATTTTTGACCATTCTTCCAGAAGCACATTTGTGAGGTCAGGCACTGATGTTGAACAAGAAGGCCAGGGTCGCAGTCTGCGTTCTAATTCATCCCAAAGGTGTTCTATCAGGTTGAGGTCAGGATTCTGTGCAGACAAGTCAAGTTCCTCCACCCCAAACTCACTCATCCATGTCTTTATGGACATTGCTTTGTGCACTGGTGCTGACCATCCCAAGGATTGTCATCAGGACGCCGGCGCCAGACAGAAATACATGTAACTGACAGTGGCTTACTTACTATACTATGTGCTACTGCCAGTGGCATCACTAGGGTTGGTGTCACCTGGTGCAGTAAAACAAACCCCCCAAAAAAAATGTTTTCCTGAATTTCTGAAAGTATGCCAGAGATGCAGCATGGGGGGACTTCTGGCACGCTTTCAGAAAACGCAGAAACTAATTTCCAAACTAATAGGAAACTATAGGACTGCAGCTATAACTGCGGGTAAAATGTAGGAAGACCCTCTTTACATTACACAGCTCCCGTACCTCTGGACCCCTTTACATTACACAGCACCTATACCTCTGGACCCCTTCATATTACACAGTCCTTATAACTCTGCACCACTTTACATTACATAGCCCCCACACCCCTGGACCACTTTACATTACACAGCCCCCATATCTCTGGACCCTTTTACATTACACAGCCACCACACCTCTGGACTCCTTTACATTACACAGCTCTGCACCTCTGGATCCCTTTACATTGCACAGCCTCCACCCCTCTGATCTCTTTTACATTACACAGCTCTACTCTTCTGGACTGTTTTACATTACACAACCCCACACCTCTGGACCCGTTTGGCATTACACAGACCCCGCATCTCTGGACTCCTTTACATTACATAGCCCCTTCTCCACACCTCTGGAACCCTTTACATTACACAGCCCCCCCCCCCCCCCCCACACACACACCTCTGGCCCTCTTTGCAATACACAGCTCCTACCCCCTTCAGCTCTACCCCTTCCTACATTATTTGGGCAAGCAGAGCGGGAGACACAGGAGTGTGGAGCAGGGAGCAGAATGGGAGAGAGAAACAGCAGCAGTAAATAGACAGCGGGAGCTGCCAGAGTAAACATTCCAAGTTAACCAGCAGGTGATTGGTTCCTAGGTGGCGGCAGCTCTTGCTGTCTATTCAGCGCTAGTGTTTCTCTCTCCCATTCTGCCTCCTGCTCCCTGCTCCGCTCTCTTGTGTTAGTGAGCGGCGGAGGCAATCCGGCAGCCGGACCTGAGTGTCACCCCTCTGGTGGGTGTCACCCAGGTGCGGCCCGCACCCCCATAGTGACATCACTGCTGACACCCCCCCAATGTGTGGCTCCCAGGGCAGACCACCCCCCTGTTGGTACGCCTCTGGCTGACACCTTAAGAGTTCCCTTCACTGAAATTAAGGGGCCAAGCCCAACCCCTGAAAACAAACCCCACACCATAATCTCCCCCTTCACCAAATGATCTGGACCAGTGCACAAAGCATAAAGACATGGATGAGCGAGTTTGTGGTGAAGGAACTTCACTGTCCTGAACTCAACCCGATAGAAAACCTTTGGAATGAATTCAAGCGGAGATTGCGAGTAAGGCCTTCTCATCCACATCAGTGCCTGACCTCACAAATGCACTTCTGGAAGAATGGCCAAACATTTCCATACTGGGATGCCATTAAAATTTATGTGCATGTAAAGGCAGGTGCCCCAATACTTTTGACAATATAGGGTATTTTAAGGAGATGGTGGATTGTGATGGTTCTTGCCTAAAAGTATGTTAGATTCCTTTACCCATTTTATAAAAATGTAAATGCATTACATATATGTTCTTAGGTCAAGGACAGGGCAGGTCATCACAGGTGCAGGGAAGAAGGACACCGTATAATCCAGTAGCTCCTTTGTTGATGGCGATACATATATTTCAGTATGCACTTTTTTACAGTAAGCACATATTTTATCAATATCTGTGGGTAACGTTATTATTTAACCAGTTTCTGCCTGCCCACCGTCAAATGATGGCGGGGCGTCTCTCGCTCTGAGACGCCGTCATATGACACGGCACAACTCACCTCACACTGACAGAGTGTGTGAAGAGGAGAGCCGATGAGGGGCATCTCCACGCAGGGGGACATCTACACACTGATCATCAGTGCCCTGATTACAATATAGCGCCAACTGTGTCACCAATCAGTGCAAGCAATCAGTGCCCACCACTGCCCACACGTGCCACCAATCAGTGCCCATTGGCGATGCCAATCAATGCTAGCTATCAGTGCCGCCTATCAGTGCTGCCCATCAATGCCCATCACTGTGTCCATCAATGCCCATCAGTGTCACCCATCGGTGCCCATCAGTACCGCCTATCCGTGCCGTGTATCAGTGCCCACCAGTGCCCCTTATAAGTGCCCACTAGTGCCACCTATCAGTGCCCATCAATGCCGCCTATCAGTGCTCATTAGCGATGCCAATCAGTGCTGTCTATCAGTGCCGCCTATCAGTGCTGCCCATCAATGCCCATCACTGTGTCCATCAATGCCCATCAGTGTCGCCCATCGATGCCACCCATCAATGCACATCAGTGCCCATCAGTACCGCCTATCCGTGCTGTCTATCAATACCTACCAGTGCCCCTTATAAGTGCCCACTAGTGCCACCTATCAGTGCCCATCAATGCCGCCTATCAGTGCTCATCAGTGCCACATATCAGTGCCCATAAGTGCTGCATATTAGTGCCTCCTTATCAGTGCCACCTAATCAGTGCCCATAACTACCACTTCATCAATGCCCTCCAGTTCAGCCACATATCAGTGCCCATAAGTGTGGCATATTAGTGCCTCTTCATCAGTGCCACCTAATCATTGCCCATCAGTGCCCCTTATCCGTGCTGTGTATCAATGCCCACCAGGGCCCCTTATACATGCCCACCAGTACCACCTGACAGTGCCCATCAATGCTGCCTATCAGTGCTCATCAGTGCCACATATCAGTGCCCATAAGTGCAGCATATTAGTGCCTCCTTATCAGTGCCACCTAATCAGTGCCCATAAGTGCCACCTCATCAGAGCACATCAGTGAAGGAGAAAAATTACTTACTTCCAAAATTTACTGACAGAAACTAAGTAAAAAAATTGTTTTTTTTTTCAAAATTTTTGCTTTTTTCATTTATTTTTTTAAAAGATAAAAAAAAAAAAAACCAGCAGTGATTAAATCCCACCAAAAGAAAGCTCTATTTGTGTGATGCAAATGATAACAATTTCAACTGGGTACAGTGTAGCATGACCGCGCAATTGTCATTCAAGATGTGACAGTGCTGAAAGCTGAAAAATGGCCTGAGCAGGAAGGGGGTGTAAGTGCCCTGTAGGCAAATGGTTAAAAAATACTTTCAAGTGATCTAAAATAATTTTAGGACATGAAAATAAAAAAATTAAAAATACTAACAAAAAGCCTATTTTATCTTGGTCTTGTACATATCTCTTCATTCCAAAGTAATTATAAATGTCAGGGCTTCCATTGTCAATATTTAGCAAATTAGTGTTTCTGTATCCATTAAACTTGAGTGTTCCAATTTATGAAAAAAAGGCATTTAGCTATCTCAATGAATAGACCTTTCCTTCCACATGATAATATGTACATCTCTACGTGGTCAAAAGAATAGTCCACTCAGGGTCTAATTTGATCAAATGTCTAGACCTGCTTGAAAGCTTGATTGCACGATACTTCTCAATAGCCCTCACTCCATTAGAGACGCAAACTATTATTTTGTGTGACATGACATTGAATTGTCACCGGGCTCCACATGTCAGTCTTTTGTTGTTTGTTGTACGACTTTGAAACTAGTCTCACGCCATCTTTTCAAATGTAAATAGTTGGAAATGATGAGCGTGCTTCAGCGCCTATAAGCAATGCAAGACTTCGGAAAACTAGGATACGCTATAGAGTATAGAGGTCACATGAATTACATGCTTAGCCAACTGGAAAAGAGTGTTTTATTTTTGACCCCAAACAAAACCTTTCTACTTCTCAGGGCTCATTCACAATTCCTGCCCCTTTACATGCATTTGGCTGCAGAAAACATGGAAAAGAGAATACAATATAATACAATATTTAACCACTTGCTTACTGGGCACTTAAACACCCTTCCTGACCAGACCAATTTTCAGCTTTTGGTGCTCTCACACTTTGAATGACAATTACTCAGTCATGCAACACTGTACCCAAATGAATTTTGTGTCCTTTTTTTCCCACAAATAGAGCTTTCTTTTGGTGGTATTTGATCACCTCTGGGGTTTTTATTTTTTGCGCTATAAATGAAAAAAGACCGAAAATTTAGAAAAAAAAAACGCATATTTCTTTGTTTCTGTGATAAAATTTTGCAAATTATAATTTTTTTTTCATGAATTTTGGCCACAATTTATACTGCTACATATCTTTGGTAAAAATAACCCAAATTAGTGGATATTATTTGGTCTTTGTGAAAGTTAGAGAGTCTACAAGCTGTGGTGCGAATCGCACAAAATTGATCACACCTGATGTACTGGTGGTCTATCTCATTTCTTGCGACCCGAACAAGTCAGGAAAGTACAAATACCCCCCAAATGACCCCTTTTTTGAAAGTAGACATTCCAAGGTATTTACTAAGATGCATGGTGAGGTTTTTGATGTTGTCATCTTTTTCCCACAATTCTTTGCAAAATGAAGATTCTTTTTTTTTTTTTTTCTCACAAAATTTTCAATGTAATAGGTTATTTCTCTCACATGGCATGTGTATACCACAAATGACACCCTAAAATACGTTCTGCTACTCCTTCTGAGTATTACGATACCAAATGTGTGAGACTTTTACACAGCCTGGCCACATACAGAGGCCCAATATTGAAATAGCACCATCAGGTGTTCTAGGAGCATAAATTACACATCTTATTTCTCAACCACCTATTACAGTTTTGAAGGCCCTGGAGCACCAGAACAATGGAAATGCCCACAAAGTGACCCCATTTTGGAAAGCTAACACCCCAACGTATAATCTATGAGGCATAATGAGCCGTTTGAATGGTTCATTTTTTTTCCAGAAGTTTTGGGAAAATGTGGAAAAAAATGAAAACGCATTTCTTTTACGCAAAGTTGTCCATTTATAAGATATTTCCAACACATAGCATGTACATAGCAAAAATGACACCCCAAAATACGTTCTACTATTCCTCCTGAGTATAACGATACCAAATGTGTGAGACTTTTACACAGCCTGACCACATACAGAGGCCCAATATTGAAATAGCACCATCAGGCGTTCTAGGAGCATAAATTACACATCTTATTTCTCAACCACCTATTACAGTTTTGAAGGCCCTGGAGCACCAGGACAATGGAAATGCCCACAAAGTGACCCCACGTGGCACTGATGACACGTGGCACTGACAGATGGCACTGGAGGCAGATGGCACTGGAGGCAGATGGCACTGGAGGCAGATGGGGCTGGCAGATGGGGCTGACAGATGGGGCTGACAGATGGGGCTGACAGATGGGGCTGGCAGATGGGGCTGACAGATGGGGCTGGCAGATGGGGCTGACAGATGGGGCTGGCAGATGGGGCTGGGGCTGGCACTGGCAGATGGCACTGGCAGATGGTGCTGGCTATTTGCTCTGGCTAATTGCTCTGGCAAATGGGGCTGGCAGATGGCACTGCGGCTGGCAGATGGCACTGGCGCTGGCAGGTGGCGCTGGCAGGTGGCACTGGCAGGTGGCACTGGGGCTGGCGGCACTGGGGCTGATGGATGGCACTGGGGCTGACGGATGGCACTGGCGCTGGCAGGTTGCACTGGCGCTGGCAGGTGGCACTGGCAGGTGGCACTGGTGCTGGCAGGTGGCACTGGCGCTGGCAGGTGGCACTGGCAGGTGGCACTGGCACTGGCGGCACTGACGGCACTGGGGCTGACAGATGGCACTGGCAGGTGGCACTAGCAGGTGGCACTGGTGCTGGCAGGTGGCACTGGGGCTGACGGCACTGGGGCTGACGGCACTGACGGCACTGGGGCTGACGGACGGCACTGGGGCTGACAGACGGCACTGGGGCTGACAGACGGCACTGGGGCTGACGGACGGCACTGGGGCTGACGGACGGCACTGGGGCTGACGGACGGCACTGGGGCTGACGGGCGGCACTGGGGCTGACGGGCGGCACTGGGGCTGGCAGGCGGCACTGGCGCTGGCGGCACGGGCTGACGGCACTGGGGCTGACGGCACTGGGGCTGACGGCACTGGGGCTGACGGCAGGCGCTGGCAGGTGGCACTGGCGGCACTGGCACTACTGGCAGATGGCACTGGGCTGCCAGATGGCACTGGTCTGACAGATGGCACTGGCACTGGGGCTGACAGATGGCACTGGGGCTGACACTGGCACTGGGGCTGACACAGGCACTGGGCTGACACAGGCACTGGGGCTGAGACTGGCACTGGGGCTGAGACTGGCACTGGGGCTGAGACTGGCACTGGGGCTGCACTGGGGCTGACACTTAGATCGCTCTCCCTCCTCACACGCTGTCTCTGTGTGAGGAGGGAGAGACACGGCAATGGGAGATGATCTCATATGTTTACATATGAGATCATCTCCCATTGGCAGCTGCGATCGCGCTGTGAACGGCCGCTTTGATTGGCCGTTCACGGCGATCTGTATTTGTCTGTCTCCGGGAGACGCGGCAAATACAATACTTCCGCGATGCGCGCCCCCGGCGGCGCGCATTGCGGAAGTAAACACCAGGCCGTCCAGGGACGGCCAGGCGAAGAAAGCCGCCCGCTCTAAGGCCGTCATTCGGCCATAGGGCGGGTGGGAAGCGGTTAACCACTTAATGCCGCGTACACACGATCGGAAAAAGCTATGATAGTTTTTCAGACGGAATTCCACTCACGCTTGCCTTGCATACACATGGTCACACAAAAGTTCGCGGAACTTTCGACCGTCAAGAATGCGTACGACGAGCCAAGAAAATGAAGTTCAATGCTTCCGAGCATGCGTCGAATTGTTTCCGAGCATGCGTAGGAATTTTGCGCGTTGGAATTGCGAATTACAGACGATCTGGATTTCTGATCAAAACTTTTTTCGTTTGAAAAATTGAGAACATGCTCTCAATCTTTTCCTGGCGGAAATTCAGCCAGCAAAATTCCGATGGAGCATACACACGGTCGCATTTTCCGACGAAAAGCTCTCATGAGTCTTTTGCTGGCTGAATTTCCGATCGTGTATACGGGGCATAAGACTGAGCCTCTTTCTGAAATTTGGTGTTTATAAGTTAAAAACATTTTTTTGCTAGAAAATTATTTAGAACCCCCAAACATCATATATTTTTCTTTCTAACACCATAGAGAATAAAATGGCGGTCATTGCAATACTTTATGCCACACCATATTTGCGCAGCAGTCTTACAAGCGCACTTTTTTTGGGAAAAAATACAAATTTTTGAATTCAAAAATAAGACAACAGTAAAGTTAGCCCTTTTTTTTTATATTGTGAAAGATAATATGATGCAGAGTAAATTGATACTCAACATGACACGCTTCAAAATTGCACCCGCTCGTGGAATGGCGACAAACTTTTACCCTTAAAAATCTCCATTGGTGATGTTTGAAAAATTCTACAGGTTGTATTTTTTGAGTTACAGAGGAGGTCTAGGGCTAGAATTATTGCTCTTGCTCTAACGACCGTGGTGATACCTTACATGTGTGGTTTAAACACCATTTTCATATGCAGGCGCTACTCACGTTTTCTTCTGCATGCAAGCTCGGCGGGGTGGGGAGCATTTCAGTTTTTTTTGATTTTTTATTATTACTTATTTTACCTTTTTATTTTTTATTTTTACACTGTTCTTTAATAGAAAAAAAATTGTGTCACTTTTACTCCTATTACAAGGAATGTAATCCCTTGTAATAGAAAAAAAGCATGACAGGACCTCTTAAATATGAGATCTGGGGTCAAAAAGACCTCAGATGTCATATTTACTCTAAAATGCAATAAAAAAAGATAAAATGAAAATTAAATGTCATTTAAAAAAAAATAATAATAATAATAATGTCCCTTTAAGAGCTATGGGCAGAAGTGACATTTTGGCGTTGCTTCTGCCCTGTAATGATATGGAGACCTGTGGGGGCCATCTTAACCTCACTTGTCTCCGTGCCTAACAGGACACAGGAACCAATCGCCTCTGCCGCTACCGACGGCTCCGGTAAGAGGCGGAGGACACCGGAGTGCAGCGGGGGGGGGACCCTCTCCCACCGCCAATAAAAGTGATCTTGCCGCAAATCCGCCGCAGAGACCACTTTTATCTGAAAGCAGACCACCCGCTATTGAAGAGCATACCGGGGTTATGGTAGCTAGCTGCTGCCATAACAATGATATTCCTCTTCAAAGTACTGTAGCGACGTAAAACTACTCCGGGCAGTCCATAAGTGGTTAAGACAAGATAGGAACAGATAGGCCACCTAAAAACCATCAGAATTAGTCACTGGAAACAATGAGTAAGAGGAACCTATTAAATATTTCTTTAGCTCATCCTCTGAGTATACAATGGAACATAGCATTGCTATATACAATAAGATGATGGTGACACCGTTTCAAATGGACTACAAGGGCTTAACGCTGGGCTAGATAGTTTACAACCACAAATCATCAAATGCCTGAATTATTTTCTAAGGGATTGTTACCACTTTTTAGAGAATGTTTCCAACCTAGCTTGTTCCAACATAAAGCAAACATTGTACCCATATTTAGATAGGGATCTAGGTCCTCAACAAAAAACGGCAGATCTTTAGAGCAAACCTGTTGCTAGCATAAAAATGCAAACAGAGCCCCCCTTTAAAATAATATATTGGGGCACTATTACTTCTACTGATATGAGGCACTATCCCTTCCACTGACACCAAAAGGTGGAGCACTATTCCTCCAACTGACAACATTGGGCTACTGTTCCTCCCATTGACCCCAGAGATGGGGAAGTAATTCTCCTATTAACACCAATGATGGGGCACTATTCCTCCCACTGACACCAATAATGTAATTTTTTTTACTCCAACTAAGCACCAAGCCTATGGCATTGTTTACTCCCAGAGATACTTTTCTACTCCCATTGGCCAGAGTCCGACCCCCTAAAGTTTGAAGGACAGTAAATTGGCCCTCTGTTTTGAAAGTTATGAGACCCCTGGGCAAGAGGAATCATAGTGCCCAGGAAGGCATGCTATCTGTCAAATAACACCATTGACGGTATCTCATCAACACAACTGAGACTGGGCTCATTGCCCACTGGACAGGTAAGTATTCAACACGTTCCTTTATGGGTTGTCTCTGTTTGGATTCTTAGACCCATGGGCGTGATGATGTCAGGAACAGTCCACCGCACAAGACCACTAGATTGTGCGTGGGGGGGGGGGGATAATCTGAGGTCAGGATCACTGTGAAGTGGATCTATGTCCATGGACATTAAATTATTATATTCCTAGACCTCTCAGGTTTTTGAAGTTCTTAATTCTTGAAGATCCTCAAAGATCCCAAAAAACAAACTGGTTTCAATCAGTTTCTAACAGCTTAGAAATACCTGGTGGTTGCTTACATTAGAAAGCTGGCATCCTGCTAACAATCTATTCTCATAGGAAAAAAATTGTGTTTGTGTTATGAACTTTATAAATTGAAGTATTCACAATGCTTATAGATACAGAGATGAATGAGGGCTTGTTTTGAAGTACTGTTCACTTTAAGTCTTAAACCCCATACACACTATCAGATTTTCTGCTGTTTTTTTCCTTCAGATTTACCAAAACCATATAATATGAGGAGCTTCAATTTGTATGCAATCAGGCAGGCCCTTGTACTACATGGTTTTGGTAAATCTGAAGGAAAATCTGCAGAAAATCTGATAGTGTGTATGGGGCTTTACACTGATACCGGATAAAATATAAAAAACATATATAATAGTATGTGCTAAAGATTAACAGCCAGCATGGGTTTATGAGATACAGAATGTCTGTAGAGTAAGCAAAAACTTGGACAGAGGGGTGGAGTAGCTGATATAGAATATTTGGACTTTGCTAATGTGTTTGATGGGACTAAAAACAGACAATTAATGTGTAAAATTAAGTTTAATATATTAGAAAATGTAGTTTTCAAATAGATAGAAAACTATCTTCTGACCATTACTCATTTACCTGTTCATAAGTGAGAGAGTTAGAGATTAAACTTATTCTTTTTGTGCTTGCAGATGCCACAAAGCTCTATAACGGAATCAAGTCCTTGTGACAGTGACATATGTATAAGTTAATGGAAAATAGAAAACTGCGCTCTGAGATAATAGAAAACAGCTGACACTCACTAGCTAAATTGTGTAAACAAATAAATAAAAATAATAGTGCAGCGCTTATGGTGTAAGAAATAATAACGTGCAATGAACAAGTATTATTGCAATGAATGTGACATGGAAAACCGTTACTATGCTCATAAACACTTGAAATGCAACAGAAAATTAAAATGTGAATAATGTGCTGTGATCAATAAAGCAGAATTAGTAATGAATGTATAAAGTTCAATGACTCCATAATTAAAGTTTATTAAAAAAAAAAAAAAAAATGAAAAATGGTCAACCAAGAAATTGAAATCCTTAAGTGAAGATGAAGATACCGATGTGAAGGGAATAGAAAAAACACTGGTCACTGGTTTGTGCAATCCACCAAAGAGTAAATGGGCATGCTTACCAGAAATTGGGGATTCATATTCTGGTTTGTAATGAGACAACCAAACATATGTGAGGTAGTACCTCAACCTTATCCAGCTGTATCAGATGTATGTAGGGAATAAATGGCCATACATAATGTAAAACGATATAATATCGTTTTACACAGGGATGCACTTACACAATGTCAGAAACTATGAATCAGACTGAGACAGAAGTACAGTTAAATCACACTTGTTTAATAATAAAAGTAAATAGAACAAACATAGTCAAAACATCGTCAAAGTTCGGTAACCGGAATGGATAGTCAGACAAGCCAAAAAGTCAGGAACCCAGGAATCAGCATAGTGGAACAGCAATCAGGATCTGGAGTCAGAAGGAAGGAATGTCAGCCAAGCAAGTCTTAACAGGAGCGCAGGAAAAAGTCACTGTGATTTTGACCAAGGCGAAGGCTGAGATCATCTGGGCTGGATGGCTTAAGTAAGCAGGACTGACGAGCAGGATATCATCAACAGGTGAGTCACTGTAGAGAGATAGGAGCTGGCAATCAGCCAACAGCTGAGCGGCCAGCTCAGAGAAGGAAGTGCTGAGCCCAGCCCTGACAGTTCCCCCTCCTCAATGACCCTTCCCCCTCAGGGGGCTACCAGGCTTGAGGGGAAAACATCTCTGGAAATCACGGAAGAGAACAGGGGCATGTATGTCCGAGGATGAGACCCAAGAGCGTTCCTCCGGACTGTACCCTTTCCAATACACCAGGTAATGTATCTGCCCATGAAACCTATGAAAGTCAACAATGGACTACACTTCATACTCCTCATGGTTCTCAACCTGTATGGGGTGAGGATGTGGCACCGAGGTGGTAAAGTGTTTGCAGACCAAAAGTTTTAAATAGGAGACATGAAATACATTTGAGATACGCATATTAGAAAGAAGGTCTAATTCGTAAGCCACTGGGTTAATCCTGAAGAGAATACATAAAGGCCCAATTAACCGAGGTGCAAACTTCAGCATGGAGTCTGTACCTATCATTAGCATGTCACAAAGCCTCCTGGACCTGTGCCTAAGTGGAACGAAGACCACGGAGATGCTCCTCTAACACAGGAATACTCTGCGGAACAAATTAGTCAGGCAACATGGAAGGTTGGAAATGTAAGACAAAGACAATTCCACAGCTCAACTCACCAACCAGACCAACCAAATTAACCTGTCTAACCATCTGTTAAAAGGACGGGTTTAGTTAGCACACATTTGCAAACGCATGTCAAAGCTGCAAGGCCTCGTCACGACACCCTGTGTTGCTTGCAGTCAAAACACTACAAATTTATAAGTGTCATACACAGTGGAAGCACATGCATGGAATGGATAGACGTGGGACAGGTGAGCCTGGAGGCTGCCCAAGCCCCCTTAAAGGAACATGAGCACGCTAGACACTCAGCAAAAGCACAATGGCAGCGAAGATGCCCAGCATGTCCCCAGACCATATATACAAACAGTAACAAAAAACTGGCTACTGCCCACACATGGAAGGTTGGAAACTATAGTTCGCCATAAATGGGGGCAATCGGGAAGCAGAACTCAAGGCACTATTGTTAGTAAACTTCGCCCATGGTAAGAGGTCTGACTAGTTGTTAAGATGGTCAGAAATATAGCAAAGTAAGAACTGCTCCAAGGACTTATTGGTTTGTTCTGTGTCCCCATTAGACTGCAGGAGATACGCAGAGGAGAAAGCAAGCAGAATTCCCAACTGTCCACAAAAGGCTTGCCAGAACCGAAGCACAAACTAACTATCCCTGTCTGAGATGATCATCTTGTGTAGCCCATGTTCCAATTTATGAAAAAAAGGCATTTAGCTATCTCAATGAATAGACCTTTCCTTCCACATGATAATATGTACATCTCTACGTGGTCAAAAGAATAGTCCACTCAGGGTCTAATTTTATCAAATGTCTAGACCTGCTTGAAAGCTTGATTGCACGATACTTCTCAATAGCCCTCACTCCATTAGAGACGCAAACTATTATTTTGTGTGACATGAAATTGAATTGTCACCGGGCTCCACATGTCAGTCTTTTGTTGTTTGTTGTACGACTTTGAAACTAGTCTCACGCCATCTTTTCAAATGTAAATAATTGGAAGTGATAAGCGTGCTTCAGCGCCTATAAGCAATGCAAGACTTCGGAAAACTAGGATGCAGCAGTTGGCTATAGAGGTCACATGAATTACATGCTTAGCCAACTGGAAAAGAGTGTTTTATTTTTGACCCCAAACAAAACCTTTCTACTTCTCAGGGCTCATTCACAATTCCTGCCCCTTTACATGCATTTGGCTGTAGTAAACATGGAAAAAAGTATACAATATAATACAATATGTAGGACAAGATAGGAAAAGATAGGCCACCTAAAAACCATCAGAATTATTCACTGGAAACAAAGAGCAAGAGGAACCTATTAAATATTTCTTTAGCTCTGAGTATACAATGGAACATAGCATTGCTATGTATAATAAGATGATGGTGACACCGTTTCAAATGGACTACACGGGCTTAACATTGGGCTAGATCATTTACAACCACAAGTCATCAAATGCCTGAATAACTTTCTAAGTGATTGTTTCTGCTTTTTTGAGAATTTTCCAAACCCAGCTTGTTCCAATACAAAGCCACAAAGCAAAAATTGTACCCATATTTAGATAGGTATCCAGGTCCTCAACAAAAAACTGCAGATCTTTAGAGCAAACCTGTTGCTAGCATAAAAATGCAAACAGACTATTCCTTCTACTGATATGAGGGACTATCCCTTCCACTGACCCCAAAAGCAGAGCACTATTCCTCCAACTGACACCAACATAGGGGTACTGTTCCTCCTATTAAACCCAGAGATGAGGAAGTAATTCTCCTATTAACACCAATGAAGGGGCACTATACCTCCCACTGACACCAATAATGTAATTTTTTTACTCCCACTAAGGACAAAGCCTATAGCATTGTTTAGTCCCAGCGATACTTTTCTACTCCCACTGAACAGAGTCTGGCCCCCCTAAAGTTTGAAGGACAGTAAATGGGCCCTCTGTTTTGAAAGTTTTGAGACCCCTGGGCAAGAGGAATCATAGTGCCCAGGAAGGCGTGCTATCTCACACACCTGGAAGTGTCAAGGCATTGACTGTATCTCATCAACACAGCTAAAACTAGACATGTGCACACTGAAATATTTTGTTTCTGAATTTTGTTTTTGTCCAAAAAATACATTTATTTAGTTACTCCCGAAATTCGTTCTTATTTATTTAGTTTTTTGTTTAAAATTGCATTAGTTCGAAAATCCAAATTAATTAGGGTTGAATCTGTCATGGAAGGCTTATGGTGTCTGTCGAATGTTCAAAGAAGATTCGACAGAGGAGCTACTGTATCACTCCGTATAGTTTGGCTGCTCCGTCGAATCTTCTTAGAACTTTCGACAGACACCATAAGCCAAAGATTCAACGTTTGTATGTTTTTCACTGCTTTGTGAAATCTTTGTCATTCATGTTGAATGTATATAGTTCAAACAGAAAATGGACTGGTGATAGTGATCACTGATCAGACAGGTAACAAGATAGGGTATATAGAATCTATATAGAATCTCAATCTGTAATATAGAATCCTATAACAATAAATCCCCACCCCACAACACAGGCAGCCTCTGAGGCTATCACAACACTAGCAACACTAGTATCACTATCAAGTTCACAACACTAACACAATAGCAGCAGATTATTATGAAAACGTTAAGTTGAACTGTAGCTTGCTTCACTATTGTTCTGCTGCTGTGCTTATGCTTAATTGATAAATAATTTAGGTTCTCTGACAAACGGACCAGATAAGATTGACTGTCTTCTGAAATGATTCAGTGTGTGTGTCTCTCTCTGCTAGCAATCGTAAGTGAAAGTAAGTTGGCTGTATGAGTGTACTTAGTTCTAGCTATTTTGCTCCTCCTCTTTGGTTACAATCAGCCAATAACATTCATCATCATCATTATTTTTATTTTACTTCCCCCACCCAATTCCAGCAGCGATCTTTTCTCTCTCTGTCGAATCTTTTCTCTCTGTCGAATCTTTTCTCTTTATGTCGAATCTTTTCTCTCTATGTAGAATAATCCTGGAGTAATAGAGTTAAGGTTAGGCACATTCGACCACAGGTTCGATAGACACAGATTGTTATTGTCAGCATCATGTCGAATCTCCTATCTATATCGAACTTTTGTCACAACGAAAACGAAAATAAAGCATTTATTTATTTCCGATCTTTCGTTTTTCGGATTCTGCACTTTTGTTATCGTTTGTTAAAATAACGAAAATACCTGAAATTCGGACGAAAATGCATTTGGAAGAAAACGAATGCACATGTCTAGCTGAAACTGGACTTATTGCCCACTGGACAGATAAGTATTCAACATGTTCCTTTATGGGGTGGCTCTGTTTGGATTTTTACACCCATGGGCGTGATGATATCAGAAACAGTCCACCGCACAAGACCACTAGATTGTGCGCAGGGAGGGGGGGGGGGGCATGAAGGATTTTTTTGATTTTGAAGTTATTAATTCTTGAAGATCCTCAAAGATCCCAGAAAACAAACTGGTTTCAATAATTTTCTAACAGCTTTAACATACCTGGTGGTTGCTTACATTAGAAAGCTGGCATCCTATCAACAATCTAATCTCATAGAAAAACATGGCGTTTGTGTTGTGAACTTTGTCAACTGAATTCTCCACAGTGCTTATAGATACAGAGATGAATGAGGGCTTGTTTTGAAGTACTGTTCACTTTAAGTCTTACACTGATACCAGATAAAATGTATAGATCATGCATAATAGTATGTTCTAAAGATTAACAGCCAGCATGGGTTTATGAGATACAGAATGTCAGATAAATCGTCTTTCTATTTATGAGGAAGTAAGCAAAAACTTGGACAAAGGGGTGGAGTAGCTGATATAGAATATTTGGACTTTGCAAATGCGTTTGATGGGTCTAAAAAAAGACAATGTGTAAATTGAAGTTTAACTTATTAGAAAATATAGTTTCCAAATGGATAGAAAGCCATTTTCTGACCATTACTCATTTACCTGTTCATAAGCGAGAGAGTTAGAGATTAAAAGTATTCTTTCTGTGCTTGCAGATGCCATAAAGCACTATAGTGGAATCAAGTCCCTGTGACATTGAGATGTGTATAAATTACAATGGAAAATAGAAAACTGCACTCTGAGATAATAGAAAGCAGCTGACACTCAATAGACAAATCATGTAAACAAATAAATAAAAATAATAGTGCAGCACTTATGGTGTGAGAAATAATACCTGCAATGAACAAGTTTTAATGTAACGGGTGTGACATGGAAAACCGTTACTATGCACACAAACAGCAAACCTTGAAATGCAACAGCAGATTAAAATGTGAACAACGTACTGTGATCAATAAAGCAGAAATAGTAATGAATGTATAAAGTTAAAAGACTCCAAAATTAAAGTTCATTAAAAATAAAAAAATGTAAAAGTCCACCAAGAAATCCTTAAGTAAAGATGAAGATACCTATGTGAAGGGAATAGAAAAAAACACTGGTCACTGGTTTGTGCAATCCACCAAAGAGTAAAATGGGCATGCTTACCAGAAATTGTGGACTCATATACTGGTTTGTAATGAGTCAACCAAACATATGTGAGGTAGTACCTCAACCTTGTCCAGCTGTATTGTATGGATGGTCTGTATACACCCTGTCACCAGTTGAAGGAAGTGGTTCCACTTTGAACAGGCAGACTCCCAACGGACAGCAAACATCATAAAGGAAGGCCACTCCCGAACATGTATGTAGGGAATAAATGGCCACACATAGGGTAAAACTATATAATAGCATTTTATAGAAAGCCCGGAGGAAAAGAAAATGAAAAGAATAGGCGCAGGGCGGGCATGACAGTGTTAATAGGGGACATCAGAAGTACACTGTTTAGAGGGTGGTATTGAGGATCAGGCTGGAAGGGGAAGAGCAGAGTTAATGTGTAGAGGGGGCGGCTCCTCCCCTCCTCAGTCTGCTGAGAGAACGAGCTTCCTCGGCTGCTGTGGAGGAGCTCTTTGCCAGGCTGAAGGCTGAATCGGCGTCCAGGGGCCCTGGATGGCTCGAGGCACGGCTGGCGGCGGTGCTGGGTGAGACAACCCCAGCGGCTGTGCAGGCAGGTCGGGAGACGGCGCGAGCGAGGTGCTCGCAGCTGCCGGCTCAGTTCTCGCCGGATCCCCCTCTCCCACTCCTCCCTGGGTATAGTGGAGCACGTGGCAGGGATAGCAGAGCCCCATCAGGCCCGCCTGCGAAGCAAGCGGCGGGGTCTTCGGCGGGGAGGCACCAATAAGCGCCCTTCTGGCTCTAGCCATGTGGGGGCAGGCACTGGCAAGTCAAAATCAGGTGCTGGGCTGGCTGGAAGGCCACGGACTGTGTGGGAGGCCCCAGCTCCAGACCTTGAGGCGGCGGGGCAGGGCTTACATGGGGAACACCCGGGAAGATGGCTGCTGGGCTCCAGGACATGCAGCAGGTGGCCCTCCTGGGATGGATGGACTGCAGGTGCTCCCTGCGGGGGGTTGCCGGGCTGCGTCAGACGGCGGAGAGATGGCAGCTTCGGGCAGCGGTCTTGGACGGCGCTGGGAGTGGGGGCGAGCGGGTCATGGCAAGTCGTCACGGAAATCACCGGGCGGATCTGGTGTGCTGCAGAAGAACCGGAAGGTCTGCGGATCCCCGGCATCCAGTGACACATCCGCTGGAGGGCAGTCAGCGAGTGAGGCAGAGGTGGCGGACGTGCGCTCGGAGGGGGAGCTGTTGCAGTCGGAGGACAATGGGCAGCAGGAGCTTCCGGCAGTGGCGGACTCGGGACCTTCGGTTGGTGGGACTCCATCCAGGCACCGCGGTGAGTCTGCAAATGTTTTTTCTGATCTTAACTGTACTATGGGGGGTAATGTGGGGGTGGGGCAGGGCCACACGGGGCGGCCAGTTGGGGCCGTGCCGGCTACGCCGGCCGTGTTGGTCTTGGACCATGCTGTGGCGGATATGGGTTTGCGTAGGTTTCTGGTGGGTTTGAAGGAGCTGGTTCATCAGTTTGAGCCGGGTGTGGGTGGGGAACTGGCCCCGGCGGCAGCCTGGGTGGTCCCGGGGGTTGGGGGGGACTGGGGAGGGGGGGTGGGTTGAGGGGTCAGGCAGTTGTGGCTGTGGAGCTGGCAGCGCCTGCCACCACTGTGGCGGTGGTGGCCGACCAGGGGGCGGGAAAGACGCCCGCGGGGGGGGCTACCACTGAGCCCGCTAAGAAACAGGACTTGGTCCGTTTGGCGGATGCGGCAAAATGCGAGGTTTATGTGTGCTTCAAGGGGCCCCTCGGGGCTCATCTGAAGCCGGAAGTCAGAGAGAAGATATGGAAAGGGGAATACGTCAAATTTTCGCCCTTCTGCCGCTGGAGAAGTTTAATCTTGATAGGGTGAGGCCGGAGGACCACAAGAAGGAGGACGAGGAGAAGCGGAGGTATAGGCTCATTCCTCGGACATTTACTAATTGGCTACAGGCGTTCACCATTTTGGCTAGCGTGATAGGGGAAAAGAACCCGGAACACTGCTCGGCGCTGTTTTGCTACCTGGATGCCATGGGAGAGGCCTATAGAGTCTACGGGGGAACATCTTGGTTGCGTTATGAAGAGCAATTTCGGCAGCGGAGGTCTATTCGCCCGTCCTTGCGATGGGATCATAAGAACATCAGTTTATGGATGTGCCTTATGACCTCTGCGAGGTCAACTAGCCAGTTTTTTCAAGGGGGGGGGGGCAGTGGGTCCATTAACCCCGGAAAATCGGCCACAAGAAAAAAAGGAGTGTGTTGGCAGTTCAACGAGGGCTCCTGCAAGTACAGAGGGTCGTGTAAGTACAAGCATGAGTGCTCTGGCTGTGGGGGGGGGGGGACACCCCTTGTCCCGCTGCTTCAAACAGGGAAAAGGCAGGCCTGGCGATGCTGTTGGAAAAGGGGACAACGCTGGTGAAAGTGGGAAGGATTCTGCTTTTCCTCGTTAGATATCCGGATCGGGCGGCGGCGCAGTTGCTAGCCCGGGGGTTTGAGGATGGTTTTTGAATTCCGGCGCAGCTGGGTGACGCGCCCCCGTTGCCATGCAATTTGCGATCGGCGTTGCAACACGCCGGGGTAGCATCTGACTAATTTAAGAAGGAGGTGTTGTTGGGAAAGATGGGGGGCCCCTTTTCGGTAGCGCCTATTCCGAATTTGGTGGTGTCGCCTTTGGGTGTGGTGCCCAAAAAGGAGCCCAACAAATTCAGGCTCATTCATCATCTGTCGTATCCAAAGGGGGAACGGTGAATGACGCCATTGACCCCGCAATCTGCGCAGTGTCTTATACATCGTTTGACGCAGCAGTTGTTTGAGTTAGGAAGTATGGAAGGGGGGCGCTGATGGCGAAGACTGATATTGAAACGGCTTTCCGTCTGCTTCCCATCCATCCTGAAAGCTTCCGGCTGTTGGGCTGTCATTGGCAGGAGGAATTCTATGTCGACAGATGCTTGCCTATGGGCTGTTCAATCTCTTGTGCGCTGTTCGAAAGATTTAGTTCCTTTATTGAGTGGGTTGTGTGGGACGTCGCGAGACTGAATTCGATAATCCATTATTTGGACGATTTCCTCTGCGTGGGCCCGCCTGCTTCTGAGGTTTGCGTGATACTGTTGGCTACGTTGGAACATGTTGCTGAGAAGTTCAGAGTTCCCTTGGCGCCCGGACAAGACTGAAGGACCGCGAACGGTGTTGAGTTTCTTAGGTATTATTTTGGATTCTGAGAAGATGGAATGTAGGTTGCCGGAGGAGAAATTGAGGGCCCTCCAGGCAGAGATCCGTGGGATGTTGGGACTACGCAAGGTACAACTTAGGCCGTTACAATCGCTGTTGGGTAAGTTGAACTTCGCGTGTCGCATCCTGCCCATGGGGAGGGTGTTCTGCCGACGGCTGTCGGCTAGCACCACGGGGGCCACTTCGCCCAAGCACTATGTGCGTTTGGTGAAGGCACATAGGGAGGATCTGGCGACATGGCACACGTTCCTGGCTAACTTCAATGGCAGGGCTCTGTAGATGTCGGGCCCAGTTAGCAACTTTGACCTGGAGCTGTACACTGACGCAGCGGGGGAAGCGGGCTTCGGTGCCTTTTTTCAGGGTAAATGGAGCACGGGGCCGTGGCCGGAATCGTGGAAGGAGGCAGGCCTGGTTAAAAATATGTTGCTGTTGGAACTGTTTCCAGTGGTCCTGGCACTTTTGTTGCCCGTGGTTTAGACATTAATGGCTGTGTGTTGCAGGCGTGCAAGATAAACCCAGACACAGGATTTCAGGTTCTGTCCTACCCAAGACACTTTGGAACCTTCAAGCTCTGAGCCCTGATCCTAGATTACAAAGCCGGTGGAAATCTTAAAGCACAGCTTTCTCCACTCATAACAAACACTCTTGAGCTTTGCATTAAGCCTTATGCAGCGCACACACGATCGGAATTTCGGCCAGCAAAAGACAGATGAGAGCTTTTCATCGGAAAATGCGACCGTGTGTGGTCTGTTTAGCTGGCCAAATTTCCGCTAACAAAAATTTGAGAGCATGTTCTCAATTTTTCCGATGGAAAAACTTTCTATCGGAAATTCTGATTTTGTGTATGCAAAAAACTCACGCATGCTCAGATTCAACTAGGAGATGGAAGCTATTGGCTACTGGGCATTGAACTTCCTTTTTCAAGTCCCGTCGTACGTGGTGTATGTCCCCGCGTTCTTGACGGTCGGAATTAGGTGTGACCGTGTGTATGCAAGGCAGCTTGAGCGAAATCCCATCTGAAAACCATCAGAGCTTTTTCCGACTAAAATTCAGATCGTGTGTACGCGCCATTAAAGGGAATTCTGTCATTTCTACCTTCATTATTTAAATTCCCATAGTTACAGGGTCTTGCACTGTCATAGCATGCATGCCTTATGCCGTGTACACATGAACAGAGTTTTCCTCTGAAAAATCTTAGAGGGTTTTTCCGACGGAATTCCGCTCAAGCTTGGCTTGCATACACGGTCACACAAAAGTTCTCTGAACTTTCGACCGTCAAGAACGCGGTGATGTACAACACTACGACGAGCCCAGAAAATGAAGTTCAATGCTTCTGAGCATGCGTTAAATTGTTTCCAAGCATGAGTAGGAATTTTGCGCGTCGGAATTGATACAGACGATTGGAATTTCCAATCGGAACTTTTTCCTTTGAAAAAATAGAGAACCTACTCTCAATCTTTTGCTGACATTCATATCTATGTGTTTTGGAAATGTTTAACACCCTTTTTTATGTAATTTGTTTATGCTCTTCCTTACTAAAGCCCTGTACACAGGATCGGAAATTCCACCAGCAAAAGTCCAATGGAGCATACACACGGTCGGAATTTCCTACCAAAAGCTCTCATCGGACTTTTACTGGCGGGATTTCTGATTGTGTGTACGGGGCTTTAGTAAGGAAGGGCATAAAAAAAATGACATAAAAAGGGTGTTAAACATTTCCAAAAGACATAGATATGAATATTATTTCACAGATAATGTGTAAAAATGCTGCATTTTTTTGTGTGTCAATATGTGTATTTTTGATCATTTGTAGCATAAACGAGTCCGGAGAATTCTTTTCATATATATATATACTATTCCATTGCCTTATATTATACAAAAAACGGTTGAGTCTGGTAACACTTTTGCATGGAAATTGATATGGAATACAAGCTGGTCATTTTTTAACTTTGAATTTTAATTCATTTTAGGAAAGTTTGAGGATGGCATTTGCATTTGCTAATGATCGTGATCATGCATAAATACTCACAGAGTTAAAATAGGCAGAGATATGCATAGACATTAAATAAAAGCAATGGATCAATTCTCAGTCATCATCTTTGCAGCTAATATTATCCTTGTGGTCGTTTGTGTATGTATGGTACACAGCTGGCTTTCAGAACTGGTTGAATGTATAAAGAAATGACTGCAGTAACTGAATTAGTCAGGATGACTATGAGCTTCACGAGAGAGAGGAAATATTTTCCAAATTATAATCAATGCAGATATACTGTAGTTGCGCAATTTTCAGTGAGAAAAACACATGAAAAAGGTATTTAGATCATTTTTAATTTTTTCAAAATGTAATAATAGTAATGCAACAGGATGGGTACAGAATTTGATAGAATGAGACAAAGAGTAGCTGCACCATGCAAAACAGTAAATATGTGCAGTCTATTTCGTTCAGAATCAAAATTCATTATTATTTGGGAATTCAGATGTATCCAAATTTTCGAATTACAACAGTAACGCATTTAACCACTTGCTGACCATCCGTCTCGGTTGTACTGCGTTTCGCTGGGCGAAACAACGTTATGCAACGACACTTCGCCCTGTGGCCACTAGGGGCACGCACACCACCCCCCCCCCCCCCCCCCCCGCTCACCCCGCAAGCCGATGTGAGTGTCCAGCGGTCACGATCACCGTTCCCGCGATCGCCGCTGACACACGGAGAACCGGGATCTGTGTGTGTAAACACACAGTTTCTAGATCTCTGAGGGGAGAACAGGAAGATCGTCTGTTCATACCGAGTATGAACAGCGATCTGTCATCTCATCTATACAGTCCCCTCCCCCTTTCAGTTAGAACACAGTGAGGGAACACAATTAACCCCTTGATCGCCCCCTGGTGTTAACCCCTTCACTGCCAGCGAAATTTTTACAGTAATCAATGCATTTTTATAGCACTGGTCGCTGTATAAACACCAATGGTCCCAAAAATGTGTCAAAATTGTCCAATGTGCCCACTATAATGGCACAGTCCTGATAAAAATCGCAGATCGCCACCATTACTAGTAAAAAAAAAAAATATATAATAAAAATGGCATAAATCTATCACCTGTTTTGTAGACGCTATAACTTTTGCTCAAACCAATCAATATAAGCTTATTGCAACTTTTTTATCAAAAATATGTAGAAGGATACATATCGGCCTAAACTGAGGAAAAAAAAATGTTTTTTTAATATATATTTTTGGGGGGGGGGGGGTATTTATTATAGCAAAAAGTTAAAAAAAATAGATTTTTTAAAATTGTCGCCAAAGAGGCGATCAAATACCACCAAAAGAAAGCTCTATTTGTGGGGAAAAAGGGACGTCAATTTTGTTTGGGTGCAACGTCACACGACAGCGCAATTGTCAGTTAAAGTGTCACAGTGCTGAATCGCAAACAGTGCTCTGGTCAGGAAGGGGGTAAAATCTTCAACTTGAAGTGGTTAAACAAATCCAAAAAAAACAAAATAAACATTTCAGACAAAATTCAGATAGTTTTCAAATTGAATTTGAATTGTTTTCTAATTGAATTTGAATATTTTTCTAATCAAATTGAAATCGTTTTCTAATCGGATTCCAATACTTATCGAATTTGAATTCAAATTTCAGAAGAGAATAAAATAAAAGAGAAAATAAAGGAATAGAATAGAAAATACAAGAATAGAATATAATAGAGTAAAACAGAACAGAATACAAAATAAAAGAATGGAAAACATTTAATAGAAAATAAAGGTATATAATAAAAAATAAAGTCAAAGTAAATAAAAGACTAGAATATAAAAGAGTAAAACAGAACCAAAAAGGATAGGAAATAAAGAAATGGAATAGAAAATAAAGAATAGAATTTAAATAAAATAGAAAGCATATAACCTTCTTCTGAAATTTGAATTTCAAATAGAATACATTTGAATTTAAATAGAAAAAAAGAATAGAATAGAAAAAAAACAATAGAATAGATTAAAATAGAATATAACCAGCTTCCAAAAGTCTAAATTTTGAATAGAATAAATTTGATTTTGAATGGAATTTGAATTGCTTTGAATTTTCCAATTCGGATGAATTGAGTTTAAAAAAAACAAAACAAATTCCAAAAACAAATAAAATTAGACAAATTTTACTAAATGAATATATGTAAATAATGAATCGAAACAAAAAAAAAAAAATTTTGTTCTGCACATGTCTACAAAACAGGGTGAGAATAGTTACGAGCATGCATACACTAAAGAGTAATACAAAATGGATAATTAAAGCGGCACAAATATGGATTTTTCATAGCCTTGTCTCTGGGGCTCCATCTGGTGTAAGATGTGGCCATATATATATATATATATATATATATTGTATTGTAGATATATATATATTGTATCGCTATTGTATTCAGACAAGGGGGACTTTCCCCTGTCAGAATAAACAGATTAGCGCTTCGGCCATTGGCTGCACGCAATGATCGAATGCTGGTATTCCAGCCGTATCATTCTAAAGAAGCCAATCCAATAACTGACTTCTGTTGAACAGAGAGCAATACACACCTACCAAAATTTGATAGATTTATACTCAGCTTTAGACTCTAGAACAGAGAGTCTAGCTGAGATTGAATCACTGCTTCAGTAAAACAGTTCAGAATGCAAACAGCTACTTGCACATCTCCTCATAAAAAGTCCCGGGTAGCTCTGGTAACATAGGAAAACAGAAGGGTAGATCCAAGACCCAAGGACATGGGACGGGGTGTAACTCTACTGGAACAAGAGTACTTTGGTAGCAATTGAGGAGGTGCTCCCCATAGCAGCCAGGTATTCTAGGGAAGCTATGTGCTGTTAGGTTCTGGCCCAGCTGCCAACACACCAGTTCTGACAGTGGAGAGCCTCTCACCTGGCTGAAGATAGGTTGCCCAAATACCGTTGTCCTGTCAGATGTGACCTCTCTGAGCTGCTGAGGGAAGAAAGCAGTGAAACGTAATTTCCCTGACAATGTCCAGGTCGGCATAAAAAGCTTGATCTCAGTTTTTGCGAAGGACACAAACATAAGTAGGGCTATAACTTCACATCAGGATATAGAAGCTTTACAAGAAGACCTGAATAACATAATGGGGTGGGCAAATTACTCACTAGGGGGCCAGTGGGTGGAACCATCATGGTGGCCATAAGCTCTGCAATAGAGCAAAGTTTGGGGTCTTCCCACCAGGCTGGTAAACAGTGGTGGCCTGTCCATAGGGTGCGTTTGGGTACCCCCCCAATCTGTTTAAAAAAAAAAAGGTCACTTTAAGAGTGACCGGGCTGCGGTCTATGGGAAGCTACCCAGCCTGCAATCAGCTGATTGCAAGCTGGGAAGTTGATTTGCCCACATTTAGGGAGTGTTCGGGGCGCAGACGATTCTTTTATTATAATGGCCGAGACCGGAGGACAGTGGGCAGTGCTTTTTGCGTCACCCTGTCACTGCCTGTTTCTTGGCTTACTGTGTTTGGAGTGAGTGGAGGAATGGACTGAGACGGACCGGTGGCGTGTGGTGACTGTGCAGTGAAGAAGGCCTGGTTGACACCTGAGGTTTGCTGCCGCAGCTTTTCTAAAGTATATAAACCACTGCGGGCCTCAATGTGTGTCAGGCTGTTGAATGTCATGGACGGTGTCTCTCTCTCTCTCTCTCTCTCTCTCCTCCTAGCTGACTCACTCAGTTTGTATGTGGCCACAGCATGTGAGCTGCCCCTCTGCTCCAAAGTGTGTGCAGACTAATCCCTGGAGGACTGGACCCTTCCCTCACTGGGTTGGTTTCCCTGCAGCTCTCTGCAGTGCTCTGCCCCCTCTCATTCTCTCCACTCACTCAGTGAGTGACTGGGGGGGTCTGTGCTGATGATGGGGGGTGCTGACTGGGGGGGGGCAACTATGCAGACAGGGGTGGTAATTGTACAAACTGGGGGGGGGGGGTAATTGTGCAGGCTGGGGGGTATAATTGTGCAGACTAGGGGGAGGGGGGTAATTGTGTAGATGGGGGGGGAATTGTGCAGACTAGGTGGAGGGGGGGTTGTGCAGACTAGGGGAGGGGGATTGTGCGGACTGAGGGGTTAATTGTGCACACTGGGGGCGTTAATTGTGCAGACTGGGGGGTAATTGTGCAGACTGGGGGGGTTAATTGTGCAGACTGGGGGGTAATTGTGCAGACTGGAGGAAGGGGGATTGTGCAAACTGGGGGGTGGGGGGGTACTTGTGCAGACTGGGGAGGGGTAATTGTGCAGACTGGGGGGGTAATTGTGCAGACTGGGGGGTAATTGTGCAAACTGGGGGTTGGGGGTATTTGTGCAGACTGGGGGAGGGGTAATTGTTCAGGCTGGGGGGTAATTGTGCAGACTGGGGGGGTAATTGTGCAGACTGGGGTGGGGGTAATTGTACAGACTGGGGGGGGGGTTGTGCAGGATTTGTGAGAAATGCTATTTACCAGGCTTTGGGAGAAATGCTATATATCAGGCTTTGTATGACATGCTATTTACCAGGCTTTGGGAGAAATACTATATACCAGGCTTTGTGAGGCATGCTATATATCAGGCTTTGTGAGAAATGCTATATACCAGGCTTTGTGAGATGTGCTATATACCAGGTTTTGTGAGAAATGCTATATACCAGGCTTTATGAAAAATGCTATATACCAGGCTTTGTGAGAAATGCTATATACCAGGCTTTGTGAGAAATGCTATATACCAGGTTTTGTGAGAAATGCTATATACCAGGCTTTGTGAGAAATGCTATATACCAGGCTTTGTGAGAAATGCTAGATACAAGGCTGGCTTTAACAAGGGGGGGGGGGGGCCCTCCCTATGTAAATGAGCATGGGATACATAGTGCCCCTAACCATTCTCCAAAAAAGTGTAAAAGTGAAGAAAGACAGTACAAACGTTTTTGACAATTCTATTATTAAAAAATAAAGAAAACTGTCCCCCAATGTAGAGGCATCATCAATCACGATATCTGTTCATGCACAAATTGCCATTTACAAGCTTTGGTCACCTTGATAGATCCCATTACTTGTATTTTTTCCTTGCTACACAGATAAGCTCAGGTTCAATATATCTATGCTGAACTTCAGTGCATTAAATTCTTACAGTTTGTTTTCTCTTACAGATGGACACCCTCTATTCTAAGCAACATGAAAGGCATAAAAGGCACAGCATGGTAGATTTAGTGATATTAGAGACACAGGTCTGATGTCTTTGAACATTTTAACCTTGTGCAGTATTCCAAGAGAATGACAGAACACAAAATGCCAGTACTGTGGTATGATGTTTATGCTAAAGAATGGAAGGACAGCAAAATGACTACTCTTGCCAATGGCTTCAGAATTCTAGGTCATGTCTGTACACTTCTGCTTATAGATAAAAAAATAGTGTTTCTGGTGTAAAAGGACAACATTTAATTATAGTTTGATAAGTCTGTTCCTGAATACCTAAGAACAATTAAAGGGTAAAAGCTAGAATCCTTCTAAACACAAGTTAATCTAAAAAAATTATCTTTAAAATTCCATCAGGGGTTCGAAAACATGCCACTGGAATTCTGATAACCATATTACTATAGATAAGCAAAAGCAAAAAACTGATATAGCTGAATCAGACCCTGCACTGGCTTGCAATTCTTTAGCCTCATATACACTATCAGATTTCCTGATGATTTTTTCCTTCAGATTTACCAAAACCATATAATATGAGGTCAAACCTTAGGAGTTTCAATGTGTATGCAATCAGGAAGGCCCTTCTACTACACGGTTTTGGTAAATCTGAAGACAAAAATCAGCAGAAAATCTGATGCATATGGGGCTTTACCCTTTCTTAACCCTCCCAGTTACCCACCCCTCACTTCTGCTAGGTTAAAGAACTAGAGTCTACATTATAATGTATCCTCTATATGGTACTGTATGGTTTTAATGACTCATGTTATGTCTCATCTGTAATTGTACCTTCTAATCCACTATCATTGTCTCATGATATTATTATACACTATGGGGGGAGATTTACTAAACCTATAGAGTTCAAAATCTGGTGCAGTTCAGCATAGAAATCAATCAGCTTCTAACTTCAGCTTGTTCAATTAAGCTTTGAAGATAAAACCTGCAAGCTGATTGGTTTCTATGCAGATTTTGCACCCTCCACTTTTAGTAAATTACCCCTATATTACCAAAAGTATTGGGACACCTGCCTTTACACACACAAACATTAATGGCATCCCAGTCTTAATCCGTAGGGTTCAATATTGAGTTGGCCCACCCTTTGGAGCTATAAAAGCTTTAACTCTTCTGGGAAGGCTGTCCACAAGGTTTAGGAGTGTGTCTATGGGAATGTTTGACCATTCTTCCAGAAGCGCATTGGTGAGGTCAGGCACTGATATTGGACGAGAAGGCCTGGCTCGCAGTCTCTGCTCTAATTCATCCCAAAAGTGTTCTTTCAGGTTGAGATCAGGACTCTGTGCAGGCCAGTCAAGTTCCTCCACCCCAAACTCACTCATCCATGTCTTTATGGACCTTACTTTGTGCACCGGTCTAGTACCTGAGCTTGTCAACATGTTATTGGATCCATAAACACAGAAAGAATTGTGCGCTTAGTGCAAAAGGAACAGACACAAAGAAATTCCAAAAACAATTACTCTAATAATTGGGGGGCCCCCCACTCAGGATACCACTGATCTCCACAGTCCTTTACTGGTTATCTATAGCCAACACCTCAAAGTACTAACTGGTAGGATAAAGAACAACGGACTACAGAGTAGTATGCCAAAACCATTTGATTTATTAAAAGTGGATATACTCACAAAAGATAAAACGGGCAAAACACACCACACAAGGGATTAATAGCAGGTGTACAACATTATATGCCACTGGCCTCACCCTACACGTGTTTCATCTGGTGCAACGGACATCTTCAGGGAATAAAAAAAGGGTTAGTGAAGGATCCAATAAAAGGTTATGGGATTTTCCCCTGGGTGTTTATATGCTTTTACTGGTGTTATAGGGAGGTAAGGGCATTAGGCCCACTCCCGTGTTCTCCGCTTTTTGTGCTCTCCTTCTTTCCTCCTCTCCGCTCAATTCCTTCCCGTATCTGTTCTCTCCTTTCCCATAACAGGACCGGTAGTCGGTCTCTTGTCTTTCTCTTTCTTCTTTCTGCTTTTTCCCCGCTACACCCATCTTTCCGGATCCTCGACCTATCCCTCCTTTTCCCGTCCCACTCCCCACCCGTCCCCCCCCCCCCCTTGCTTTGACCCTTCCTACACCCTCACTGCCTCCCTTCTTACCGTCCCCGTCTTCCCGACCCAGTATTCCCCCCCCCCCCCACTCCTTTTTCCTTGACAGGTCCGCTCCCTCCCTTCCATCTCTCTGATTCGGAGTTCCCTCAGATTTACATATGTCGATACCACGGGTAAATGTACTGTCGCTAAATGCGAAGGGCCTAAACACGCCTGAAAAGCGCCGTATGCTCCTAGCTGATCTGAAAAGATTGCATGCTGACATTGCCTTTATCCAAGAGACACATTTTAAGCCAAATGCACTGCCATATCTGCGCAATAGACACTACCAATGGACGTATCATTCAACCAACCCACTAGCTAAATCCAAAGGGGTCTCCATACTCCTCTCTAGTAAACTCCCGTGGCGTTGCCAGGGATCCCTGTTAGACCCTTCAGGCAGATATGTGTTTCTGAAGGGGTTTCTTGGCCAGGCACAGGTGACTCTGGCGGCCATATATGCTCCTAACGAACTCCAAGCCACTTTTCTAGAGAGGACCATGGAAACACTACAGGAATTTAAAGTTGGACAATTATTACTAGGAGGAGATTTTAATACCCCGCTGATCCCCTCGGTAGACACGTTCTCTGGACGGACCTCCATGCCGATAGCTCAGATTAAACGCATCACGAAGACTCTGCATGACTCACAACTTATAGATGTCTGGAGACTCCAGCATTCGGGAGAACGAGATTACACATTTTATTCCCCCATGCACAAACTTTATACCAGAATTGATTACTTTCTGGTCCCCCACTCCCAATTACACGCGGTTGAAAGCACTTCGATAGGAGATAGGACGTGGTCGGATCATGCGCCGATCGCCCTTACCTATAGACTCTCTGACGTTTCCCCCCTGACGCATAGGTTTTGGCGGCTGAACGAGAGCCTCCTCCAGACCCCGGAGGTCAGGAAACAGATTACAGATCTTCTTCAATATAGGGCTTAAGCTGCCATTCAATTTTGCCACGGGAAGACTTACGAATCCGGAGACAAATGTGGGAAACTACTGGCGAGACTGGTCAGGGAACGTAAGCTTCAAACATATGTTCCCCTTGTCGTGGCGCCCGGGGGTCGAAAGGCCCAATTACCCATACATATAACTCGTGAGTTCAAGAATTTCTATTCAGACCTATACAATTTGCAGGCGCGCACCCCACCCCCAACCGCCCTGACCGACTACTTGGCAAAGTCCCAAATTCCCTCCTTGTCTCCGACGGTGAGGGAGGAGCTAGAATCCCCCATTACTTTGACGGAAATTCATAAAGCTATCGGGACGATGAAGCCAGGGAAGGCCCCAGGCCCAGACGGGTATACATTGCAATATTATAAACGTCTACTAGACCTACTGGGGCAGCCCATGTTGGCACTATTTAATGCAATAGGGGGGGGTGGGGAGTTCGCTAAAGATTCCTTAAACGCTCACATCTCGGTGATCCATAAGGAAGGGAAGGACCCGACAGCTTGCGGTAGCTACCGACCTATCTCCCTCCTCAATGTGGATCTGAAGATTTACACCAAGATCCTGGCTGCCAGGCTAGCGGGTCATCTCCAGCGACTGATTCATTTAGATCAGGTGGGGTTTATTCCCTCCCGTGAGGCCAGAGACGGTACCACAAAGGTGCTTAACCTGATTCACGTGGTGCGAAAAGCGGGACTACCATGTGTACTGTTGAACACGGATGCCGAAAAGGCTTTCGATCGTGTAAACTGGCCATTTATGTTTGCTGTGCTTAGACACGTGGGATTGGGGGACCGGATGATAGCACGTATATCTGGGGTGTATTCCAGGCCGACTGCGCAGGTTAAGGTTAATGGGATGCTGTCCACTCCTTTCCCGGTAACTAATGGGACGCGCCAGGGTTGCCCGCTATCTCATCTTCTGTTCGCATTGACTCTTGAACCTTTTCTAGCTACGGTGAGACTGAACTCAGATATCCGGGGAGTAGCCGTGGGGGGTGTGCAACACAAAATATCGGCCTATGCCGATGATATGCTCTTCACTTTAACTAACCCTGCCATTTCCTTACCTAATCTACTCAAGGAGTTTGAGGTTTATGGGAAACTGTCTAACCTTAAGATCAATTTCACCAAATCGGAAGCCATGGGGATACTGATACCACCACAGTTGCTCCCTGCTTTGCAATCCAGTTTCCAATTCAAATGGACGACGACCACCCTGACGTACCTAGGCACTTACATTCCTCCGGACCTTGCAGACCTATACGCATGCAATTTCCCCCCCTTACTTGCTAAGACACGGCTGCTTCTGGACTCATGGCACAAAGGGACGCATTCCTGGTTCGGTAGATGTAACTTACTAAAAATGTGCATCTTGCCAAAATACCTGTACTTATTTCAGACTCTACCGATCAAAATTCCCTCTGTTTATTTTAAACAGGTACAGGCACTGTTTACCCACTTTGTCTGGGCACAGAAGCAGCCTAGGATACCACGTTCCCAACTATCCCTTCCTAAACGGCACGGAGGTGTGGCGTTACCAGATATTAAGCATTATTATAACGCCTCTCATCTGAGTAGGGTGATTGATTGGGCTCGCAATCTCCCCACCAAATTGTGGGCCCAGATAGAGCAACACCAGTGCCCGGTCCCGTTGAAGTCCGCTCTCTGGTGCAGGACAGAACTACCGAGGGAAGTGAAAGCCCACCCGCTTATAGGCAACACCCTCTACCAGAGTGAGAAGGCGGCATTCCACCACTCCCTGACAAACAGGTCGTCACCGCAGACGCCAATTCTCGGCAACCCTAGATTCCCGCCGGGTTTACCGGCGATGCAGTTTCGTCGATTGCGGGACTCCAACCTTACTAGGGCCTCTCAGTTTGTAGGCCTTGACGGCTGGGTTTCTATCAGTGACCTTATGGATCTCAGAGGTCCTTATGGTTTAAATTTTTGGGACGCCGCGCGTATACATCACTTTCTTCAGTCCATCCCGAACCCCGCGGCATATTCTAGACCGTTGACCGAGTTTGAGGAACATTTTTCGGGTACGGAACCTATCTCCCGACTTCTCTCTGCGATGTATACACAGCTTAATACGCCACCACCAACGCACCGTATCTCCAGTCTCGCGAAATGGAAGGGGGACCTGGGTTGCACCTTCACGCCTGCGCAGATTGCACAGACTCTGCGGTTCACCCTGAAGTCCTCTATATGCACCAAGACACAGGAGTTGAATTATAAAATCCTCACGAGATGGTACCTGACCCCTAGTCGCCTCCACCTTATCTTCCCTGACGCATCTGCATGTTGCTGGCGCTGCGGGGAGGATAGAGGTACGATCCTACATGTCTTTTGGTCATGCCCCAAGCTCTTGGACTTTTGGACAGCAGTCCGAAACATTGCCCAACAATTTACGGAGTGGCAAATCCCGAATGACCCAGCCTTCTTCCTCTTACATATGTCAGACATACCCCCTAAGAGATATGCACGGTCAATACTGCGCCATCTCACCAATGCGACCAAAGCTTGCATCCCTTTGCTCTGGAAGCAACAAACTCCTCCTTCCGTGGCGATGTGGCTACGGCGGGTGGAAGAAATTAACAAACTGGAAGATCTGATAATGACGGCCCAGGATAGGCAGGAAATTTACCGAAAGACCTGGTCCCTTTGGAACACGTTTGTGTACTCGACAGAAGGCAGAGCCCTCCTTGGGCGGTAAGAGACGCTACTGTTGGGAACTCCGAATCACCTCCACTCCCTTTCCCTAATCTTTCCCTTGCCTTCCTTCCCTTATCCCCCCTCCTCCTTCACTCCTTCCCCTTCCTTCCCACTGCTTCTCTCTCTTATTCCACCCCCCTTCTCTTTTTCCCTTCTCTTCTGTTCTGTAATTTTCACCCCCCCTCTTTTCTCTCTTGTGAGTGCGCTAATAGTTGACCCCCTTTTTTCTTTTTTGTATCAATACGACCTGCTAACTGCCTACTGTGCTCATGATCCCGGCCTATGGGTCTAGAAGCTGAGACATTGACTGGCTCTGGTATATCTTTGGTCCCCTCTGCCGGAGCCGACAGAGGGGATGTTAATGGTACAGTCGACTTACTATTCACGATGTATTAAATCAGCTGGGAGTCGTATTTCTGTTGATGAGCTGCACATCCTGGAGGCTGCGACCTCCACTGTCTATGTTGTCATTTCTTATTTTGGGGCTCTACCCTTTTTGTGTGAAAAATTCTTGAATAAACTTATATTTGCAACAAAAAAAAAAGGTTATGGGATCAACCAGGAAGAAAATCAGGACAATAGACAGGACAGTCTCAAACTAGGAAATTATAACACAAGGATTAGTGCAAAGGCAAAATACAGCTGGATGATGCAAGTTGGGTTTGGAGCCAGGGATGTTTTTATCTTTGCAGACCACATCACTAACTACACTGGTGGAGAATAGGCTGCAGAGGGAGCTCCTCTTGAACCTCTTGTCCAACATCCCAGGTAGTGATGACAGGAGATGTGAAAACACAGAGTAGCATGATGACCGATGTAACAGGCAGTGTTAACTGTTGGATGCAAGACACAGACTGTGGACCACCAGATAATGACCAGAGGCAGGAACACAGTGACAGGTGATTAGCAGACAGGAGCTAAACCAGGACACAAGCCATAGGGTCATCTATAGCCGGTCAGCAAGGTACTGAATCAGGAAGCAGGATATAGAGTTCAAACACAGGCCAAGGTCATAACAGGTGGACCGGAAACCAAAGAGAGGTCAAAGAAAAGCCATGTCCTACACAGAAAGGCAAATGTAGTCGGCCAGGTCACAGGAAAATCAGGGACCACTCAGCAATTTGTCCATGTGACAATCCAGCTCAAATAAACTGTTTTGCCGCGTACACACGATTGGATTTTCCGATGGGAAATGTTGGATGTGAGCTTGTTGGCGGTAAGTCCGACTGTGTGTATGCTCCATCGGACAATTGTTGTCGGACTTTCCACCAACAAATGTCGGCTAGCATGTTCTCAAATTTTTCACCAACAAATGTGTGTTGTCGGACTTTCCAATCGTGTGTACACAAGTCCGTCGGACAAAAGTCCAAAGTACAAACATGCATGCCCGGAAGCAGAAGCGGTCGGTCTTGTAAACTAGCATTTGTAATGGAGAATCATCATTCGTGACACAGCAAATTATGAACTCTCCAAATGCAGCGCACATTCTCTTCTTCTTTAATGGGATAATAATGAAGCTGCTTTGCTGGTGATACTGATGGAGTTATTGCAAACTAATTTTCAAAGGCTTTTTTTTTCTAGTGATATCAAGAATATTATTATTATTTTTTTTTTTATTTGTCCATATTACCACATCACCATTATCCCTTAGTTTTTTAAGATCAAAGATACAACTATATTGGTGTCCCTTGTCAATTTTACATTGTATGTTTTAAAATGTAACTGCCTACTCCCAAACTGTCATTTGAAGTAAAACACATAGCCAAGTATTATTCTCCACAATTTTTTTATTGTGCATTAAAAAATAAAACAAATAAAATTAGACATGCTATCTCTCATAGATATAGAACTTAACCAAAAAGTGCATTCTATGCATCCAAAAATATTCAACCAAAAAAATAATGTCCAAGCAATAACTCCAAGGCCAATAATAACTCTGATTCCGCAACATGTCTGGCTGACGAACGGCCATTCAGAAACAAACTGAAAAGCATGAATCAACACTCACCAAACTTCTACTAACACAAAATTAGCAGAAGGAGCCCAAAGGGTGGCGCTAAAGAGTTGAAAAACCATGTAGTACATCACTATGTTCATAATCATTGGTCAACATTTGTGTGACCGTGTATGAAAGACAAGTTTGAGCCAATACCCTTTGGATAAAATTCTACGGTTTTGTTCCCGGAAAGTCCGATCGTGTGTACGAGGCTTTAAGCACCAGTACCAATGCAGAGCATGCACGTGAACTTACGCACATGCTGCTTAGCATGCATGCTACTACGTGTGTGTGTGTGTGCATGTTAGCATATATCTTGCCGTGAGCTGATGTTCTGAAACGTGCATGCAATGGTGTTCTCATTCAGGCACATACTGGACTTTTCTTCCATTACAGAGGAGGTGTTGCCAATGTCCATTAGTAAAGAGGAGTAAGACACCAATTATCATGGGAAGGGTCACCGGTTTAGGATGCATTAGTATTTGGCTTGTATGTACAGTTTTATGAGTGCATCTAAAATTAAAGGATACGTTCACCTTTTGTAACATTACATGTTATACCCATATTCAGGGTGTAACATGTTACAGATGCACCGCCCCCCGCTCCTCTGAACCCCCCATTCTGACAGCTAGTGGGGGATCTTCTCCCTCTCCGCTAGCTTTCGTAATCTGAAAAAAAATAGCCTTGCAGGGCACCACCTGCCCGACCACATTATCCTTTCACAGTGTTCTGTGAATGGGAAAACCACAAGGTCCGACAGCCTTTGCGGCTATCAGCTTGTAGTTCTCAATGAACTACCACTCCGCTGTTTATGCTTCCTGTCACAGTGCAACTGCTTGGCCGTATTGGAGGTATGGCCAGACAGATACACAGACAGTGTACAGGACTTTGCCATTACACCCACAATCTGCTGATTGTGGGTGTAATGCAGGTCCATAAAAAAAAACTTATATTATATATATATATACATTTTTTTTACATGCAAAAAAATGTGCATTTATTATTATTTTTTTAAAGGTGAACTTATCTTTTAAGGGTAGGGTTTTTTTTTTTTTTTTTGCCAATCTACTGTATAACGTCCATGTTATATTGCACTTACAAACACACATACAGCAATGTAAGAAACATTTGTGCAACATTTTTTATGTATAGGTTTTAGGTTGAATATTCAAACATCAGTTTATTCAAATTTGGATTGTTTTTGATTGTGGGCTGCTGCACAATGTGAGAGGAAAGCATTACTTTTCAACAGATGTACAGGATCCCTCATTGCTGTTTAATCAAGCTGCATACTGCGTAATGGCCAGTTCATTGCCTGGATTTCCCAGATGTAGAATGTTGTGTAAGATAGGTTGCATTTCCTGTTCTAGAATAAAAACATTGTGGAGTAATTTTTATTCTCTTAAAACCAATGCATTTCAAAAAAAGAAAAAAAATACTTATAATCTTATTAGATTACATTAATTACAACTAATTTGAAAATGGACAAGATAGATAGTAGAATTTGAGGCAACCACCCAACTTGTCTTAAAAATGTTCCATCCCCTTTCCTTACACCTATTCTGACCAACCTATGTAAGAAAGACATTTAAGCTGTATTCACACTAGACATGTGCATTCGTTTTTTTCCGAATGCATTTTCGTCCGAATTTCAGCTATTTTCGTTTTCGTTTTGACAAACGATAACGAAAGCACAAAATCCGACATAAATAAATGCTTTATTTTCGTTTTCATTGTTACAACAGTTCGATATAGAATAGGAGATTCGACATGACTCTGACAATAACAATCTGTCTATAGAACCTGTGGTCGAATGTGCCTAACCTTACCTCTATTAGTCCAAGATTATATAGAGCAAATATTCGACAGAGAAAAAAGATTTGGCAGAGAGAAAAGATTCTGCAAGTTACTGTCCTAAAAAGTGTTTGGGGACCTGGGTCCTGCCCCAGGGGACATGTATCAATGCAAAAAAAAGTTTTAAAAACGGCCGTTTTTTCGGGAGCAGTGATTTTAATAATGATTAAAGTGAAACAATAAAAGTGTAATATTCCTTTAAATTTGGTAGGGGGGGTGTCTATAGTATGCCTGTGAATGGGCGCATGTTTCTGGTGCTTAGAACTGTCCCTGCACAAAGTGTCATTTATGCAGGAAAAAAAGTCCTTTAAAATCACTCGCAGCTATTATGAATTGTCGGCTCCGTAATACAGAGAACACTCATTGAAAGTCATTGATAAAAAAATAAATAAATAAAAAAGTGTGGGGGTCCCCCAAATTCAATTACCAGGCCCTTCAGGTCTGGTATGGATATTAAGGGGAACCCTGCCTCAAATTTAAGAAAAAATTTGACGTGGGGTTCCCCCTAAATATCCATAACCAGACCCTTCAGGTCTGGTATGGATATTAAGGGGAACCCCGTGTCAAATTAAAAAAAAAATTGACGTGGGGTCCCCCTAAAAATCCACACCAGACCCTTTATCCGAGCATGCAACCTGGCAGGCCGCAGGAAAAGAGGGGGGGACGAGAGAGCGGCCCCCCCTCCCTCCTGAACCGTACCAGGCCACATGCCCTCAACATTGGGAGGATGCTTTGGGGGTCTGTGACCCCTCAAAGCACCTTGTCCCCATGTTGATGAGGACAAGGGCCTCATCCCCACAACCGTGACTGGTGGCTGTGGAGGTCTGCGGGCAGGGGGCTTATCAGAATCTGGAAGCCCCCTTTAACAAGGGGACCCCCAGATCCCGCCCCCCCTGTTTGAAATGGTAAGGGGGTACAAAAGTACCCCTACCATTTCACAAAGAAAGTGTCAAAAATAGTTAAATAAGACAAACACACTTTTGAAAAATTCCTTTATTAAAAATAAAAAAAATAAAAAAAAGATTCCAGCGGCGGTAATCCACTCTTGCTATCCAGCGAGGGACGGTCATCTCTCCAGCGATGGCTCATCTCATCCAGCGCAGCGAATCCATCCTTCTTCTGTCTCCATGGAGGAGACACTGCAGGGATTGCGGCGGCCTGACGTTTCTTATATACGGAGGGCGGGGCCACCCATCACCTAACCCGCCCCCCTCTGATGCAAGGGGAAACTCGGGGTTCCCTGTGACGTATGGGTGAACCCGCACCCCTCTGATGTAACACAGGCAGGTTTCCGTTACATCAGATGGGGGCGGGGTCACCCATACGTCACAGGGAACCCTGGGTTTCCCCTTGCATCAGAGGGGGGGTCAGGTGACGGGTGGCCCCGCCCTCCGTATATAAGAAACGTCAGGCCGCCGGAATCCCTGCAGTGTCTCCTCCATGGAGTCAGAAGAAGGATGGATTCGCTGCTCTGGATGAGATGAGCCATCGCTGGAGAGATGACCGTCCGTCGCTGGATAGCAAGAGTGGATTAGCACCGCTGGAATATTTTTTTTATTTTTAATAAAGGAATTTTTCAAAAGTGTGTTTGTCTTATTTAACTAATTTTTTACACTTTCTTTGTGAAATGGTAGGGGTACTTTTGTACCCCCTTGCCATTTCAAACGGAGGGGGCGGGATCTGGGGGTCCCCTTGTTAAAGGGGGCTTCCAGATTCTGATAAGCCCCCCGCCCGCAGACCTCCACAACCACCGGCCACGGTTGTGAGGATGAGGCCCTTGTCCTCATCAACATGGGGTCAAGGTGCTTTGAGGGGTCACAGACCCCTAAAGCATCCTCCCAATATTGAGGGCATGTGGCCTGGTACGGTTCAGGAGGGAGGGGGGGCGCTCTCTCGTCCCCCCTCTTTTCCTGCGGCCTGCCAGGTTGCGTGCTCGGATAAAGGGTCTGGTATGGATTTTTAGGGGAACCCCCACGTCAATTTTTTTTTTTTTTGACGCGGGGTTCCCCTTAATATCCATACCAGACCTGAAGGGTCTGGTTATGGATATTTAGGGGGAACCCCACGTCAAATTTTTTCTTAAATTTGAGGCAGGGTTCCCCTTAATATCCATACTAGACCTGAAGGGCCTGGTAATTGAATTTGGGGGACCCCCACGCTTTTTTTTTTTTTTTTTTTTTTTATCAATGACTTTCAATGAGTGTTTTCTGTATTACGGGAGCTGACAATTCATAATAGCTGCGAGTGATTTTAAAGGACTTTTTTTCCTGCATAAATGACACTTTGTGCAGGGACAGTTCTAAGCACCAGAAACATGAGCCCTTCACAGGCATACTATAGACACCCCCCCCCCCCCCCCCACGGAATTTAAAGGAATATTACACTTTTATTGTTTCACTTTAATCATTATTAAAATCACTGCCCCCGAAAAAACGGCCGTTTTTAAAACTTTTTTTTGCATTGATACATGTCCCCTGGGGCAGGACCCGGGTCCCCAAACACTTTTTAGGACAGTAACTTGCAAATTAGTCTTTAAAATTAGCACTTTAGATTTTGAACGTTGGAGTCCCATAGACTTTAATAGGGTTCTAAAGTATGCTATATACTAGCTCCGTCGAATCTTCTTTATACATTCGACAGACACCATAAGCCTTCAAAGACAGATTCGACCGTAATTCATGTGGATTTTCGGACAAATGCAATTTTTGAATGAAAAACTAAATAAATAAAAACGAATTTCGGGAGTAACTAAATAAATTAAGTTTTCGGACGAAAATGAAATTCCGAAACAAAATATTTTACTCTGCACATGTCTACCGGTAATTCACACCTGAGCATTTAATTTTCAGGCAGTTTTAGGGCTTTTTTTTCTGGCGTTTGAAGGCACGCATTTTACATCTGACATCTGCAAGTGGTCCTCTTCCTAGTTTTGTGGGTAGTGTTGGTGTGGTTTGTGAAGGTCAAATTTCTGTGTGTTCTTTGTGTGCTCTCCGGTTTTTGGAAGATGTCTGCTAAGAACGGTTTCCTCTCATGTGCAGTAGCTACACTGCTGATGTTGGAGGAAGAAGCAAGAAAACAGGCGCAGATACTGGGTCCATCCTGTTATTGTCAATAGAGAACAACGTTGCCAGTTCTGGACAATGTACAGTGATCTCCGAGGGCATGAAGATAAATTCTTTGAGTACACACGGATGTCTGTTAAAAGATAGGTTGATCTCTTCAACCACGCAAAAGTTTGTACAATCTCAACAACGTGTGATAGATTATTTACCCACTAACTTTTCATATTCTATCCTACAGTTTTGATGAGTTGCTTGGGTTACTCTCTGCACATCTGCATAGAGAAGACATCTATTTTCGGAACAGTATTCTGTTGGTGGAAAGGCTCATGATCACAACAACAACACACCTCCCCACCACACTACCCATACCCTCTCTCCAAACCCCCATCTCCGACTCCCTACCCCTCTCTTCTCTCTGGAACATGTTACACGTTCCACCAGATTTTGGAACATGCAGCGCATTCCCAATTCTGCATCTGCTGCGCCCCCGTGGCAGTCATATGAGGAGAATTTCGCTGTACTAGCTGCCACTAGCAGTGTGGCAGTGCGGGGCCGCACCCACATGGCCACATCATTCAACACACAGCTCCATGTGAATGACACAAGGCCACACCAGTGGTAGTTCTCAATGAACTGGGAACTGTATGAGTAAGCGGATACACTGACAGGGTGCCAGAGACCTGCATGACATCAGGTGATCGCTATGCAAAGATAAGCTCCTGCATGCAAACAAAGAATAAAAGATGCCCTTTTTTAACCTTAAAAGAAAAGAAGTTAATTTTATTAATATCCCCCTAACCTCCTACTCCCAACCTCCTCCCCTACCCACTATGAAGAAGAGACACACACAGATGTTGCTTAAAGTGTACTTGTAGTGCACATATATTTTTTTTTGAACTGTATGCTTTATTAGTATATAAAAGAAAATAATATAGTCACCTCCCTTTTCACCCAGTCCAGGCAGAGGTTGCCACTCTCAATACCATCAATAGGACCACACGGATGTTCGAAACCAGGGATCAACTCCCTTCTCACCCTCCAGAGGAGAATGCACAGACTGATAGAAAGTCAACAGTATAACCATTTGTTAGAAACAAGGTATGCAGAATACCATCTTTTATTAACGCACAAAACATTGTATGTGAGGGAGATCTATTGATGGTGTTGAGTGTGGGAACCGCTGCCTGGACCAGGCCTGGTCCAGGCAGAGGTTGCCACCATCAATAAATCTGCCTCAGGTAAAACATGTTGTGGGTTAAATGATGATATTCTGCCTAACTTGGATCTAACAAGTGGTTATTCAAGTTACTGTTGCCCTTCTCTCAGTCTGCCCATTCTCCCCTGACTCGTGGGAGAGAAGGGAGGTAATCCCTGGTGCCGCACATCCATGTGGTCCTATGGTTGGTGTTGAGAGTGGCAGAGGTTGCCACTCTCAACACCATCAATAGTGGCCTGGCCAGACAGAGCTTGCCACTCTCAAAAACAATAGGACCACACGGATGTGAGGCACCAGGGATCACCTCCTTTCTCTCCTTCTAACCAGAAGAGAATGGGCAGACTGAGGGAAGGGCAACGGTAACTTAAATAACTATTCTTGGGAACCCAGTTAGGCAGAAAATCATCTTAACGCACAAAAAAAAATATGTATTTAATGAGGTAGATAGGCTTCAGCAGCAGAAGACCACACCAGATGCCACTCCTCCAAAAGCTATATTAAAAAAAAAAAAAAAAAAAAACTTCAAAGATTCGTAAAACATATTTGCATTGTCCAACCCATTTCAAGTGGAAGCAAATACTTTAATTATAACAAAAATACTTCTCTTTTGTTCTACTGGCGGTTGTGGTTGCCAACTACTGCTTACGATATGTTGACATTGGCTCCTGTGGGAATAGTTTGGACTCCAGCATCTTTTCCAATTCCACCTTCGGACAGATGCTGCTTTCCAATGATCTGGACTTGCCTGCAAACTCTCCACTGCCAGGAACCAGTCGTCCACCTGCACCCTATGTTTCCCTTGGGGATGAAGGAGTAGGAGAGCACCTTCTAAGGCCCTACTCCAGTAGAAATTAAGGGGCGATCAAGGGGTTAAATGTGTTCCCTCACTGTGTGTTCTAACTGTGGGAGGATGGGACTGACTAGAGGAGGAGAAGACATATCATTGTTTCTACTTAGTAGGAACACACGATCTGTCTCCTCTTCCCTGACAGAATCGGCATTTGCTTGTTTACACACACACATCCCTGTTCTCGTTCTGTCACCAGTGATTGCGAGTGCCTGGTGGACATCTGGTGGACATCGCACCCACCGGGCACGTGCATCGGCTCCGGGGACATGCTGTGGGCCCGTGCATGCACCTCCGACGGCGTGTGCGCCTGCAATAGCTTCTTAACTACTTGCCGACCGGGGCACACTGATATACGTTGGCACAATGGCAGTGGTGGACAAATGGTATGACCCCCTTTAATTTGTGGGCTAGTGGGGCACGTACGTGTGCGCCGCGTACTGCATGACCGTGCCCGCGGGTTCCACGATCGTGTCACGGATCGACAGAACAGGGAGATGCATACTGTATGTAAACAATGCCTTTCCCTGTCCTGCCTAGCAACCTGACATAGATCACTGCTCCCTGTCATCGGGAGCAGTGATCTGTCATGTTGTAGTGAACCCACCCCCCCTACAGTTAGAATCACTCCCTAGGACACACGTAATCCCTTGATCGCCCCCTAGTGTTTAACCCCTTCTCTGCCAGTGTCATTTACACAGTAATCAGTGCATTTTTATAGCACTGATCGCTGTATAAATGACAATGGTCTCAAAATAGTGTCAAAAGTGCCCAATGTCTCAGTCATGATATAAATTGCAGATCGCCACCATTAATAAAAAAAAATTTTAAAAAAATTTGTAGATGCTATAACGTTTGTGCAAACCAATCAATATACGCTTATTGCAATTTTTTAACCAAAAATATGTAGAAGAATACATATCGACCTAAACTGAGAAAAAAAATAGTTTTTTTTATATTTTTTGGGGATATTTATTATAGAAAAAAGTTAAAAATATTTTTTAAACCAATGCTCTTTTTTTTGTTTATAGCGCAAAAAATAAAAAACACAGAGGTGATCAAATACCGCCAAAAGAAAGCTCTATTTTTGTGAAAAAAAGGACGTCAATTTTGTTTTGGTGTAACGTTGCACGACCGTGGAATTGTCAGGTAAAGCGACGTAGTGCCGAATCGCAAAAAGTGCTCCGGTCAGGAAGGGAGTAAATCCTTCTGTGACTGAAGTAGTTAAAGTGCTGATGGATGTGTGGCGGCTGGTCGGCTAGGGGTTAATATGCATCTTACACAATTTTGTAAGGCAGCAGGATGGCATTTCCTTTGAAGATGCCTTAATGCACCCTATGCAGAGGGCTGAATTGTAGGAGGACAATTGGCGCCCATATTCGGGATAATTTTGCCACATTTTTCATGACAACTGGACAGGTTCCATGGCAAATGGAAGCCATGGAAAAAGCATAATATGCAAATTTCTACATTTGAAAATGAGGACTTCCAATACAATTTTCCTGTATTGTTGTAAACAATAAAGTTTTTGCATTCACTTCAGTGTTGTGTTTTTGATGTCAGCTTAGTCTTCGGTTTTGGATCACTGTTTTTAACCATGCGATTTCACTGCAGGTCGCACACCCAAACTGCGATTTTGCATGCGTGGGGTGCCATGCATTTTGACTGTCACCCACATGCATGTAAAATCGTAGTGAGGGACCCATTCACATCATCAATTTTGGAGTGCTGTAGTGCATTTCTCTAACCCCTCATGTTACACTACATGGCTGCAATGCTAACACATGTCTAAATGTTCAGCTTCCCAATTGTACAACATACCTCACAACATTTTGAGATGGGAATGAGGGACACCTACTAACAAACATATGTAAGCATAGGGCACACCCCCTGCCAGATCCCTTTAAAGGAGAATTAACCAAAGAAAAAAAAAGTTAATTAAATCCAGAAGGGCTTTTTTTTACCACTACTTTTCCTTTATATTGGCTCTTAAAATATGTAAATGCAGGAATTAAGAATTTGGATGAAAGGTTTAGCACTGGGAAACACTTTTTGAAAGATAGAAATTTCATTTTATATACAACTATGTAGATCAGACCAAAATGAGGGACAAATGAGGAGGAATGAGGGACAGAGGGACATTGCTCCAAATTAGGGACAGTCCCTCGAAATCAGGGACAGTTGGGAGCTATGGTACAATACAAGCAGCAGAACAACAGGAAATACATGACGTGAGCAGACAAGCAAAGGCGAAACATGGCTGCAGAACACATACCTTTATCATGCTTCTCTTGTTTTGTAAACTTGGACCATCCGACAATCATTTTTGAAGACAGTTCCTCCCATATTCTTGTTTTGTAGTTCGTCTTTGTATTGTGGGTGCTTGGTGTCATAAAGACAGGGATGCCCCCGCACCAAATCGAAACCGCTGTCCTCCATCTTGCTGACCATGTGCTTGATAAGAGGTGTGTGAGATTACAAGAGGTGTGTGTTACAAGGGGTGGAGACAACTGCTGAAAAACGCAGCTGAAACACCGGTAAAACGCTCATGAGGCTCTATTCAGGCATTTCCATTCATTTCTATGTGACCTGAAAACACTTGTAATCTGCCCAAAAGAATCTCATGTACTTGTTTCAGCGACAGGCGACAAAACGCTCAGATGTGAACAGGTGCCGTTAAAATGAATGGTATTTTGCCTGTTGGCTGTTTTTGAACTTTTGAGATGAGCTTTCCAAGCGTTTTACAAGCTGACAAACACCTAAGTGTGAATGCAGCCTTATACTTAACTATTTTCAGCCTGCCCCAGTCCAGTCACATTATCCTCTGTGTTAGCCAGTGTAATGGAAATTTGTAAGTTCTGTATATAATTGTATTCTATTTTGTATGTATTGCACGCTGCCCTCACTGTCAACACAGCACTAATAATGTTTTCAGTACATGTTTGCATTCTTTCGAGTCCTGATTAGAATTAGCCTGCCTATGTTACGCCCTATGTTACCATAAACGTACAATTGTAATATTAATGTGATACCTACGTAATCATGTGTATAAAAACCTTCAATTGCATCATAATAAAGCAGAACAGGTATTTGGAAAGATGCTGAGTGTATCTTTTGTGTCTGTTCCCTACTGCAGTAGTGATTATTAATTTGGAACCACTAATCAATATGAGGATAGGAGTTGTCTATCTATAAAATGTCCAAGTCACCAGCGTCAGCTGCAGGGGGAAAGGAGACAGCTATTGATAATGGCTGACATCTTTTATAGGCTCCCTATGGCCCATCCATTGCCAGCAGTCCTGGTTATCCCCTGCAGCTACTGCTGACTGACACAGGAAGCCACTGACACCTAAAAATGGCTTGTTTTTAGACATTCATGTGTTGTTTTTTTTACTGATCTAAATGCAGCCCATTGTTTTTTAATGGCATGTAAACTTGTGCTGTGTATAGATCATTAAAAAAAAAAAAAAAAAGTCCTGTGTTTTCTAATCAGTATTTTTATGTGTCTACTCCATACTCCCTTGATTAAAAAAAAAAGCTAGAAGAATTTTTACACATATGTACTCACAGTGCCATTGGGAAAATGGTTGGGGAAAGGAAACAGGGAGAATGTGGGACTCCAGAGTACCAGGGTTTGGACATTTCAAAGTGTCTTGGGAGGGAAGAAATCTCCAACCAAGTGTCTAGGTTTTGTTGAATATCATCAAGGTGTGTGTCCAGGTGTACATAGCCCTTATAATGAAAGCTGATGGATAGCACAGAGCAGTTGCCACCTTTCAGAGACACAGCTGTTGTGTGAAAATAGCGGTGTGCTCCAGGCAGGAGGGTTTACCTTCTTGGGAGATGAGACCCTATGTTGGGGGGACTTCTGGCCCACAGGACTGGGAGAGTCAGGACAGCTACATGGATCCAGAGATACTTGGAAAGCTGAAATGAATTGAGAGTTCGGGAGGGGCTAGAGGGATTCTGAGTTCCTGAGAAGTGTGAAAGAACCTGGGGTGCTGGAAGAACCCTATCTGGAAGCCAAGAGTGGGCTAGAAGAATTTTTACATGTGTGTACTGTGGCAGTGTAAGGCCCTGCCAGGGCCGGGACAAGGGGTGGGCAGTAGGGGCAGCTGCCCTGGGCACTGTGGTTTCATGTGAGGTGGGGGGGCACCACAAGGAAATTGGGGGGGATTTGTGTTGGAAAGGGGGAATTGGGGGGCAGCAGGGAGTAAGCATTGTTCTAGGAGGGGAAATTTGGGAGGTATGCTAAAATTTAAGGGGAGAAGGAATGGGGGGAAGAAGATTTGCGCTAGGAGGGATGATTGGGGTGCTTTGTGCTTTTTGGGGGGCACTACTTGAATTGGAGGGATATGGGGAGTAAGATTTGTGCTGGGAGGGGGGATTTCAGCAGATTTGCACTGGGAGGAGGGGGAATTTATACTTAGGGGGGTGAAAAAGATTAGTGCTCAGTTTTTTTTTTTTTTTTGGGGGGGGGGGGATTTTTGATGACACATAATGCTCATACACATTGGGGGCGGGGAGCGCAGTTTGCACTGAGCTCTGGATGACCTTGTCCTGGCACTGGGCCCTGGCATTGTAAAAATGGTTGGAAAAAGGACACAGGGTTCACATGTGGGCAGAGAAAACTGTTTTCTCTGGATTTTGGTATTCCTGGGTTGGGCTCTATAGTTTGGAGATTTCAAAGTGTCTTAGAGGAAGGAAATCTCCAACCCAGTGCCCAGGTTTTATTGAAAACCAGCAGGGTGTTTGTCCAAGTGCACACAACCCATATAACGAAAGCTTGAGGATAGCTGATTCCATTCAGAGCCACAGCCATTAGTGCGAAGATAGTGGTGTGCTTTAACCAGGAAGGGTGACAAGACCCTATGTTGCGGGGACTTCTTGCCCAGGACAGCTATGGAGGTCCAGAGAGACTGGAGAAGCTGAAGTGACCAGCGAGTTCAGGATGGGCTGGAGGGAGCCTGAATTCCTGAGAAGTGTGAGAGAACCCTATCTCATCTGGAGGCCAGGAGCGGGCTCCGTGTGGCAAGGTGCTATGACAAGAAGGATTAGGGAGGCTTACTGAAGAACCTGTGGTTTAGGAGACCAGTATCAATAGCAGCATTGCTCCTGAAGTGTAGCAAGGTAGGCTATCATGTTTTCATTGTACATGATTGCTGAAGAAGAGCCCCTGCGTGGGCAACCATTTTTTACTAAAATTTGTGTTGGACTTTGCGTTTTAAATAAATATTTCACAGTACATTTGTAAGCAGGTTTGTACAGGTGATGTGGTGTTAAATAAAGTTTACTTTATTTTTGTTGCTGTGATACTGGCAATGCTATACTAATGGTATGAGTAACATGTGGTAATCCTGCTGTTAGGTGAATGTCTACTTCACTTTTCTCTGTACAGTGATGTGTTAGTGAGTCACCAGGCTGCCTAGGAAGTTAGGAAGGGGCTAAGATTGCTAACGCTTGGGTTTTCATGCTCCTGCCTCCATGGTCCATAAATACAAGGGTAGGGAAACTTTACAGGGAAGCTCTTCTAAGATGTAGCACTTCTAGGAACACATGGCCATCCTTTGGGGTACCCAGTCGGGGTATTAAAGCCAGAACATGGACTCTTCCTTGCTTAAGGGGTTTGACAAGGGCAGCCTGAATCAGCTTAGTTAGAATAAACTGGAACTATGTCTACAATGAACTAAGACAGACTTTAACCCTGTATTTGCAAGAACCGTCAGTAAAAGTTACTAAGTTACAAGGGGCTCTGTCTGAAGTTCCTAAAAAGGGTGCATTAAGTTCCAAAAGAACAAGGCCTGTAACATCAAGGGGGATGAAAAGGAAAAGTAAGAGAGCCACCATAAAGGGGTTAATCATTGAGTGGAGTTGCCAGGAAGATGTCTAACATGTCATTGCTATGAGTAACCAATATTGGTGGAAAAGCTATATGCAGCCAGCCAGCAGAAAGGTAGTACCTGTCAGGTCTGCCAAGAGATTCCAACCGTCACTCCGGTTTCCTGACCAGTATTCTTGTTTTCACAGTATCAGGGGGAGGGACGGTTGAGATCCTGCAGCCAGTATTAGGGGACCACAATAGATGGTGCAAACCACCTAACAAGGAACCATCACCAAATAACTCAATAAGTCAGCGGACCAAGGCATCAGGTGGAGGGACGGTTGAGATCCTGCAGCCAGTATTAAGGGACCACAATAGATGGTGCAAACAGCCTAACAAGTAACCACCACCAAATAACTCAATAAGTCAGTGGACCAAGGCAGAAGTACATGGGGGTCAACCAGAAGGCGACATCAGGAACAGGCAGGGTCGGCAACAAGATCAGTGTAAATCCAAAAGTTAATCCAAGAAGCAGAGTCAGAAACAAGCAAAGTCAGCAACCAGAAACACATTAACATACCGGCACCTATACTAGAGTGAGGACAGGAAGGAGAAGTGATCATTTATAGGGTTACTAGAACAGGTGACTGCCTACAGCTGGTCAGGGGGTGGAGCCAGCATCCAAATTTAAGGAGTAAAATATAACAAGGATTCTACCTTAAAAAAATTCCTTGGTGGCTCAGGCAATAGGAAATCATCCAAAGAATCCCAGGATTAAATCTCAGACACGGTGTGACAGTACCCGGCGTGGGTGACAGTGTCCCCTGGTAGTAAGGGGGTTGATGGTCCAACCCCCCCCCCCCACCAGCATTTGATAGCAACTGTATTACTCCTCCTGCTTTAACTGCCGAGTAGACCTTTTGTAGTAGCTTTAGTTTATATCCTACATGTGCTTTACTGACCTTACATCCTTCAAAACAGCAAGAACCATCATAACCCCTTTAAGAGAACTTCAGACCAAGCTTAGAACAGTTGATAAAACTTTTACTACACACTATGGCAATGCTGTCCAAATGTGAATATTTACAATAAAGCAACCCCTAGCTATCTCTATTAGGCTGCCCAGGCATACTTCCACAAAGTAATAGTAAATTTTTGGTGTTCTCCAGAAATTGTTAGATCCCCATACACCCGGGGCTTCCAACAGACTGCAAGATTCAGCAGTTCTTCTCTGCATCAATCACGTCATCCTCTCTCTTGAGCGGCTCTCTGAAGCTCTCTGAACTTGGCCTTCCCCCATATTTATGTTACAGGTGGGTAGGCTGGGTCCAAACAGCCCGGGAACAGCAGTGCGCAACATTAACCCCTTCCCAAGCCTGGGCCAGCCAACTGTCTAGCTAACATATGGTAGGCAAACTGCTTATAGTCCCAGCTTAGGGTTGACCTACTCCCCGACCACAACTTGGCACACAAGCAAAAAAGTGAAAATACGAGCATGAGCTATACAGCCCACCCTCATCAACCTTTTTTTCTTCCAGGAATTTTTACCGTTTAAACATCAGTACCATGTACAAGCACCCTATAAATTTGTACATGCTGCAGAGCATGAATAGATAAGAAGTCAACTACATGGAAAGGAACAGTAAGGCCCCTTTCACACAGTAATGATCCACCCGGTGATGATCCGCTTGCTCAACTGGGATCGCTCCGTTGTCCCCGCTGAGCCGGCGGATAACAGGGCGGACCTGGCACACTGTGCAGGGACCGCCCTGTCAGCTCTCCGCTCTCCTCTATTGGAGATCGGATGAACACGGACCGTCTGTCCGTGTTCATCCGATCCGCTCTGCAGACGGATAGAAAAATAGGATTTTCCTCCATCTGCAGAATCGGACAATAGTGGAGGCGGACGATAGCGAGTGTCTGCGGATGTTCATCCGCAGACACCCACTATCCCATAGGAATGCATGTATGTCCGCATTTCATCCGCAAACGGATGGGTGAAATACGGACATAATGTCCGCATGTGTGAAAGGGGCCTAATAGAAAAAAGAAAAACAGGTTTGCTGAATTAAATGAATGCAGTTCTGGAAATATTTTAAGCATTTTTAAAAATAAAGCTAGTTGTAAAAAATAGGATACTGTATGCTCAACTCTATCAAGTCTGGGGAGATTTGCTCTGCTATTCCTGTATAAAGTAACTGTAAAGCAAAGGGAGCGACTTTAATTGCTGTTATGTATTAAAGTGGGTCAGCAAATATTTCATGTATTCACCAGCTCAGATATTTGTTAGTTCAAATATTTCCCTAGCCATAATGCAAATGAACCAGGATCTATATAAGGACATAAAGCCCCATTAGCTCTTAGAAGTCATGTATCAAACATACTACATTGTTTATTGTTCCATGTTTAACCATGAACGTTATCAGTGTGGAGCAGTACATCACCTAAAAAGGCGCACAGACACAGTATGCCATGCACTGTAAATGGTACGACTTTACATCAAAATGCAAATGCGGTAAAAATATTTAAAAATAATGAGAAAATCTCAAGGGGGGGAAAGGAAGGGAAATAAAAGGAATGCAAATATAAATTTAACATAAAGCTAACAACACATGCTACAGATAAGCCATGTTTGTGAGGGTTGTTTAATAACCCACATCAAAATTTTATTTACAGTCCTTTTAAATTCCTGTTTAATTTTCCATAGGATGTAAGAAGTAGGTGGAAGATGCAGCTGTCTTTGGTAGGGGTTTTGATTGTGCAGACGTTTTTTTTTTCTTCATCAAAAACATATTGTGATCTATTGTATGAAGTAGAATAATAAAGTTAGTCCAAGTTAGTTAGGAAAAAATAAGATTAAACCAAGTCTGTAAGTAAACAGCAACTCTGAGCAGGAGGTACATTTAAAGGGGAACTAAACTGTATCTGAGCACTACAAAGCGAAAATGCTATTTAACTGTAATGCAATATTCAAAGTTAACTTGCCTATCCATCTCTCAATGCTTTATTTTGTTGATTGTGAGGGTAGGTAAAAAGGTGCACCCGCTATCCAATCAGAAGTGAACTGAAAGGTGAATTTGTAATCGAGTTATTGAAAGTAGCTACAAGTTGTTTCGGGGAACAGAGAAAAAAAAAATTATAGTGTACAGAAAAACACACACACACACACACACACAAACACATATTTATATTGTGGAGATGCGACCCCATGTCACAGGTGCATATAAGCAGTAATACTAATTACACACCTGTGGGCTGGGTTCATAAACATGCCAGGAAAAGAAGTCAGTGCTCAGACTTGGAGACAGCGCCGACCGGCAGACAGAAAGTCTGGCCAGGAGGTTTCCAGTAGGAGACGGCTCCCGAAGAAAGAGACAGGAGCTCTCGGAGTCTAATGCCGCGTACACACGGGCGGACTGTATGGCGTACTTAGTTCGTCATACAATCCGACGGACAGTCCGTCGTACTTTCGACTGAACGGACTTGACCACACACAGATGCACAAACAGTCCGTCGAAAGCTTGCGCGATGACGTGTACAGCACGTACGACGGGACTAGAAATAGGAAGTCCAATACACAGCAATGCAACCTTCCGCCGTGTAAATCCTTTCTGGGCATGCGCCATTCTTAGTCCGTCGAACTAGCCTACTCACGAGCGGATTGTCCGCTGAAACCAAAGTACGACGGACAGAATTTCGAAAAATCCGAAATTCTTAGTACGCCGGACTGCACGCTGAAAAAGTCAGCTGAAGCCCACACACGAGCGGACTGTCCGCTGAAATGTGTTTCGACGGACTAAGTACGCCATACAGTCCGCCCGTGTGTACGCGGCATAAGACTGCAGGTGACAGCCTGGGTGTATGTCTGAAGCAGGCAGGTGTAGCCTGTGACTAAAGCAGCACGAAGCTGACAGTGAGTAAGCCAGGAAGCTATTGTTTGTTTATACAGTGATGGTGGAACCCCCTGCAAGGGAAAATTACTGTTTGTTTGAACTTTTTCATTTCCTTTAAAAAAAAGTGGGTTGCCATGCCCTAAAAACGCAAGTCTGAAGTGGCACATTTCTGGAAAATTGCATGCACCACTTGAACCTAATCACCCCGGATCATCACAATATTATATATATATATATATATATATATATATATATATATATATATATATATATATTCAAAAGTATTGGAACACCTACCGTTAGGCCGCGTACACACGCGGGGACTGTTCGCTGAAACTGTCCGCTGAAACCAAGTTTCAGCGGACAGTCCGCTCGTGTGTGGGCTTTCAGCGGACAGTTTCAGCGAACAGTCCGCTGAACAAGGTTTTTCAGGAAATTCCGAAAAACTGTCCGCTGAAACCTTGTTTCAGCGGACAGTCCCCGCGTGTGTAGGCTTGTTCGTCAAACAAAGTTGCGCGCATGCTCAGAAAGGATTTTCACGCCGAAAGTTATAATGCAGTGTATAGGACGTCGTATTTTTCGTCCCGTCGTACGTGCCGTTCACGTCATCGCGCACGGTTTCAGCAAACTGTTCGTCCGTCGTGTGTGGCCATGTCCGTCCATGCTAATTTTGAGCGGACTGTTTGCCGAAACTGTTTGACGGACAAAGTTGGGCGAACAGTCCCCGCGTGTGTACGCGGCCTTACACACACATGAGCTTTAATGGCCTCCCAGTCTTAGTTCGTAGGGTTATTTATTGAGTTGGCCCACCTTTTGCAACTATTACAGCTTTAACTCTTCTGGGAAGGCTGTCCACAAGGTTTAGGAGTGTGTCTATGGGAATGTTCCAGAAGCAACTTTGTGAGGTCAGGCACTGATGTTGAACAGCTGTTGGACTAGAAGGCCTGGCTCGCAGTCTCCACTGTAATTTTTCCCAAAGGTGTTCTATTGGGTAGAGGTCAGGCCTCTGTGCAGGCCAGTAAAGTTCCTCTACCACAAAAGCGCTCATCCATGTCTTTATGGACCTTGCTTTTTTTTTTTCTCAAAATTTTATTGTTTTCATTAAGATAAGTTTATAACAAGTTTTGAACATACATGTTGATTATGAGCGATATGAACAGGAACAAAGGGAACAAGCAATCATGTATACACTAGCACATTTTTGTATATAGGTGTACTTGTGTTGTGTAGTTATAGCCGACAATTTGGTTATCTTTGTCATATCTTCACTGGGACTTAGTGTCCGTACAGGTTCCTGTGGTAAGCTCAACTTGTAGGAGGATCCTTAATTTTGGATATAGGAGGTATGGATCAGAGTATGTGTCCATGTTTTACTCTTTAGGAATCAGTCGTTGTCTCATACCTTGAGAGGATGGTACTATGGTGTTCAGTCTAAGTCTGCATAGTAATTGGGGCTTAGGCTATGGGAAGTGTGGGTCTTGTTGTCGGTGTCAGCCTGTTCAGCTTATTATGCATTTGTTATTCATTTATCAAGGGGGAGTGTGTATGGTATCGAAGTACCTGGGGATGGGGGGGGCTGGGGACATGAGTTCAAGTAGGTTGGAAGTACGGTAGGAGGGGGTGAAAAGTGGGGGTAAAAAGAAGTGAAATGGGGAAAATTGAGATTAGGGGAGTAGTCAGTGAGGAAGGAGTAACGCCCCCCCCCCCCCCCCCATCATATTTGTGCTTGGTAATCAATGTCATGGGCATCCGGCTAGTCCATTTGCTTCTTTATTTTGAAATTTTAGTTAAAAGGTGGTTGAGGTTGTGTGTTCAAATTTCACTGGTGGATGTAAGAATATTTGAGTACAGATCTCAACTAGTTTGAGGAGGAAAGAAGGGAGTATTCTGTTGTTGATCTGTAATGTGTCCAACATGCCCAATTGGTATTAAAGTTGGGAATCTCTCGCAATATGTATCAATGATTCCAATTTGGCGATTACATTGATTTTGTTGAACCATCCTTTAATGGAGGGGGGCGTTTGGGATTTCTAGTGAGTAGGAATGCACCGTTGGACCTTGTTTTGTGCACTGGTCCAAATCATTTGGTGGAGGGGGGGGGGATTATGGTGTGGAGTTGTATTTCCAGGGGTTGGGCTTGGCCCCTTAGTTCCAACATGACTGCGCACCAGTGCACAAAGCAAGGTCCATGAAGCCATGGATGAGTGAGTTTGGGGTGGAGGAACTTAACTGGCCTGCACAGAGTTCTGACCTCAACCCGATATTACACCTTTGTGATGAATTAGAGTGGAGACAGTCATCCCAATACTTTTAGCAATATAGGGCACAATTCACTAAGCAATATTTCACTGCATCCGAGTATGGGATAAAATAACGCACAGCGTTACTTTTGGTAATATAGTGTATGTTGGATTAATGTCTATCTTTTGGAAGAGTTGAGATGCCTGTGGATTCTGTCGAATCAATAAGTGGCCATACTGACTGCACAGAGTAGGTCTAGGAGATAAGTCATTGTATATATTGGCAATTAAAACAGAACACACACTCTCTCTCTTATTATTCCCCTCTCTATCTCATTCTATTTCTCTCATTATCTTTTTCTGTTTTGTAATCCGGTTCTTTTGTTGGCCCACATAGAAATTCTCAGCCTGCTGTTCTAAAACTTGGGGATGTGTGACTGCAATGAGACATGCCTATACCTCCTGGTAGACAGCTCTGCCATCTTCTCTCTCTCTCTCTCTTACCTTCTCCCTTTCGATCTCTCTTTTTTTTTGCCCTCTCCCTCAGTCTGAAAGGCAACAATCTTGCACTAAGAATTCATCTCCATTCACTTAATCCATACTAATGTAGTCTGATGAAAATGTCAGGGTTGCATGAAACAGCATGACTATCAGCAGGCTGCAACCACACTCAGAAGTAAACAACTATATAATTTTCGGTTGCACCTCCACGTGCAACCGATCCTTCGGTGGCAGCCATTAAGTATGGGCCTTGGGAGAGCCCGTCCCAGGTCCGTATACACACATAAAGGGAGACAGATGGAACACCACACTACCATGAAAACAGACCAGGTATAAGGAAAGTGAAAGAGGCTTCAGCCAAACTCCTCCTAGAGCACGCCCCAACGCATTTTGCCCCACCCACAATCAATAAGATAAGGAAATGATTCTGGATGGCTACGCTTCCAATAATAATTTTTATTTAAAGTGGGAGTCCGCCGGGACTCCGTGTTTTTTTTTTTTTTTAAAGCCAGCAACTACAAATACTGCAGCTGCTGACTTTTAAAATAGTGACACTTACCTGTACAGCGCGCCCGCGATGTCGGCCCCTGAAGCCGATCTCTAGATCGTCTCTCGGGTGCTGCCGCCGCCATCTTGGGTATGGGAATCAGGAAATGGAGCCTTTCGGCTTCATTTCCCGGTTCCCTACTGCGCAAGCGCGAGTCGCGCTGCGCAATAAGGACGGTCCCCGCTGCCTCTGGGATCTGTGTGTTTCCCCAGCAGGCAGCGGGGCACTTGCGGAAAGGGGCGGGCACTTGCGGAAAGGGGCGTAATCTACGCCCCTTTCCGCAGAGAGCTATCCCGGAAGTGGGTGCAGATACCTGTACTGTACAGGTATCTGCACCCCCTCCCCCCTGAAAGGTGCCAATTGTGGCGCCGGAGGGGGGGAGGGTTCCGATGATTGGAAGGTCCACTTTAGGGTGGACCTCCGCTTTAAGCTAATATGACAAGTGGTTGACAGGTGGAGCAGGGGACAAAGAGGTAGATGCATTTCACGCAAATTTAGGTCTTAGTCATTACTTAGGGCAGTTATGGCGAACCTTGGCACCCCAGATGTGTTGAAACTAGGTTATGCTCACCTACACCGCGGAGTGCATAAGAATCATGGGAAATGTAGTTCCAAAACATCTGGGGTGCCAAGGTTCGCCATCCCTGACTTAGGGTAATGACTAAGCGCTAAAATTTGATGCGTTATCCTCTTAGTCCACTTCTCCATCTGTCAACCACTTGTCGAATAAAGATTCAATAAAAAGGATTATCGGAAATGTAGCCGCTCACAATCATTTCCTTATGATACACAGCGTGCAAGCTAGGCTAGCACCTGACTAGTGTGTGTGAGGATTAGCTGATGTAATTTATGCACTCAAGTGAAAAAAGTGAACAAGTAAACACCATACAAATGGGGCATATAAAGTAATAGAATCACTCTAGAATGACTGACTTAAATGTCCAGAACTGCTTCAAATAAAGCACATGTGCAGTACAAAAGGAATATACGGGCAGAAGAAGTCTAAATTCCTGGCTCATTAGGATTGATTTACTAATACTAGTCCACACAGAATCTGGTGCAGCTGAGCATGGTAGCCATTCAGCTTCTTACTTCAGCTTGTTCAATTAAGCTTTGACAAAAATTGGAAGCTGATTGGTTTCTATGCACAGCTGCACCCGATTTTGCACTCTACAGCTTTAGTAATTCTACCCCAGTGTGTCTACAGCAAATCCTCTGGAAAACATAGAAACAATTAAATATGGTTAATTAACAATGTACAGTTTGTGAATGTAAGGACTGGAATTAGTAAAACAGGAATATTCTGTGTCAATAGCAGTTAGAGGAAGAGTCTAACCAAAGCTCAGGTTCTAGAAGTGCTTAATGCTCAACAGAGCCGATGATAGTATGGATGGAGGTGGTTGCTGGATGACTCGGGTAACAAATAGGATCTGACGGAATACCAATTCAGAAGCAATATTGTTAGACTGATGTTTGTACAGACCTAGGTGCAACAACCATTCACACATATTATACTGTGATTATTTGTTATGCCACTAGGTGGTGGTGTTATATTTAATGCTTTTATAATGTAATGTTCTGCCTAGTGGAACTGTATGGTTATGATGTAATTTCCTGTCTCTGTGTTCCTGCTGATTTTACAAAAAAAAAAAAAGGGGGGGGGGGGGGGCTTTCTTTGTGTCTAACACCATCTGATTGTTAGGGCCAGGACACCCTTAGGTAGTTGCAAGATTCATTGGCTGACTCTGAGAATTCAATAGGACAGCCATGCAGGGAAAGGCACCCGGCAAAATGCCACATCTGCATGTGCAGGAATGCTGTCTCCTATGGCAACAGTCTTTAACAGATCCATCATAAGGCTTAACAGTTCCTTCACTTTCACTACAATCTCTCCTTGTAGTTCTTCAATACACTGAGCTCCTGGTCTCTCACTAGACCCACTGACTCACTATCACTGAATCCCTTGACCTCCTCCAATCTTCACGGTGGTATCATCCTCAAGCGTAACCCCCACTTCCCTGCTGGGTCCCTAGCTTGGCACTCTAGATACCTCTCAAGCTTCACCCCCGCTGTTCTGCTCGGTCCCGGGCTTGACACACAAGGCTGCTCTGCAAGCGTCACCTCCGCTGGCTGGGTCCCTGGCTTGATTCCACTGAAGTTTCTCGATTCTTCACTGTCCCCACTTGGTGAAAATACTGCTCCGGTACTTGCTTCAGTTACTCACTGTGGTTTCTGGTAATAAGTCAATAGTCCCTTACTGGCGACAGCTTCCCCTCTACCTTCGACCACGACACGTTATCCGGCTGGCAGAACTGTCACTTCTGGCTGGAATGCAAGCCGCAATCCCAACCCTGCGCTGCTCTCTTGCTTCTGGATAGGCCATCAGACAGCCTAGCAGCCAGATGTACCCAGGATAGGCCCAATCTCTGGCCTAGCAGCCTGGGCAATACAACACATGTCCACCCAGACAGCCGTCCAGGTGTCACCACAGAACATAGATCCCCTGACTCCACCCGAATATATAGGCTCTCCCAGCAGGCCAAGGGATTCAATAAAACCCCTTCCAATTGGCTTAGATACCCCATATACCCAAAACCTGTCCTCGCGTTGCCCTTCTCATATCTAGTCCCACCAAGTACCCGGCCACCTAGTGGTAGAAGAGAAACAATGCCAAACATAGGGAGAAGTCAATAGATCTCTAGCAATCAACCAGGATAACTACTCCTGGCAAGTCGATTTGTGAGGAGCAACCCTGCCTAAGCGCCAGGGTGCTACAAGCAAATTGTGCACTTATGCAAGAGTCAAACTGCAAAATACGTGTGGGAGAAGCTACAGAAAGTACATTAGAGAGCAAATCTTAGCAAAAAACTTTACTCAATTAGAAAGCTACATCAGATTTAGGTATTTTCAATATTCTTTATTAAGTCTTAAAGTACAACATTTTTCGTAACATGTGAAAACTTGGCTGATGTTCCAACTGGAGCATAACAATGGGTGGTATAAGAAACAACTTATAACAGTGGTATAGTACATTCAAAACATATGTACAGTGGATATAAAAAGTCTACACACCCTATTTAAATGTCAGGCTTCTGTGATGTAAAAAAAAAAAAATGAGACAAAGATAAATAATTTCAGAACTGTTTCCACCTTTAATGTGACCTATAAACTGTACAACTCATTAAACAACAAAATGAAATATTTTAGGGAGGGTACAAATAAAATAAAATAAACAAATAAAAAATCAAATGTGGTTGCATAAGTGTGCACATCCTCTTATACCTGGGGATGTAGCTGTGCTCAGAATTAAGCAATCTCATTCAAACTCATGTGAAATAGGAATCAGTATGCGTTAAGAAAAGGCCTGGATTCTTTCCTAAATGTACATAATATAACTGCCTATTAAAATTTATAGGTAAAGTTGATCCAGGGAAAATCCAATTGTCTCACGGGGGATCAGGAAGGAATTTTGTTTGTTTGGTCTCAGTTTCTTTGTGTAGCTACATGTCTGGTCTCCTTGCTGTTACATAGTTACATAGTAGGTGAGGTTGAAAAAAAGACAAGTCCATCAAGTCCAACCTATGTGTGTGATTATATGTCAGTATTACATTGTATATCCCTGTATGTTGCAGTCGTTCAGGTGCTTGTCTAATAGTTTCTTGAAACTATTGATGCTCCCCGCTGAGACTACCACCTGTGGAAGGGAGTTCCACAACCTTGCTGCTCTTACAGTAAAGAACCCTCTATGTAATTTAAGGTTAAACCTCTTTTCTTATAATTTTAATGAGTGGCCACGAGTCATGTTAAACTCCTTTCTGCGAAAAAGTTTTATCCCCACTGTGGGGTCACCAGTATGGTATTTGTATATTGAAATCATATCCCCTCTCAAGCGTCTCAGAGAGAATAAGTTCAATGCTTGCATCCTTTCCTCATAACTAATATCCTCCAGACCCTTTATTAGCTTTGTTGCCCTTCTTTGTACTTGCTCCATTTCCATCAGAGTCTTGTAGAGCGGGAGAATTATTGCTTTATCTCTGGAATTAATCCCCTTTTTAAGGCATGCCAATATTCTGTTTGCTTTGTTAGCAGCAGCTTGGCATTGCATGTCATTGCTGAGGCTATCATCTACTAGGGCCCCCAGGTCCTTTTCCATCCTAGATTCCCCCAGAGGTTCCCCCACAGTGTATAGATTTAAACCGGTTGAAACCTGACAGACTCCCACCGATCAGCAGGATAAGCAAACAAGCAGGTCACTGTGATGGATTATGTGGGTTCCCCCAAGGTACAGAGTCTAAGCGCTAACTGGTATTTCCAGGTTGTGGTCTTCAACCTGGAACTGCTTATCTCCCTAAGGCTGGCCCTGACATATTGGACTTCCTTTACTCTCCTCTCTCTTGTTTGCCACAGCGCACAGCTTTGGAACTACAAGGACTACATACACTTTAATGTGGCAGGACCTATCATAGTTTTTTGTGCCACATATGTATGTCTCTTAGGATCGCCCTTCCGGGAGGTGAACAAGCCTGGGTGCAGTAGCAGATTTAGCAGGTAGGGATAAACAGAAGTGTAGTCAGTAAACAAGCCAAAGGTCAGTAACATTTGGATCCAGGTTGGGATCAAGATGAAACATAGTTGAGGAACAAGCCAAAGATCAGTATTGAGTGGTAGTGGACAGTGGCGTAACTAGAACCTTCAGGGCCCCGATGCATAGAATGCATTAAGGTGAAAACATTTTTACCTTTACAACCCCTTTAATTCTGCCTAATCTCCCCAAAATATTCCTAATATTTTCTGTGTCAAAAAAAAAAAAAATAGAAAATACATATTTACTGGATCATGGAGTCCAGCGTTGTCTGGCTTGAAACAGAAGTACCCTCTCTCCCCCCACTTTTCTCCAGTGCCACCATCTTTAATGGAGATCTGGAGCATCTGCAGAGACACTTCGAGTCTCTGCCAGGTCTACAGAACATGTGCCATGCGTTCACAACATCTTGCAAACTGCTTCTGGAATGTCTATGTCAGACATCCCACGAGGGATCCATGTGCACCAGATCCCACAATACCACCCTGGCCTAGGCTGAAGTTTATGAAGTTAAAAATTATTTACTTTTTAAATAATTATTGGGGGGGGGAGAAAAATGTAAGGGTGGGAGTGTGAGGTGGCAGGAAAGTGAAAACATAGGTAAAGTTCTGCTTTAATGCAAAAAAAAAAAAAAAAAGGGGAGAATTACAAGACAAATTAGCGCAGATTAACACAAAATGTCAGGCAATGCACCAGCATCAACAAGAAAAGAGCACCTGAGAAATGAACAGAGGCACGCAAGTCAGGTATGAGTAAAGAGGTGATAGAAAAGATCTGAAAAATACATAGACTGCCTGATTAGTCCAGAGGAAAACACACAAAAAGCCAGGTAATGAATCAATCAACAGTAAGAGAATGTAAACATATGCATACTGTAGGCCTATCCTTAGGCAAAAACAACACAAATAAAAAAACGGGAGGAGGTGCAGACCTAATGAACCATTCTGTCATCACTCTTCTGTGTTTACATATTTAAAATCACAGATTTTTTTATAAATCTGTCCAGATTTGTGACATGTCCATTTCCTATGCAAAACCTTTTGGATGCCTGGTTCACCCCATTAACATTAAATACAGTATATTGTTTTAAATCAAATTAAAACATAATAATATTATTATTATTATTATTATTAATAACTATATATATATATATATATATATATATATATATATATATTTTTTTTTCTCATATATATATATATATATATATATATATATAAAAAATTTTCTTATATATATATATATATATATTTTTTTTTTTCTTTCTTATATATATATATATATATATATACACATATATATATATACATATATATATATATATATATATATATATATATATATATATATATATATATATATACATATATATACATATATATATATATATATATATATATATATATATATATATATATATATATATATATATATACATATACACACACTATAGCATATTTTATTGTATGTGTTCATGCTTATATAAAATGGCCTAAATAGTCCTATTGCATACCAAAGCCTGAATATACAGTGCCTTGAAAAAGTATTCACACCCCTTGAAATTTTCCACATTTTGTCATGTTACAACCAAAAATGCAAATGTATTTTATTGGGATTTTATGCGATAGACCAGGGATATGCCGTAACGAACCTCCAGCTGTTGCAGAACTACAAGTACCATGAGGCATAGCAAGACTCTGAAAGCCACAAGAATGGCACCCAGAGGCCGAGGCATGATGGGACTTGTAGCTTTGCAACAGCTGGAGGTCCGATAATTGTATATCCCTGTGATAGACCAACACAAAGTGGCACATAATTGTGAAGTGTAAAGAAAATGATAAATGGTTTTTGATTTTCTTTTTAAAAATAAATATGTGAAAAGTGTGGCGTGCATTTGTATTCAGCTCTCCTGTGTCTATACTTTGCAGAACCACTTTTTGCTGCAATTACAGCTGCAAGTGTTTTGGGGATGTTTCTACCAGCTTTGCACATCTAGAGAGCGACATTTTTTGACCATTCTTCTTAACCACTTAATAACCGCCCTATAGCCGAATGACGGCTTTAGGGCGGTTTCTTAACTGTGGGAGGCCGTCATATGACGTCCTCCCAGAATTCCGCTCTCGCGCGCCCCCTGGGGCGCGCACTCGAGAGCGTCCGTGACCGCCGGGTCCACAGGACCCGGCACATCACGGATCGCGGTAAACGGCCGCTCGTCGCGGCCGTTTACCACGTGATCGCTCCGTCAAATGACGGAGTGATCACTTGTAAACAAACCGGCGTCATGTTATGACGCCGGTTCCTCCCTCCCCCTCTCTGTACCGATCGGAACAGCGGAGGGGGAGGAGATCGGTGTCAGCAGCGATGTGGGCTGCATCTGCAGTGCCCACATCGCTGCTCACCGAAATTAACCCCTCAATTCCCTGCAAATACTCTGCAATACCCTGCCATTACTCTGCATTACTCTGCAATACCTTGCATTACTCTGCATTACTCTGCATTACCCTGCATTACTCTGCATTACTCTGCAATACCTTGCATTACTCTGCATTACTCTGCATTACTCTGCAATACCCTGCATTACTCTGCATTACTCTGCAATACCCTGCAATACCCTGCATTACTCTGCATTACTCTGCATTACTCTGCAATACCCTGCATTACTCTGCATTACTCTGCATTACTCTGCAATAGTCTGCATTACTCTGCAATACCCTGCAATACCCTGCCATTACTCTGCAATACCCTGCAACACTCTGCAATGCTCTGCAACACCCACCAATACCCTGCAACACTCTGCAATGCTCTGCAACACCCGCCAATACCGTGCAACACTCTGCAATGCTCTGCAACACCCTCCAATATCCTGCAATGCTCTGCAACGCTCTGCAACACCCGCCAATGCCCTGCAACACTCTGCAATGCTCTGCAACACTCTGCAATGCTCTGCAACACCCACCAATACCCTGCAACACTCTGCAATGCTCTGCAACACCCGCCAATACCCTGCAACACTCTGCAATGCTCTGCAACACCCGCCAATACCGTGCAACACTCTGCAATGCTCTGCAACACCCTCCAATATCCTGCAATGCTCTGCAACGCCATACTCTGAGATACCTAGCCATACTCTGATATACCCAGCCATACCCAGCCATAGTCGGTGATACCCTGCAATACCCAGCCATAGACACCCCCCCCCCCCCTCCCGCCGCCCTCCGGTGCTTCTACCGACTCGCCAATACTATCAAATCCAGAATCTTTTTTTTTTTTTTTTTTTTTTTTTTCAGGCTTCCCAGCTTAGAGGTGAGATGTGGGGTCTTATTGACCCCACATCTCACTGTAAAGAGGACCTGTCATGCCATATTCCTATTACAAGGGATGTTTACATTCCTTGTAATAGGAATAAAAGTGATCAAAAAATTTATTTTTGGGGAAAAAAAATGTCAAACTAAAATAAATAAAGTAAAATGAACAATAATTTTTTTTTTTTTTTTTTTAAAGCGCCCCTGTCCCCATGTGCTCGCATGCAGAAGCGAACGCATACGTAAGTCCCGCCCACATATGAAAACGGTGTTCAAACCACACATGTGAGGTATCGCTGCGTACGTTGGTGCGAGAGCAATAATTCTAGCCCTAGACCTCCTCTGTAACTCAAAACATATAACCAGTAAAAAAAAAATTATATCATCGCCTATGGGGATTTTTAAGTAGCGACGTTTGGCGCCATTCCACGAGCCTGTGCAATTTTGAAGAGTGACATGTTAGGTATCGATTTACTCGGAGTAACTTCATCTTTCACATTATGCAAAAATTGGGCTAACTTTACTGTGTTTTTTTTTTTTTAAGCACAAAACAGTTTTTTTTCCAAAAAAAAGCATTCGAAAAATTGCTGCGCAAATACCGTGCGAGATAAAAAGTTGCAACGACCACCATTGTATTCTCCAGGGTGTTTGCTAAAAAAACATATATAATGTTTTGGGATTCGATGTAATTTTCTAGCAAATAAATGATGATTTTTACATGTAGGAGAGAAATGTCAGAATTGTCCTGGGTGCTCCAGAACGCCTGAAGGCACTCCCTGCATGTTGGGCCTCTGTATGTGGCCGCACTGTGTAAAAGTCTCACACATGTGGTATCGTCGTACTCGGGAGTAATAGCAGAATGTGTTTTGGGGTGTAATTTGTGGTATGCATATGCTGTGTGAGAAATAAACTCATAATATGACAATTTTGTGAAAAAAAAAAAAAAAAAAGTAAAAAAAATCTTGATTTTGCAAAGAATTGTGGGAAAAAATGACAACTTCAAAAAACTCATCATGCCTCTTACTAAATACCTTGGAATGTCTTCTTTCCAAAAAGGGGTCATTTGGGGGGTATTTGTACTTTTCTGGCATGTTAGGGTCTCAAGAATTGAAATAGGCCGTCAGTACTTCAGGTGTGATCAATTTTCAGATATTGGCACCATAGCTTGTGGACTCTATAACTTTCACAAAGACCAAATAATATCCACCAATTTGTACTTATTTTTACCAAAGATATGTAGTGGTATAAATTTTGGCCAAAATTTATGAAGAAAAAATTACTAATCTGCTAAATTTTATAACAGAAATGAAGAAAAATTCATTTTTTTACAGAATTTTCTGTATTTTTTCTTTTATAGCACAAAAAATAAAAAACCCAGCGGTGATTAAATACCACCAAAAGAAAGCTCCATTTGTGTGAAAAAAGGACAAAAATTTCATATAGGTCCAGTGTTGCATGACTGAGTAATTGTCATTCAAAATGTGAGAGCACCGAAAGCTGAAAATTGGTCTGGTTATTAAGGGTGTTTAAGTGCCCAGTGGTCAAGTGGTTAAGAAAATAGCTCAAACTCTGTCAGATTGGCTGGAGAGCGTCTGTGAAGTCTTGCCAAAGATTCTCAATTGGATTTAGATCTGGACTTTGACTGGGCCATTCTAACACATGAATATGCTTTGATCTAAACCATTCCATTGTAGTTCTGGCTGCACGTTTAGGGTCGTTATCCTGCTGGAAGGTAAACCTCCACCCCAGTCTCAAGTCTTTTGCAGACTCTTAAAGGTTTTTTTTTTTTAACCACTTTCAGACCGGACCAATTTGCTGGTCAAAGACCAGACCACTTTTTGCGATTCGGCACTGCGTCGCTTTAACTGACAATTGCGCGGTCGTGCGACGTGGCTCCCAAACAAAATTAACGTCCTTTTTTTCCCACAAATAGAGCTTTCTTTTGGTGGTATTTGATCACCCCTGCGGTTTTTATTTTTTGCGCTATAAACAAAAATAGAGCGACAATTTTGAAAAAAACGCATTATTTTTTACTTTTTGTAATAATAAATATCCCCCAAAAATATATAAAAAAACATTTTTTTCCCTCAGTTTAGGCCGATACGTATTCTTCTACATATTTTTGGTAAAAAAAATCGCAATAAGCGATTATTGATTGGTTTGCGCAAAAGTTATAGCGTTTACAAAATAGGGATAGTTTTATAGCATTTTTATTAATAATTTTTTATTATTTTTTTTTTTACTAGTAATGGCGGCGATCTGCGATTTTTATTGTGACTGCGACATTGTGGGGGACCCATCGGACATTTTTGACACATTTTTGGGACCATTGTCATTTATACAGTAATCACTGCTATATAAATGCAGTGAATCCTGTGTAAATGACACTGGCAGTGAAAGGGTTAACCAGTGGGTGGCAGTGTAGGGGTTAAGTGTTCCTAGGGGTGTGTTACTAACTGTGGGGGGGTTGGGCTTTCATTTAGTGTACACTGATCTCTGCTCCAATCACATGGAGCAGAGATCAGCGTCACTAGTTGCTAGGCAGAATGGAAAAATGTTGTTTATACAGCATTTCCTCCATTCGGCCGCTCCGTGAGACGATCGCGGGGATGCCCGCGGCGATCGAGTCCGCGGGTCCCGCGACCGGACTCACGGGGGTCCCGACCAGCGCGGGAGCGCGCCGCCGGCGGCGCGCTCCCGATGGCACGGCGGCAACGAATATTGGACGTACATGTACGCCAATATGCCTGCCCGTGCCATTCTGTCGACGTACATCGTCGTGCGCTGGTCGGGAAGTGGTTAAGATTGCCCTGTATTTGGCTCCATCTATCTTCCCATCAAGTCTGACCAGCTTCCCTGTCCCTGCTGAAGAAAAGCATCCTCACAACATCATGCTGCCACCACCATGTTTCACGGTGGGGATGGTGTGTTCAGGGTGATGTGCAGTGTTAGGCCGCGTACACACGGGCGGATTGTCTGTCCAACTTAGTCCGCTGAAACGTGTTTTAGCGGACAATCCGCTCGTGTGTGGGCTTCAGCTGACTTTTTCAGCGGACAGTCTGGCGGACTAAGTCTTTCGGAATTTCTGTAATTTTGTCTGTCCAAACTTGGTTTTGTCCGTCCAAACTTGGTTTCAGCGGACAGTCCGCTCGTGTGTAGGCAAGTTGGACGGACTAAGTATGGCGCATGCTCAGAAAGGATTTACACGGCCGAAGGTTGCATTGTAGTGTATTGGACGTCGTATTTCTAGTCCCGTCGTACGTGCTGTATACGTCATCGCGCAAGCTTTCAGCGGACTGTCTGTTCATCGTGTGTGGTCAAGTCCGTTCATTCAAAAGTTGAACGGACTGTCTGTCGGATTGTCTGACGAACTTAGTTGGGCAGACAATCCGCCCGTGTGTACGCGGCCTTAGTTTTCCATCACACATAGCATTTTGCTTTTAGGCCAAAAAGTTACATTTTGGTCTCATCTGACCAGAGCACCTTCTTCCACATGCTTGCTGTGTCCACCACATGGCTTCTCGCAACCTGCAAAGGGGACCTTTTATGGCTTTTTTTCAACAATGGCTTTCTTGCCACTCTTCCATAAAGGCCAGATTTGTGGAGTGCACGACTAAATCTCCCACCTGAGATGTGGATTTCTGCAGCTCCTCCAGAGTTACCATGGGCCTCTTGGCTGTTTCTCTGATTAATTCTTTCCTTGCTTGTCAGTTTAGGTGGACGGCCATGTCTTGGTAGGTTTGCAGTTGTGAAAAAAACAATATAAAAAAATAAAAAATAAAAAATAAAATCACAAATAAATGTCCTTTTGAAGTGGTTATAAACCCTTACAAACCACTTTGACCTACATGTAAGCCTAGATTAAGGCTTACCTGTAGGTCCAAGAAATATTTCCTAAACCTACATGGTTTAGGAGATATTTACTAAAAGACAGGCACTGGTGTCTACGGCAGGCGCAGGCCGTTAGTGGCGGCTCCCGTGCGCATGGTGTCAACGCTGCTCTGGCACTGAGTGGCCAGAGCAGCGACACTCAGAAGATGGATGCTCCGGGACTACAGGGGACAGCGGTAGGGTTGCCACCTTTTCTTCAAGCCAAACCCGAACACTTTCACGACGTATGGCAATTTTTTTGTATTACACTCTATAGGATTGTAAAATACCTGGGACACCTTTTTGGTTACCCAAAGAGAGTAGTAATGAGCTGTTCTATGGTGAACAGTGGCTGTGGCCAAATTGCATTAACGGGGGGAGGGTGGGGGGGACTTAAAGGGGCATGGTTAAACAAAAGCATTTGTGTACCCAAAAAATATGATTTGATTGATAAAAGAAATGTCAGTTAAAATATGAAACTAGCCTACCTTAAAATTGGACACTGTCAGCCAGTAGGACAGTGGATGGTATCAGTAGAGCAGAGGACGGTGTCGGTAGGGCAGTGGACGGTGTCGGTAGGGCAGTGGACGGTGTCGGTAGGGCAGTGGACGGTGTCGGTAGGGCAGTGGACGGTGTCGGTAGGGCAGTGGACGGTGTCGGTAGAGCAGAGGACGGTGTCAGTAGAGCAGAGGACGGTGTTAGTAGGGCAGTGGATGGTGTCAGTAGGGCAGAGAACGGTGTCAGTGGGGCAGAGAACGGTGTCAGAAGGACAGTGGACGGTGTCAGAAGGACAGTGGACGGTGTCAGAAGGACAGTGGACGGTGTCAGTAGGGCAGTGGACGGTGTCAGTAGGGCAGTGGACGGTGTCAGTAGGGAAGTGAATGGTGTCAGAAGGGCAGTGGACGGTGTCAGTAGGGCCGTGGAAAGTAACAGATTATATATCAGACAGTGCCTGTGCCCCCCCAATAGAGACCTCCATTACAGCGAGACAAAAAAAAACCCTTACCTTTCAGGAGCCGCTGCAAAGATGTGTCTGTGTGTGAACCTGTTAGGGGGCGGAGTCTGTAATGCCATGTTTTCTCCTGCAAAAGAGTCCCTGGTTGCTAGGACACCAGTCCAGTGGCCCTTCATTCACTGTCTCTGGCGGCATCAGTGCTGGCGGCTGGGTGGGAGAAAGAGAGTGCACGGACAGTGCAGTGTGACCCGGCTGTAGGACATTAGCCCCACTGGAGCAAGGGAAGAAGGGAGGAGGTGCGTGCTGTTGGGGGTAGCTGACAGAGGAGCAGGGGGGTCGACAGAGAGAAGGGGGGCTGAAAGAGAGGAGGGGGCCGACAGAGAGGAGGGGGGCCGACAGAGAGGAAGGGGGCTGACAGAGAGGAAGGGGGCTGAGAGGAAGGGGGCCGACAGAGAGGGAGGGGGCCAACAGAGGAGGGGAGCTGACAGAGAGGAGGGGGGCTGACAGAGAGGATGGGGGGCTGACAGAGGAGGAGGGGAGCTGACAGAGGAGGAGGGGGCTGCCAGAGAGGAGGGGGCTGCCAGAGAGGAGGGGAGCTGCCAGAGAGGAGAGAAGCTGACAGAGAGGAGGGGAGCTGACAGAGAGGAAGGAAGCTGACAGAGAGGAAGGGGGCTGAAAGAGAGGAAGGGGACTGACAGAGGAGGGGGCTGACTGAGAGGAGGGGGGCTGACTGAGAGGAGGGGGGCTGACTGAGAGGAGGGGGGCTGACAGAGAGGAAGGGGGCTGACAGAGGAGGAGGGCTGACAGAGGAGGGAGCTGACAGGGAGGAGGGGAGCTGACAATACGGAGGGGAGCTGACAGAGAGGAGGGAAGCCGACAGAGAGGAGGGAGGCTGAGAGGGGAGGGAGGCTGAGAGAGGAGGGGAGCTGACAGAGGAGAGGGGGCTGACAGAGGAGAGGGGTCTGACAGAGAGGAAGGGGGCTGACAGAGAAGGGCTGACAGAGAAGGGCTGACAGAGGAGGGGAGCTGACAGACAAGGGGGGCTGACAGAGATGAGGGGGGCTGACAGAGGAGGGGAGCTGACAGAGAGTAGGGGGGCTGACAGAGTAGGGGGGGCTGACAGAGGAGGGGGGCTGACAGAGGAGGGGGGCTGACAGAGAGGAGGGGGGCTGACAGAGAGGAGGGAGGGCTGACAGAGAGGAGGGAGGGCTGACAGAGGGGGCTGACAGAGGAGAGGGGGCTGACAGAGGAGAGGGGGCTGACAGAGGAGACGGGACTGACAGAGGGGGGCTGACAGAGGAGAGGGGACTGACAGAGGGGGGGGCTGACAGAGGAGAGGGGACTGACAGAGGAGGGGGGCTGACAGAGGAGAGGGGGGCTGACAGAGGAGACGGGACTGACAGAGGGGGGCTGACAGAGGAGAGGGGACTGACAGAGGAGAGGGGACTGACAGAGGAGAGGGGACTGACAGAGGGGGGGGTACTGACAGAGGGGGGGGGGCTGACAGAAGAGGGGGCTGACAGAGGAGGGGGGCTGACAGAGAAGAGGGGACTGACAGAAGAGGGGGGTTGACAGAGGAGAGGGGGGCTGACAGAGGAGAGGGCTGACAGGGGGGCACTGACAAAGGGGGGGCTGACAGAGGAGAGGGGACTGATAAAGGGTCGGACTGACAGAGGAGGGGGCTGACAGAGGAGGGGGGCTGACAGAGGAGAGAGGACTGACAGAGGGGGGTTATAGAGGAGAGGGGACTGACAGAGGAGAGGGGACTGACAGAGGAGGGGGGCTGACAGAGGAGGGGGGCTGACAGAGGAGGGGGCTGACAGAAGGGGGCTGACAGAAGGGGGGCTGACAGAGGAGAGGGCTGACAGAGGAGAGGGGACTGATAGAGGGGGGGCTGACAGAGGAGGGGACTGACAGAGGGGGGGCCTTACAGGGGGGCTTACAGGGGAGAGGGGACTGACAGAGGGGGGCTGACAGAGGAGGGGCCGACAGAGAGGAGGGGGGCCGACAGAGAGGAAGGGGGCCGACAGAGAGGAAGGGGGCCGACAGAGAGGAGGGGGGCTGACAGAGGAGGAGGGCTGACAGAGGAGGGAGCTGACAGGGAGGAGGGGAGCTGACAGGGAGGAGGGGAGCTGACAGGGAGGAGGGGAGCTGACGGAGGAGGGAGGCTGAGAGAGGAGGGGAGCTGACAGAGGAGAGGGAGCTGACAGAGGAGAGGGTGCTGACAGAGAGGAAGGGGGCTGACAGAGATGAGGGGGGCTGACAGAGACGAGGGGGGCTGACAGAGGAGGGGAACTGACAGAGAGGAGGGGGGCTGACAGAGGAGGGGAGCTGACAGAGAGGAGGGGGGCTGACAGAGAGGAGGGGGACTGACAGAGGAGAGGGGAATGACAGAGGGGGGCTGACAGAGGAGAGGGGACTGACAGAGGAGAGGGGACTGACAGAGGAGAGGGGACTGACAGAGAAGGGGGGCTGACAGAGGGTGGGGGCTGACAGAGGGTGGGTGACTGACAGAGGGGGGTGACTGACAGGAGAGGGGGCTGACAGAGGAGGGGGGGCTGACAGAGGAGGGGGGCTGACAGAGGAGAGGGGACTGACAGAAGAGGGGGGACTGACAGAGGAGAGGGGACTGACAGGGGGGCACTGACAAAGGGAGGGGCTGACAGAGGAGAGGGGACTGATAAAGGAGGGACTGACAGAGGAGGGGGCTGACAGGGGGGGCTGACAGAGGAGAGGGGACTGACAGAGGGGGGGTTACAGAGGAGAGGGGGGCTGACAGAGGAGGGGGCTGACAGAGGAGGGGGCTGACAGAGGAGAGGGGATTGATGGGGGGGGGGTTTACAGAGGAAAGGGGGCTGACAGAGGAGGGGGCTGACAGAGGGGGGGGGCTGACAGAGGAGAGGGGACTGATGGGGGGGCTTACAGAGGGGAGGGGACTGACAGAGGGGGGCTGACAGAGGGGGGGCTGACAGAGGAGAGGGGACTGACGGGGGCTTACAGAGGAGAGGGGACTGACAGAGGGGGGCTGACAGAGGAGAAGGGACTGACAGAGGAGAGGGGACTGACAGGGGGGGCTGACAGAGGAGGGGGGCTGACAGAGGAGAGGGGACTGACAGAAGAGGGGGGTTGACAGAGGAGAGGGGACTGACAGAAGAGGAGGGTTGACAGAGGAGAGGGGGTCTGACAGAGGAGGGGGCTGACAGAGGAGGGGGCTGACAGAGGAGGGGGCTGACAGGGGGGCACTGACAAAGGGGGGGCTGACAGAGGAGAGGGGACTGATAAAGGGGAGACTGACAGAGGAGGGGGCTGACAGGGGGGGCTGACAGAGGAGGGGGGCTGACAGAGGAGAGAGGACTGACAGAGGGGGGTTATAGAGGAGAGGGGACTGACAGAGGGGGGGCTGACAGAGGGGGGGCTGACAGAGGAGAGGGCTGACAGAGGAGAGGGGACTGACAGAGGGGGCTGACAGAGGAGGGGACTGACAGAGGGGGGGGCCTTACGGGGGGCTTACAGAGGAGAGGGGACTGACAGAAGGGGGCTGACAGAGAAGGGGCCGACAGAGAGGAGGGGGGCCGACAGAGAGGAAGGGGGCCGACAGAGAGGAAGGGGGCCGACAGAGAGGAAGGGGGCCGACAGAGGAGGAAGGGGGCCAACAGAGGAGGAAGGGGGCTGACAGAGGAGGAGGGGGGCTGACAGAGGAGGAGGGGGGCTGAAAGAGAGGAGGGGGGCTGACAGAGAGGAAAGGGGCTGACAGGGAGGAGGGGAGCTGACAAGAGGAGGGGAGCTGACGAGAGGAGGGGAGCTGACAGAGGAGGGAGGCTGAGAGAGGAGGGGAGCTGACAGAGGAGAGGGTGCTGACAGAGAGGAAGGGGGCTAACAGAGAGGAGGAGGCTGACAGAGGAGGGGGCTGACAGAGACGAGGGGGGCTGACAGAGGAGGGGAACTGACAGAGAGGAGGGGGGCTGACAGAGAGGAGGGGGACTGACAGAGAGGAGGGCTGACAGAGGGGGCTGACAGAGGAGGGGGGCTGAGAGAGGAGAGGGGAATGACAGAGGGGGGCTGACAGAGGAGAGGGGACTGACAGAGGAGAGGGGACTGACAGAGGAGAGGGGGCTGACAGAGGAGGGGTGACTGACAGGGGGGGGTGAATGACAGAGGGGGGGGTGAATGACAGAGGGGGGGTGACTGACAGAGGGGGGGGGTGACTGACAGAGGGGGGGTGACTGACAGAGGAGAGGGGACTGACAGAGGAGGGGGGGCTGACAGAGGAGGGGGGGCTGACATGGGGGCGCTGACAAAGGGGGGGCTGACAGAGGAGAGGGGACTGATAAAGGGGGGACTGACAGAGATGGGGGCTGACAGGGGGTGCTGACAGAGGAGAGGGGACTGACAGAGGGGGGTTACAAAGGAGAGGGGGGCTGACAGAGGAGGGGGCTGACAGAGGAGGGGGCTGACAGAGGAGAGGGCTGACAGAGGAGAGGGGACTGATGGGGGGGTTTACAGAGGAAAGGGGGCTGACAGAGGAGAGGGGACTGATGGGGGGGTTTACAGAGGAAAGGGGGCTGACAGAGGAGGGGGCTGACAGAGGGGGGGGGGCTGACAGAGGAGAGGGGACTGATGGGGGGGCTTACAGAGGAGAGGGGACTGATGGGGGGGCTTACAGAGGAGAGGGGGCTGACAGAGGAGGGGGCTGACAGAGGGGGGGCTGACAGAGGGGGGGGGGCTGACAGGGGAGAGGGGACTGACGGGGGCTTACAGAGGAGAGGGGACTGACAGAGGAGGGGCTGACAGGGGGGGCTGACAGAGGAGAGGGGACTGACAGAGGAGGGGGGCTGGCATGGTGCTGGGAGAAGAGAGCCACTGTGAGCTGCAGCATATAGGATTCATTAGCCTAGCGCTGCATTGACAGGGGCGAGTGGACCGGACCGGGACTGACTCACCACTGTCGCCATTCACCATTGGCAGTGAGACTGCCAAAAATCATTAGCCTTGCTGGAGCAGGGGAAGGAGGGGGGCCCGGGGGAGCGCGCTGCTTGCAGGAGAGAGAGCGCATTCAGAGCAGGCTGCATTTGCCGATCGGCACAGCCACACTTTTACGGGGGAAAGGTGCCTGAGGTGGGCGGAGGAGAACACTCACCAGTCACCACTGAAGCCCCACAGGACAGGAGCCGTCAGGGGGGCAGGTGCTATCCAGTGACGGGGGTCACGCTGCTGGAGGGACACAGGGTGGAGCGCAGTCTCAGCTACAGGAGCGGGGGGGCTATGCTGTTGGTGGGCTGGAGGTATAATAAACTCTCACCTCCCACACTGGCTGGAGCCTATGCTGCTGTGTCCGGGTTTCAAGAGGAGAGAAACCCGGGCACAGCTGTCAAAACCCGGACTGTCCGGGTCATTACCGTACAGGTGGCAACCCTAGACAGCGGTGACTTCGCTGGCTCCTGTGTCAGGTAAGTGACACATAATGGGCTACTATGCAATGCATAGTAGCCCATTATGCTTTACCTTTGCAGGGAGACAAAGAAGAAGTAAACCCATCAGGGTTTACTTCCTCTTTAATAATGTCTAATTCTACCTAAGTTGATATAGTTTATTATATCCTTTCTCCCTATAGTGCTTTAAGCTTGCAATTTAAAAAATTTTTTATATGCTTTATGATGACGCCATTGCACACACCACCTCTTTAAAACATATATACGTGGGCTGCATTATTGTGTATTTGAGTTTGGATTATGATCATGACTAGGGTAGCCAGATAACTTACTTCCCCAACAATACATGTAAACTTTAACTGTTAACCTTAAAATAAATACCCGGACACCTGCTTGGATGAAAATGGCCTCAACGGCCTTTATTTAAATAACAATAAAAAACTAAACTTTATTTTAAATATTTTAATAATACAAAAACATGTAAACAACTTCCAGTTACCCAAAAGACCCTAAGTGCTTTTTTGGCTGGTCCCTGACGACCCCCTTATTATTTGAGCCTGTGATCCCCTCTTCGTCAGCATCTGTCCCCAGCCGCCAAACTTGCCTCGAGGACTCACTAACTGACCACAGACCCCCAACATATGTTAGCCATTAATCTGGACTGACACCAGCCCAAACACAATGACTCCATCTCTGGCATGGGTCCCAACCTTTTTCAAATGACCCATGCATTTCTATATATATATTTTCATATATATATATATATATATATATATATATATATATATAGCAGTCGCCAAGGACCCAACGCCACCCCATAACGACAACCCTACTAACCCAACCACGATCCATTATTAGGGAGGGCGGGCGGGAACGTCTCTCCTCGCTTGCTGACCCCCAACTGCTGACTTGCCCCACCCTGGCACATGGACGAAGGACCCACACTCCTCCCCCCCTTGTGACCATCCACCAATGGGGTAAGTACGCCTGCATCCTACACCACCCCCACGCTGCTTTTTTCTTTAACCCAGTAATTTCCTTGCACCCTGTCATGTATGTCCTGTGCTTCCTTTTTAATACAGCTCCGTACATGTCTTGACTAGGGTAGCCAGATAACTTACTTCCCCAACAATACATGTAAACTTTAACTGTTAACCTTAAAATAAATACCCGGACACCTGCTTGGATGAAAATGGCCTCAACGGCCTTTATTTAAATAACAATAAAAAACTAAACTTTATTTTAAATATTTTAATAATACAAAAACTTGTAAACAACTTCCAGTTACCCAAAAGACCCTAAGTGCTTTTTTGGCTGGTCCCTGACGACCCCCTTATTATTTGAGCCTGTGATCCCCTCTTCGTCAGCATCTGTCCCCAGCCGCCAAACTTGCCTCGAGGACTCACTAACTGACCACAGACCCCCAACATATGTTAGCCATTAATCTGGACTGACACCAGCCCAAACACAATGACTCCATCTCTGGCATGGGTCCCAACCTTTTTCAAATGACCCATGCATTTCTATATATATATTTTCATATATATATATATATATATATATATATATATATATAGCAGTCGCCAAGGACCCAACGCCACCGCGGAACAAGTGTGAAACCTTACACTTGTGACCGCTGCCACGCCAGCAAAGCCCGGTGTACTCCATCTTCCAGCCCTAAGGCCCACAGATCAATGCCCACCGGATTCAAATGAACCCCGTCGCCCCTCAAATACCTCCAGGTGTCCACCTCCAGCTCCCAATGACGAATGACCACCCCTCCATTCCGGGCCACAAACCTTCCCACCTCCTTGTTGACCTTAATCCTGGTTTTGTTCAGTTTTTCCCAGGATCGAGCCCCTCTCCACGACATGGGGGCCACTATATCCGACCACACCACCATCATGTCCGGGAAAGCGGTACGGAGCCTCAAGAAATCCCACTGGATATCCTTGATCACTTGTCGCATAGGTCGGATCCCCAGATCATTGCCCCCAACATACCACCAAAATATCCGGGGACCTATCCAAAGCAGCAAAGCGATGTACCTCGGGGACCACCCTATGCCACATCATCCCCGGGATCATAATCCACCTGACCGTGCCTTCCTCCCTGGTCACCCTGAGTTGTCTACCTTCAGGCCTGACATCCGCCCTCCTGGCCCCCCAAAAAACAAAAGAATGTCCCATTATCCAAACGAGACATCTTGGGGGATCTGAAAAGAAAGGAAAAAACATTCAAACCCATCAACATCAGTAACATACAAATTCAACAAAACAAATCAGCACAACAGTTGTGGCCTAACATATAACCGGTACCTAGCCGATTCCCACCGACCAATCCTCTGAATGACTTCCGACGGAAGTCCCCATCTAGCTGCCTCAGTAGCCGCCCCTATCCTAAATGAGTGGGAAGCATACTCACCCGAAGGAAGACCAGCCGCCTCCAGACACTTCCGAAAAACCGCAGAAAATTGGAACCTGGACAGGCAAGATCCATCCTGATGTACCAGCAACGCTCCCTCCCCCGGCGGGCGGAGTGTCAGAAACCTCTGCAGAGCCATAACTGGACAAAGCTGCTCCCCCACCCCTGGAAACAACTCCACCCAGGCCCCCCTACCTTCCTGATCCATCTTCGACTTCCTAATCCAGATCCTCACCTTGCCTCCCGAGCATTGGACATCACTCCACCGCAGTCCACCAGCCACCCTCCTGGACGGCGAGACTAGCTCCCCAATCCGAAAAGCCCCAAAGAACGCCAGCACAAACGCCGCCTTAAACAGCACTACCTCGTAACCCGTGGAACACACCTCCCCCAACACTGACAGAACTGACCCCAGCACCGCAAAAGAAACAGGGCGCCTGGAGTCGCGTGTGTGGGAACCCCTTCTGTAACCCCGCAGAGCCCTGCGGACCAAAAATGCCTTTGTGACATCTACCCTACCTTCCATCTGAAACCAGAAGGCCAACGCAGCCATCTTCCGTCCGATGGCTGCCCCGGACACTCCCCTTGCATGATTAGCACATACAAAGATCAACACCAGCATCTCCATCCCCTCCGGGCCCCCCATATCTCCTACCTCATTCACCAGGACCAACCACTCCTGCCAAACATTCTGATAAGCCTTCCACGTTCCTGCGCTGAGAGACTGTCTGATAAATCCTGCGGCGACTCCAATGCAACCGTCCACAGCTCCTGCGGGCACAGTTCCCCATCCTGAAGTGCCTCCGGTGCCAATTTGCGAAACGTGTCCCACTGGAAACGAGACAAAGAATCCGCTAAGCCATTGTCGACCCCAGGGATATGCACAGCATATATAAACGCATTTATGCGCAAACAGCAAAGCACCAAGTGTCGCAACAACCTTATCACCGGGGGGGAAGAGGCCGAGATGTTATTAATGGCCATAACCACCCCCATGTTGTCGCAATTGAATCACACCTTCCTGTTCTCAAAGACCTCCCCCCACAACTCCACAGCCAAAACGATGGGGAACAACTCCAGCAAGACTAAGTTTTTGAGAAAACCCGCTTCCCTCCAACTCTCCGGCCACGGACCCACGCTCCATCTACCCTGACAGTAAGCGCCATATCCACCCGAACCGGCCGCGTCCGTGAACAGGACCAGATCAGCATTGCCGACCGGCCCAACCTGCCAAATGGCCCGCCCATTGAATTCCGCCAGAAAGGAATCCCAAATCTTCAAGTCATCCTGTAACTCCCTCGTCAACCTCACAAAATGATTCGGCATGCGCACCCCCGCAGTGGCAGCCGCCAATCGTCTACAGAAAATACGCCCCATAGTCATAATACTGCAAGCAAAATTTAATTTGCCAAGCAAGGACTGCACTTCCTTCAAGCGAAGCTTGCGCTTGCCGCTGGCCACACACACCTCCTGCCGCAACGCCACGAGTTTGTCCTCCGGCAATCTACACTCCATGGCCATCGAATCAATCGTGATGCCCAGGAAAACCAAGTCCGATTTTGGGCCTTCGGTCTTATCCGCCGCCAGGGGGATCCCAAATCTGTTCGCTAAATGTTGAACCGTCCCGAGCAAAATGCCGCAACAACGAGAATCCGGGGGGCCTATGCATAAAAAAATCATCCAAATAGTGGATAATAGAACTCACCCCCGCAACCTCCCCAACTGCCCATTCAAAAAATGAGCTGAACTGTTCAAAATATGCACAAGAAATGGAACACCCCATCGGGAGGCACCTGTCCACGAAGTACTCCCCCTGCCAGCAACAACCCAACAAACACATGCTCTCGGGGTGTACCGGCAACAACCGAAAAGCCGATTCCACATCGGTTTTCGCCATAAGAGATCCCTTACCATATCTTCTAACCCACGCTACTGCCGCATCAAATGATGTATAGGTAACCGCACATGCCTGCGGGTCAATACCATCATTAACCGAGCCGCCCTTAGGGTAGGACAGATGATGAATCATCCTGTACTGGCCCGGTTCCTTTTTTGGAACAACACCCAACGGGGAAACAACCAAACCTGGCAGTGGCGGATCCACGAACGGGCCCGCCATCCGCCCCAACGCCACTTCCTTGGCCAATTTGGCCGACACCACCTCCTGATGGAGACGGGCCGACCTCAAGTTATCCGAGATCGGTGGCACTTCCCGCACCATACTCGGAATCCTAAACCCCTCCCTAAAGCCGACCTCCAAAAACCGCGCTGCCGCCCTGTCCGGATACCTACTTAGAAAAGGAAGCATCCTTACCAGACTCACCGGCGTCATCCCTTTTCCCAGTGTTGTCCCCTGGCCGACCCTTGCCCTGCTTAAAGCAACGCAGGAAGGGGTGGCTCCCGCTGCAGCCTGAGCACTCGTGCTTGTATCTGCACGCTGAGCCGAAACGGCAAGTTCCTTCATTGAACTGCCAGCAGACCCCTTTCTTTTTAGGGGCCGGCAATCCCGCGGAGGAAGCGCCGCCGGCCCCCCCTGGAAAAAACTGCCCCGACCCCCTCGAAGATGTCATCAACTTCATCCAAAGACTAATGTCTTTGTGATCCCATCTGATGGAGGGGCGAACTGCCTTCCGCTGGCGAAACTGTTCCCCATACTGAAGCCATGCCAAACCCCCATAAACCCTATGAGCCTCGCTGATTGCCTCCAGATAGCAAAACAGCGCGGAGCAATTTTCCGGGGCCTTTTTCCGATCACACTTGCACAAATCGCAAACGCCTGCAACCAGTTTGCAAATGTGCGCGGGATTAACCTATACCTCCTCTTCTCCTCTTCATCCTTTTTACTCTCATCCGGCTTCACCCGATCTAAATTACATTTTTCCAAGGGGAGCAGGGAAAAAATCTCCACAAACTCGTCCTTCCAAATCTTTTCCCGTACCTCCTTCTTCAAGTGGGCCCCCAACGGGCCCTCAAAACACACGTATACCTCACAGTGCGCTGCATCCGCTAAACGCACCTTGTCCAAATCCTTGTCCCCCGCCTCCGATCCAGGCTTAGTACCCCCGGCGTCCTTGTCCGTCTGCGTCTCCGTCGTCACCGACACCTTCTGCGCTGTCCCTCCCCCACCAGACGCCCCCCCCACCTCCGCAGGCGGAAGAACCCACGGCGTCACCGGAGTCGGGGGTCTCACCTCCCCCCCGTCCAAGCGCTGCAGCAGCTCCCTGAGGGACTCCCACAACCCCTGCGACCCCTCCCCCATCCCCTGCCCGGCCTGAGCACTGCCCTCCCCCATCCCCCTCCCCCCCACCACTGCCCCGCTCCCCCCCCTGAGGCCCCCCCTCCCCCCAACACGCCCCCACTCCCCCCGGGACAACCCACCCCCACCCCACCAGACAATGCAGAGAGTGAGCACTCACCAGGCTGTCCCAGGCGATTAGAACCTCCAGCCACCCCACCGGAAACTCCTGCAGCCTCCTGGGGATCTTCAGACAGCTCTCCCTCCTCACTGCTGCTGCCAGCCCGGTCCACCGATAGATGAGACTGCCGAAGTCCTTCAGGTCCTCCTCTTCCCCTGGGCACTGCAGCGCTGGGCATAGGAGAAAAGCTGGAATTCCTCATATTGCTCTGTCCAGGATTTAAAAGTGGCGCCGAAACGGTGACGTCATCAAGCCGCGCCGCACTTCCGTCCACCGCACAGGCATTCCCACGGCCAGCCCTCCCAGGACCCACACTGAGCCTGGAGGCGGGGCCTCCCGACCGACACGAGGCACTGGTGCGATCCTGCACACTGCCTGCAGCCAAGATGGCGACTCCACGAGGTAAGCCCCCAGCTGCCTCAACACCCGCACCAGGGCCCGCTCTTCTGTGTCTCCCACGGCGGACTGCCCCCCCGACCGGAACATCGCCGGAGGCAGCAGCCGAATGAATCTGAGCCACGGAGGTGGCAGGAGGGGGTGGGGGCCCGCCGGCCCCCCGAACCTCCCCCCCCTTGGACTTTGCCATGGACGGGGATTCCTTCCAGGCTCCCCGCTGGCTGGCCGGAGTGTCCGCTCGGCGGGGGGGCTGAAGGGTCCCAGCTGGGGCTCCCATAACGGCGTTGAGTCCTGGGGGTATTGTCTGGGCTCAGGCGCTCCGGGGGTCTAGACCTCCGAGCACGCAACTGGACAGGCCCGGCTGTGGAAGGACCCTGTCCTACCCCCTGCAGCGTGGCAGCAATCTGGCCCTGAAGCCACTCCGTGCCATGAACCTCCGCTGCTTCCCTAAGCTGCGCCCAAAGCTCTTGCAACCCGCTCATCCTAACTAACCTCTCTCTATCTGCTCGCAGGACACAACGTCTCTCCTCGCTTGCTGACCCCCAACTGCTGACTTGCCCCACCCTGGCACATGGACGAAGGACCCACACTCCTCCCCCCTTGTGAGCATCCACCAATGGGGTAAGTACGCCTGCATCCTACACCACCCCCACGCTGCTTTTTTCTTTAACCCAGTAATTTCCTTGCACCCTGTCATGTATGTCCTGCGCTTCCTTTTTAATACAGCTCCGTACATGTCTCACAGTAAAGTATTGTGACCACCAGTATTCTCACTGTAAGTAATGTGGCCATGGGGACACGAAGTATCCGCGTGCGTGCGCTTGCGTGGTTTAGAGTGCATGCGCGTGTATAGGTTACGTTTTGGCACACATTTGTGAGCATTAGGCTGGTAGTTTAAAACTGTGGATGCCACTGTTGCGCACATTTATGCGCATCTGCTCAAAATTGTGGACGCAGCTGTGGCGCACATTTGTGCGCATATGCTCTGTTGAGCATGTGCTGACTACTGTCAGCATTGGGGTATATGGAAGCAGTTTTTTTTAACAATGGGCATGTGCGATTGGGACTTTTTAGATGGATCTCTTCGTAATTCATGTATGGGTGTGCGCAAAGCGTTCCTAATTGGCATGTGCCTATGCGCATATTATTGTTATTATTATATAAGAACTTATGGATGGGGTTATAGCCATACCCATGAGGAAGTCATTACGACGAAACATGTCGGGGCGTGGCTACAGGACAATCAACTGCACTGATGTGTGACGCCGTTCTACCGAGAAGCTATACTGCCGCCGTAAGCAGTGACTGAGGAGTGGGTGAGAGTTTCACGCTTGAGCGCACACTTCTGGTCCGCCGAGGCCACAGGACACCACTGAACCATTGACTGTTTGCTGTGTGTTTACACTGAAGGCTTTTTTCTACATTTTTACGCTATTATACTATGTGGAGCACTTTTTTACTTGTTTTACATATGGAGTCACTTTGCTTAGCTAACACGCGGATCAATTGAATGCTCGTCTGTTATCCCCAGTGTGGGTGTAATAGTGTTTAAGCCAAACACGAGAGTGGGAGGCATTGCAAGTTGGTGATGAGTGTGCTCTTCAAAGGGAGTGGTGTCACGAGCACGCGGTGAGGTGGAAGATTCAAGAATTTGAGAAGAGTGTTTGGATCATACTACCAATTTAGGACTGTTTTGATTTTTTCATTTGGTCACTTATCACTGGGTGTCTTTGCTTTATTATTATATTTATTTCTGTGATTTATCACATTAGCGCTACTAGTTTCACTTATTGATATTTCATCTTTGGGTTTAATTACAGTTTACACTGTGCCTTATTGTTGGTCCCGGTTGCCGAAAAAGCACAGAGTGTCCGCTGTGTACAGCAGCAGATGGCTTCCTGGTTGTTCGGCTGGTTGGAATGCAATCCCTGAGATGCAGACGTCAATTCTGGTAGGTCACAACACTGACGCGTTTCGTCATACCATGACTTCATCTGAGGGTTTGACCTACCTACCAGAAGCTAGCTTTTATGTGTGGCATTGCAGCCAATGGGAACCACAGTACTCGTGACATACAACGCAAAGGCCCATTGCTAAGCGCTGTACACCGAACATTCAGCTTGTCAAAAATACATTTGCTTGTACATAAACAACATTCAAATTTTAAATAATATACAGCACTAGATACATTAGGTTCAATGTAGGTAAAACTTAAATTATACCACAAAACTGCATCGCTAATTTAATCCATAATATAGCTGTCCATGTATAAAAATACCCGGGCAAAATCTCATAAGTTATGTATATAAAAATATGTTTAATTTTTTTTTTTAGAATAATTCTAAAAATATGTATATGCAATATATATATCTATATATATATATATATCTATATATATATATATATCTATATATATATATATATATATATATATATATATCTATATATATATATATATAGATATCTATCTATATATATATATATATATATATATATATATATATATATATATATACACACACACACCATAATCTTGATTGATATATTATTTTACAGTCAATATTTAGAAACAATCAATTCCAGACTATTATGGCATATAATCTCACACCACACCTATAATGCGCTCCATACAAAGTCGCTCATCAAAACATTCAAAATCAATAATTAATAAATAGATAAAATACTCATAGTGGATATGTGAGTAGAATATTAAAAATCAATGATTCAATACTTAAAAGTCATGGTCTGCGCATTATACATTTAAAATGAATAGCTCAATACTATAGGGTGGTAGTCTGCACAGAGCATGGAGGTCTCCGCACATGTGCACACCCTCCAGGTGGCTACACCTGAAAAGAGAACCACACAGTGCCACAGCAAATTCACATCCAATACTCAGAGCCTACACACAAAATTTACAAAAATAGGATCTAATCGCCCGATATTCAATTGGCCGACCATCTTATCATGTATGGTCATTCATTTTTTTTTTTTTATTAGTTGCTAATCAGGCTCAGGAGGTGGAGTCTAGCTCAATGGACAGGTCCTACTAGAGCTCTGCTCTGTGAAGAAGGAGAACCGCTAAACAAAGGCAGCCCGGCAAATTATTTATTACAAAAACTCTGTCTGAACACTACTGTGAGGTGAAAGAATCATCTGAACTAAAAATGGTATTGGGGGGAGCCCGGAATAAGTTTAAAAATACCCCCAGAGGAGGCGCTCAGGCAAAGACTGCATTGAAAATGGCGCCAGTCTCCTCAGCACACAGGATAAAGACACAGCAGTCACAGCAAGTCTCCTCAGAAGAATATGATACTGAATTATTTCTGTCACAAAATTGATCATGCTCTGAAAGAGTATTTAACATTCAAAAAAAGCCCAGAAATTTCCCCAATAACATTGTGGGAAGCACATAAAACGGTCTTGAGGGGAACACTTCAGCAGCAGTATGGAATACTCAATAGAGAACGCAGAAATCTTGCACGTAAATTAGAAACACAATTTAACTCCTTTTTCTTAGCTTTCCAAAGCAATCCTAATCCAACTACTAAAAATAATTTAGAGAAGGCGCACCTGGAATATGATCTTTTTCTTACAGAATCATCTGCTAAATTACTGCGTCGTTCCAGACATGCTTTCTTCATGAAATCTAACAAACCAGGCACATACCTGGACGAGGGAACTCAGATCAACAAATAACTCATTTAAACCAATTAGATTAAAACTATCTAAAAACATATATATACACAAGCAACCCCCTTAAAATCGTTCACAAATTTCGTTCTCACTTAAATACACTATACACGGAATCAAATACATTCAATTCAAACAAAGCAGATTCCTTCTTCTCACACCTTGAAACTAACTGTTCCACAAAAAACACAACTTGAGATACCTATCATGGCAGAGGAAGTAGAAAAGGTCATCGAAGAGTTGAAAATTAATAAAAGACCGGGACCAGATGGTTATTCTGCATTATACTACCGCACCTTTTCAGACTCTATTTCCACTATATTGGCAGAGGCATTCAATGATTTACTCGAAAATAAATCATTTAGACAAGAATCCTTATTGGCGATCATGTGTACGATTCCCAAACCCCATTCCGATGATACTTCTTGTACTAACTACCCACCTATATCAATGCTAAATCTTGATATCAAAATTCTCGCAAAGATCTTAGCATCCCGTCTAAGTAGATTCATTGGCACACTTATAAATAGTGATCAAGTTGGCTTCATACCAACACGACAAGCAGGCGATAATGTACGCCAAGCAGTTCCCTTCTGCTTTCTCTCACTTGATATTGAAAAGGCTTTTGATTCTATATCCTGGTCCTACCTGCATCATACATTACAGAAGTGGGGTTTTGGCCCAACTTTTACTAACTGGATCAGGGCACTATATAATAAACCTAAAGCATATGTTAAATATGCAGGTTATAAATCTGATAGCTTTAATATTGAAAGTGGCACTAGACAGTGGTGTCTGCTTTCACCTCTGTTATTTGCACTTCTTATAGAACCACTTGCCCAACGGATCAGATCAGATCCCACCATAACGGGTATTGAAGTAGGGGGATTTGAACACAAAATTTGTCTATTCGCAATGATATCCTCCTATTTCTTTCATCGCCACAAGTATCAGGCCCTAATCTAATGCCAATACTTGATGACTTTGCTACCTTCTCTGGCCTTTTCATTAATCCCAAGAAATGTGTAGCACTAAAATGTATCTCTTTCAAATTTAGAATTAAGTTGAGCTAAGGTAGGTCTCCCCTTTACCTGGGCAGATAAATCAATTCCATATCTAGGAATACACCTCACTGCATCACTCTTGGATCTTTTTACAGCTAATTACCATCCAATGTTAAAAAATATAACAAATATATTGAAATCTTGGAGCCACCTTCCTTTATCATGGTTCAGAAGAATCAACACAATAAACATGACAGTCATACCCAAATTATTGCACCTTTTCAGAGTCTTACCAATTCAAATTCCTGCCTATTACCTGTGAATTAGTCAGAAAAAGGCAAATGCATTTATATGGGGTTCTTCTAGACCACGTACACAGCAACACACTTTACCTCCCTAAATTAAATGGAGGTCTAGGTTGTCCTAATTTTGCATCTTATTATAGAGCAGCACATATAGCATCATTAACTAAATATCATGCACTAAAAGAATCCCCTCTATGGGTATCGATCGAAGCTGCTGAATGTGATCCCTTGTCAATGGCAAACCTGATTTGGCTCTCACCGAGAGATCGTAGAGGGTTGCATAATCCAATTACAAAACATTTTGTTTCCCTATGGGACAGATACAAATTCAGAAATCAGTAGCAATCATTACATAATCCTCTACTAGCTTTTTACAAAAACCCTGCATTTTACCCAGCATGGGTATCTCCTAGATCTTTCAGAGAATGGGCTAGAAGTGATATGCTGCAGATGCACAGATGTGTGAATTCCTCGTCCTTTATCCCTTTCCCAACTCTCTGTGATAATTATGGAATACCGCAATCAGAACTATTTAGGTACCTCCAGATCAAAAATGTCTTTATGCCTCTTTTAACCACAGACAGATCACTAACTAATTTAACTAACTTTGAAAAATATTGTAAAAACGATCCCTCATGCTAGGGGCATAATCTCAACCTTATACGTTCAATTGTTAGCTAAACCTCAAACAGTGAAACCAGCTTATGTCCAGAAATGGGAGGTGGACTTAGAACAAACACTGGAAACCACAGAATGGAATCAAGTCTGGTTAACAACCAAAACAGCCTCTCCCAATATATTAGCGGTAGAGGCGAATTATAAAGTACTAATAAGATGGTACCTTATACCGGCTAGAATAGCAAAATATGTGCATTACTACTTATCAGATTGTTACCGTGGATGCGCTGACTTAGGAACACATTTCCACATTTGGTGATCATGTCGCAGAGCTCATATTTATTGGAATGAGACAGGGCCGGACTGGCCTACCGGGATACCGGGAGATTTCCCGGTAGGCCGCCTGCCCTGGGGTCGCTTTTAGTTGCGGCTGCAACATCCCCCTCTCTCTACTGCGCATCTGATCACAGCGCTGGCTGGCAGTGGCTCTGTGTTCGGCGGCCGCTCTGTAACATGGCCCCGCCCCCCCCAGACCAGCTCGTGTGATGGTAGAGAGAATCAACATTCCACCTATCACATGAGCCGGTCTGAGGGGGAGGGGCTATGTTACAGAGCGGCCGCCGAACACAAAGCCACTGCCAGCCAGCGCTGTAATCAAGAGGTTTAGATGCTGCCCATACAGCCCGCCCTGTGTGCCTGGATAGGAGGATCAGCAGGGGGGCTGCATATAGAGGAAATTAGCTTTCTATATTCCTCCATGCAGCCGCTGAATGCTTGCAGGAGGGAGAGGAGGAGAATCAAGCATTCAGCGGCTGCATGGAGGAATATAGAAAGCTCATTTGCTCTATATGCAGCCCCCCTGCTGATCCTCCTATCCAACTTCTTTTACTGCCCCCCCAGTTCACCTTGGGCTCCCTGCCCCCCCCCCCCAGTGCTCTCCCCCCAACCCCACTCTCCAGCCCCCCCCCCATAGTTCTCTCCACCCCTGTTCTTTCTGTCCCCCCAACCTGCTCTCCAGTTCTCCCCATCCTTCTCTAGCCACCATCCCAGTGCTCTTCACCCCCCCAGTGCTCTTCACCCCCCCCAGTGCTCTTCACCCCCTCCAGTGCTCTTCACCCCCGCTCCCCCCAGTGCTACCCCCCGTGCTCTCCTCCCCAGTGCTCTTCACCCCCCGTGCTCCCCCCTCCCTCCCAGTGCTCTCCCCCCAGTGCTCTCCACTCCCCCCTTGTTCTCCCCCCAGTGCTCTTCACTTCCCCCAGTGCTCTCCCCCTTGTTCTCCCCCCAGTGCTCTCCACTTCCTCCCAGTGCTCTCCCCCCGTTCTTCCCCCCCAGTGCGCTCCATCCCCCAGTGCGCTCCACTCCCCCCAGTGCGCCCCTCCCCCTGTTCTCCACTCCCCCCAGTGCTCCCCCCTGTTCTTTCCACCCCAGTGCTCTTCACTCCCCCCCTGTTCTCCCCCCGTGCTCTCCACTCCCCCCAGTGCTCTCCCCCCTGTTCCCCCCGTGTTCCCCCCTCTCCCCAGTGTTCTCCCCCCGTTCTCCCCCCTGTTCCCCCCCCCAGTGCTCTTCAATTCCCCCAGTGCTCTCCCCCCTGTTCTTCCCCCCCCGTGCTCTCCACTCCTCCCAGTGCTCTCCCCCCTGTTCTTCCCCCCCAGTGTGCTCCACTCCCCCCAGTGCGCTCCTCCCCCCGTGCTCTTCACTCCCCCCAGTGCTCTCCCCCCTAGTGCTCTCCACTCCCCCCGTGCGCTCCACTCCCCCCAGTGCTCTTCACCACCCCACACTCTTAGCCCCCTCAGTGCTCTCAGCCTACCATGCTCTCCACCCCTGTTCTTTTTGGCCCCCCCAGTACTCTCAAGTTTCCCCCCCAGCGCTCTCCGCAGCCCACCCCTGTGATCTCCACTACCCCCTGCTCTTTGTCCCCACTCATGTGTTCTCCAACCTCGCCAGTACTCTTTGCTCCCCCTTCTCTCCAGCTCCCACCCAGTGCTCTCCACTTTCCCAGGACCAGAGGACAGGCTCACTGGGGCCAGAAAATGAGGACGGCTGAAGGTGCAGGTGGCCAGGGACCACTTCATCTCACAGCAAACAGATCCTCTGGAAGGAGCACCATCCCCATCCAAAATGAGAACAGACCCTGCCTGCTGCTGCCCATCATGGATATCCTGCTGGCATGCAAGGTATCGTACCAAGCATCAACAACACACCTTCTCACAGACAGGGACTGCAGACTGGGACATGGGGCACAGGAGGGGCTGCATTCATGGGCACAGTTAGGCTACATTCATTGGCACAGTGAGACTGCATGCACGGCACAGTAAAGCTGCATTTGATGGGCACAGTGAGGCCGCAATGGTGGGCACGGTGAGGCCGCATTTGTGGGCACAGTGAGACTGCATTCACAGGCAGAGTAAAGCTGCATTTGGTGGGCACCCACCCCCTTACCTTAGTGTATTCTTTCTGTGGAAGGTGGCCTCACCCCTCACGTTCTGAGTTCCTGGGGTCCCCCTTGATGATTGTCCACTTACGACTTTTAACTTGAATTTGCATACATACATACATATATATATCCCTATGCGATTTCATCTATATATAATACACTCTTCATCAAATGTGCTTTAAAATGTATGGTTTTCCTTTTCATGAACAAGAAAATAATGACATTATGCCGTTGGGCTGGTATAATAATGCTGGTATGAAATTTTTGGCGGGGCTGGTTTTTATTCCCAATCCGGCCCTGGAATGAGATCTTTACTATAGCATCTAAAATGTTAGGAATATCCATTACCCTAGATCCCTCAAGTGGCACTCATCAATCGAAAGCCAGACTTTCTAACACACACCCAATTTAAATTAATTGTTCATTTATTCACCGCAGCAAAACAAACACTTGCAAGAGCCTGGAAATCCCCTTCATTGATTGTGGATAAGGTAGTGAATAGGATAAAGAACACTATGACGCAAGCCAAAACGGCAGCTCTTGAAGCTGACACGCTTATCAAATTTGAAAAAGTATGGCATCCATGGATAAAAAATTATTTACCATCAAATTTTAACAAAGAAGTTCTATTGCCATGGTAGCTGACCTGATGGGTAAGTGATTACAGTATATGGATTCTGAGTGATATGACGGCCCTCGACTCGACCCTGTGGACCTCTCTTCTTCCCTTCCTATTTTCTTCTCTTCCTATCCTATCTTTTCTTTCTTCTTTATCTATTCCTATTATGATTTTGAAGCTCTTTCCTACTTCAGAGCCTAATTCCTCTAATAAACCATACCATTAATATGTGTTATTTGTTATAGTAGTAATTATAGTTGAATATATCATTTATATTGTATTGAATATATAACCCTGAACGTCATTACTTCTGTTGTATATTATGTACTTAACCTATTGTCAAATACTCTACTGTATCTTCAATAAAATCTTTTTGACAAGGAAAAAATTAGTTGATAATATATACCTTTTTTTTTTTATATATGTAAACACCATATCGAAAAACTAAAGATATAATAAAAGACTAAATCCAGCAATACATAGAAAATTATCTGTCCTATACTAAAAATGTCTGCCATATATAAAAAATGGGATAGGGAATGTTGGGGATATTAACCACTTTCAGACCAGACCATTTTGCTGGCTTAAGACCAGACCACTTTTTGCGATTCGGCACTGCGCCGGTTTAACTGACAATTTGCCCGGTCGTGCGACGTGGCTCCCAAACAAAATTGACGTCCTTTTTTCCCACAAATAGAGCTTTCTTTTGGTGGTATTTGATCAGCTCTGCGTTTTTTATTTTTTGCGCTATAAACAAAAATAGAGCGACAATTTTGAAAAAAAAATCATTTTTTTACTTTTTGTTATAATAAATATCCCCCGAAAATATATAAAACAATATTGTTTTCCCTCAGTTTAGGCCGATACATATTCTTCTACATATTTTTGGTAAAAAAAAAAAAAAAAACGCAATAAGCGATTATTGATTGGTTTGCGCAAAAGTTATAGCGTTTACAAAATAGGGATAGTTTTATGGCATTTTTATTAATCATTTTTTTTTATTAGTAATGGCGGCGATCAGCGATTGGACACATTGGACATTTTTGGGACCATTGTCATTTATACAGCAATCACTGCTATACAAATGCAATGATTCCTTTGTAAATGACACTGGCAGTGAAGGGGTTAACCAGTGGGTGGCAGTGTAGGGGTTAAGTGTTCCTAGGGGCGTGTTACTAACTGTGGGGGGCTGGGCTTTGTTTTAGTGAACACAGATCTCTGCTCCAATCACATGTTTACAACAGCATCTCCTCGTTCAGCCGCCCCGTGAGATGATCGCGGGTATGCCCACGACGATCGAGTCCGTGGGACCTGCGACTGGACTCATGGGGCAGCGCACTCGCAATGGCAGGGCGGCATTTACAACTGGACTTACCTGAACGCCAATATGCCTGCCCGTGCCATTCTGCCAACGAACATCGGCGTGCGCCGGTCGGGAAGTGGTTAAAGGAATATTCCAAGGATATAGATACAAAAAAGAGGGACCATTCACTGGTTGTTATAACTACGTATCACTAATGAAACAATTGATGTCTAATTATACATTTAGGCCTCTAGGGGCAAGCACATCTACCAAATAAATCCACTGGGTTTCACGCTGGGATTCACGGATCATATTGATCCCTCTCCAGTGTGGTTGAATTTGTTCCACCACCCCAAAAATTCCAGCCCTGTTGCATCCATATCATGTTTCAATTTAAAGTGTAATGAAACATTGTGGTCTTTGAAGCAAATTTTAATGTTATGGATGTGTTCAGCAATTCTCACGCGTAGCATCCTTTTAGTGCGTTCCATGTAAAGGATACCTCAGGACATATACCACGTGGGTGCTGTTACATGTAAAAAACTGATTGATTGCAAAGCTCTGATTATTCACCGTGGAGGTGAAATTCTCCAATGCTCTAATAGGTCTGAAGACTTCCCTGCAGGCTTTACACTTCCTACAAGCGAAGAAACCGTTTTGGTCCCAAAAAGTGGATGGACGTTTTGGTGGATCGACTACGTTTTTCACAATTTTGTCTCCAAAACTTGTGGCCTTCCTATAAATAAACTGTGGTTTATTTATAGGAAACTGTGGTAAACTGAGGTTTGCAGTTGTGCCATACTCTCCATTTTCAGATGATGGGTTGAACAGTGCTCTGTGAGATGTTCAAAGCTTGTAATCATTTTTTATAGCCTAACCTTGTTTTTCAAATTCTCTACAACTTGATCCCTGACCTGTCTGGTGTGTTCCTTGGCCTTCATGGTTCTGCTTGTTCTTTAAGGTTCTCCAACAAACCTCTGAGGGCTTCACAGAAAAGCTATATTATTTATACTGAGATTAAATTAATAAGAGGTGGACTCTTAACTAATTAGGTGACTTCTGGAGGCAATTGGTTCCACTAGATTTTAGTTAGAGGTATGAGAGTAAAGGGGGCTAAATAAAAATGCACGCCACACTTTTTACATATTTTTAATTTTCTTTTAATTGAAAACTATTGATTATTTTCCTTCCACTTCACAATTAGACCAACTTTGTGTTGGTCTATCACATTATATCCCAATAAAAATAAATTTACGTTTTTGGTTGTAACATGACAAAATGTGGAACATTTCAAGGGGAATGAATACTTTTTCAAGGCACCGTACCACCAAACTGTTTACTTAAAGCTTCATAATTTTGGTCTAATTGCATAACGTACAAAATGAAGAAGCATAGTTACCCGCATGCATACAAAGTTGATAAACATCAGCATTGTAAATTAGATTAATGACTCAATTTGCAACAAATACCGTAGCGCTAAGAAAGTTATTCAACCACGCTCATTATATCCGAGGTGTTTTAAAGGACCAACTGTGCAAAACTGGATTTCCCTGTGGTGCCCAAGATGGTTTGCCCCGATGGGTTTAATAATGTCCCAGTTTCAATTCTACAGGCTATAGCCATTTATTTTGATCATTCTGATAAGTCTACACTCTTATTTCCTGAGAGCTATCAAGTTAATCTACATTAGCCCAAGGACAAGAGGTGCCTACTCTGGGAGGTGTCCAAGTTTGTTTTTTGAAGTCAACCACTATAGTTTTCACATTATTTGTTAGGCAAATAATTACTTTTTAATTATAAGAGAAATAATTCATCATAGCTTTTACTTATTAATTTGCTATTTAATTATTCTTGTACTTCATTTTCGATAACGTTTTTTTTATTATTTACATTTTTTTTTTTCACTGAATGTACTGTTTTAATAAGCAGAAATATTCATCTTGAACAATTTGTTTTTAAACTGGTGGAACTTATAACGTTTATTATGGCAGAGGGAAATTAATTGGTTTTTATATTACAAGGAATTTAATTGAGAACAAGAGGCATTTTTTTCTAAGTGATTATACTTTAATAAAGACAACACCTTTTTTTTTTTTGCTCCAGACTAAATCCTAAGTGTAATTTTCTTATAGTATTACCCAAACATGACTTATGAGTTATACGGAATCTGTCACTTTCATCGATGGTTGAGACGATGCTTAAATGGGTTGTAAAGTCAGAAGGTTTTTTTATCTTAATGCATTTTATGCACTAAGATAAAAAGTCTTCTGTATGCAGCAGTCCCCCCTCAGCCCTCCTAATACTTACTGGTCCAACGATGTCCACAATTGTCTCAGCTGTCCGGGACTCTCGCTCCTGGTTGGTTGAGACACAGCAGGGGTGCCATTGGCTCCAGCTGCTGTCAATCAAAATCAGTTAGCCAAATCAGGAGAGAGAGGGGGCAGGACCGAAACACAGCTCCGTGTCTGAATGGACATACAGAGCTGCAGCTCAGCTCGGGTGCCCCCATAGCAAGTTTCTTGCTGTGGAGGCACTCAACAGGAAGGAGAGGCCAGAAGCACAGAAGAGGGACCCGAGAAGAGGAGGATCTGGGCTGCTCTATGCAAATCCACAGTAACAGAGCAGGTGAGTATAACATTTAGTTTTTTCCTATAAAAATAACAAACAACAAAAACGAGACTTTACAATCACTTTAAATAGTATAAAAATGTACCTTTGTTTGACTCTTGAGCTCCACCCTAGTTTAAGGGCTGAAACTGTACTATCAGTGAGGATAAATAAATGCTTTGGTGCCCTGTAGATCTGTGGTACTGAGTTTACAACACCCTAGAGAATAAAATGGTAGTCATTGCAATACTTTCTGTCACACCATATTTGCGCAGCCATCTTATAAGCGCACTTTTTTGGGAAAAAATACACTTTTTTGAGTTAAAAAAATAAATAAAACAGAAAAGTTAGCCCAATTTTTTTTTTTGTGTTACGCCAAGTAAATTGATACCCAACATGTCAAGTTTCAAAATTGCGCCCACTCGTGGAATAGCGACAAACTTTTACCCTTAAAAATCTCCATAGGCGACATTTTAAGAATGCTACAGGTTGCATGTTTAGACTTACAGAGTCTAGGGCTAGAATTATTGCTCTCACTCTACCGATCATGGTGATGGAAAAAAAAAATTGTAAATGCACCCCATCCCACCAAGCTCGGATGCAGAAGTGAACGCATATGTGGTTTGAACACCGTTTCCATATGCGTTTGCTTTTGCAAGTGAGCTTGGTGGGACGGGATGCGTTTACATTTATTTTTACTTATTTATTTTATTTATTTTTTATTGTTTTTTACACTGTTCTTTAAAAAAAAAATAAAAAATGTATCACTTTTATTCCTATTAGACAGGACCTCTTAAATATGAGATCTGGGGTTAAAAATATCTCAGATCTCATATTTACACTAAAATGCAATACATATAAAAAAAAAAAAAAAAAAAAACTTATGTCATTTGAAAAATAAAAAAATAAAAAATGTCCCTTTAACCATTTCCCGACCACCTCACACAGATATACTGTGGCAGAAAGGCCCGTACAGGCAGAATCACGTACCTGTACCTTGCCCTTTAAAAGGCAGCTCGCAGGCATGCACGTGTTGGGAGCCCTTTGAGCGCGATCGTCTCATGGTGAGGAAGAACAGGGAGATGCTAATGTAAACAAGCATCTCCCCGTTCTGCCTAGTGACACTTACACTGATCAGCTCTCCATGTAATCAGTGATCAGTTACGTGTCACACACAGCCCTGCCCCCCCCCCAGTTAGAATCACTCCCTAGGGCACACTTAACCCCTACACTGCCACCTAGTGGTTAACCCCTTCACTGCCAGTGACATTTTTACAGTAATCATCAATGCAATTTTTTAGCATTGATCGCTATATTAATGCCATTGGTCCCAAAAATTTGTCAAAATTGTCCGATGTGTTCGCCATAATGTTGCAGTTGCAATAAAAAAAATGTTTTAAAAAAAAATCGCTGATCGCCACCATTACTAGTAAAAATTACTAGGTGGTATTAGATATGAGAAGAGCAACCCAAGGTCAGCTTATGGGTACATGGGGTATCTCAGTCAATGGACAGGGGTTTTCTTGAATCCCTTGGCCTGCTGGGAGCACCTACATATTTTGGTGGAGTCAGGTTATCTATGTTCTGTGCCACCGGAACAGCTGTCTGGGTGGATGTGTGTTGTATGCCCCAGACTGCTAGGCTGGAGATTAGACCTATCCCGGGGGGCATCTGGCTGCCAGGCTGTGGGAGGGTCTATCCAGAAGTAAGAGGGCAGCCCAACCAGAAGTGACCGTTCTGCCTGCGGGAGAACCTGTCATGGTTGTAGGTAGAAGGGAAGCTGTCGCCACTAAGGGCCCCACCACCTTTACCAGGGACCACAGTGAGTAACTGAAGCAAGTGCAGGAGCAGCATTCTCAACAAACGGGCATGGTGCAGAATTGGGAAACTTCAGGCAGTGATCAAGGCAGGGACCCAGCCAGCAGAGGTGAGGCTTTCAGAGCAGCCTTGTGAGTCAAGCCAGGGACCGAGCTGGTTAGTAGGGGTGAAGTTTGAGAAGTATCTGGAGAACCAAGCTAGGGACCCAGCAGGGAAGTTTGGGTGACGCTTGAGGGAGATACCACCACAAAACGTTGAGGAGCTCCAGGGATTCAGAGTCATTGAATAAGAGGGTCCAGTGAGAGACCATGAGCTGAAGGGGCTGAATAACTACAAGTAGAAGTTGTAGTGAAGCTGCACTGGTGGACGTGGGGATATAAACCTGCCCATTTAGTAGTGTAGCCACGCCCTCTGTTGAAGTTGGAAATGACGAAACGTGTAAGAGTGTGGCCTACACGACGTTCGCGGAAGTGATGATTGCGCTCCACCGCTAACCAGGTCCAGGAAGTGTTTAAGTGTTTGGTAGTTTTAGCAAGGAGACACATGCGGATGCGCTGGATGACAAGAAACGGTGAAAGAGCACTAATCTTTTTAAATGCTGAACTATTTCTTGATTTGTGTGCATAGATTATTATAGGGGGAGCCTTTTAACTTATGCGACTAACGTTGAAAAATAAAATAGAATTACGCTATGTGCAATTTTCCTCTATATTTTATGACGTTTATGGAGCACATATGACAGCTGGACCCTAGTGGATGATGATGGAAATATGTTAACCTATTGAGGTTCTGCATTATTGCAGTGGACAAATCAGACACTAAGTGACACTTTTAACACTTTTTGGAGACCAGTGAGACGAATACAGGGATCACTGCTAAAAATATGCACTGTCAATGTGCTAATGATGCTGGCTGGGAAGGGGTTAACATTACAGGGTTAACTGTGTGCCTGGCCAGTGATTTTCTAAACTGTGGGATTTGCTTTTACTAGGGGAATACATGAATCCAAATCCCTGCTTTGCAGAGACACAGTTTCTATGTTTTTCCCCCTGCCAGAACGGCAATCAGCCTTGTTTACATAGGCAGATTTCAGTTCTGTCTCTGTGGCCAGTGATCAGCAAGTGCCGGCGGACATTGAGTCCTCGGTATCTCCTGATCGACTCTCGCTGTGTGCAGTCACAGCAGGAGCGAGCTGCCAACAGCACGCATTCACGCCCCCCTACCCGGAAGCGCAGGATCATGTCTCTTCTATATATACACACACGTGATCCTGTGCACAGCGGCCACCCTGTAGCAGTAAAACTGCTATAGGGTAGTCGGCAAGTAGATACATAAAGGGGCAACATTGATCAAAGACGTTAGGCTTGCCTTAGCCAGGTATGCTAGGTAACGACAGCGTCCTTTTAGAAGGAGCGCGACATTGTTTATAGTGTAAGATTTGACTGACCAACAGTAAACTGTTAAATGTATGATATCAATGTAGAGAAATATACAGTACTATTTATATGCATAAAAAAAATCTGTCTAAGGTCAGTCAGGTTGCCTACAAAACCATATTTCCCATTAGACACAGTAGACGTTCCTACAGATGGCAGATGCAAAGAGGTTTCTTTTCACTGCAAAGTTCTTCCTGCATCAAAACATTTCGCTCTGTAATTAGAAATGCAGTCATCTCATATAAGGATATTTTTATGCATTGCCAAAGTCAAGATAGGACCATAAAAACAAGAAACTGTATAAAACAGGTCGTTACAAGAGAGGTATGATGCCTACAGACTCCCCTGATGGGAAGCCATCCCTGGGTGAATCTGATCCAAGCAGGAACTTTAATCTGCTGACTTTGTTTGGGTCAGCAACCAGGTATGTGATTGCCTGAAGTTTTTTTTTTTTTTTCCACTGGAAAAGATTTTACAACTTGTTTATTAGGATTATTTTCATATAGGACAGAGGAAACAATTTTCACTGCTAAAATATAAAAGTTAACCATTGCTCTAGTCACAGAGAAAAGTCATAATGGGTTTGGTTGAGCAGTGGTTTCAGCTCTGATGACCTCATCTTTCATTACCTGCAGGCATACCCACCGTACTTGGCCAAGGTAAGGCTCTAAGAAATCTTAAAATCTTATTTTATATATATATATATATATATATATATATATATATATATATATATATATATATATATAAGCTCTTGCTGAAGCTTAAAGATGAATTTTCTTCTTTTTTTTTACATGAATGAGTTCCCAATGGGACAACGTGCATTTGATAATAATGTGTCCCATCTTCCTAGGTGCCCTGTAACCATAGATAGAAAACAATTTTAAAAGATGTATCTCAAAATACTGTTCATTTATTTATGTTTTTTTTTTGGAGGGGGGGGGTCAAAAAAGAAATCAATTTGTCTAGTGCAGACGGGGTACCTCCACAACTTTGGTAATTCGTTAAAAAAAAAAAAATAGAAAAGGAAGGGAACAAGTGGTTGAACGGAGGACCAAACCATGGTATTCATATGCCAAATAAAGTTTATTAGAACAAAAAAATATATAAAGATAGAAAAAATACCCGCTAAGCACCATAAAATAGTGTTTAAAAATAGATTAAAGAGACAACATCGTCACTCTAAAATATTGGACAACCAAGACATGGCTGTAAGCAAGTAAAATAACCACATAATACATTAATCACATATTTCCATATATCCAAGGCCACAATGGTCTATAGGTGGATTTTATCCCAAACACAGAGCCATACTTGTCCCTTTCAGGCTGATTGTATGCTACATGTGTCAAAGATTTCCACAGATAGCAACCAATTAAGGACTAATTGTCCAGGGCTTCTTTTTGTCCTGTAACCATAACTGTGACTTTGGACAGGGTGCCCCTCTTTAGCACATTACCACCCAACACCGCAGATGGCAAGAAGGTACTGTGTACCCCCATCCCTCAGCTTAACTCTTGCTGGTGCTTGCCTTGGGCAAGTGATGGGAGCCAGGGAAAGGCACTGCAAAAGAAAGCAACCTTACCCTTCCTAGCTACAGCGTTGGATGGCAATGCACCAAGAGAGTCCTTTGTTCGACATTGTAGCTAGAGTTACAGGGCACCCAGGGAGATGGGACAGAGTACTAGATGTACATTGTCCCATTGAGACTATCTCTAAAAACAAATATATATATATAATTCTTCTTCAAAAAATGATCTAAACCCAGAATCAAGAATGCAATATTTTGTTGCTTATCAGTCATTACATGTGGTAGCTGCATTAGTTATCAATTTTTCCTTTTTTTTTTTGCCTGGTGATCCTGCCAGTGACACACATTGTGCTCTAATGCCGCGTACACACGAGCGGACTTTCAACCGGAAAAAAAACTTGTATGGTTTTTCCGATGGAATTCCACTCAAGCTTGGCTTGCATACACACGGTCACACAAAAGTTCTCTGAACTTTCGAGCGTCAAGAACGCGGTGACCAGCCAAGAAAATTAAGTTCAATGCTTCCGAGCATACGTTGAATTGTTTCCGAGCATGCGTAGGAATGTTGCGCGTCGGAATTTGTACAGACAATCGGAATTTCAGATCGGAACTTTTTACGACCGAAAAATAGAGAACATGCTCTCAATCTTTTGCTGGAGGGAATTCCGCCAGCAAAAGTCCGATGGAGCATACATACAGTCGGAATTTCCAACCAAAAGCTCTCAGACTTTTGATGGTGGAATTTCCGATCGTGTGTACGGGGAATAAGTTGGCAGAACTCACTCACTGTATGTATCTATGTAAGAGCATCATTGTCAATCAATGACAGGGAGTGTGTTAGGACTATAGAACACCTCTAACTATCCTTATCTCTAAACAATCTGGGGGTGTTTTGGAATCCATAGAAGGGAACTGAGCATGGCTGTGAACAATACTTTGGTTTTCATTACAGCACAACAGATAGTTTATTTATGAACACATTCTTCTACTTCAAGACCCTTAAGTGCCTCAACTTGCACTTGTTAATTTTGTGATGCTTTTAACTGTAGCACATCCAGATCTCATCTTGTATGTGCAGTGACTACTGTGGGGAAAAAAATTGTATTAAACAACCAAGTTGTATGCCTAGTGTGATTTAAAGCAATGTATTAAAGTATATGTCTGGGCAAAATTATTAAATTTACATGTAAAAAAGGTATTGAACTTGTCACCATTTTTCTAGGTAAATATATTTCTAAAGATGCTATTAACTATTTCACCACATGTCAGTAACAACCCATGCAATTCATACATACAAAGAAACCAAAACAAATAAGTTCAGAAATTAAGTGTAGAAAAAATGAATGACACAGGGAAAAATTATCGAACACGCTAACTGAAATTTATTTAAATACTTTGTACAAAATCCTTTGTTGGTAATGACAGCTTCATGATGCCTCCTGTATGGAGAAACTAGTCGTCATTACTCAGGTGGGATTTTGGCCCATTCTTCCACACAGACTTCAAATCTTGAAGGTTCTGTGGGCCTCTTCTATGAACTCTGATCTTTAGTTTTTTCCATAGATTTTCTATTGGATAAAAGTGAGGTGATTGGTTGTTCCATTCTAGAAGTTTTATTTTCTTTCTTTCTTTGAAACCAATTGAGAGTTTCCTTGGCTTTGTGTTGGGATGATTATCTTGCTGAAATGTCCACCCTCGTTTCATCTTCATCATCCTGGTAGATGGCAGCAGATTTTTTATTAAAGGGGTTGTAAAAGTAAATGTTTTTTCACCTTAATGCATTCTATGCATTATGGTGAAAAAACATCTGACACTGCCTGCACGCCGAGCCCCCCGTTTTACTTACCCGACCCCTCAAAAATCCCGCACTCGCCCCCGCCGTCCTCTTCACCTCTCAGCCTGGCTGCTGATTGGCTGCAGTGAATGGATGGAAAGCAGCGCAGCCATTGGCTCATGCTGCTGTCAATGATATCCACTGACGTGGAGTGCCGGGGGGCGGGGCCGTGTGATACAGTGAGCGGCTATAGCCTCCGGCTATATCACGGGAGCGCACCCATAGGTGCTTCTCACCATACGAGGGAGCTCGCATGATCGTGAAAAATACCTGCGGGAGGAAGCAAAGACAGCCGCCGAGGGACCCCAGAAGAGCAGGTTCGGGGCCACTCTGTGCAAAACGAGCTGCACAGTGGAGGTAAGTATAACATGTTTGTTATTTTAAAAAAATAATAATTTTAACTTTACAATCCCAGTATGTTTTGGTACTTTTTTCCATTCATCCTGCTATCAATGAGATGAAGTTTGCCCGTCCCGTATGCTGAAAAACAGCCTCACACCATGATGTTCCCACCTCCAAACTTCACTGTTGGTATGGGGGTGTTTTTGGGGTGATGTGCAGTGCCATTTAGCCTCCAAACATGGTGTGTATTATGGCTTCCAAAGAGTTCCATTTGGGTCTCATCTGACCAGACTATATTCTCCCCGTATTTCACAGGTTTGTCTAAATGTTGTGCAGCTAGCTTTAAACAAGCTACAACATGCTTTTTTCTTCAGTAATGGAGTCTTGCCTTTATATATATATATATATATATATATATATATATATATATATATATATATATATATATATATATATATATATTTTTTTTTTTTGCCTTTACTTCCTCTTTAACCAGGTGATATTAATTTGCACTAACAAGGGGCAGGATTGCTTTCTAATTATAATTACAGATAGATTTTAGCTGGTGTCTTGGCTTCCCATGCCTTTTTGCACTTCCCTTTCTTCATGTGTTCAATACTTTTTCCCTGTGTTATTCCATTTTATTACACAAAACTTAATTGCTGAACATATTTTTTTTGGTATCTTTGTATGTATGGATTGCATGGGTTGTTACTGACATGTGGTAACAAATTCATATCCATAACACCTTTAGAAATATATTTACCAAGAAAAATGGTGATGTGTTCAACTTATTTTACCAGCTGCAAATCCTGTAAAAAAAATATATATATATATATATATATATATATATATATATATATATATATATATTTTTTTTTTTTTTTTTTTTTTTTTTTTTTTTAAATAGCCTTTAATGTCACTTTATGGATTACATGGGTTGTACCAACATGTGGTAAAAATTTCCTGGCAATAGCATCTTTAGAAATATATTAACCTGGGAAAAAAGGTGACGTGCTCAGTACTTATTTTTACCCGCTGTATGCACTGTAGTTTTTTGTTTTTTTGGGACATCTAACAAAAACAGAATGAAAATCCCAAAAAGGTGAGGGAATCTCTAGTTGTCACCAGGGTCATGGGTGTCTGAAAATATCAGGAAATATCAGGAGCAGTACTTGCAGGGTCCGCCACGGCCACCGCTGACTTTATCTGAGTCTACTGCTCTCTGATTCACTGAGATCGTCCCTCCCTCGTCCATGATGCGAGGGCTTGGACAACTGTTTAGCTGCTTGGCTCCAGTCTATCCTGTGTACTGTGCAGAAAGAGATGTAGATCCTGCGGGCGCGACACAGGTGCTGCCCAATTAAGTAGCGTGGTAGTGGAGTCCTGCCTGCGTGTGGAGTGATCTGTGGGACTGTCTGGTGGAGGGACTGTGCTGTGCAGCAGCCGCCCAGCGTGGGAGAGAGAACCGATAAACAGGCAGGCAGCCTGAGCCGAGGAGGAGGAGGAAGCAAGGAGGATATATATATATATATATATTTTTTTTTATTATTATTATTTTTTTTTTAAAGGGATCAGGGGGTGACAAGCCAGCTCAGACAGTTCAGTCAACTTAAAAGGATTTATTCAGCAAAAAGCATCAGAAAATTGACAGTCTTTGTCTTTATAGGCAATTCAAACAACACAAAAACTCTTCTTAGCAGTATAAGACCATTCTTTTAAATAATGCTCAGCATCCCAGCCACAGCATATAACATAGCAAAGTCCCAGTTCAGGCAAGCTCACCCACCAGGATCAAGTCATAGGTAACAAGGGTCCTTCCAGCTTCAAGCTCCTCTCAGCTTTAATAGCTCAACAGCCACCTCTCTCCAATCACACTTCTCCTCTCTGACATTTTCAACTCAGCTGGCAATAAGCAGGTCTGAAGGGAAAGTACCTGCCCTCTTCAATTAACCCCTTCTTACCCCTGCCCCAGGCTGATTCTCTACAATATATATATATATATATATATATATATATATATATATATATATATATATATACGAATCTTTGAAGAATTTAATAAATAAAGGAACGATTTTTAAGTGCAGCAACCTTTGAACTTCCTTGAAAATTTCCACATTTTGTTGTGTTACAATCAAAAACAGAAATGTATTTTATTGTGATTTTTTGTAATCGACCAACACAAAGTGGCACATAACTGGGAAGTGGAAGGAAAATTATAAATGGTTTTCAATTTTTTTTTACAAATAAATATGTGAAAAGTGTGGCGTGCATTTGTATTCAGCCCCCCCGAGTCAATACTTTGTAGAACCACCTTTCACTGCAATTACAGTTACACAATTATGACATTTTTGCCCATTCTTTCTTACGAAATAGCTCAAGCTCTGTCAGATTGGATGGAGAGTGTCTGTGAACAGCAATTTTCAAGTCTTGCCACAGATTCTCAATTGGTTTTAGGTCTGGACTTTGACTGGGCCATTCTAATACATATGCTTTGAGCTAAACCATTCCCTTGTAGCTCTGGCTGTATGTTTGTGGTCCTTTTCCTGCTGAAAGGTGAACCTCCGCTCCAGTCTCAAGTCCTTTGCAGACTCTAACAAGTTTTTTTCTAAGATTACCCTGTATTTGGCACCATCCATCTTCCCATCAACTCTGACCAGCTTCCCTGCTGAAGAAAAGCATCCCCACAACATGATGCTGTCACCACCATGTTTCACAGTGGAGATGTTGTGTTCAGGGTGATGTGCAGTTTTAGTTTTCTGAAAAACATAGCATTATGCTTTTAGGCCAAAAAGTTAAATTTTGATAACATCTGACCAGAGTACCTTCTTCGGTATGTTTGCTGTGTCGCAAACTACAAACTGGACTTCTTATGGCTTTCTTTAAACAATGGCTTTCTTCTTGCCACTCTTGTTGTGGAGCGGCGCACGCTCCCATGACCGCTACCCCTCACAGGGCTACCCGGGTCCAGAGTCATGAACAGGCAGCTATGGCCTCACGAATGAACCCTGAATACGTGACTTCAACACCTTAAGTACCCTTCCCCAGACTCCTCAGTGGGGCCAGACGCACCCACTGATTGGTTCTGGAGAACGCTGATACCCAAAGCATCCAACCAGGCCTGGTTCTGGACCTGTCATGTGCACCTAACTGTACACATGACCAGGCAGAACACTATCACAGCCCAGCCAAACTGATGTCAAAGTTAACCCTACACAATCAGCCCTCAAAACCCCTTTACTGTTCTGAGGTAAAAAACTAAATTTGTACATGGCAGACACTTTGTCCAAATCGCCATCTCCTAGGCAACAACGAGAGCAAAAATCCTATCCTATTTTCTAAAAAAGAAAAAAACCCTACATGGTGCCTGAGTTTTTTTTTTTTAAACGGGTGTTGGGAAAGGGAAAGAAAGGAAACACATATAAACATTAGCGTTTTCACAACAACACATTCAATGCTGTACATATACCACCCATCTAGACTGACTAACCCACCCAATCTCTGATGATCTTGACAGTCTATCTCGGGGCATCCTGAAAGAGAAAAAACAATATACAAGACAACACTGTACACTATACATTTCGTCTTAAAGAGTGAAATTCAATTGCTGCTTCAATGGAACTTCCTTCTTCAAAGACACGTAGAACTCTTTTCTCTAACATTTTCTAACGGCTGTAAAAATAAAGAAAAAAGTTCTTGCTATTTCTGTTCCTTTCCTGCCAACTCACGCCACCTAGTGGTCAGAGTAACTGCAAGTGTCTTAGAAACCATAGCACTGTGGGCTAAAAGTCTGTAGAACTTGATGTGTAGTTTCCTGTAACAACCACCTGCCTAACTACCCCACAGTCCTTGTAACTTGCAGAATGACATCGGAAAAACTGAAGACACAGAGAAGTTCTTTCTCTTTTCTGCAAAAATTCAAAGACTTGACTCCAGGAACAGTTCACCAATAAAACCACAGATCAGGCAAAGTTAGATCTTTTCCTTGTGCATCTATGGAAGTGATAAAGTATATGGCACTTTCTTTATCCGGTCTGCATATCACAACTTTGTCACAATAGATATGCCGACCATAGCTCCAATGCAACAGACATCCCTGGAATCGGTCATAAAGCTCCGGTGAAAAGGCTCTTTTCTGGAGCGGCTTTGGCACCTTAAGGTAGCTCCAAACATCGTCCTCGTACCAGGCCTTATGATTCTCCTCGATAACAGTCATAATATCCCTTGGAACGTAGGGGAACTACAACCCGTACTCAGTAGCTACAAGTTTCGGCAATGCACGGGCACTTCCCCCCCCCAGGCGGTATGCAGGAGTTTGGAGAGCGCTGCACCAGCGTGGCAGAGTCCCTTTTCAGTGTGGGCAGATTCACGGGTTTTGGGAGAGTAACATTTACCGTGATGGGATTTTCCGCATTCCATCCCCTGAGGTTAGAGCCACCCAATCCGAAAACATCTGCACAAGTGGCAGCTACATCATCCCCTCCAGCCCACAACAACTCCTCTGACAATACCCCCAAAATGTCCTCATCTTCCATATCCGACAGGGTTTCTAACTCTGAATCTCTGTATTCCTCTGCCGGTAAATAGTTAAACAAGGGTATACTCATGGTCAGACTCTTTTCTGAAGCAACCCTCTTCCACCGATTGGATCCAGCCGAACTTGGTGGCAGAACTTTGCGTTGCCTTGCGGGAAGATTTTGTACGCCTCGCTTTCTCTAGTGGAGGCATAGTGGTTCCCGCAATGGTGGTAGAAACAGTATCCATCTGCTCCAGAGTGGTTTCCACAGCAGTCTCCGTAACAGATGTAGCAGCATCTCCCTCTGGGATGTCAGCAATGTCAGGTGTCAGCTCTGTGGAAGGCTTTACTGAAGGGGCAAAAATAGCCGGCTCCTTTGATGCCTCCAGTGGTGTAGAGTATGAACCACCCCTGCGGCAGCAAGCGAATGCCGTGTCTGTGAGCATGGAACCAGGTGGCTGTATTCCTGTGGGACCCCTTCCAAGAGGCATCCTGGGTCTTGGCACAGGCTGCACACCCAGAGCACGGTACATTCTGAAAAACTTTTTCTCCAAACTCAGAGAAAAATGGACTTGCCTCTTCCTTCCGCAACACACTCTCACGTCGTGCGGAGAAAAGATCAGCCTAGACTCCTCCCACTGGGCGCTGACTCCTGTGTAATTTCACGTGCTTTCACTACAGGCTCCTCCCACGCTTATGCACCTCAGTGAAATTCTCTCCAAAATGGCGCTGATCTTTATGGCGCAGTTCAAAAATACTTCACCCTCTGTTCTAAGGCCCTGCGAGGTAACTGTAAATCTCGGACTACGAGCCCCCACATGTAGCGGCCATAACCATTGGTAGGGCAGCCTTGACTCTTGGGATTACCGGTTACCTCCGCTTGGCTTGTTCTTCCATGTCTAGGGGTTCCTAGGGTTAGTACCCAACAACTTTGGATGCTAACACCATAAAAGTCCTTTAGAAAGGTTTTTATTTGCAGGGGTAAGATCCAACAAACACAGTCTCGTATGGGAACAGAGGGCAAGGGTGAAGAAACTCAGGCACCTTGAACTGCTAATTGTCAGAAAGTCTCTAATACAACCCAGAGAGTAGCCACTCACAGCTGGGCGCTTCAAATCTGAACAAATCTCTAGCCAGAGATTATGGCAGTCAGCACTTTGATCCGGAACTTGTGAAATCTCTGACCTTGAGTGATTTGTAACAGAAAGTAAACAGGAACCTTTTCATCAGTACCTGGAATGTTCTCTGTCTCCTTAGCAGTACTGGAAAAATGTGGATTCGTTAGTGTCCTTCACAACCCAGTAACCAGGCACTTCTTGGGATGCCAGCTTGTTGGCCCTCCTCCGAAGAGTCGTCCCCCAGTCACTTACACGACCTGTGGTGCCCCTCCAAGCCGAGAGCACACCCGGACGCCTTGAATCCTCCCTCAGTTACTGCACCTTGGACCAGCTGGTTCCGAGACTCGGGAACAGACGGATCCTTACCACAGACCAGGCGGGTCTATTGGGTTTAGTCAACTGAAGCATGTTGCGGAGTGACGCACGCTCCAGTGACTGGGCCCCCCCTTACGGGGCTACCCTGGTCCAGAGTCAGGAACAGGCAGCTATGGCCTCACGAACGAACCCAGAACACGTGACTTCAACACCTTAAATACCCTTCCCCAGACTCCTCAGCGGGGCCAGAAGCACCCACTGATTGGTTCCGGAGAACGATGATACCCAAAGTGTCCAAACAGGCCTGGTTCTGGGCCTGTCATGTGCACCTAACTGTACACATGACCAGGCAGAACCCTATCACAGCCCAACCAAACTGAGGTCAAAGTTAACCCTACACAATCAGCCCTCAAAACCCCTTTACTGTTCCGAGGTAAAAAACTACATTTGTACATGGCAGAAACTTTGTCCAAAGTGTCGCCACTACATAGTTATTTATTATATTATAATTTATGATTTTGTTTTTCAACCTTTATCATACCCAGGATGTCTACTAGACTCTTGTTTGGACAGATTTAAGTGAGTTATTTTTAAGAATTACATGCCTACAATATAAAACGCCAAATTTCCATGCAACATAATTGTAGCGCTTTCAGCATCAAAATCTGAAATAATCATACCACCAGGGAGGTTAAACGTCTCCACAACTTTTATCCCTGACCTGTCTGGTGTGTTCCTTGGCCTTCATGATGCTATTTGTTCACCAAGCTTCTCTAACAAACCTCCAAGGGCTTCACAGAACATCTGCATTTATACTGAGATTAAATTACACACAGGTAAACTCTCTTTTGAAGGCAATTGGTTTCACCAGATCTTAGTTAGGGGTATCAAAGTAAAGATGGCTGAATACAAATGCACACTACACTTTTCAGATATTTATTTGTAAGATTTTCAAAACCATTTATCATTTTCTTTCTACTTCACAATTATGTGCCACTTTGTGTTGGTTTTTTAAACAGGAACTGGATCACAGGAACAAAGCTGAAGACCATATAGCATGGAATTACGGCGAAGGTTAAATAGGCTGCTTGGTGGTAGCAAACATGCGCACATGTCCTCGTGTGCACGTGTATACTCATGCATGTGGCCAATGCATTAGCCAGACAGTATTTTAGCCTGATAGCTTGCATTATTTTTCTTAGAGGATCCAAGGTTAACATTTGCACAGGGTGGGCTACTGTAATTGTTAGGAGGATTAGATGATGCAATCAGGGTCAAAATGGAAAATGGATTGGTACACAATACAGAACAATGTTAAACAGTTTTAGAAAGCTGTAAAGGCAGGTGCTTATAAGTGGAATTCCTCTGCAAGTCACTAAGTAGCAGCATAACACAACCCCTCATGCTATGACTAAGGCTGTAAACACGTCAACATCGATTTTGTGTAAATGATGTAGCCAAATAAAGGATAACGCCAAGGAGTTATCGAGTTGCCAGCTTAATTTCTGCTTTTGCTTTGGAAGTTCAAAAAGGGGAGTGGGGATCCCCCAGCCTGAGCACAGAATCTCAGCAAGTATTTTTCAGTTGTGCGGTTGAGCTTGGGTATCTTCTGCTTGTAAATGATGCAAACAGAGTCAAAATGGCCAAAGGATTGGTACACAATACAGAACAATGTTAAATGGATTATGAAGCTTAAAAGCAGGTGCTAATAAGAGAAATTCCTCTGCAACTCAATAAGGACACCAAGTAGCACAATTGCTAAAAGGCTCTGTACTGACAGACACTAGAGAGTGACTATTATCTGAGTAAACACTATGGTACACCTGCACTTAATCACTGCATCAACATCTCTCACAGTTAAGTCAAGGGTAGGACCGTATACTCAGGAGAACAGCTGGAAGGTACCACAGGCAAGTGGCTGGAGGATTTCCAGGGCTGGTACCACAGGCAGTGTTCTGTGCAGTGGCTGAGTCTTTCATGGGAGCTGCAGTACATTGTAGGGTCTCTACCCCAGCTGCTCACACACTGAAACTGATGGTGTAGGACCAAACACCTAGCTGCATATCACATGTCCAACCACCTCAACTTATATCACCTGGGCATGTCCAGGAATTCAGGGGCTTATAGAAGTAGCCCAGGAGATTGTGAGAAAATGAGTTAAAGGAGCCTGCATCTGCATATACGTAAGTTAAGTAAAGGGGCATTCCACTACACTACAGCTAGAGATCCATCTAGACTGATTTAGCTATAGTAGTGCCACTGACTGTCAACAGTCACGTCACGTGGATGAGGGATATTTTAGTAGTCATATCAATGTTTAATAGATATGATCTCTATATGTCTTATGCCGCGTTCACGTGGTCAGACTTTCCAGCAGAAAATGTCAAACGGAATCATTTCATTGGATATTCTGATTGTGTGTGGGCTTCATCTGACTTTTTCTTTCAAAAATTCTGACAGACCTAGAAATAGAACATGTTTTAAATCTTTCCGACAGAATCAATTCCTATCGGGAAAACCGTTTGTATGCTATTCCGACAGACCAAAAACAACATAAGGGCAGCTGATGGCTACTGGCTATTGAACATCCTTTTTCTAGTCCCATCATACGTCATTGCGTTCTAAATATTCAGACTTTGGTGTGATCATGTGTAGGCGAGTCTGTTTCAGCTGAACTCTGTCGGAAAGACCGTCAGAGTTTATTCTGACGGAAAAACCGGTCGAGTGTATGCGGCATTAAAATTCTTGTCAGAGAGGTCGTGCTAGCCTACTGACACAGCCACCTGAATCTGCTCATACTCTATTATGAGACTTTGCACTTAGGGCCATGACCAGAGATCTTCATCCAAAAGTGTGCATGTTGCTGTCATTCTAGGTGCACATCAACATGCATGAACACCTATTGTGGGCCTTCAAAATCAAGTATTTTAAATGCTTACTTGCAGCATTTTTGTTTTCATAAATTACTTATTGACTTGAAATGTGCCCCTGAACTTGCTAGGTTAGTGACATCAGAAAGTATCTATTCCCTAGCAGTGCCTCCCACTGCCTTATACATCATAGCCCTCTTCTCTTGAAGGAATTTGCTGGCCCAACACCTTATTCCTTCCCCTCACTACCCTACACAATCTTTTAACTAGCACTTTGAGAAAAAGCTAAGTGAAATACTATAGAATGTCACTTGAGTGAGAGCTCTAAATCTGTTAGGGTTGCTAACATTGCATCCAAAATGTCAGTAAATAGCATGCCTAAAATACGTTAAATGCACATGAAATCTTCCGGAAAGGTTGCTGCTGAAATTATTGGTCTGACAACAGAGTCTCCTCAAGGCTCAGCATAGCTGATGGACAGTGCTGACTGGTCTTCAGCTGTACTCTTGTATTCAAATGTAAATGTCATGCATTGCTGCTGTTCTTGACCTGGCTTGTTATCAACCCTGCTTTCGGAATCTTCTGTCTTGCTTACCTGTCATTCTCCTGTTCTGACTATTCCATTGCTGCTGTCTCATGGTCTGCTATCTCACGGTCCCCTATCTCACAGCCCACTAATGCTGAACCTGGCTTGTTTGCTGCATCTGTTCATCCCCTGGATGCTGCTCTGCCCAGTCATTACTGAATTCAGCTTACTTCTGACTTTTCTCTTGCCTAAACTGCCACTGTCACCAGCTACTGACAATCAACCAGTCATTTGCTTCTTATCTTTGCGGCCCTTGATAAAAGACCATTTACTTTCAACTTTATGGGTGTAAGGTAATCTTTCAATTACCCTACATGTGCTCTTGACTCTCCATTGCCCTTACATTTTCTCTTACTTTATCAGGGTTATCTGGACTAGAGAAGCAAGGGAAGTGGCCTTCATTGCCTCAGTGATGACTATTGACATGTTCTTTGCTGCTTATCTTCTTGACACTTCAACACTATGGGTTTATGGTGATGGTTTTCAATTACCCTGCAGGCACATTTGCCCCTACATTGACTTTACCCTTCCTCTTACTTTATAAGGGGAATTTTGGCTGGAGAAGCAAGAGAAAATGCTCTTATATCCTAAAGACTGGCTGTCAATGTCACAATCAGTGGGTAAGATCACCTGGGACTGTAGCTGAAGATCCAGTGGCCAATGCAACAACTAACCGGGTGTACCCGGGTATGGGTCCTCACAGAAGCAGGAGAAGTGTGAACGCATGCAACAGTCATGTGCCAGAGTCGCAGGATCTAAAGAGCCACCCGGTCATCTCCAGAGCCACTGGTGGTGAGGATGTTGCACTGGTTGACAGACCCCAGGTTTCGGCTCTCTGGCACACTTGTGTGGGCACAGTGCAACCAAATAGCATGCTGGAAGGACATGGGGTACACACAGGAGCCTAAGCAGAGGAAGACACACACACACACACAGTAACAGGGGATACAAGAAACCACTAACAGAAACCAAAGGTAGTAAACTGCAAAGCCAGAGAGAAACTCTGAGACCAAAAACAGGATTAAACAACACACAGAATGAGGGAATACTCAGAACAGCAAACACCAGAGGAACAGAAGGGTCTGGCTTTAGTGTGGAAACACGTTTCTGGAATACTAAGCCACAGGGGCACAGGCTTAATAATACCTAGGTTCAAGGCGGATTGGCAGGAACCCAAGCAGCTTGAACAGGAGGTAAAACCCGGTGCAAGATCAATGTATACGAACTGGTTTGGATCACTTCAAATGGGACAGTAAATATTCATTCACAATAGCTCTCACGAAATATAAAGATCTAGTCCCCGTTACACTGTGAAGTTGATAACCAGGAACCATAACTCCTAAAATGGGCATACCCGGAGGTGTAGAGACAGAATGTCTACTGATGTCTGAATACGTAAATTGGGTTAAGTGGGGTCTGAGGCAGCTTTCCATTCACCTATTGTTCAGTGTGTTAATGAATCCACCTATTATCTGCTATGGGATGTAATTACACTCCTAGTCATGGGTAGGGCATGGTTTTATTGTTAGGGGAATGCCCCTGGAAATTACTTAAGAAATCCCTTGCATTGGGAATGAGATAAAAAGCCAGCTTTGGCTAAATAAAGTTGTTGTTTGACTCCCCGAACTGTGTGTCGTTTAGTTACTGGAGGAGGGGGGGTGGATAAGTTAGCACTTCCTCAGCTTCAAGGATTTCCCAGCAGACTTGGAGATTCCCTACAGTGATATTTTTCAATTACCCTACAGGCACTCTTGCCCCACCATTGCCCATACTCTTCCTCTTGCCTTATCAGAGAAATCTAGACGGGACAAGCAAAAGCAGTAGCCCTCATATCCTAAATGGTGGCTGTCGACCCGGTCTTTGATCTTTGGCTTCTTGACACAATCAAAGACCATTCCCCTTCAACTCTATGGGCGTATGGTGATCTTCTTCAATTACACTGTAAGCACTTTTGCCCTTCCATTGACCTTATGCTTCCTCTTACTTTATCATGGGAATTTTGGCTGGAGAAGCAAGCGACAGTGTTCTTACATCCTAAGGACTGGCTGTCAACCCTTTCTTTGCTTCCTTGGATTCATGACACTTGATCAAACACCTTTCCCCTTCAATTCTAATTGTATAAGGTGATCTTTTCAATTATCCTACGGGCACTCTTGCCCTTCCATTGCTCCTTCTTTTCCTCTTACCATATTAGAGAAATCTAGACTTGAGAAGTAAGAGCATTTGCCCTCATATCGTAAATTATGGCTGTCCACCCAGCCTTTGCTCCATGGCTTCTTGACACTTGATCAAAGACCATTCCTCTTTAACTATATGGGTGTATGGTGATCTTTTCCAACTGCAAACCCTCTTACCCCTCCATTGTCCTTACCCTATCAGGGGAATGTCAGCTGGAGAAGCAAGAAAAAATGCCCTTATATCCTAAGGACAGGCTGTCAACCCGCTCTTTGCTCCTTGGATTCTTGACACAAAAAACATTCCCCTTCAACTTTAAGTGTATAAAGTAATCTTTTTCAAATACTCTACAGGGCACTCTTGCCCCTCCACTGCCCTTACCCTTCCACTTACCTGGCATGGGGAATTTGGGTTGCAGAATCAAGAGAAGCTGCCCGCATATGCTCAGTACTTCAGCCGGTACAGAACAGTTCTGCTATAAATTTATACTGTTCTTCTAACGAGCATGTGATAAAAAAAAAAGTAGCAGCGAATCATCATTGGTTGTTATAGACAACACAAACAGTTTTTCCTGTAAACAAATATTTAATCCATAAGACTTATGTCACACTACCCTTTAAATCATTCTATCGTATCAGTCACTTGTGTGCAAATATTTTTATCTTTGTGATCCCAATGTAAACAGTACAATGCTGGAATTTCTGCATTCAGGGAATATTGATTTTTGCTGCCGGTATTGATTGTGGACATTCCAGGCTAGTTACAAACAGAGTGGGCAAAATGGCTTGAGAGAAGTGTTTGATAACCCTGAAGTGCTATCATTACAATAACGGTGTTATTAAGCCTGCTTTCTGAGAGATCAATTCTTTCTAATTATATTGTCTTTTTTTTTTTTTTTTTAACTTGGGTTCAGGCTAAGAATACAGTATGAGACCTAGAGCCATCTTTTGTCTTTGGCTTTCTGTTGAAAGTGTGTGGGGTTAGGAGTTGAACACATGTTCAATCTGGCATGCGGTAAAAAATACAATGTCTTTCAATGACCTTCTTCGTGTTTTCATGTAAGGGGAGCTAACAGAAATTGGGAACTGTTTTCAAACCCAGCAGTTGAACCATTTGTTTGCAGACCCGCTGCACAAAAATAGCATTTACCTCAATTGTTTGATTTGTAACTTCCATTTATCCACTGGCTAATATAATGAAGGTGAGGTAGTTCTGAAACCATGCGTGTTCTTCCTATATGGAATACCTACTTAGGCGAAATTTGCTGGTCTTTAATGTGAAAAAGACATAGAAGGTCAAAACATGGCATCCAGGTTGGAACACACATTTTATAATGATTTCAGTGTGGAAATAGATATAAAAGTAAAGCTTGTATGCTGGCTTTGGCATCTGCTTATCATTCTGTTTCTTTACTTTTTTTGCGGCTTGTGATTTTCTTTTGAGAATAGTTGAAAGAGGCACTTGGCAAATACCTTCGAGTCCCAGGTGAAACTATGGTGGTTTTTGAGATTGCAGTTGTCTTTTCCCAATGGATGCAGGCCATGCTAGAAGCCATTTCCCAAATATGGACATTGTGGATATTCGGGTAACAACATCAACTGGGTCCCCACCCCTTTACGGTTACATTTACCGGGGAATTTAACCAACTGATAGCTGAATGAGGCCTGGGGACACAGCCCTGTGTGGGGTCCAGGGCCATCTTTAATATTGATTGGACCCTGGGCAAAAATTTTCTTGGGGCCCTCCCCATGCAGTTTCACTCTCCAATGGCTCTCAGACATATAATAAATAGCAGCTAGACTTAAAATCAGTTTACTATATCAGATCAGGCAGGAATTGTGATTGGTTGCCAGCACTTAAAGTATATCATTACTGCTTACTGACTGGTTGCTAGAGGTTACAGCACACATTACGCCTCACTGATTAGTTGCTAGAGGTTACAGCACATCATCTCCTCACTGCAGGGGAGCATGCTATACATATGAATGCTGCATTTATTTACATATCAATGCTGCCAGCCACAGTTATTTACATATGAATTCTGGTTATTTACATGTAAATGTTACCGGCCTCAAAATTTTAAAACGTAGTTATAACAATGAACATTACTATATTTTATTAACATGTATATCCCTGTTATTCAGTGTTATAGATAATTATCTTTATCTCTCTGGTACACTTTAAGTGTGCAATAATCATACTAGCAATGCATTGCTTTAATACAAATATTATCATGGTGGTACTCTTTTTTAACCACTAGATGGTGCACATTGCATGTCTGTATGATGCAATACATAAGCTTTACATACAATAGGTTTTTTTCTATATTAAATAACAGAAAACATGTGCTTCTATAAATCTATGCCATTTCCAATAAATCAGGTTTAAATATACCTATTTAGAACGGTTTAGTGTTTATCATAGACATTTGTTCTGACTAATGCAGTATTTTCATGTTCTTATGCACTTTTCCCTTGTTTCTGACACATGCTGTTCTAAACTTCTAATTACAGCAAAACTATAGCATAAAATCTGCTGAGACTTTTTCTGCATCTGCTCAAGATGTTTAGGAATCTTTCTATCACAGGTTAATACAGATTAGGAACAATTTAGAGTACATACCTGCAAAGAATCACACAAACAGCATGAGATATGACCACTGACTTTATGGCTGGAAGTAGTTTAATTTCCAGTCACATGGTGTGTGGCCTTATATAGACTCTGTTTGTGTACCTTCTCTGCCATCTACTGGTTATTAATAGAATAGAAGGGACATGTTTAGAAATATAAAAAAAATGAATATGTACTTTGCTTTGGGGTGTCTGTTTTGTGACCATATAAACCCCAGTCCGTCACACTCTCCCCTCCTTCAGTTAATGGCTCCCGACATTAAACTCAATTGGTATCTGAACACTATTTAGTGATTTAAGTAACCCAAATAGGTACTTGTTGCCACCAAGGAGCTACGTTAACTACCTGGCATGTCCTGGGAGTAGCTAGCATTGTAGGAGTTTGTATGGTGTGAACCTGACTTGGTATGTATCTTGGCTGACCTAGTGTGTCATACGTAAAGATCTCTTTAGGCTTAACTTGTCTGGTAGATCTTCTGACAGGAGTTGAGTCTTCTCCATCAACATCATTTTCCATTTGCATATCTTGGTTCACAGGTAAGTTTTGACTTAATGAGGGTAATTCTGCAGTGTCTAGTCCCACCATATCTGTAGCCCAGATTTGGTCGCCAACTACTGTTCCATCATTTTGTTCTTGTTCAAGATTGGGTGTGGTAGTTGTAGGATAGAACTCTTCAGCAGAAACTCTTAATGGGATTTTCTGTACGTTTTGAGAGTTTGGTTGAGACACAACACAATCATGACTTTCTGTAGTCTCTGGTATATAAGGATAATACCATCTTTCTTCATCTGAACATTCCTCCTCCTGGTCCACATCCATTCTGGCATCCTTTCTGTTACTTGATTGTCTTTGTTTCATCGGTACTCTTGGAATGTGTCCTTCAATTGGTAGGTCATTTACTGGTAGTAAAAGATTTCTGTGCAGTACTCGGATAGTCTTTTTACCACTTTCAGGCTGAATTTTGTACACAGGCCCATCTTTGATTCTTTCTACCACTTTGTGTACTGATTCTTCCCAGTATGAACGAAGTTTACCAGGTCCTCCTCTTTCAGAGAGATTTCGTACTAAGACCCGATCACCCGGTTGAAGAGGTGCTCCTTTTATCTGTTTGTCATAGTACTTCTTCCCTTTAGCAGATGATTTTTTGCTATTCTCGGATGCGATTTTGTAAGCTTCTTGCATTCTAGATGCCCATTTCTGAGTAAATGTTGGTTGACTTTCTGATTCCTTTTCCAAATTTAGGTTGAGCATTAGGTCAATTGGCAAACGAGGAGATCTTCCATACAATAGAAAGAATGGCGAGTATCCTCTGGCTTCATGCCTGGTGCAATTGTATGCATGAACCATATGTGGAAGATGTTCTTTCCAATCTGACTTTTTCTCTTCCTCTAAGGTGCGAAGCATCTGTAACAAAGTACGGTTCAGTCTCTCCACTGGGTTACCCTGTGGATGGTATGGAGTAGTTCTTGAATGAGAAATCCCTGCCAATCGTTGCAATGTCTGAAATAAGTTGTTTTCAAATTCTCTTCCTTGGTCATGGTGGAGTTTCTCTGGATAGCCAAAACGTGGTATGAAATCTTGAAAGATCTTTTCTGCCGCCGTTTTTCCAGATTTGTTCTTAGTTGGATACGCTTGTGCAAAGCGTGTGAAATGGTCAACTATTACAAGTATATACTCATATCCTCCTTTGCTTTTCTCCAAGTGAAGATAATCAATGGATACTAACTCCAAAGGTGAACTGGTAGTAATCGAACCCATAGGTGCTCTTTCGGTGATATTTGGACGCTTTTGTTTGATGCAGCTGCACTTCTTCAGCACATATTCATCAATGTCTCTTTGCATAAATGGCCAGTAAAATCGTTCACGTGCTAGGTGGGTTACCTTGTCAGTACCAATGTGACCCATGTCATCATGAAGATTTCTTAAGACCAATGGTTTTAACTTTTCTGGTAGAACTAGCTGTTTTCGGGTTCCAGAGTGTCGGTAGAGGATTCCTTCATCGACTCTGAGTTTATTCCATTCATGTATCAAACGTCTTGTTTTGCTGGTCATACTCTCCTTTTCTTTGTGGTTTGGAATCCAGTCGTTCTCCTTAAGCCAGACCACTTCTCTAATGTTGGTATCGTCTTGTTGTAATGCTCTGATATTCTCCTGAGTCATTGGGCAGATTGTCTGTCCTTTCAGCAATTCTTCGGCCACATCACTTTCTGAGTGAAGAGTCAATGAAGCCACCCATAATGCCTCTTCTTCGTCAACAGCTTTGCTCCCTTGCCACATAGCTGACACAACCTCAGATGGTACAAGCTCTGTGTACTCACTCAGATTCTTCGTGAGTTCCACCGGAAATCGTGACAGTGTATCTGCGTCTGCATTCAGTTTACCTGGCCTGTACTTGATATCGAAGTGGAAATCAGCCAACTCGCCAACCCAGCGATGACACAGCATTCAGTCTGGCAGTACTCAATACATATGTCAATGGGTTGTTGTCTGTGTAAACGGTGAATGTTGGAGCGTAGTACAAGTAATCTCTGAATTTGTCACAGACTGCCCACTTGAGAGCTAAAAACTCAAGTTTACCAGAGTGAAGATGGTAATTGCGCTCTGCTGGAGTCAATGTTCTGGAGCCAAACCCAATAACACGAAGTTTTTCTCCTTGTCGTTGGTATAGTACAGCACCTAGGCCTTCATTGGAAGCATCAGTGTGTAAGACGAAGGGTAAGTCAAAATCAGGGTATGCTAGAATTGGTGGATTGGTTAGCATGTCCACCAGTCTGGATACTACAGCTTGATGTTTGGGTGTCCATTGAATCAGTGTTTTAGATGGCACTTGTGCTGTGTTCCCGTTTTTCTTTGTAGATTCCCTCCGATTGTTTTTGGGGATGGAGGTAGCAGATTCTTTCTCAGTGTTCTGCAAAAGTTCATACAGTGGTTTAGCAAGTCGAGAGAAATCTTGAATGAAGGACCTGTAGTAGCTCAGGAATCCTAACAAAGATCTGACTCCTCCCACTGTTTTTGGTTCTTTCCTTTTCAAATGTAATACCGCTTCAAGATCTTTTGGGTCAATTTTTATGCCTTCTTCTGACACCATTCGTCCAAGGTATCGAATCTGTCGTTTAAAGAGTTCACACTTCTTCGGTCTAAGTTTGATACCATGCTCACGCATTCGACTAAGCACTTGCCTAATATCATTGACATGCTCCTGAAAAGTTTTGGAGTAGCAAAGTACGTCATCCAAGTATGGAGAACAACATTTGTCTCTGATGCCCTCTAATACATTCTCCATGCATCTCTGAAAAGCTGCTGGGGCATTCGTTAATCCAAATGGAATACGGTTCCACTCCAGGAGTCCCCAGGGGGTGCTGAAAGCCGTCAGATGTCTGGAGTCTTCATGCACAAAGCCTTGATAATACGCACTACCCTGGTCCAGGATTGAGAACCACGTAAATCCTCCTAAGCTATCCAGCAGATCTTGTATTCTGGGTAGTGGATGTCTATCTGGGATAGTCTTTCGGTTTAACTCCCTAAAGTCAACACATAGTCGTAGGCTACTGTCCTTCTTTCGAACACAAACAACTGGTGATGAGTATGCGGAAGAAGATTTTGTTACCCAACCTCGGTCAAGAAGATTTTGGATATATTCTTTCACTTCTTTGTATAGGGGTTTCGGTATCGAATTGTAGCGTTTCTGGACAGTAGTTTCATCTTTCAGATTTATCCTCAGTTTCAGGTTAGGGATGCATCCTATGTCTCCCTCATCTCGAGCAAAGACATCTGATTCATCATATAACATTTGTCTCGCTATCTCCTGTTCTTCTTCTGAGAGATCTTCCAAATTGACAGGTGGGTGCCACTTAACAGATTTGTTAGTGGGTAGCTGATTTCCAGTGTCCACTTGATTCAACTGGTTTACATGAAACACCCTTTTCTTCTGATCAATTCCCTTTCCATCGTCTTTGTTTGGAGACAATGGTAGAATCTCAGCTGCTGGAGAGATGGTACCCAATACTGTTCTGGGTGGAAGGTAGATGTCATGTTGAGCACAGTTCAGTATAGGTATCTTCACCAGTTTAGAGAACCCATTTGGCACATCTACCACTGAAGGAAATAGTTCAAGTCCTTCCTCAACTGGATATTCGGGAAGTGGTTCAAATGACATGATTCCTCCTTTCGGCCACGCTCTAATTCTGCATTTGACTTCACAGAGCTCGCCTCCTTTAATCTGGAGTCCCTTCTTCCCCACTTTGACCATACGACTATCGAATATTTCTCCTGGGTCAGTTGCTTGGCTGACAGCATTGACAATGTTATTCGCTACACTCTGTCTTACTTTCATAGCTTCACTCAGCAAGATAGTCAGGTTTTGGGTGCTGTTTGGTCGGTCACGGTTTTCTCTGATCAATTCTTCGATAACATTAAACCCAAGAATTGGATTGTCATTACAGCAGTCACTCACCAGCATTGGCACATAAATGGCTGAGTTTCCATGTCCACTACTTTTGAATTCCAGGCAGACTTCAATCCATCCGAGGAATGGAATGATAGAACCATTTGCAGCTGTAATGGATAAGTTGTCATCACAAAGTAAATCTTGTATGTGCCTAATAGAGACACTGGGTAGAAACTTTTCTAACCATGCCTTCCCGACAATGCTGACCTGAGCTCCTGTATCCATCAACATGTCAACCGGTACACCATTCATCTGACACGACAGTAGGCATTTTCCTCCAATTAATTGTGCTACGTGTTGTTTGGAGAATCCATTCTCTTTTGGGAGTGTTCTAGTTGACGGGTGGGTGAATACCCTGTTTACCTTAGCATGGGACAGATCATTTGAGGTGGTCACTGGTTGTCCCTTTCCCAGTGACCGTCTGTCGTTTCCCGACTGCCTTCTTTTCTTCAAGCAATCAACCGCTCTGTGTCCTGTCCAACCACAGTAGAAACAATGGTAGCAGTTCTGACTCTCTCGTTTAATGCAATCATCACACCTGGGCTTGCAGTGAGTTGTATCTGGAACTTGAACATTGGTTAGTGGCTTAGTCATTTGGTTTCCAACAAGAGGAGTTAGCTTCATCATCTTTTCCAGGTTCTTTGTGAGAGCAGAGACCTGTGTTGTTAGTTCCATTAATGCAGTGTGATTTGCTCTAGCATCTCCCTCAACTCCCTTTTGGAAGGTGTCTTTTTCGCTATTCCCTGGTGTCTGTGATGAATGAACAGTAAGAGGTTTATGTTTAGGTGCACTGTTTAAGCGTCTCTGCCTTTCTGTTTCCTCATCAACTGATCTGGTGACCTGCTCTATGATAAAGTCATCCGTTACTGTCAAATCAGACACATAAGGCTTGATATCTCGTCTAACATTAGAATTTTTCTCATTTAGTCCCTGATACAGTGTATGAAGGAATATGCCTTGCACCAGTTTTTTGTCATAGTTAAACTCTTGCCTATCATGTTGTGATGTAGACAGAACTTTTTGTTTTAACCCCACTAGCCTGTAAACAAATTGTTGTGCTGTTTCTCTTTCTTGCTGGGCAGCATTGCTAAGGTCCTGAAATAACTCATTACCACTTCGTTCTCTCATATGTGACTTCAAAAACCTTTTCAATTCAGCAACAGTAAGATCATCTTTGTCAGTCAACATATCTTTAAAATTACCAGGTTTGATTATTCTCAACACTGTGCGTATAATTTCAGATTCAGGGAATTTTTCTGTTAGACCCTCGTCAATTTGTCTGCACACGCTACTGTAACTCATGTCCGAACCATGATCTGAAATTACACCACCATGCATTTTAAATTCTCTACGTGGCAATAAAGCAACAACATCAGTTAATCTCACCACCTCCGATACCTGTTCAGTCCTTGCAGTTCCACTACTTATTTTTTTTGCAGCGGTAGCAATGTCCACAGTTGGTGTACTTTCCTTGTTAAGTTTTAGTTCATTGATCTTGTCTTGGATGATGAGTAGGTAAGACATACCTTGATCTTCCAACTTTTCCAGCTGATCACTTCTCAAGTAGTCTTCAATAAATTCAACAAGTTCCATTTCGTTGGTACCAGTCACTGATGGAACGTCCACGTCTCTTTCATCTCCCAGCGTAATAGCGAGGCTATGCAGCTGTTCTTCATTAAGCAGATGAATTTGTTTCCGGATATCCCACATCAGTGCACGATGAGGAGACGCCATCTCTGTTGCAATCTGAAGACTTGCACTCACGAGGCAGATGACACTCACGACTCTCCTTGTAGCTTTGTAGCAGGCTCACGCTTGTCTCGCACTTCCCTCTCACTGGTAACACAACGAATCCCGGCACACGAGCCCCCAAAATGTTACCGGCCTCAAAATGTGAATTAAGAGAGCCGATGATTGTAGACGCGATGAGATAAGGTGATCAGCTTGGCGTGGACTGCAAAGAATCACACAAACAGCATGAGATATGACCACTGACTTTATGGCTGGAAGTAGTTTTATTTTTACATAACAATACATCTTTTACATTTTTATAGTCACATGTTTATAACCATTAACAATATATATAATACCGATTTTAACTAAAGTATTTTAAAACGTAGTTATAACAATGAACATTACTATATTTTAATAACATGTATATCCCTGTTATTCAGTGTTATAGATAATTATCTTTATCTCTCTGGTACACTTTAAGTGTGCAATAATCATACTAGCAATGCATTGCTTTAATACAAATATTATCATGGTGGTACTCTTTTTTAACCACTAGATGGTGCACATTGCATGTCTGTATGATGCAATACATAAGCTTTACATACAATAGGTTTTTTTCTATATTAAATAACAGAAAACATGTGCTTCTATAAATCTATGCCATTTCCAATAAATCAGGTTTAAATATACCTATTTAGAACGGTTTAGTGTTTATCATAGACATTTGTTCTGACTAATGCAGTATTTTCATGTTCTTATGCACTTTTCCCTTGTTTCTGACACATGCTGTTCTAAACTTCTAATTACAGCAAAACTATAGCATAAAATCTGCTGAGACTTTTTCTGCATCTGCTCAAGATGTTTAGGAATCTTTCTATCACAGGTTAATACAGATTAGGAACAATTTAGAGTACATACCTGCAAAGAATCACACAAACAGCATGAGATATGACCACTGACTTTATGGCTGGAAGTAGTTTAATTTCCAGTCACATGGTGTGTGGCCTTATATAGACTCTGTTTGTGTACCTTCTCTGCCATCTACTGGTTATTAATAGAATAGAAGGGACATGTTTAGAAATATAAAAAAAATGAATATGTACTTTGCTTTGGGGTGTCTGTTTTGTGACCATATAAACCCCAGTCCGTCACATAAACACAGGATCTGCAGGTGAGTCATCTGTACACAACAATAGGGCAGAGCTGGGCAGCATTAGTACCAGCACTTCACACTGAGATATCGGGACACAGCACAGGGCTAAAACTTCAAGGGACAAGGGAATTTAAACTGGGATAATTGGCAAGTATGAGGCAGCTGCTATGGGCCCCACAACAATGACAGGGCCGAGGGCAGCTGGCCCATTTGCCCTGCCTTAAAGACGGCCCTGGTGGGGTCACAGACGTGACAGCTTCCCAACACAGGCAGGGCCCTGTCTGACCACTGGAACCTCTTTACATCAAATCAGAATCTGCCTTAAAGTGGTTGTAAACCCTTACAACATACTTATTATAGGCTTACCTGTAGCTACCTTGGTTATCTCCTAAACCTGAACGGTTTGGGAGATAACCCCTGTATTTGCATGTGCCAACATCTTCGGCACATGCACACTGAAGCAAACTGAAGCAATGGCATGGACGTGCTGTTGCTTCAGTGAGTGTGCCATTATGCTCCTGCGTGCATGTGACGTCATCACGGCTCCAGCCAATCACAACGCCGGAGCCCGCGATACCCGGAAGTAACTCCGGGAGCGATCTTGGCCACCGAATCGGTGTACAAGGATGGTTGTGGGGGCTTCAATCTCAGGTAAGTCATTCATAATGAGCTAGTATGCTATGAATACTAGCTCATTATGCCTTTGCTTTGCAGGTTTGTTTTTTGTTTTGTTTTTTGTCCTAGGGTTTACAACCACTTTAATGATTGGAGAACTGGTTGTAATTTGGGAATTTGTTGCTGGCATAGTAACAGTTCCGCAAAAGGGGAAGCTCCTCTTGTTAGCCTCCTCCCCTTCTCCGCTGCCACATTAGGGACCTTTGTGTGGGGGGGGGGGGGGGGGGGGCAACGGATACCTGGTTTTGACAGGTGCCTTCTTTCACTTCCGGCTGACTTTGCTACAGCAAACTCAACCAGAAGTTCAGCCCCCCTCTTCCTTTGCCCGCTGCCGTGCCATTAAGACCCCTTTCACATGTGTTTATTTCAGACGTTTTAGTGCTAGAAATCGTGCTGGTAAAGTGCTTGAAAACCGCCTTCCATTAATTTCAATGTGATTTTTTTCACCCTGGGGCGGTGTGATTTCGGGACGTTAGGAAAAGTCCCGCAAGCAGCATCTTTGAGGCGGTTTGGGAGCATTGTATACAGAGCTCCCAAAACACCCCTGCTCAATGCAATGAATGAATGAAAAGCGATTCGGAAGCGCTGCAACACAAGTGTTTTTAACCCCTTCTTTGGGGTTAAAAGAACCCTGCTAGCGGCTGAAACGTGGCGCAAAAGCACAGCTTAAACAGCACTAAAGTGCTGCTAAAACAAGCAACACTTTAGCGCTAATGGCCGGCGCTCGCAGTGTGAAAGGGGTCTTGCAAAGTGCAGCATGGTTCTCATATGCACAGTAGGGAACCGGCTATGAAGCTGCCTTTTGCTGAGATGTGGCAGCAGTACTCGAGAGACAATTGAAAAATCGGCTCAGGTGAAGACACTGATGGATTCGTGGACAGGTGTCCTAATATTAAAAGTCAGCAGCTACAGTATTTGTAGCTGCTGACTTTTATTTTTTCTGAAAGAGCCTGGAGCTCCACTTTAACCCCTTAAGCTCCAGAATATTTTAGCCCCTTCATGACCAGGCCATTTTTTTCTATTCAGCATTGCCTTACTTTTTTTTTGTTTCATAAAGATCGTATTAAAGTTTTTCACGTACAATACAGTAAATGGTTCCATAGACATAACTCGCGTTAAACTAGTATCAGTGGCGGCTGGTGCTCACAGTTTTTGGGGGGCGCAAACAAACGGAAAAATTCTGAAAAAAACCCCATCAATTGCTACCTCACTGTACCATCAATCACAGCCACTGTGCCATCAATTGCGTCCACTGTACCATCAAACGCAGCCACTGTGCCACCAAACGCAGCCACTGTGCCATCAAACACAGCCACTGTGCCATCAAACGCAGCCACTGTGCCCATCAATTGCCACCACTGTGACCATCAATTGCCACCACTGTACCATCAGACGCAGCCACTGTGCCAACAAATGCAGCCACTGTGCCATCCAACACAGCCACTGTGCCATCAAATGCAGCTATTGTGCTCCATCAAATACAGCTGCTGTGCCCATGTTATGCAGCCACTGTGCCCATCATATGCAGCCACTGTGCCCATCAAATGCAGCATCACTGTGTCCATCAAACACAGCCTCACTGTGCCCCATCAAATGCTCCCACTGTGCCCCATCAAATGCAGCCACTGTGCCATAACAAATGCTGCCGGTGTGCCCCCTGCCCGCCGTCTGTACTTACCCTGTCTCGGTGGCGATGGGACAGCTCCTCGATGTATTCTCCTATCCTCTCTTCCAATCCTCTGCTATGACTGGATGCCTGACACAGCACCTGTCGTTTCAGCCATTCAGGTGTTGGGTAACAGATCCGAGCACCTGATTGGCAGAGAGGCAGTTTAGAGTTAGGAAAGCGAATATTAATTTGCTTTTCTAACACAGATGAGTGACCTGCGAACACCCAGCATGGCGCTCACAGGTCACCCTTTTTGACACCTATTAGAGCCTAATGTATTGAAAACAAAATGTATTCTAACACATGATAAAAAAAGAGGAAAAAACGCGCTTATCAAATAAGAAACTAGGAGAAAGCAGCAACCCAAATGTTATACTACATTTAGCATAATGGAAAAAAGGGCGGGTTGCGCTGAAAAAAAGTTACTAAACAAAAAATACACCTGTGTGAAAAAACTCCAATAACTTTAACTTAATAATTTATCAATCCTATGCGAAAAAGTTTTAAGTGCAAGGAAATTTAAGCAATCACATAAAAATAATAAGTGCTAGATCTATGAAGACAGCAAATATATCTCAATATTGTTCATAAAAACCCCACAAATGATGATGGATACTCAGATAAGTGTGAACAGTAAGAAAAAAAGGGGTGGGCTACGCTAAAAAAATATTATAAGAATAATACTTATAAGCGAAAAAAAACTTAAAGTGAAAAACTTTAGGAAATAACTGTTTAGTTAATATCAACTATACCAGAAGATAGAATTATATTAGGTATAGGTAACAAATATATATCAATATTGTCAGTGAAGACACCATAAATAATAATGAATTATCCTAATATGATGTGAACATTCAAAGAAAGGAACAATGTGACATCCAATGACCAATTGCCTTAAAACATAATAAAACATCAATATATGTGAAAAAAAATTATAACATTGAATATTAAAGTGTTCGTAAAGTCCATGAAAAGTATCTAGTGCAATTAAATAAATGCAATTAAATAAATACAATTCAGGTAATTGCTGCAATAATCAATGTGCTCATATAATATATATATGCCCAAAAAGAAAAATGCAAAATCAGAGGGCATAAACAATGTGCAAAAAACAATATTAAAAGACACAGTGAATCTGTAAATCATAAATGTTCATAAATTCCCGTTCGTGCAGATGCTTTGTGAGCTATAAACAAAGTCCATGCATAAAAGTGCCTTCCGCAGTGTATACTAATCCAGTGATTCAATTCAGTGCCAAGCCAGTGCACCACCTGTTTCCCCAGCCTCTCACCTCCAATACTTGATACAGAAGCACAATTTAAAAGCCAGAGCTATTTCCTCCACAATCATCCAGTGGTTAGTATCCAGCTGACTTTTTCTTTCCCTGGTTCTCCACCTCTCACATAAGTAAAGAACAGAAGGACAAGGGGGCTCTCATGTGTAGTATCCAAATAAAGCGATTTTAATAACAAACAATAGTAACTTACAGTTCAGTAAATGACAACGAGTAGATGTAGCAACAATCCGAACTTCCGGAGACTGAACTGTAAGTTACTATTGTTTGTTATTAAAATCGCTTTATTTGGATACTACACATGAGAGCCCCCTTGTCCTTCTGTTCTTTACTTATGTGAGAGGTGGAGAACCAGGGAAAGAAAAAGTCAGCTGGATACTAACCACTGGATGATTGTGGAGGAAATAGCTCTGGCTTTTAAATTGTGCTTCTGTATCAAGTATTGGAGGTGAGAGGCTGGGGAAACAGGTGGTGCACTGGCTTGGCACTGAATTGAATCACTGGATTAGTATACACTGCGGAAGGCACTTTTATGCATGGACTTTGTTTATAGCTCACAAAGCATCTGCACGAACGGGAATTTATGAACATTTATGATTTACAGATTCACTGTGTCTTTTAATATTGTTTTTTGCACATTGTTTATGCCCTCTGATTTTGCATTTTTCTTTTTGGGCATATATATATTATATGAGCACATTGATTATTGCAGCAATTACCTGAATTGTATTTATTTAATTGCATTTATTTAATTGCACTATTTGCACTTTGTGAGGTGATTCACACTCATTGCACTTTCTATATATATTTTTCAGTTTACTATTGATTAGTTATTCTTTTATGGTGAGCGCCGCAATTTATTTATTTATTGTTTCACTAGTAGTGTGGAGATCACTATTCTTGCAGGCTGCTTCCACACTTTAATATGATTTAAAAAATTTTTTTTTTTTTTTTTTTTTTTTTTTTTTTTTTTTTTTCTTTTTGGTTTGTTACACTTAGATTAGTAAGGTGAAGCGCACTAGTACCCTCTAATATATACATGAAAAGTATCTATTTTCAAAGTATTCCACGGTGATATGGTGACAGCATAAATATCCAAAACGAACGTGAACCGTGCACAACCTCCACCACAGATATTACTGCCGCTTACCGAAGGTGTATGGTTCCTTGTTACAGAGAACCATGCAGAGCGGATGACTGATTCCCCCAGTCCAGGGTTTTCACAAATGGATGCAAAGGAACTCTGGAACCCGTTCGCCTCCAAATACACTCCCTCTCACCGGTTTACATAGAAGGTAATAAAACTCACAATAGTGTAAAACCCAAGTAAATTTTAATCCAATTTACTTGGGTTTTACACTATTGTGAGTTTTATTACCTTCTATGTAAACCGGTGAGAGGGAGTATATTTGGAGGCGAACGGGTTCCAGAGTTCCTTTCTCTAGCCACACCCAGGCCTGATTATTGCCACACCTGTTCACAATCAAGGCATCACTTAAATAGGAGCTGCTTGACACAGTAAGGTCCACCAGAAGATCCTTAAAAGCTACACATCATGCCGAGACCCAAAGAAATTCTGGAACAATTGAGAAAGAAAGTAATTGAGATCTATCAGTCTGGAAAGGGTTATAAAGCCATTTCCAAAGCTTTGGGAATCCAGCGAACCACAGTGAGAGCCATTATCCACAAATGGCAAAGACATGGAACAGTGGTGAACCTTCCCAGGAGTGGCCGGCCGCCCAAAATTACCCCAAGAGCGCAGCGACGACTCATCCAAGAGGTCACAAAAGACCCCACAACAACATCCAAGGAACTGCAGGCCTCACTTGCCTCAGTTAAGGTCAGCGTTCATGCCTCCACCATCAGGAAAAGACTGGGCAAAAATGGCCTGCATGGCAGAGTTCCAAGGAGAAAACCACTGCTGAGCAAAAAGAACATCAAAGCTCGTCTCAATTTCTCCACAACACATCTTGATGATCCCCAAGACTTTTGGGACAACATTCTGTGGACCGATGAGACAAAAGTGGAACTCTTTGGAAGGTGTGTGTCCAAGTATATCTGGCGTAGAAGGAACACTGCATTTCATAAAAAGAACATTATACCAACAGTAAAATATGGTGGTGGTAGTGTGATGGTCTGGGGCTGTTTTGCTGCTTCAGGACCTGGAAGACTTGCCGTGATAAAAGGAACTATGAATTCTGCTGTCTACCAAGAGATCCTGAAGGAGAATGTCCGACCATCTGTTCGTGTACTCAAGCTGAAACGAACCTGGGTTCTGCAGCAGGACAATGATCCTAAACACACCAGCAAGTCCACCACCGAATGGCTGAAGAAAAACAAAATGAAGACTTTGGAGTGGCCTAGCCAAAGTCCTGAACTGAATCCTATTGAGATGTTGTGGTATGACCTTAAAAAGGCCGTTCATGCTCGAAAACCCTCTAATGTAACTGAATTAGGACAATTCTGCAAAGATGAGTGGGCCAAAATTCCTCCAGGACGCTGTAAAAGCCTCATTGCACGTTATCGCAAACGCTTGGTTGCAGTTGTTGCTGCTAAGGGTGGCCCAACCAGTTATTAGGTTTAGGGGGCAATCACTTTTTCACACAGGGCCATGATGGTTTGGATTTTTTTTTCACCTTTAATAATAAACACCTTCATTTACAAATTGCATTTTGCGTTTACTTGTGTTGTCCTTGACTATTGTTTAAATTGGTTTGATGTTCCGAAACACTTAAGTGTGACAAACATGCAAAGGAACAGGAAATGAGGAAGGAGGCAAACACTTTTTCACACCACTGTAATAAGAAAATATTATAGTATTACATAGTAAGTATAAGGGAGCTGGGGGAGGGGACAAATTTGATGCCTAAACATTTTTTACCCTTATGCAAGGAATGCATTAGGGAAAAAAAACATGTTTAGAAAATATGCTGTTGCTAAATGTTTTGACACTGTCAGACACACATTTATTTGTTTATGTGCAGTATTTAAAGAGTTTGGGAAAAACGAATTGAAACGTATTTCTGGTATGGTATGAATACAGCTTGCAAAAATACTTTGCCACAGGCGCTGGCGGTGACTTAACAAGGTCTCACCATTCTCATTTCATTAATTATAAAAACTCTCAGGAGCCCCCAGATCAAAGGTTTAGCATTAGCTATTTAAAAGAAATAAATGACATATTAAAATGTAAAAATGCTGTTATGAGATTACATGGATTTTTTTCTCCCATATTTTCCAATGTCTTCAGAGACCAGGTATATTTGAATGCTCTTCGACTCATTCACCCACCTGCCCTAAAGAAAGAATGTAGTCAAGCACATTAGACAATGCATTGAGCTATGATGGATGACCCAAGAGTTCAATTCCCTAGTAGGGAGAAAGCTTTGATTAGCTTTGTCCTTTTCTTCCCTCTAGCAGCCTAACCTCAGCATTGGCTTTTGAAGGCAAAATCAAACACGGTGCTTTAATGTCCAGGCACTAGCATACAAACTAGATGGCACAACATACTCTTAAAAAAAATGATCCCGAAATATTGACATTCCACAAATGCAAAGGGTGTCTTCTTTACCATTGCCATATGTGCTCATCAACCTACATTGTCTCAGCATCCTTCCTTACCCTGTTGCTTTCTATCAAAAGGGAAATTGAAGAATTTTTTTTTTTTGCTGCTCTATTAAAGCAGTAATTCAGCCCTAAAAAATTTTTTTTTTTAAAGTCAGCAGCTGAAACAAAAGTAGCTGCTAACTTTTAATATGGAGACTTACCTTTCCAGGGTGCCCGCGATGTCGGCCGCCGAGGCTGACATGTCCCTCGGCTCTCGGGTCCCAGCGCTGCCATTCCAGCTAAGGGAAACAGGCAGTGGAGCCTTGCGGCTTCACTGCCCGTTTCCTACTGCGCATGCGCGAGTCACGCGGCGCTTTGTGAATGGGACACGCTGTGTTAGGGAACACATAGTTCCCAGAACACAGCGTGCCCCATTACCCAGAAGACAGCGCGGAGGAAGAGAAGACCGAAGATCACCGAGGAGCAGGAAGAAGGCAGATTAGGAAGACTGCCTAGCAACAGGGATTTCTGGACAGGTAAAAAAAAAATGTTTTTTCAAATGTTTTTTTTATATATTTTGAAGAATATTAATGCATTTATTTTTTATTTTTTAGGGTGGCCCTCCACTTTAAGAACAAAGAGTGACATGTGTAAAATTAGACTAGTAATATATCTCATAGTAGTTCATGTTCTGTGCCTAGGCTGTAATGCCGTGTACACACGACCAGACGTTACGACGGACTAGGTCCGACGGAATGAATATGTCGGATATTACGATCGTGTATGGGCTCCAGTGGACTTTTTTTCCCCAAAAGTCAGACGGACCTAGAAATAAAACATGTTTCATAGCTTTCCGACGGACTCGAGTCCGGTCGAAAATTCCGTTTGTATGCTAGTCTGACGGACAAAAAAACAATGCTAGGGCAGCTATTGGCTACTAGTGATGGACGAACTTCCGACGGGGTGTTTCGCAAAGGCGAACTGCGAACACGGCCAAAAGTTTGCGAACTGCAAAGTTTGCGGCGGACCCCATTGACTTTAATGGCAGGCGAATCTTAAAAAACTCCAGGTCATATTTTCAGCCACAAAATACTTACTAGCTGTGCACACATAGTCCCACAACATGGACATTGACATAACAAAAGTATTAAGTGAATCTAGGATCGACAACGACAAGCATTCTTTTTTTATCTGTGAAATTTTGAAAATTCAGGAGCGCATGGCGGTGAGGCAAGGTCAGGGCAGGCTATGAAGGGGGTGCAGGAGATGATCAGTGCCACAGTCAGGGCAGCGCATTCCTGTGCCAGTGTCCCAGTGTGCCAACCTGTGCTTGAGCCCCTCCCTCTGCTCGGCCCTTACCCCCACCTATGCAGGGCTCCACTGCAGTGGTCCGGAGGTGCCAGTCCAGTGCTGATCCTCAGCCATGGTGCTGGCACTGCCTGCTGATTGGCTTATCCGCTGCTATCTCCCTCACTGTCTGAAACCAGCACCGTGATAGAGACTGAGCACTGACACCAGCACCATGATAGAGACTGAGCACTGACACCAGCACCGAGATAGAGAGCACTGACACCAGCACCGTGATAGAGAGCACTGACACCAGCACCGAGAGAGAGCACTGACACCAGCACCGAGATAGAGAGCACTGACACCAGTACCGTGATAGAGAGCACTGACACCAGCACCGGGATAGAGAGCACTGACACCAGCACCGAGATAGAGAGCACTGAGACCAGCACCAAGATAGAGAGCACTGACACCAGCACCGAGATAGAGAGCACTGACACCAGCAATGAAATAGAGAGCACTGACACCAGCACCGAGATAGAGAGCACTGACACCACACCAGCACTGAGATAGTGTCAGGGCTGGCTTAGCCCTTCCTCCTCTGGGCTGGCCGCTCAGCTGTTGGCTAATTGCCAGCTCTCTTCTCTCTCTTCAGTTACCAGCTGTTCCCGATGATGCTCATCTGGCCTGCATATATAACGTTTTCCAGCTCATTTCTCCTTTGCCTTCACATTTGGTCACATCACTAGCAACCATCTCCTGCTGTTGTTTCAAGACTGGCTTGCTAACATCCCTCCTGGCTTCCATCCTGCTTGCAGTTGCTCTCCGTGGATCCCAGACGTCTGGACTGGCTGATTACCCAATCCGGCTTATGAACTTTGGACTGGCTGACTACCCGATCTGGCTACTGGACTCTGACTTGCTTGACTACGCTTTTTCCTATTTATCTTTTTATTTTTATTAATAAACAAGTGTGATTAGATTGTACTTCTGTCTCTGTCTGTTTCATGGTTCCTGAGTTGGAGAGAGAGCACTGATACCAGCAGCGAGATAGAGAGCACTAACACCACACCAGCACCGTGATAGAGAGCACTGACACCAGCACCGAGATAGAGAGCACTGACACCAGCACCAAGATAGAGAGCACTGGCACCAGCACCAAGATAGAGAGCACTGATACCACACCAGCAACGAGATAGAGAGAGAACACTGACAACAGCACAGAGATAGAGAGCACTGACACCAGCACCGAGATATAGAGCACTGACACCAGTACCGAGATAGAGAGCACTGACACCACACCAGCAGCGTGATAGAGAGCACTGACACCAGCACTGTGATAGAGAGCACTGAGACCACACCAGCACCGAGATAGATAGCACTGAGACCACACCAGCACCGAGATAGAGAGAGAGCACTGACACCAGCACCGAGATAGAGAGCACTGACAGCAGCACTGATACCAGCAACTTGCTGCGGGACCCAAAAATATGACACCGCTCAACCTCTTCAAACAGGAGGGTACAGGCATATAGTACAGTGTGCTTTTTTTGTAAAAGGAAGTGAGCCAAAGGTAGAAAAAAGGTCTGTGTGCTCGATTAAATGAATAGTTTATAGAGTTATGCATATACATGGTCTACTGGTCACATGTGTTGAATTCCTTCGAGATCCATGCCTCATTCATTTTTATAAATGTGAGGTAGTCAACACTGTCGTGAGCTAGGCGAGTGCGCTTATTGGTCATGATCCCCTCTGCTGCGCTGAACGTCCTTTCGGACAGGACACTGGACGAGGGGCAAGCCAACAGTTCGATTGCAAATTGGGCAAGCTCTGGCCAGAGGTCAAGCCTGCCCACCCAGTAGTCCAGGGGTTCATCACTCAGAGCATCCACATCGGCCGTTAACCCGATGTAGTCAGACACCTGTCGGTCTAGGCATTCCCTGATGCTCGATCCGGATGAGACCTGTTGATCGGTCAGCTGAAAGAATGACCTCATATCAGAAGTCCCCAACACATCTTCAAACCGGCCTCTTCTTGCAGGTGCTGTTGGATTGGTACCCGCAACTCTTTCTCTGGGAGTAGGAATTCCTCCTCTGCCAGCGCACGCAAAAGCAGAATGCAGCATTTCTCGAAGCAAGGCATGGAAGTGCTCCATTCTGACAGCCCTCTGTGACGGTGGTAGCATTTCCGCAATTTTGTGTTTGTACCGGGGGTATAAGTATGTTGCCACCCAGTACTGGTCCTTGACCTCTATGCTTTTTATACAGGGGTCCCTGTTAAAACACTGGAGCATGAAGGCCCCCATTTGCACTAAACTGGAAGTGGTGTGGTGGCCTGGCTCCTGCTCATCATCCAGGATAATGTTGTGCTCCTCGTTCTCCTCTCCCCATCCACGCACAACAACAGGGATCCCAGAAAGGTTTAAAGCATGCTCTTCTTGCTCCTTCTCATCTGCCCCGGCACCATCCTCCTCTGAGCCCTCTTCAGACACCTGTTGTTGACTTGTCTCAGATAGAGTAGCCCCCCGGGGAATTCATCCAGCATTGCGACTTCCTCATCTTCCTGCTCCTCCACGGCTTGATCAATGACATGACGCAATGCATGCTCCATAAAGAAGGAATAAGGTACCATGTCACTAATGGCGCCATGGCTGCGACTGACCAGTTTGGTGATCTCATCAAATGGCCGCAGAAGTTTGCATGCGTCGTGCATGAGCAGCCACTGGCACGGTGAAAAAAACCAAGCCCCCCAGAACCTGTTCTGCCGCAGAGTTCGTACAGGTAGTCGTTAACTGCACGTTTCTGCTGGAGAAGCCTATCAAGCATATAGAAGGTTGAGTTCCATCGCTTCGGGCAATTGCAAATAAGACGTCTGACTGGCAGATTGTGTCGCCACTGAATGTCAGCAAGGCGAGCCATGGCCGTGTAAGATCTTCTGAAATGGGCCGAGATTTTCCTTGCCTGCCGCAAGATGTCCTGGACCCCAGGGTATTGGACACCGAATCGCTGCACGACCAAGTTTAAGATGTGTGCCATGCATGGCACTTGTGTAATTTTGCCCTGTTTCAATGCGCTAAGCAGATTGGCACCGTTGTCACACACCACTTTACCAACTGTCAAATTGAGCGGTGTTAGCCACTGATCTGCCTGTGAATGCAAAGCTGAAAGGAGTGCAAGGCCAGTGTGGCTCTTGGCTTCCAGGCATAACAGACGCAGCACAGCATGGCAACATCTCACCTGGCATGTCAAATAGGTTCTGGGGATCTTGGGCGGCGCAGCGGAAGAGACGCTAGCAGTGGAAAAGGAGGAGTCAGCCGAGGAGGAGAGGGAGGAGGATGGAGTAGGAGGAGGAGAAGAATAGGCAGGCCTGCATGCAATCCGTTACATGCTTGATGGCCGTCAGAAGGTTCACCCAGTGGGCAGTAAAAGTTATATACCTTCCCTGCCCGCGTCTGCTAGACCATGTGTCTGTGGTCAGATGTATCTTGGCACCGACACTGTGTGCCAGAGATACATTCACTTGCCGCAGAACATGGCCATATAGCTCTGGGATGCCCTTCTGTGAGAAATACTTCCTTCCTGGGACCTTCCATTGTGGTGTTCCAATGGCCACAAATTTTCGAAAGGCCTCTGAGTCCACCAGTTTATATGGCAGTAGTTGGCGGGCTATCAGTTCTGACAAGCCAGCCGTCAACCGTTGGGCAAGAGGGTTATCCGGCATCATCATTTTTTTATGCTCGAACATTTGGCCCACGGAAGCCTGCCTTTTTGCAGAAAAACATGAGGACGGCATGATGGAAGGTGGAGTGGAGGACAATTGTGAGGAGAGAGGAGAAGGAGAAGTAGAAGACGAGGCTGGACGGTGAGAGCCTGGAGTGTGGCTTTGTGGGTTCCGTTGCTCCCACTGGACTCAGTGATGGCAGCTCATGTGCCTTCTTAAGGCGGTCGTCTCTAGGTGAGTGTTGGGCTTACCGCGACTTATGCGTTGACTGCAAAGATTGCAGATGGCAACACTATTGTCAGCAGCGGACACGTTAAAAAAAGCCCACACTGCGGAGCCATGTGCCGGCCTCCTGGGAGAACCAGATGTGACTGTACATGGTTGATGCCTCGCTCCTGATACATTAGCAGTCTGCTTTGTCCCTCCTGTGCAATCTAAGTTCCGCCATCTTCTCCTCCCTATCTGCTGGTCCATATCTCCCTCTGAACTCCCCTCCTCTTCCTCTCTTGTGGGCACCCACATGACATCACTAGACACGTCATCATCGACATCACCTTCCCCACCGCTATAATTAGAGATCTCGGAGTAGGCAGCAACAGCGGGGACCAACCTCCTTGGGCTGATCTGGGTACTGTCGTCAGACTGCTGAGTGGCAGTTGTTGCTACCTCCTCTTCCTGATCCAATGCCAAGAATGGCTGTGCATCGGAAATGTCTTGTGATGGATCGGAAAATAATTCCTGTGACTCAAGCGGAAGGTATATGGTGGTGGTGGTGGTAGTGTCTTTGGGGGTGCACACTGCAGAGAGTGAAGAGGGTGGCAGATCGAGGGGATGAGGAGGGTGCAGAAGAGAAAGGCTGAGTGAGCCACTCAACCAAGTCTGGTGCATCCTTTGACGTATTCGCACGCACCTTCTGCAATTTGCCACTTTGGCTCAGGTCTGTTGCTCCTGCCCTACCCCTACCACCCCTGCGGAAGGGCCTGCCTCTTCCTCTGCCTGTCATTTTTAAATGACCCTGTGACAAAAGTCTCTAGAGAAGTGCAGTATGTATGTGGAAGAAGGTATATAACACCCCGTAGTATCGCTGCAGAACCGCTCAGCAGTCACAATGCTGCACAGTGGAAATGCACTATACTATGCTTTCTATATGTTCAAGTATTTTATACGTGTATTACACCCCTATATACTGCACACCAAATAGTACACCTATACCAGTGCTTAAAAGGACCTTTGTGGACATAGTAGCTAGTGATTTGCAGACTGTCCCTCATTCCCTACACTGATAAAAGACAGCTGCAGTATCGGTCAGCACTTAGCTCAGCAGTCAAGTATAATAGGCTTTCTATATTTGAAAGAAAGTATATTATACGTGTACAACCCTATATACTGTACACCTATACCAGTCCTTAAAAGGACCTTTGTGGACCTAGATTTGCAGACTGTCCCTCAGTCCCTACACTGATAAAAGACAGCTGCAGAATCGGTCAGCACTCAGCTCAGCAGTCAAGTATAATAGGCTTTCTATATTTGAAAGAAAGTATATTATACGTGTACAATCCTATATACTGTACACCTATACCAGTCCTTAAAAAGACCTTTGTGGACCTAATAGTAATAGCTAGTGATTAAACTGACTGCCCCTGCTCCACACAGCGTCCTGTCCCTACACTGATAAAAGACAGCTGCAGAATCGGTCAGCAGTGCACTCAGCAATCAGCAGCACAGCAGTCAGCAGCAGTGCACCAGAACCCTATATACTGTACACCTATACCAGTCCTTAAAAGGACTTTTGTGGACCTAATAGTAATAGCTAGTGATTAAACTGACTGTCCCTGCTCCACACAGTGTCCTTTCCCTACACTGACAAAAGACAGCTTCAGAATCGGTCAGCAGTGCACTCAGCAATCAGCAGCACAGCAGTCAGCAGCAGTGCACCAGAACCCTATATACTGTACACCTATACCCGTCCTTAAAAGGACTTTTGTGAACCTAATAGCTAGTGATTTGTGTCACTACAGTCTGTCCCTGCTCCACCCAGCAATCTCTCCCTACACTGACAAAAGACAGAATGTAAAATGGCCGCCAGATCAGGTCTATTTATAAGGTAGGGGGAATGTCCAATTTCCCATGTGCTGAAATGTCTCAATTGGCTGTCCTGTACCCCATGATGGATGTGTCATCATTGGTCAAAGTTCTTTCACAATGTAAATGCATATGTCCACCACGCGAACAGCGCCAGAAATCCGCCGGTTTGACAAATCGCGAACACGCAAAATTTGCCAGGAACCAACCGTCGGGTGAACCGCAAGGCCATCCCTATTGGCTACTGGCTATGAATTTCCTTATTCTAGTCCAGTCGTACGTCATCACGTTTGAATCCATCAGACTTTGGTGTGCTTGTGTGTGGCCAAGTCCATTCGTTTGGAAAGTCCATCGGAACTCCTCCGAAAGTCCGCCGGGAAGACCGTCAGACTCAGACCTAGTCCGTCGAAAAGTCTGGTCGTGTGTACGCGGCCTTAGCCTCAGAATAGCAGTGGGAGGCTTGCTTATGGAGATATTTCCAGGCTCATTAGGTTGGGTCTAAAGTGGTTCTAAAGATGCAAGTTTTTCTTTACCTTAATGCATTCTATACATTAAGGCAGTGGTCTCCAAACTGTGGCCCAGGGTCTGCTTGCCTCTATTCAGCCTATGGGGTACTATTCTTCCCACTGACACCAACAATTGGGCACTATTATTCCCACTGACCAGTGGTGGCTTTTTTTTGGAGGGGGCAAACAACCACCCCCCAGGTTGGCCGGCAGCACCCCCCCCCCCACCCTGTTGGTTGGTCCGGTCACCCGCACCTTACCGTGCAATCGGTTGGTCATTTAGCCCAGCACTTACCCCATCTAGGTTTTTTTGAGGGGGAGACAACCACCCTCCCGGTTGGCCGGCAGCACCCCCCCACCCTGTTGGTCGGTCAGGTCACCCGCACCCTCCCGGTGATAGGTAGGTCATCTAGACCTGCACTTACCCCATCTAGGTCGCAGGTGGACAACTCTCCTACCGGCGGCAGCTTCCATCGTGTCTTTTCCTCCTCTGCATCATGGCGGCTTCTGCCGTGCGTCTCCTCTCTCCTCCTGCTAGGTATCCAATAGGATCGCCTGTCCAATCGGGTGACGGGTCTCAAGACCCACTTCCTGATTGGTGGAGGATCAGTGTGACAATAGTGGACTGTGCCTCAAACCCAACCATTTTGAAGCCTATTAGAGCCTCACGTGCTTAAAAAAAACACAAAAAACTGTGTAATCCATGCATCTAGAGCCCCGCATGTACATTAGGGTGCTTGACACATGGATGGGGGTGGGCGGCTCCCGTGTGCCCCTAATGGACAGGCCGCCACTGCTACTGACACCAACAATTGGCCACTATTCTTCCCACTGACACCAACAATTGGGCATGATTATTCCCACTGACACCAACAATTGGACACTATTCTTCCAACTGACACTAATGTTGGCCCACTATTCTTCCCACTGAAACCAACGATGGGGCACTAACAATTCCCCTAATACCAATGATGGGGCATGGACCGGCCCACAAAATTCTTAAGCACAGTAAACTGGAATTGTGTTTACAAAGTTTGGAGACCTCTGCATTAAGGTAAAACACCTTCTGCATAACTCTTATTCTTATTGTGGGTTTGGAAGAAAATGGCCAACATCAGTTGTAGTGGGCATTTGCAGAAGCAGCAATAACAGCCTAGGCATCCAATTAATAGGTCAAGCCTAAAGTATATGCAAACCCTAGTGGATTTGCTCTCTAAAACAGAGGTGCCCAACCCCCTGGCCCCAGACTGGTACCGTTCCGTGGCCTGTTAGGAACTGTGCTGCAATGCAGGAGCTTAGCGTTGGGCATTTGACCAAAGCTTTATCTGTATTTAAAGCTGATCCCCATCATTCAAATTACTGCCTGAGCTCCTCCTTCCGTCAGATCAGTGGCGGCAATAGATTCTTATCGAAACACAAACACTACTGTAAACTGTGCATGCGTGGCATCTAGGTTGTCCGCTCCTTAAGAGAACCTAATGCCTGATGTTCTAAAATGGAACTGAGGCAGCGAAGCTAGTGCTGGGGAGCGGCTGCAAATACAAATTACAATTTGTGCATGTAGCACTACCCCCTAGAGAGCTGCTAGATTATTCCTGAACAGCCAGGCAATGTTACATATTACATTTATAACAAGAATAAAAACAGCATAAAACACAATTAAAATGACTCACACAGATAGCCTCTGGTGATCCAGAATCGTTCAATGGCAAGACGTCAGCACCAAATATTCCATCCCAACACGTTTTATTTAAAAGGACGTTATCAAAGGGTCCATCTTTTCCAGATCTTGTCACTTATTCATATTTTCTGGAAAATACAACCATTGCTGTCAATTATCAATGTCACACATTTTACTTAAAGTGATACAAAAGTCTTGTTTTTTTTTTCATTTTAAAATAAACATGTTATACTTACCTCCTCTTCCCGGGCCCCGCACTAGCGGTCCTGGACCCTCCCTCTTGCTGAGTGCCCCTAAAGCAAGCAGCTTGATATGAAGTCACCCGAGCAAAGCCGCTGCTCTGTGTGTCCATTCAGACAGGGAGACGTGAGTCAGCCCTGCCACCTCTCTCTCCTCAGTGGCTCACTGACTTTGATTGACAGGAGCTGGAGCCAATGGTACCCACTACTCTCTCAGGAAGAGTCCCAGACAGCCAAGACTCTCGTTCAACATCCTTGGATCTGGATGGGGCTCAGGTAAGTATTGGGGGGGGGGGGGGGCTGATGCAGAGAGATAAAAGATAAGATAAAAAAAAACTTCTGACTTTAGAACCAGATTAAGGTAAAAAAAAAGCAAGTTTTGTTTGGGAAAATGAAGGTCCAAGCTTTTGCTTTGACCATAAAGTATTCTTTTCATCTTGAGAGGCTGTTTTAGAATTAAATTGACCTTTCAGTGAGTTTAAAAAAAATGGACCCATCATTTTGAAGGAGACATACTGTACCAAGTCGAAGGTTGAAGAGATGTTATCTTTGCTATTTATTAGCTCAGGAGCTTTTAGGTTTTTGGCAGCTGCTACTTCCAGGAAGGTTTGCCTTTTTGCTGTTGCGTTTGAGAAATGTTGGTATGCATTAGTAATATTTGCTAAAAGCACAATTGAAAACTCACCAATCCTGCTGTGCTGCTTATAACTTTTGGTCTCAGGTGTATGAAATCATACATATCCGTTAAAATATGTTTCCCCTGAGCCCATACGAGACACTCCTTATTCCTTAACCTGAAACCTTCAACCATCACTGAAGACCAATTTATGCTAATGACACAGGTTTTGACAGCTGCAAAGCAAACGATAGTAAAGGCATGGATCACTGGCATTTTTAATACTAGGGAGGTTAAAATGATACTAAAGCTTTGATTTTTTAAAATTAAAATAATGAATGTTATACCTACCTATGCAATGGTATTGCATAGAGCAGCCCCGTCCCCTTCTTCTTGGTCCCCGGCCAGCACTCTTGGCTCTACCTCTTCAGTGAGTGCCCCCATAGAAAGACACTTTACATGGGGGCACTCCTGTCGGCTCGCTCTCGAGCTGCCCCATCTATGCCTATAGGCACACACAGGATGTCTCGGCTCGACCCCCACTCCCTTGTCACAGAATTTGATTCACAGCAGCGGGAGACAATGGCTACCAATCTGACTAGTGAAAAGAGAGAGCAGAAAGAGCTTCTGCTAGCATGAAAATCGCTGGATCATGATTTACATGCAAGGTGGCCCTGTGCAGATCACATGTACCCTCCCAAAAAAAAACTCTCTAGTAATACACACCAAACTGAGCACGTGCAGAGTGCCCTCAAGACTCTGTTCTAGCAGCAGATGGATTGGGGACTATGGAAGAAGAGGAGGATCAGAAGGGACAGGATCAAACAGCCTTTTTTACACAATGCAAAGGATTAACCCCTTAGGTTCCACAGTGCGTATAACAAGCATGCTTTTCTGCATATACAGACTGATTTTACTGTTGTGGGTTTAGTAACATTTTAACATGACATCGACTCTGTGGCTAATCTGCTAACCCAAATTTTTTTTTACATTGGATGGGATATAAACATATTTTATTTGGTGCTTAATACTAATAAATTCCCTGCTTAATTTTTTTATAGCAGGTTGACATATAGACAAATGGTTGAGGCCCTCATAAATATTTCTAACAGCCCCTTTTTGCTTCCACCCACAACATTGAGAACCTTCTCCAAGTTTCCAGAAACCAGGGCGAGGCACCAGAAGCGCTATCTGAATGAATCATCGAGCCTCCTTGAGTCACTTAACTCTGACCCAGAATCACAACCCAGGCATGGCTCTCAGCCAAGCCAATTTGTCTACTCTAACAACTAACCTATTTACATCTAGCACACTATAGGGTGCTACATACGTAAACCTGATAAGATGTTATAGTGATTATATGATCAAAAACAGGTTTGTGCCAGTGTTGAATGCCACCTAAAGTGCTAATTTATGACAAGTGCAGCACCACCCATACTGACCTGAGACCATAGTCCAGGGTATATCAAACAGGGTTCCTCCAAAGATTGCTAGGGGATCCTTAAGCAATGAGCAATTTCTACCTCTCAAATAAGTTCCCACTGACACCAATGATCATTTTAGCTATCTGTAAGGGGGTAATTCTTCCCAATGACCACAAGTATAAGAGCATTCTTCCCACTGACCATCACACCGAGGAATCCAGCAGGAAATGTGGCACAGCCCAGGGTGTAAAGACTTCCCAAAATGGAAGAGGTTTTGCTTTGCCTGGAAGTAACTTTGCTTGACAGGGCACCATTCTTCTCAAACTCTTCTAAAAGATTCGGAAACACAATTGCAAGGGTATCAAGAGTTGTAGTTATAGTTATTCACTGAGACCGGAAAATTATTTCATGGGTTCCTCTGTATCTGAAAGGTTGAGAAAGGTTGTCATAGTGATTACCAAGCTTGTAATGTTCTCAATGTGCTTCTAAGGAGAGAGCTGGTTGTACCCCCCCCCCCCCCAACAAGATTTCACTTAAAGTATAACTAAAGGCTTAACTTTGTTTTTTAGTTTTGTACAGAGTGAAGAGGGATTAGGACACCTGTCAGGTTTTTATTGCTGCCTGTGTCCCCGTTAGGAAGATTCACCATCTCTATTTGTCATGTTTACCATTATCAAAAGTAAAAGTAGATGAAACTCAAAAAATTTGGGTTGTTCCCAAAATGGTAATAGAGGGAAAAACTTCTAATGGAAACATTAGTTCTGGTGATATTAAATGTTTTAACGCCTCCTGCACATGAGTGTGGTGAACTAACACACGACTTAACAGATATGCTGCTTCAATGATATACTGTAACTGAGGGATGAATGAAGGCCTTGTCGCTCTCTAAGGACCGGTGTAGTCCAAAAGACAATTGTAAGAGAAATAACAACAGAGCACACCTAAGGGCTCTGAAGAAGAGGGTTCACCCTCAAAACACGTTAGCCATTTTTTGGGTCCTGGACAAGTATCCCTTTGGTATTGGAATGCTCTAGGTTCACCCTATCACTGTGCCACAAGTCAGTGGCTTGATTCAGGGCCATTGATAAGGGGATAGCACCTGCTCTCCTGTACTAGGACCCGGGCCCCATAAGTTTAACAGGGGGCCCCAGAGCATTAGAAGTGGGCACGATTACTGTAACCAATCCCCCTGGCCCTTCCTATGTTTACAATGCTTCAGTTTGTGAATGAAGAGGGAGGCTCTGTACAGAGCTCTTCCTGTTCATTCGCCCTGCAGCTGAGACTTCAGAGAAAGGAATGAGGAATCTGTGTCCTCAATCTCTTTTTCTCTATCAAAAGTGAGATGTTGGGTGCCTGTTTAGACCCCTGATACTTTACTAACCCCCACAGGGCCGTTAAAAAATTTAACAAAATAAAAAAACAAAAATTGTAAAAAATAATAAACAAAAAGGCCAGGGCCATAGAATAGATCCCCCTTTACTTAGTCTTACTCTTACCTTTTTTTCACCTGTATATAGAATAGAATCCTCAGGTTTTCCTGCAGCACCACACTCCAGGCTCTCCGGCCTCTATATATATATATATATATATATATATATATATATATATATATATATATATATATATATATTCCACTCCACAAGTCCTCCTTGCTTCCTCCTCCTCCTCGGCTCAGGCTGCCTGCCTGTTCATCGGTTCTCTCTCCCACGCTGGGCGGCTGCTGCACAGTACAGTCCCTCCACCAGACAGTCCCACAGATCACTCCACACGCAGGCAGGACTCCACTACCACGCTACTTAATTGGGCAGCGCCTGTGTCGTGCCCGCAGGATCTACATCTCTTTCTGCACAGTACACAGAATAGACTGGAGCCAAGCAGCTAAACAGTTGTCCAAGCCCTCGCATCGGGGGTGATGGAGGGACGATCTCAGTGAATCAGAGAGCAGTAGACTCAGATAAAGTCAGCGGTGGCCGTGGCGGACCCTGCAAGGACTGCTCCTGATATTTCATGATATTTGCAGACACCCATGACCCTGGTGACAACTAGAGATTCCCTCACCTTTTGGGGATTTTCATTCTGTTTTTGTTAGGTGTCCCAAAAAAACAAAAAACTACAGGGGTTATAACCCTATTTTACCCTATCCAAAATGAAAAAAAAAAAGTTTTGCATTTAGTTCTACTTTAAAGGACAATGTTGGACGGCTAGACCAGAGGGACCATAAATCTGCAACCCTTCAATTAAACAGCATTTGGTGGAGTCACAATTTTTTGCATCAGGAAGTACAGTATGTTTTATTACAAAGCTGCTTTTCTGTTGGCTGCAGTAATTCACTGAGTAAGGTAGACCCATCTGCTATGAGGACAGTAAATATTTCATTACTATTTACAGTATCTTCTATAATGTCATCAGTGACATAAACTATTAAAACAAGCCAAGTATACTTCATTTGAGGTCCGCAGTCAAGGAAAATGGTTGCTTCGAGCAGTAACAGCTCAGCGGTTCTGATGGCTCTAAATATTGCAAGGTGCTGCATAGCTATAATAACTGTGCCAGGTTATGCTGAATGGCTGAATAGCTATTTACCCTCTCTGTATTTTTATGGCTGTCATTCTGGCTTTACATTCAACCTGACTGTATAATTGGCAGGCAGTGTGTGTGTTTCATAGATTGACACATACAAGAGCAGCAGAGTTACAGACAGATATATAGATATATAAACCGAAGATAGATATGGGCAACTACACATCGGAAAACTAAAATATACAAAAAATTTGTGAAAAGTTATGAACAAAGAAAGGAAGATATACAGACAGGTGATAGATAGATAGATAGATAGATAGATAGATAGATAGATAGATAGATAGATAGATAGATAGATAGATAGATAGTAGACAAATTTGATTTTAGTTATATATCCAAATTTTCAAATTACAATAGTAACAAATTTAAACAAATCCAAAATTATGAAACAGAAATTTCAGATGAAATTCGTTTCGTTTTCAAATAATTTTTAAATGGAATTCCAATATGTTTCTAATTAAATTCACATTTCAGAAGAAAATAAAATAGAATAGAAAATAAAGGAATAGATTAGAAAAGAATATAATAGAATAGAAAATAAAATAATACAATATAATAGAGTAAAACAGAACAGAATACAAAATAAAAGAATGGAAAAAAATAGAATAGAAAATAAAGGGATTGAATAAAAAATAAAGAAATAAAATAGAAAATAAAAGAATAGAATAGCACAGAGTGGGGGCGTGGCTTGGCGCATGGCGGAGATGGCAGCATAGTGAAGGCGCTCTGGCAGTCCTGCAGCCTCAACCCGTCTAACTGCACATTAATCCCTCACACCAGATCCCACCATTCTCACAGCAGAGGAAATATCTCAGATCTCTTCAAGAGTCAGGCGTCTGCACAAAACAAGGGGCCTGGGGGCAAGATGGCGCCACCATACGTGGAGAGGGAATTCAATGAGGACTCGCATTCAGCACACAAATATTAATGGTAAGGGGAACCTCCTGCCCTGAGCTCCCCCTTTGCAGCAGACATTAAATCTACTTTCTCAGCTGCCATCATTGATCTTAAGACTAACTTGCTAGTTCTCACAGAGAAGATGGCCTCAGCTGAAGCAGCTGGGAAGCAGAGGGAGAAAGCCATACACAGGCTGGAGAAAGTAACAACCTCACAATCATTCCATTTCATAGAAATTAATTTACATCTTGAGGATCTAGACAACAGGAGGAGACGGAACAATACCTGAGTCAGGGGGATCCCCGAATCTATGGAAACTGAACAGATAACACCAACTCTTCAGAGGGTATTTAATAGCCTGCTGGAATGACCCGAAGACACAGAAATTGAATTTGTGAGGGCTCATAGAGGGCTCATAGGGGGTTCAGAGCCAGAGGCTCTGATACCATGCCTCCACGTGATATCATCTGCTGCTTACAAAACTTCTCACTAAAGGAGGACATTATGCGTAAGGCCCGCAGGAATGAACAAATCATTTTCAATGGTGAGGCAATTATGCTTTTCCATGACCTCTCCCAGATAACCCTGAAGAATCGCAGAGCCCTGTGCCCTCTCCTGGATAAACTTTGAGAGAGGGACCTAAGATATACATGGCCTTTCCCTTTTGCTTTGCTCGTGACACATAGCAGTAAGCAGCACTCCCTGACCTCATCAGATGATCTTCCAGAGTTTTACCGCCCACTTCAACTTGGCACGGTTCATCTCCCAGAGTGGTACCAAGAATTTCTCCTGCCACACCTGGAATGGAGCCCCCCCCCCCCCCCCCCCCCCGAGGTTCCCTTTTGCATCGCTGGAGAAACGCCAATCTAAAAAGATGAAATCAACCTGCCAGAACAGCTCACAAGCTGGAACCCCAAATAACAGGGCCCACTCCTCCAGGGCACTAGACGAGGCCTGACACCGCTCCTTAACCTGCGACCACCCACGCCAATCATAAACAAGTTCTCTCCACTGCAGGCGTTTCTTTTTTTTCCATTTTTCTTATTTTCCTTTGTTTTTATTTAGTTTAAAGGTGCATTACACCTATTTGTGAACTTGTTGCTGACCAACGAACAGTTTGACTGTTGCTACGATGGTGTTCTGATCCCTTATCGGATGAAGAACTATATCCCCGCCAAGCATAATAGATGGCACGGTCCAATTCCCCTGTCAGCCACATTTCTGGGACATTAGGTTATTCTTTTTAGATACATTAGCTCACGTCCTAATATATTGCTTGAACTGTAACACTGGGGAGGTGTTCAAGGCACTCATAGAATGTGTGCCCGCATACAGTACACTTTACACCCTAAAGGAATCTTTAGACTAGTAGGTTAGCACTTAACCTGATTTATGCTGCCCAAACGCGAAAGATCAAGGGCCTTCACTTGTCTACAGACACGGAGAAGGCGTTCAATCGAGTAGCATGGGATTTTATGCAGGTTCATAGGCTTGGGGACCCATAGGATTGCCTGGATCGTGTCACTTTATAAGAAACCCACTGCTAAACTCAAGATGAATGAATCTTTGTCAGAGCCAGTACACATCAATAACGGAACAAGGCAAGGATGCACACTGTCACCCCTGCTCTTTATCCTTTCATTGAAACTGTTTGTTTATTAGATGAGTGATAGTGGACAGATCAATACAGGGTTTCAGGGTGGCTGACAGGGAGTAGCTGCTTATGCAGATGACTTGCTATTCTTCTTGACTAATTCACACACTTCATAGCCCACACTGATAAAAGAATTCTCATTATATGGCTCCATCTCAAATTTTAAAATTAACTACACTAAATCAGAAGAAATGAAGATCTCTATGCCAGAGGATGCGCTCAAATATTTACAATCAAATTGCCCCTTCACGTGAGAAAAAGCAGCACTTAAATAGCTGGTGATATGGCTGACACTGAGACTCTCCTCAATCTATGAATGCAATTTTTTACCCCTACTTAAAATGATAGAAAAAGATCTCCAGGCTTGGCAAAAACAAAACTTTTCTTGGTTTGGTTGAGCAGTTATCTATAAAATTATTATACTGTATATATCTGTCCATTCTACCAAGAGTCCTCTTCCTATTCAGAAATTTGCAGATAAAAATACCCCAGTGATTTAACTCGCTTCAACTTAGATTTATCTGGGCTCACAAACACCCCAGGATCAATTACAACTTACTAACCAGGCCTAAAGTAAAAGGGGGGATGGACATACCGGATTTTCAAAATTACTACTTCGCCTCTCACATCACTAGAATCATTGACTGGCCCTTTCACTACACTCTCAAAAATTGGATCCCCTTAGAAGACAAATTAAGCCCCATCCCCTTAAAATTCTCCCCCTAGTTCCCCTGGTCAAGCTATCCCTCATCATCTGAAAACACATGCTTTAACAGGCTCCAACGATTGGCTGAACAAGCAGACATCTCCACCACTCTTAGTACACACGATCGGAGATTCCGACGGAATGTGTCCGATCGGAGCGTTTTGTTGGATATTCCGACTGTGTGTGGTATGCATCGGACTGTTTCCATCAGAATATCCGTCGGACCAAATTTTCCAACTTGTCGGAAATATTTTCCGACAAAATGCTCCGATCGGACATACTCCGATCATGTGTAGAGAATTCCGATCGGACAAAGTGCCACGCATGCTCAGATGAAATTCCTAGACCAAAGCTATTGGCTACCAGGCTGAACGTAGTCCCGTCGTAACTAAATAACGTCGTCACGTTCTGAATGATTGTATTTTCCGTCAACTTCGTCCGACCGTGTGTATACAACAGTTTCAGACAAAATCCGTCGGACAAAATCCGACGGATTTGGTTGTCGGAATCTCTGACCGTGTGTACAAGGGCTATGTCCACTTACACTGCTACAGAATAACCCAGATTTTCTACCTGGATTAGAGAACAACCACCTAAGTCTCTAAAATTCGGATAAAACCTTTCTAGCGACAAATTGCTTCAGCAACAACTGGATTAAGGAGTTTGGAAAGTTTAGAGCTGATAACCATACACCTAACCTACAACTATGGACTTATTTTCAAGTCTGCAGCTATCTCAACAGCTATCTCAACCATGCCTCCAAAAGGGGCAACTTCAGTAGACAGCTGACCCAACTACAAGCAGTGTGCCTGGAAGGCACACCACTTCAAAGGGTCACCTCACTTTCCTACACCTGGATCCAGAATCACTGTGGGCCTTGTGATGACAGGTTCAGAAAGCGATTGTCGGCAGATCTAGGTATGTCAGTTTCTGGTAAGCAATGGTACAGCGCATGCATATTTTCTCCAGGCTATTTCCTTATCTCTTCATGGCAAGTAACTCCAGTGGTTCTAAATTGAAACCCCAACGCTCCTCAAGGAGGATAAACATGCAAATGATATTCAATCATTTGATCCTACCTAACTAAATATTCATGCTTTCAAAGCACTACTGATGATCTGATTGTTTATGTTCTATAATATATTATTCCTACACATGTCCACCATTTGTTCATCTGGAGCTGTGACTCCTTATCTGTATTCTCGTTATACTTCTCAACAAACTTTGATGTTTAAAAAAGAATAGATTAGAGTAAAACAGAACAAAATAGAATGGAAGATAAAACAACAGAATAAAATAGACTAGAAAATAAAGGAATATAAAAGAATAAAAAAAAAAAAATCATAGAATAGAATAAAATAGAAGCAATATGACCATCTAATGAAATTTGAAATTCAAATAGAATACATTTAATTTCAAAACGAAAAAAAGAATATAATAAAATATATATAAAAAAAATAGCATAGAATAGAATACAAAAAAGAAAATGTAACCTTTGAATTTCAAATAGAATAAATTAGAATAGAATAGAAAAGAATAAAAAAAATGATAAAATAGAATACAATAGAAGGAATATTGCCATCTTCCAGAATTAAAATTTTGCATAAAATAAATTTTCAATTTCAATAGAATGGAAAATAATAGAATAGAATAGAACATAATAGAATTAAAAATGAAATATTAGAAAAGAATAGAATGAAAAAAACAACAAACTAGAATAGAAAGAATATAACAATATCACTATCTTCCGAAATTCAAAATTTGAATATAATACATTTGAATTTGAATAGAATAGAATAGGAAATAAGAGAATAGAATTAAGAAAGACTCCCTGGCCAATGGAGTCTCGCTACCCACTTCCTGATTAGTTGGGAGGAGAAGCAGAAAGACATTAGCTAATATTAATTCGCTAATGTCACACAAGTGGGTGGGCTAGGGGGGCAGTACTCTGCACCCGAGCCCATCATTTTTTAAGCCAATTAGAGCCTCAGGCTCTAATCATGTGCGTCAAAAACAAAAGAAAAAAAACCCATTGAAATCCATATGTCTGGGGCCATGCATGTAGATTATGGGCCGGGTGCTTGGATTAGGGGTGTAACGCCCATGCTGGATGAGGGTGAGAGGCAGTTGTGGGGGGATGTGAGTTAGTTGGGGAAGGATTTTCTTTCATTGGCATTCTTTTCAATACTTTTCAATATGTCTCTCAGCTTGGGGAGGGGTGGGGGCGTAGTTCCAAGTGATACATGTCAGCTGTATATATGAAGTGGCTTGGGGGTGATGCCAAGTCAATGACTGAAAAGTATTCAGATAGTGATGTCTATAATCAAATGCGTGCAAAATTGTATGCTATATCCCAACATGCACAGAAATGCACAGCAGATCTATTAATTGTTAATGTTTCCCCCATGCATCTGCAAACGGCCACCCCCTATATGCAATAGATATAGGGGGCCATACCGGCCACCCCTGCCACCCCCTATTCATGCGCAGGCCCCTTTCAGGGCACTGGGTTCATGAATTACAGCGGTCAGGGTTTAATTTGAAGCACCTGATTAGAGCCAGAGGCTCTAAAACGCTTCAAAATAGGGTGGGCTCGGGTCGCAGAGAAAGCGAACAGAGCCCACCCAGGTGTGTTACAACAGCGAATGAATATTTGCTGTTGAAACACTGATCCTCAATATGGCCAATCAGAATTGGGTGTGAGACCCATTTTCAGATTGGCCGAAAAGAGAAGACTCCCGATTGGCTGCCAAGGAGGAGTGAGGAAACGGAAGCCACTGCCATGATGACCTGTTGAGAGAAGGAGAATGGGAGGCCAGTGCCACTAAGCAGGGGAAGCCTGTCAATGATGGGGTAAGTGCTATTGACCGACCGGGGGGGGGGCATACTGTTTGCCACCCCCAAAAAAAATTCACCGGCCGCCACTGATAGTGGGTATAGTTTATGTGATGGGTTTACATTTTTTACATTTTTCACTGTACAGATTTTGGTTAACACAGGGTTAATTTAAAAGAAATTAATTATCTGGACAAACAGAGTGCTTGTGGATTGTTTATGTAGATAGTGATGTGATGTGTGCCTACTTAGGATACCATTAAAATCTTACCATCTTACCATAAAATCTTCTCCAGACATGAAACTTTTCCAGGTATTGTGTGCAGCTTACCTCCCCAAACAGACTTTTCTTCATTAGCTCACCTCCCTCCCTGTATGTAGTGTGAGCAGTAGCCAGCAGTAGCCAGCAGTAGCCAGCAGAAGCTATGCCCCTCCCCCCCTCTACATTTCCTCATTACATGACACTAAGACAAGGGGGGGAATCTGACTGAGGGAGGCCAGATAGTGTTCGTATTTAGAAGCAGTGACACTGCTGCTGACAAGTTGGGCTGTAGCGGGACACCTACCTAGAAAACTAGAAAATGTGTCTGTCCCAACTCATGGGGCCTCCAGTCCACCCAGATTGCACTCTAGCTTAGGTGCAAACTGGAACTCTTTATTGAAAACTCACACAGAATATATACCATATAAAATCAGATAATAACTTTGTCAGATTATCCTAAACAATGCAAACTTTAAACAATAATACCATCAGTGCATCGGACAGTACATCTAATGGACAGTTAACATAAACATAAACACATAAACATCATACAATAGTTTGGTAATAAGATAAAGTGGACACAATGCCAGTCACATCTATAAAATGATTAACAGACAGAAACAATAAGTGACTCAATTAACAATGGGAATTCACACCTAGGAGGCACACAATAGGGAAATTATACAATGAGAGAAAGACACCTTAGTAGACAGATTATAGCAGGAGAGCCCAGCATCAGGTTGTTTTGTGCTGATTATATTAACATCTTGTCTATCTATTGAGTCTCTAAGTCTAGGAGGGGGGGAGGGGAGGGGGGGTGAAGCAGTCATTGATGCTTTAGGCACAGAGGCCCCAAGTCCTACATTCTCAGAGTCCATGTTTGGGGGAGGCATGGACCTGAATCCAAAGCAAAATCACTCCAAAGGTCCCCAGGCATGCCTCCCAAAGAATAGAGCCCCCTTAAAAGCCAGGGCACATAAGTCAGTATGCAAGACACACTGCTACACTGCAGTCCCCTCCAAAAGGTATTATACTGTATATACAATATATATATATATATATATATATATATATATATATATATATATATATATATATATATATATATATATATATATATATATATATATATATATATGATCAGGTTCATAAAAAAATTATAAATGTGGTAAAGTATTTTTTTACAAAAAAAATAAAAAATGTAAACAAGTACACTGTATATAGACGTTGTATGTCCATAGACACCAAAAGCTGAAGTTTAGTGATTTTTTTTTTTTTAAATCAGCACCAGGGATGTGTGAATGAGGAGTATCCCATATGCTGTTGGCTGCTCTATTCTATGAAATCTTCTGTCTTCTTCTCCCAAGGATAACCCCAAATCTTCTGGAGAGCTTAATATGAGCGTCTCCACCAGTCACATGCACTCATCAAAAGTGACAACTATTCTTGCCCTTTCTGCCCTTCTGTTCCAATTCTAGAAGGTGCAATTTAATTTCCCAGTATGAATTGTGCTCTATAAATATAATAATAGAGGAGGAGGATCTTGCCTTCATCTGCCCATCCTCCATTCCAGTGGTGGCTGGTGTTCCATCGGTCGGGGGTGGAAGACAGACCTGACCACAGACCCCCCCATCGCTCCAGCTTGCACCCCACACTAACCCCCTCACTACCACTCCACCGCACACCATTGACAACACCACCCACCCCGGTCGCTGACTCACCCTCTTGCCTGCCAGGCTCCCGTCAGCCCTGCACTTACCCTGTACAGGTCATGGCTGCTGTGGCGGCTTCCCCCTCCATCTTTTGTGTGTCCCGGCTGTCACTTCTCCTCCCGGGCCAATTGGGTCTTCGGAAATCCCAGCCAATGGCATCTTCAGACCCGCTTCCTGATTGGCTGAGAAGAGGAACAGGAAGTCCTTAGCAAATATTAATTCTCTAATGTCACACAACAGGGTGGGCTTAGGGCGCAGTACTTTGCGCCCCGAGGCCCACACTTTTTTTAAGCCAATTAGAGCCTCGGGTTCTAATCATGTGCTTCTAAAAAAAAAAAATCCATAGAAATCCATGTCCCAAGTGCCCTGCATGTAGATTAGGGGGCCAGATGCATGGATTAGGGCGGAGAGCGTGCCCACACGCCCCTAATGGACGGGCCACCACTGCTCCATTCATAGAATAATACAGCTTCTATGAATGCAACAGAAGGGCAGACAGTGTGACTCGGATATGCCGTACTCTTAAGTAGCCTTATGTAATAGATCAGTAGATGGAAAATGGCGTCATCCTAGTCTCCTCCCAGGCCATGCCCACTGATGCGTTTCACCCCACCCACAGGGCTTAACCATAGACCTCTATGACCCTGTGGGAGAGATAAAATGCAGCAGGGGACATGGCCTGGAAGGAGCCTAGGCTGGGGCCATTTTCCATCTACTAATCATAGTAGCGTGGCATCTCCAAATCACACTTGCACATTAGACTATGGTGGGTATTTCAGATGCTGGCACCCAAGAGCAGTGGATCACTGGAGGGGGCTTGGAGCGGTGCTCTAAGAAACTAAATGAAGGCTGGAACCGTTGGGAATAGTTGTACATCTGATGAGTGCCTATGGCAAGTAAAACCACTTTAATTAACCCCAGTAGCATAGGATGATCAATGCTGCGGGGGTCTCCGGTGGGAAAGAGGACAGAAGACTTCCAAGAAAAGAGAATTTACCAGCCAGCTGGACACTCATCATTCATATAGGTACTGTCCTTGGTGCTGACTAAATAAAAAAATAAAATAACTAAACTTAAAGGGATTGTAAAGTAATTTTTTTTTTAAATAACAAACATGTTATACTTACCTCCACTGTGCAGCTCGTTTTGCACAGAGTGGCCCCGAACCTGCTCTTCTAGGGTCCCTCGATGGCTGTCTCTGCTTCCTCCCGCAGGTACTTCTCACTTTCATGTGAGCTCCCTCGCATGGTGAGAAGCACTTGCGGTCGCGCTCCCGTGATACAGCCGGCGGCTATAGCAGCTCGCTGTATCACACGGCCCCACCCCCGGCGCGCCTCGTCATTGGATGTGATTGACAGCAGCATGAGCCAATGGCTGCGCTGCCTTCAATCCATCCACTCCAGCCAATAAGCGGACAGGCTGAGCGGCGAAGAGGACGGCGAGGGCGAGCGCAGGACTTTCGAGGGGTGAGGTAAGTAAAACGGGGGGACTGGGGGCGCAGGCACTGTTAGATGTTTTTTCACCTTAATGCATAGAATGCATTAAGGTGAAAAAACATTTACCTTTACAACCCCTTTAAGCTTTAAGAGTGCTAGTATCGGGATTATAGAACTGTATACTAAGGAACTCACACTATGGTTCTAGAACTGCCGTAACCAAGGCAACACCGAATGATGAAATTTAGAAACAGATGTGATAAAACAAACAGTCTGAATCCTCCATTCAAAATATTAAACTAGATCAAATCAACCTTTCCGATAGCAACACATGAATATTAACTGATTGAGAACGCACTTGTCCTCTGTAAATCACTGACCTGATTAATTGTCATTGCTATTGTTATTGAAATCAGTGTGACCAACATCCATATTCTACATGTAAAACAAGTGGAGTATAAATAATGGGTATATGGTTACTCCGGTCAAACATGAGAAGGTTCCTAGTGCTGAATTTTGCAGCTGCTTCACTCATAAAATCCACATTGCAACATCGCTAGTATCTTTTCTTTCTGAATGGCAGCATTCTTATGGTTTGAGTCTTTGTATTTCTCAGAAAGCTTCCGAGCTCAAATCTTTTTCATCAGAAAATTTGTTTTTGGTTGTTCCATTAGGGACTGCAACCTCCTCAATGGCCAAGCGGTGTGATTGGTTCTATGCGTGCCAGTTGTGAGTAGCAAAACTGAAGCAATAAACGAAAATCTTTGTATCATTTCTAAGGGTTTATTACATTGTGATATAATGTCATATACTCTTTATACCATCAGCACCAAAAATCCCCTGATGAAGCAAAACTCAGGAAACACGTTGAGAGAAGTCATCCTCTGATATTTTGCAATAATATCTTTTTGGCTTTGCATGTTACATGAGCGTTTGTTTACTTTGATGTACAGTACATGATTACATAGGAGGATGACAAAAAGAGAAGGAGGCAAGCGAGCAAGCATGCAACCAAGTAAGGGAGCCAGCAAGCAAGCAACAAGGGAGTGAGACTTTACATGGGAGGGTGTTTAAAGGTGTCTGGTGTTTTTTTCTTTTTGAGACAATAAAAGTAATGTAATGTTAAAGTGATACCAAAGTCTATTTTTTTTTCTTTAAAAATAACGAACATGTCATGTTTAGAATGCATTAAGATAAAAAAACCTTCTGCCTTTACAACCACTTTAATGTTGGAGTCAGAGGAGTATCTAAAACCTTCAGGTCTCCAGTGCAAGAAACTATGAAGGGCCCTCCTGACCGCCCTTTCCATTGGTCCCAAGGCCCTTTCTTCTGGTCTTGGGGCCCTTCCCTCTGAGTTCAGGACCCTTTCGTCTGGGCCCAGCGCCATTCCAACTAATACCCAAACCCTTTACTTCAGCTGCAGGGCCCTATTTTATTTTGCAGATTTGGTGCTATTTGAGGGCCAAAGACTGCAATGTTAAATCACAAAGGTTGCAAGGAAATCGCAAGAAAGTCACATTACTTTGTGGTTGCAGCAGTGTGAACCGAGGCTTACAATCCAGAAGTCGGACCCCTTCACGCGTTCTGCAGTGGGCCACCTTCCGTCTGTCTTGGGGTCCTCCTGCTGTGGCAAAACGCCAGGGCCCGGTCACAAGTGTGACCTTTACTACCCTGGTAGTTCCACCACTGGTTGGAGTCATCCATTTCTGAAAATGTTAGCAGCTTACATGTCCTATGTTCTATTTTCTGTTTTTTTTTTACAACCTGTAGCATGCACGGAAGCCGGTTTAAAAAAAAAACAATCTGCTTAGGTGGACAACAGGAAAGTCATTATTGGCAAATTGTTTACACCTGAGCTCCAGGTAGTTAACAGAAAAAAAATAAAACTATTACCTGTAATATTTATCTGAATACAGAGCTGACTTTTAAATTAAGATGCACAATAATTCTTTCATAAAGCTGAACTCTGGCCAAAAATTTTTTTCTTCTTATCCTCAATAGGCACAGAGGATATACATCTACTTGTATGCACCAAGTACCTTTGAAACCCAGATGTTACAAAAAAAAGAAAAACATCATCATCAATGTGCTGTACATAGGCTGTGCAGAGAGAAAAGCCGTGGGTGGGGCCCAGCAGCTCCACCCACTACATGCTACCTGCAGTAAACTACAGGAGGGGGCGGAGACAAGACCAGTCACCCTGCACAGGGAGAGAGAGCGGCAGTGAGAGGTCTTTATTACAGGAAGCTGCTGCACAGAAAAGTTTCACACTGGATTACTGCACAAATCTGGAAGAAATACACAAAGCACACCAAGGTACAAGAATACACATGACTGTTGTATTTAGACAATATTTGCTTATTCCAGAATTTAGCTTTAAGAAAAATATTTTTACCGTAGCGGTACCGGCTGATGATTGTCAAAGGCACGGTCCCTTTAAACTTCCAGCACAGCTGATGATGATGACCAGAGTTCTCCCTCACTAATGCAGAGACTGCCAGCACACAAAGAGCACAGTCCAGGCATGCTGACTAGGGGGTGTCTTTTTATGATTTTATTGTTAAAGCGGAACTTCACTCAGAAAGGGAAGTTCCACTTCTTTGCATTATCCCCCCATCCTCTTTAATTATTGGCATTTTTTGGGGGAGTGGGAGGAGTGGGTACCTGGTTTTTGACAAGTACCCGCTCCCACTTCCGCTCAGTCCCTTGTTCCCCTGCAGCCTTCTTGGACACATCACAGGTCCCAGAAGACTGCAAGACCATTCACAAAGTGCAGCGTGGCTTGCGCATGGGTACTGGCTGTGAAGCCGCTAGAATTTAATGCCAGTTTTTCTTACTTAAGAGGCCGAAGACTGGACCCAAAGCCGACTGAACAATTGGCTTGAGTGAGGACAACGCTGGTTCTCTGGACAGGTAAGTGTCCTTATATTAAAAGTCAGCAGCTACAGCATTTGTAGCAGCTGACTTTTATTTTTTCTAGGGAGACTGGAGCTCCTCTTTGAATAACTTAAATGGGGTTTAGGGTAGTATGAGATACTCCAGAACCACTAACAGGATCCAGAGGACACACTTCTCTATGTTGCAGACTTTAGGAACAGTCCTTCTGCTTGGCTTAGAGTACAATCTTCCGGTAAGAGATAAGTAGAGACCAGAGGTATGTACTCCTCAGTAGGGATGGCCTTGCGGTTTGCCCGGTGGTCGGTTCGCGGCGAATTTTGCTTGTTCGTGATTCGCCAAACCGGCAGACTTCTGGCGCTGTTCGCGCGGCGGACATATGCGTTTACATTGTGAAAGAACTTTGACCCATGATGACACATCCATCATGGGGTACAGGACAGCCAATTGAGACATTTTAGCACATGGACAATTGGACATTCCCCCTACCTTATAAATAGACCTGATCTGGCGGCCATTTTACATTCTGTCTTTTGTCAGTGTAGGGACAGGATGCTGTGTGGAGCAGGGACAGTCAGTTTAATCACTAGCTATTACTATTAGGTCCACAAAAGTCTTTTTAAGGACTGGAATAGGTGTACAGTATATAGGGTTCTGGTGCACTGCTGCTGACTGCTGTGCTGCTGATTGCTGAGTGCACTGCTGACTGATCCTGCAGCTGCCTTTTGTCAGTGTAGGGACAGGATGCTGTGTGGAGCAGAGACAGTCAGTTTAATCACTAGCTATTACTATTAGGTCCACAAAGGTCCTTTTAAGGACTGGTATAGGTGTACAGTATATAGGGTTGTACACGTAAAATATACTTTCTTTCAAATATAGAAAGCATATTATACTTGACTGCTGACCTGATTGCTGCCCGATTCTGCAGCTGTCTTTTATCAGTGTAGGGACTGAGGGACAGTTTGGTGTTTGGAGCAGGGACAGTCTGCAAATCACTAGCTACTAGTTCCTAATCACTAGCTACTCGGTGCTGGTGTGGTGTCAGTGCTCTCTATCACGGTGCTGGTGTGGTGTCAGTGCTCTCTATCACGGTGCTGGTGTCAGTGCTCTCTATTACAGTGCTGGTGTCAGTGCTCTCTATCTTGGTGCTGGTGTCAGTGCTCTCTATCACGGTGCTGGTGTCAGTGCTCAGTCTCTATCGCGGTGCTGGTTTCAGAAAGTGAGGGAGATAGCAGCGGAGAAGCCAATCAGCAGGCAGTGCCAGCACCATGGCTGAGGATCAGCACTGGACTGGCACCTCCGGACCACCGCAGTGGAGCCCTGCATAGGTGGGGGTAAAGGCCGGGCAGAGGGAGGGGCTCAAGCACAGGTTGGCACACTGGGACACTGGCACAGGACTGCACTGCCCTGACTGTGGCACTGATCATCTCCTGCACCCCCTAAATAGCCTGCCCTGACCTTGCCTCTCCTCCATGGCCTTCATGCGCTCTTGAATTGTCAAAATTTCACAGATAAAAAAAGAATGCTTGTCGTTGTCGATCCCAGATTCACGTAATACTTTTGTTATGTCAGTGTCCATGTTGTGGGACTATGGGTGCACAGCTAGTAAGTATTTTGTGGCTGAAAATATGACCTGGAGGTTTTTAAGGTTCACCTGCCATTAAAGTCAATGGGGTCTGCTGCGAACTTTGCGGTTCACAAACTTGTTTTAAAGGTCAGTCTTCCCACAAAAAAAATAGAGAATACTTAGGTATGGAACCTCTCAGGAGAGGAACTACTTAGCCCAGACTTAAAGGATCACTAAAGATAACACTTGTTTTTAAAATAACAAACATATTATACTTACCTCCACTGTGCAGCTCGTTTTGCACAGAGTGGCCCCAAACCTGGTCTTCTGGGGTCCCTCGGCGGCTGTCTCGGCTCCCCCCCCCCAAGGACTCAAAACCTTCATGCGAGCTCCCTCGCATGGTGTGGAGTGCTTGTGGGCGCGCTCCCATGATACAGTCAGCGGCCATAGCCGCTCACTGTATCACTCGGCCCCGCCCCTCTGTCATTGGATGTGATTGACAGCAGTGCGAGCTGCTTTCAATCCATCCACTGTAACCAATGAACGGCCAGGCTGAGTGGCGAAGAGGATGTCGGGGGCGAGCGTGGGACATTTTCAAGGGGTCAGGCAAGTAAAATGGGGGGGCTGGGGGGCCTGTATTGTCGGATATTTTTTCACCTTAATGCATAGAATGCATTAAGGTGAAAAAACATGTACCTTTACAACCCCTGTAATGTAAAAGCTTTCTACAAAACTAAAGAGGACTAGTTGGTGTGTACCTCTGAGGAGAGGACCAATATTGCCAAGTAATCCCAATAGTACACAGTCAGCAGGATCTTGCAGTAAAGCAGTACTTACAGAGCCAGGGAAGCAGCTGTGCTCTTTTAGCTTCTTCCAGATGTGTCTTAGTAACACTAGGCAAAATAGATGCCTTGGTGAAGTCGTGAGGTGTCAGAGATACTTTCGGATTCAGGTCCCCTGTCTTTGTTCAGCTGGGACCTCAATGAACATAGTCTTCCAATAACAAAACATCTGAAGGCAGGGTGTAGTCATCCCCACCTATACAAGTGCAATCCCTTAGACCCCTTTCACACTGGAGGCATATTTCAGGTGCTTTAGCACAAAAAATACTGCCTGTAAAACACCTGAGAAAATCTACAATCCCAGTGTGAAAGCCTGAGTGCTTTCACACTGGGGTGCTGCGCTGGCAGGATATCCAAAAAGTCCTATAAGCAGCTTCATTGAGACGCTTTAGGATATTGAAATCAATGGGCAACGCTGCCAAAGCGCCTTGGCAGCGGCACTTTGCAGCTACTTTTTACCCTTTATTTCGGGCCGCTAGCGGGGGGTTAAAAGTGCCCTGCTAGTGCCCAAAAAAAGCAGCAAAAACTGTAAAAACTAACGACGATTTATTGCCGACGCCCGGGCACTGGCAGTGTGAAAGGGCTCTTAAACCGGAGGACACTGCTGTTCTACACCTCAGACGATTTATGTTCTTCTCAGCCACCTTCTGAGCACACCACCCCAGGGTTTGGATGCTGCACAATAAATATTCATTCTGCCCATTTGCCTCGCTCCTCTCCTAAGTTACAGAACTTTCTAGAAGGCAGGAGAGAATTAATTAATAATTAATCGTTCTGAATTAAAATTCAGACAATTTTTTTATTATTCAGAGATTCAGATATATCTGAATACCCGAATTACAGTATAAAAAAAGTTTACCTAATGCTCCTAATAACTAAATGAAATTCGCCTGAATTTCAAATTGAAATTTGAATCAAAATTTACATCAAATTCCATTAAAATTAGAACTGTAAACATATTTCTGAAATCCAAGACTGTGTGTATTATTAGAGTACCATTTCAAAATAATGCTGTTTTTGTTAAGCCAAAGGTAATTTAAAAAGTAATTGTAATCATTTGATGAAGGCTTTCCTTTTGCAGATTGCGAAAAAAAAATCTAACATATTAATTTCGACCAATTAAAAATTCTGAATGCAAATTCTGAATACGAATCCCGAATATGAATCCCGAATATGAATCCCGAATACGAATCCCGAATATGAATCCCGAATGCGAATTCCGAATATGAATCCCGAATACAAATTCCGAATACGTATTGAACGAATCAATCCAATTTAACTAAACGAAATACCTAGATTAAAGAATCTAAACTAAACTAAACAAAACAATTATTTTCGTCATTCACATGTCTAGTAAACTTTTAGGGCAATTTGGTTTGTTGCTGGCTGCCTGGTAAGTGAGCTGGGAATTGTTCCTTTTTTTTTTTTTTTATGCGTTGCCTTTTCATGTGCTTCTTGCTTTAAAGGTCAGTTATAGGTTGGGGTGGCTGATGTTTATTTTAGCAACTAATCTCTCCTTGATTAGAAATCAAAAATCCTGTGAGCCTCACTGTACCCTTGTGCCTAATGGACACCACTACTTATCTGCATGCAGTTTAAACACGTCTCATAAATTCGTGCTAAATAGCAAAGCAAATAAATAAATGTAACGCTGCGCGAAAGCGTGCTACACCATAAAAGCCTATGTACTGGACTATCAACTTATATACCTACAGACCCATATGTTGAATAAATAAACAAACAATCAAAAAACAATCATTAAATGTGTGTAAACAATTAATACCTTTATATAAATGTATTAAAATAAATAATAAATAATAAATCACTCCTATTATGCTTATATGATTCACTGGGGGCATACACAGTCCCCCTCAAACTTAAAAAGTGCCTCTATAAATAAATAGGTGCAAACAATCAATATAAATAGAAAATATATACCAAACTTATGATAAAGCCCTAATGATCATAAAAACATGCAAAAAAGGTGCTTGTATAAATAAATAATTCCCAAAAAAGTGCTTCAGCGCTGAAGATCTTAGTGTGAATGATCTTATTGTGAATGTCTTATAACAATCCAATAAAATCTTAATAAATAATTTTTATGCATTACACTATGGGCATATATATTTTTTATCTTCCACCATATCCTTCATTCTGATTGATTAATCCTGATTGGATACGTGCCTGGAATCATCCTGATCAAAGGGATTTAACAAGTGCCTTTGACCGGTTGATCAGATGGTGCACTGAATCTGGTAAGAGGCTCATTTATGTGGTGCCACTCGGTGGTGGATGCACAGGAAATTGGGAGTGTGGGGACACTCATATGACAACCTTATTGCGGATCCAATTTTTTTAACTTTCTTATTTCAGACACATTTCTTTAGTGCCTTTGTGAATTGGCCCTTATAAACTGCTTTTATTTTATCACAAAAAAAAGTATTTTTGTCACTTTATTTGGTTTTTCACTTCACTTGGTTGTATTGTATCAATTGTATTGGTTTAATGTTGAATCACTTGTTCTTTGATTTAGCGCTACTTCTTTGTATTTTTATAGACTTTGGTTATATCTTATGGTTGTGGTACACTTTCTGAAAGGGCACCAAACTGGCAGAATATAATAGAAGTCAATGGCTTAGTGCAGCTAACCCACAGGAAAGCTGCAGGTGAACTGCTATGTACACGCAGGGCAGGTAAATTGCAACTGGTTATCAAATCGCTTAAGTGGTCCTTGCACTTCAAAAGTTACACACCCCTATCCTGTGGTAATCGTCTCCACCTAGTGGCCATAATGTAGTATTTTCCTGATTGTGGTGCTTACAGTATATGCTTCCTACGGAAGAAGCATCAGCTTATGCAACTCCTGCTCCCTCTGCAGCCGCCTGCTTCCTACGCTATCGGTGCTAGCTCCATTGATCACAATCTTGGCATGTGGCCCACAGGTCTCTGTGGGCCACATGTGGCCTGCAGGCCACAGGTTGAGCACCTCTCTCATACTGGTCACTGGAAGTTCTACATGGCACCTCATGGCAAAGAAATCTCTGAGGATCTGAAAAAAATAACTGTTGCTCTACATAAAGATGGCCTAGGCTATAAGAAGCTTGTCAAGACCCTGAAACAGAGCTGCAGCACAGTGACCAAGACCATACAGCGGTTTAACAGGACAGGTTCTACTCAGAACACGTCTCGCCATGGTCAACCAAAGAAGTTGAGTGCAAGTGCTCAGTGTCATATCCAGAGGTTGTCTTTGGGAAATAGATGTATTAGTGATGCCAGCATTGTTGCAGAGGTTGACGGGGTGAAGGGTCAGCCTGTCAGTGCTCAGACCATACGCCGCACACTGCATCAAATTAGTCTGTATGGCTGTCCTCCCAGAAGGAAGCCACTTCTTAAGATGATGCACAAGAAAGCCCGCAAACAGTTTGCTGAAGCCAAGCAGACTAAAGACATGAATCATTGGAACCATGTCCTGTGGTCGGATGAGACCAAGATAAACTTACTTGGTTCAGATGGTGTCAAACGTGTGTGGCGGCAAACAGGTGAGGAGTACAAAGATAAGTGTGTCTTGCCTACAGTCAAGCATGGTGGTGGGAGTGTCATGGTCTGGGGCTGCTGGGGAGCTATAGTTCATTGAGGGAACTATGAATTTCAACATGTACGTTGACATACTGAAGCAGAGTATGATCCCCTCCCTTTGGAGACTGGGCCACAGGGCAGTATTCTAACATGATAGCAACCCCAAACACACCTCCAAGGAGACCACTGCCTTGCTAAATAAGCTGAGGGTAAAAGTGATGGACTGGTCAAGCATGTCTGCAGACCTAAACCCTATTGAGCATCTGTGGAGCATCCTCAAATGGAAGGAGGAGGAGCGCAAGGTCTCTAACATCCACCAGCTCCAGTTGCAATCTGCAAAGCTTTTGTGAACTCCAGGCAGTGCTGGAAAAAGTTGGCCACACAAAATATTGACACTGTGTGCCCAATTTGGACATTTTTGGAGCCGGTTCACACAGGGGCAACTCAGATCCGACTTCAGGTCACCCCTAGTCGCACTACATGTAAAAATCAATGTAAGTGAATGAGAGTCGTCTTAATGCACACTACTGAAGTCGCTCCGACTTCAAAAAAGGTTCCTGTACTACTTCAATCCGACTTGTAAGCGACTTGTACCCATTGATTTCAATGGAGGTCGCCTCCAAGTCGGATCTCCGTCTATACGGAGGCGACTCTCACAGAATTATCAGCTCTCAAGACGGAACTCCACACCAAATTTATTTAAAAAAATTGGCGTGGGTTATCCCTCAGAGAGCATACCAGGCCCTTAGGTCTGGTATGGATTTTAAGGGGAAGCCCTATGCCGAAAAAATGGCGTGGGGGTCCCCCCAGATCAATACCAGATCCTTATCCGAGCATGCTACCCGGCCGGCCAGGAAAGGGGGTGGGGACGAGCGAGCGCCCCCCCTCCTGAGCCGTACCAGGCCGTGTGCCCTCAACATGGGGGGTGCCTTGGGGAAGGGGGGCCGCGCGGCCCCCCCACCCCAAAGCACCTTGTCCCCATGTTGATGAGGACAAGGGCCTCTTCCCGACAACCCTAGCCGTTGGTTGTCGGGGTCTGTGGGCTTATCGGAATCCATGAGCCCCCTTTAATAAGGGGGCCCCCGGATCCCGGCCCCCCACCCTATGTGAATGAGTATGGGGTACAATGTACCCCTACCCATTCACCTGTGAAAAAAATGTAAAAAAAAAAACACAACACACAAGGGTTAAAATAGTTTATTGCACAGCTCCGGGGGTTTTCTTCCGTCTTCGGGGGTCTTCTCGCCGGTCTTCTCCACTATCTTCTGCTAGCTCTTTTGCTAGCGGAGGAGCCCGGCATTCTTCTTATCCGCCGCCGCCCTCTTCTTCCGACTTCGGGGGTCTTGTCCCCCTCTTCGGGGGTCTTGTCACCCTCTTCGGTTCTTCTTGCCGGGCCTCCGTCACCGTCTTCTGTTCTTCTCTTCTTCTCTTCTGGAGATGTTGCCTCATCGCTGTCTCCGGTCACTATGACAGAACACGTGGTGTGCGGCGACTTATATAGGGACATCGCTGGATGATGTCCACGGCCATTATGATGTCACAGTTCCAGAGGATGCTGGGACTGGGACATCATAATGGGCGGGGACATCATCCGGTGATGTCCCTTTATAAGTCGCCATACGCAGCGTGCCTGTCATTGTGACTGGAGACAGCGACGAGGCAACATCTCCAGAAGAGAAGAACAGAAGAACAGAAGATGGCAACGGCGACAGCGGCGACAGAAGACCAGGCCACCACTTGTAAAAGAGCTAAAAGAAGGCGCGGTGGCCCAGGAAGAAGAACCGAAGAGGGGGACAAGACCCCTGAAGAGGGGGACAAGACCCCCGAAGTCGGAAGAAGAGGGCGAGCTCCTCTGCTAGTAAAAGAGCTAGCAGAAGATAGCGGAGGAGTCCGGCGAGAAGACCCCCGAAGACAGAAGAAGACCCCCAGAGCTGTGCAATAAACTATTTTAACCCTTGTGTGTTGTATTTTTTTTTACTTTTTTTTTCACAGGTGAATGGGTAGGGGTACATTGTACCCCATACTCATTCACATAGGGTGGGGGGCCGGGATCCGGGGGCCCCCTTATTCCGATAAGCCCACCGCCTGCAGAACCCGTCAGCCAACGGCCAGGGTTGTCGGGAAGAGGCCCTTGTCCTCATCAACATGAGGACAAGGTGCTTTGAGGTGGGGGGGCCGCGCGCCCCCCCTTCCCCAAGGCAACCCCCATGTTGAGGGCACGTGGCCTGGTACGGCTCAGGAGGGGGGCCACTCGCTCGTCCCCACCCCCTCTCCTGGCCGGCCGGATAGCGTGCTCGGATAAGGGTCTGGTATGGATCTGGGGGGGCCCCCATGCCATTTTTTTGGCGTAGGGGGTTCCCCTTAAAATCCATACCAGACCTAAGGGCCTGGTATGCTCTCGGAGGGGGAACCCATGCCGTTTTTTTTTTTTAATTTGGTGTGGAGTTCCCCTTTCAGAGCTCATTCTCTGATTGGCCACGGCAAAAGTCGCCTGGCCTGGGGCGACTTAAAGTCGTGTTGTAAGTTGCCCCAAGTTGTGTTCAATTCGTGTCCAACTTGCCTCCAAAAGTCGTGTTGAAAGTCGTGTTGCCCCTGTGTGAACCAACACTTACTTAGGGGTGTGCTCACTTTTGTTGCCAGCGGTTTAGACATTAATGGCTGTGTGTTGAGTTATTTTGAGAGGTCAGCAAATTTACACTGTTATACAAGCTGTACACTCACTACTTTACATTGCAGCTTCAGTGTTGTCACATGAAAAGGTATAATAAAATATTTACAAAAATGTGAGGGGCGTACTCACTTTTGTGAGATATTGTATATATTAGACACAATATGGGGAATATTTATGCAGTACGTGAATGAACAAAGGCTCAGAGGAACCCTGTTTTAGAACAGTGCAAAACCTCAATTATTGGCCACTTTATGCCTGATTGCAGTTCAAAGTCCAGGAAATGCATGACTGGTAATTTGTGCTAAGGTGGATTACAAATGCAATAGTCCATGGTTAGCCCAAACTATCAACAGCTAGAGGTTAGATAGAACTCATGGTTGACCTGAACCGTGATAACTTCTACCCCTGCCTACTTGACAACCTGATCTTAAAAACACTTTTTGTAAGGACGGGTTCACATATATGTGGGTTCGGTTCCCAGCATGGGGTCCTCTGACTCTCTATTTACCAATTTAGGTGGGAATCAGATCGGAATTTTTGCCTGAATTCGCACCTGAACCAGACCCAAAGATGCACAGGAACACAGCCACCCCAGACCTGTGTCCATTGTAAGCTGGGCACACTCTGGATGTGGGGAAACCATCCGATTCGCACATATGTGAACCTGGCCTTTAGATTTAATTCAGTTTTATTATTTTATTTGTTTATATATTAGTTTATTATGTTATTAGTGTTATCAAACAATACGATAGAACAAAACATAATTTCCATTAGATACAACCAAGTTTTTTTTTTTTTTTTTTTTTTTTAACTGTTATTCTATTTTAGCACATCAAATTCCAAAGTCATTTTTCTTCTACTGAATTACCAATATGTTTTTTCCAAGGATCTCTAATCAAGTCAACTCAGGTGAGTAGGAAGGGCTTTCAATGTGACTATGCTGAGAGGATCTACAAACAAAACAGCGGTAGTAGTTAACTGAATCCTAGCAAAAGTCTCATGCTCAAGAAAATAAAAGTGAGCATGAAATGTACTCTTTCTTGTATACAATGAAATTCCTATCTTTACTCCTCTATTCAGAGATCAATTCCTATTAAAAAGAAAATACATCTAAAAAAGAAATGTTCTTCATTTTTTTTTCTTTTTTTTTTTTTACTTTAGACATATTTATTTGAAACATCAGAAAGTGTTCTCTTCAGCAGCTACCAGATTTATTGTGAATGTGATTTTGGTTTGCTATTACTTGTACAATTGCATCTTGCTGCATGCTTTTCAAAAAAACCCATTGAACTTAAAGTGGGAGTATATTGTTACGTACTGTGTACATCTAAGACTCAAAATGATGCTCTCACATAAACGGGCTTCACCTCTATGGGAAGGTTAAATATATAATTAAGAGATGTCTGGTAAAGAAGCTGTTGGGTACACCGCCGTCTGCTCCTCAATATTTCTTATTGAGTTTGTTTTACCTTTTTTTTAGTAACCCTAAATCTGTGATGGCATGACTGTACCCAGAGCCAGGGCAAGGGGTGAGCAGGAGGGGCAGCTGCCCTGGGCACGGTGGTATTATGTGAGGGCGGGGGGACGCCACTAGGAGATTGGGGGAGGGTATTTGTGTTAGGGGGCGGGTGTAAGTATTGTTTGGGGGGGTGCTAAGAGTGGTGATTTAGGGGAATTTGTGTTAAGAGTAGGGTGGGGGGGGGCAGATTAGTGCTAGGAGAGGAATTTGTGCTGGGAGGGGGGATTTGTTGTAGACATGTGCAATTTGTTTCATAACAAATTCATTTTTTAATGAATTTGGACAAATTAGTTAATTCAGAAATATCAAAATTAACGAAAACAAATTTTTCTGAATAGTCGAATATTCGTAAATTCGTAAATGAGAAAATTAGTAAATTTTTACATTTGTAAATTCGAATATTCTGAAATTCAGAAATTCGACATACAAAAAACCCGGAAATTCAAAAACCTAAAATAATAACTGACTAATAATAACTTAACCATTACTAACTATTAACCACTTCAGCCCCGGAAGATTTGGCTACTGAATGACTGTGCCTTTTTTTGCAATTCGGCACTGCGTCGTTTTAACTGACAATTGCGCGGTCGTGCAATGTTATACCCAAACAAAATTTACGACCTTTTTTTCTCACAAATAGAGGCTTCTTTTGTTGGTATTTGATCGCATCTGCAAATTTTACTTTTTGTGCTATAAACAAAAAAAGAGTGACAATTTTGAAAAAAAAAATGCAATATTTTTTACTTTTTGCTATAATAAATATCCCCCAAAAATATTTAAAAAACATTTTTTTTCTCAGTTTAGGCCGATATGTATTCTTCTACATATTTTTGGTAAACAAAATCGCAATAAGCGTATATTGATTGGTTTGTGCAAAATTTATAGTGTCTATAAAATAGGGGATAGTTTTATGGCATTTTTATTATTATTATTTTTTTTTTTACTAGTAATGGCGGTGATCTGCGATTTTTATTGGGACTGTGACATTATCATGGACACATTGGACACTTTTGACTCATTTTTGGGACCATTGGCATTTATACAGCGATCAGTGCTATAAAAAATGCAGCGCTAGCCAGTCAGCACAAGATGTACAGTACCCTGTCGCCAAGAACCAGCGCGATGGGATCGTGCTGGAAACACATTCTCGAGGACAGTTACTGTATTTTTAAAAATCGAATTTCCTCATAAATTTAGGCCTCATTCATGTTGAATCTGGCTTTGAAAGTGTGCAACTTAATTTGAAATCGCACAATTTCAAAGCCTTGAAGCCTTGTCAGTGCAACTTCGGATGCGACTTTGAAGAGATCTGTGCAGCTTAACCACTTTCAGACCGGACCATTTTGCTGGTAAATGACCAGAGGTCTTTTTACAATTTGGCACTGCGCTGCTTTAACTGGTAATTGCGCGGTCATGCAATGTTGTACCCAAACGAAATTTGCATCCTTTTCTTCCCACAAATAGAGCTTTCTTTTAAAGGTATTTGACTGACTCTGCGATTTTTATTTTTATAAACGTAAAAAGACATATGTATTTTATGATATTTTCTACTTTTTGTTATTAGAAAAATCCAATAAACTCAATTTTAGTCATACATTTAGGCCAAAATGTATTCAGCCACATGTCTTTGGTAAAAAAAAAGTCAATAACTGTATATTTATTGGTTTGCGCAAAAGTTGTCACATCTACAAACTAAGGTACATTTTCTGGAATTTACGCAGCTTTTAGTTTATGACTGCCTATCTAATTTCTTGAGGTGCTAAAATGGCAGGGCAGTACAAAACCCCCACAAATGACCCCATTTTGGAAAGTAGACACCCTAAGGAAATTGATAAGAGGCATGTTGAGCCCATTGAATATTTTATTTTTTTGCCGCAAGCGATTGAATAATGACAAAAAAATACTTTTTTTTTTTTTTTTTTACACAAAGTTGTCACTAAATGATATATTGCTCACACATGCCATGGTTATATGTGGAATTGTACCCCAAAATACATTCTGCTGCTTCTCCTGAGTACGGAGATACCACATGTGGTCGACTTTTTGGAAGCCTAGCCGCATACGGGGCCCCGAAAGCCAAGCACCGCCTTCAGGATTTCTAAGGGCATACATATGTCATTTTACTCCTCACTACCTATCACAGTTTTGAAGGCCATAAAATGCCAAGATGGCACAAAACCCCCCCAAATGACCCCATTTTAGAAAGTAGACACCCCAAGCTATTTGCTGCGAGGCATGTTGAGTCCGTGGAATATTTTATATTTTGCCACAAGTTGCGGGAAAATTACAAACTTTTTATTTTATTTTATTTTTTCACAAAGTTGTCACTAAATGATATATTGCTCACGCATGCCATGGGCATATGTGAAATGACACCCCAAAATAAATTCTGCTGCTTCTCCTGAGTACAGGGATACCACATGTGTGGGATTTTTTGGGAGCCTAGCTGCGTACAGGGCCCCGAAAGCCAAGAACCGCCTTCAGGCTTTCTAAGGGCGTCAATTTTTGATTTCACGCCTTACTACCTATTACAGTTTTGAAGGCCATAAAATGCCAAGATGGCACAAAACCCCCACAAATGACCCCATTTTAGAAAGTAGACACCCCAAGCTATTTGCTGAGAGGCATGTTGAGTCCATGGAATATTTTATATTTTGCCGCAAGTTGCGGGAAAATTACAAACTTTTTTTTTTTTTCACAAAGTTGTCACTAAATGATATATTGCTCACGCATGCCATGGGCATATGTGAAATGACACCCCAAAATAAATTCTGCTGCTTCTCCTGAGTACGGGGATACCACATGTGTGGGACTTTTTGGGAGCCTAGTCGCGTACGGGGCCCCGAAAACCAAGAACCGCCTTCAGGATTTCTAAGGGTGTAAATTTTTGATTTCACACCTCACTACCTATCACAGTTTTGAAGGCCATAAAATGCCAAAATAGCACAAAACCCCCCAAAATGACCCCATTTTGGAAAGTAGACACCCCAAGCTATTTGCCGAGAGGCATGGTGAGTATTTTGCAGCTCTCATTTGTTTTTGAAAATGAAGAAAAAAAAAATAATGTATATTTTTTTTCTTTTTTTCAATTTTCAAAACTTTGTGACAAAAATGAAGGTCTGCAAAATACTCACCATACCTCTCGGCAAATAGCTTGGGGTGTCTCCTTTCCAAAATGGGGTCACTTGGGGGGATTTTGTGCTATCTGGGCATTCCATGGCCTCCGAAACTGTGATAGGCAGTGAGGAATGAAATCAAAAATTTACACCCTTAGAAATCCTGAAGGTGGTGCTTGGATTTTGGGGTACCGTACGCGGTTAGGCTCCCAAAAGGTCTCACACTTGTGGTATCCCCGTACTCAGGAGAAGCAACAGAATGTATTTTGGGGTGTCATTTTACATATAACCATGGCATGTTTGAGCAATATATCATTTAATGACAACTTTGTGCAAAAAAAAAAAAAAAAAAAATAATAATAATGTATTTTTTCCACAACTTTTGTCAAAATATTAAATATTCCATGGACTCGACATGCCTCTCAGCAAATAGCTTGGGGTGTCTACTTTCTAAAATGGGGTCATTTGGGGAGGTTTTGAACTGTCCTGGCATTTTATACACAACATTTAGAAGCTTATGTCACACATCACCCACTCTTCTAACCACTTGAAGAAAAAGCCCTTTCTGACACTTTTTGTTTACATGAAAAAATATATTTTTTTGCAAGAAAATTACTTTGAACCCCCAAACATGAAGTGTTTTTTTAAAGCAAAAGCCCTACCGATTAAAATGGTGGGTGTTTAATTTTTTTTTTCACACGGTATTTGCGCAGCGATTTTTCAAACGCATTTTTTGGGGAAAAAACACACTTTTTTTATTTTAATGCACTAAAAATCACTATATTGCCCAAATGTTTGATGAAATAAAAAATATGATCTTAGGCCGAGTACATGGATACCAAACACGACATGCTTTAAAATTGCGCAGAGACGTGCAGCGGCGACAAACTACGTACATTTTTAAAAGCCTTTAAATGCCTTTACAGGTGACCACTTTAGATTTACAGAAGAGGTCTACTGCTAAAATTAGTACCCTCGATCTGACCTTCGTGGTGATACCTCACATGCATGGTGCAATTGCTGTTTACATATGACACCAGACCAACGCTTGCGTTCGACGTTGCGCCTTAGCAGGGGGGGACAGGGGTGTTTTTTTTGTTTTGTTTTTTTTATTATTTATTTTGCTTTTTTATTTTATTTTTAAACTGTTCCTTTCATTTATATATATTTTTTTATGATTTTTATTGTTATCTCGGGGAATGTAAATATCCCCTATGATTGCAATAGGTAGTGACAGGTACTCTTTTTTGAAAAAATTAGGGTCTATCAGACCCTAGATCTCTCCTCTGTTCTCAAAGCATCTGACCACACCAAGATCGGTGTGATGAAATGCTTTCCCAATTTCCCAATGGCGCTGTTTACATCCCGCAAAATCTAAGTCATGAAATGCTCGTAGCTTCCGGTGTCTTAGGCCATAGAGATGATTGGAGCCATTCTGGTCTCTGATCAGCTCTATGGTCAGCTGGCGGAACCACCGGCTGCATTCTCAGGTTCCCTGTTGGGACAGGAGAGCCTGAGAAAACCATGGAAGATGGTGCGGGGGGGGGGGGACATTCCCTCCCACTGCTTGTAAAAGTAGTCTAGAGGCTAATTAGCCGCTAGGATTGCTTTTACATAAAAGCCGACCGCTGGCTGAAAAGAATGATACCAAGATGATACCTAAACCTGCAGGCATCATTCTGGTATAAGCACTCAAAGTCCAGCAACATACCAGTATGTTGCTGGAACTGGTTGGGCATATATTGTCATTTTTTTTTCATGCAGCCTGTGGGCTGAACGAAAAAAAAATATTGATCGGTGGGTATGCCCACCATTAGATACCTCCCTTCATCCACCCACTTCTAATGGTGGGCATACATGCACCATTTATATATGCCGAAGCATGGGGGCATCCTCCCGCAAAAGGTAGGAGCAGATCGCTCCTCCACCCCTTATGCCCCCATGCTTCGGCATATATGCTCTTTTTTAACTGTGGTGGTGAAATCACCCCCGACAGTGCTGGAGTCGCGGCTTTATGTATCGTGGGAGCAAACGCTGTTGCTGTCAAGATAAATAAATCCGCGCTGCAACTGAATGGCGTACCTGCTAAGCAAATGATGGTTAACAATAAAACAAAGTAACATTACAGTATAACAGTAAGACGTACCATACCTGCAAAGCAAATACAAAAAAAAATAGCAAAAAATAACACATTTAACACAATCTGTGCCTAAAATATATATATGCCGAAGCATGGGGGCATCCTCCCGCAAAAGGTAGGAGCAGATCGCTCCTCCACCCCGTATGCCCCCATGCTTCGGCATATATGCTCTTTTTTAACTGTGGTGGTGAAATCACCTCCGACAGTGCTGGAGTCGCGGCTTTACGTATCGTGGGAGCAAACGCTGTTGCTGTCAAGATAAATAAATCCGCGCTGCAGCAGAATGGCGTACCTGCTAAGCAAATGATGGTTAACAATAAAACAAAGTAACATTACAGTATAACAGTAGGACTTACCATACCTGCAAAGCAAATACAAAAAAAAATAGCAAAAAATAACACATTTAACACAATCTGTGCCTAAAATATATATATGCCGAAGCATGGGGGCATCCTCCCGCAAAAGGTAGGAGCAGATCGCTCCTCCACCCCGTATGCCCCCATGCTTCGGCATATATGCTCTTTTTTAACTGTGGTGGTGAAATCACCTCCGACAGTGCTGGAGTCGCTGCTTTACGTATCGTGGGAGCAAACGCTGTTGCTGTCAAGATAAATAAATCCACGCTACAGCTGAATGGCGTACCTGAAAACAAAAAATGGTTAACAATAAAACATTGCAGAATAGAATACAGTACAAAGGAGCAGAACAATAGAGAGAGAATAGAGAGAGAGAGAACAATAAAACGACAACTATTTTGTTTGTTTTTTTTTTTATATTTTTTTTGTTTTTTTTTTTTTTTTACTTTTTTTTTTTTTTTAAACACTTTTTTATGTAACTTTAACACTTCTGTTGTAACGGTTCCAGCGGTTTGGGTCTCTCAAAATGCGATGGCATCTTGGGAGACCCTGTGAATGTGTGCCTAGCCTGTGCAATGCTGTACCCTACTCTAAAACTGAACTAGTTCATGGTAGCGTTCAAAACATTCACCAATGCAAAGACCAGGATTGTCAGGACAGCGGGGACAACAATAACGGGTGTCACGCCTATATCCGCGCTTTCTGCAGACACGACATTTTCTTTGGGGGGCTTGTTGGGTAGGGGTACTCAGGAGGACATAAGGATAATGCCTCTCATGCAGCCGGCATACTGCATCTGGTTGGGGAACGTGAGGTGGAGCACCGCCTGGATACAGAAGGGCTCTGACGATATCCTCCTGGAATTTAAGGAAGGATCCAGTCCGTCCTGAAGCATTCAGTATAACCAATTGGAATAAATAAACAGACACTTTTTTGTACCAGCATCTGGCCTTACGGGGCAACTAGATACGGCGCCAACAACTGGTCATTGAGGTCCACCCCTCCCATGTTAAGGTTATATTTGTGGACACAGAGGGGTTTCTCCACAATACCAGTCGCCGTAGGAATTTGGACCGTCGTGTCTGCATGAAGGGAGGTAAGAACGAAAACATTCTTATTATCCCTCCACTTCATAGCGAGCAAATTATTACTGCGCAAGCAGGCTCTCTCCCCCAGCCTAAGACGGGACTCTACAAGCCGCTGGGGAAAGCCCCGGCGATTAGGTCGCACGGTGCCACATGCTCCAATCTGCTGATCAAACAAGTGACTAAACAGTGGCACGCGCGCTTGTGTAATAATTTTCCACGTACAAGTGGTACCCCTTTCCGAATAAGGGTGACACCATGTCCCACACTATCTTGCCAGCGCTTCCTATGTAGTCAGGGCAGTTCTCTGGCTCTACGTGACTATCTTTACCCTCATAAACCATGAAACTACGTGTATAGCCTGTGGCCCTGTCACAGAGCTTATACATCTTGACCCCGTATCTGGAACGCTTGTTGGGGACGTATTGTTTGAATGACAAGCGACCAGAAAACTTAATCAGGGACTCATCAACGCAGACAACTTGATGGGGAGTAAACAAGTCTGCAAAACGTTGGTTGAAGTGGTTTATGAGGGGCCGAATTTTGTAGAGCCGATCATATTCAGGGTCTCCACGAGGACGACAGAGTTCATTGTCGCTGAAGTGCATGAACCGCAAAATCTGCTCGTATCGTGCCCTGGACATGGAAGCAGAGAACACGCGCATATGGTGAATTGGGTCAGTGGACCAATATGACCGCAACTCACTCTTTTTGGTTATGCCCATGTTGAGGGAGAGGCCCAGAAAGATTTTAAATTCGGAAACCGTAACTGGTTTCCATTGTCTGGCAAGGGCGGACTGGGGAATAGTGGCGATGTGTTGACCAGCGTACAAATTGGTTTGGTCCACAATAGATCTATAGAGATCTTCGGTGAAAAACAGTGAGTAAAAGTCAAGTGTCGTAAAATCAACTGTTTCCACGTTAATGCCAGGTTGGCCAGTGAATGGGGGAAGTACGGGTTCTGCAGAAGTGGTGGGCACCCAATTAGGATTGGCGAATTCTGCAGGAAGGGCACTATGGGTACGACGGGCCTGTCTTTGTCTTTGTGGCAGCGGGACACTACTTGTGCTTGCCACCTCGCCAGCTTGAACTGCACTTATGGGACTCGCCACTTCACCACGTGCTACTGCAGTGCTGGATGTACGTCCAGGGTGTACTAGGCCGCTGGTGCTTGCCAGTTCACCAGAAGGATGAGCGGCTCTAGTACGTCTCTGCTCCATACGAGTGACCTACGGTTCCTGCACCTGAACAACAGAATACATTCGGGCACACCTGTCCTTAACAGGGACCTCATCTCCGTCGTCAGAGCTATCTGTCATGGAGCCGCTGTCCTCTACAGGATTGTATTCTGAGCCTGAATCTGACAGATGAGTGACGTCCTCTTCACTATCTGTCATGCTCAGAAACGTGTAGGCCTCTTCACTAGTGTACCTTCGCTTTGCCATTTTGGGCTCTAAATTTAGGGGTACACTAGTGAGACTCACAGGTAAAAAAGCACCTAGCCTGTCAGCGACTGTTTCAAAACGCTACAAAAAAAACTGTTAGCGATCGCAGGGATCAAGCCTGACTCTGCGAGCGCTGCAGTTATGTGTGTTGTGTTTTGTAAGTGACAGTGATCGATCGATACTGCACTTGGGTGGGCTGGGCTGGGCTTGGCGGAGGGGCTAAACGCAGGTGCTAGCAGGTATCTGGGCTGATCCCGCTAACAATGCGTTTTGGGAAACCTAAAATGCTGGCAACGCTAATATAGATCTGATCAAATACTATATTACTAAGGGAGGTGTATGCTTTGCGCGTGGGTGTTAGCGGTACTGGCACTAACCTGACGCTGGGGCGACGCAGACCTTATCTGACCCTCAAACTTATATCACCCGCCGGGTGATCAGGGGGTTAAACCTTTATTAGGTAATAAATGGCGGGTGCCCTGAAACAAAAAAAAAATAACTAACCAACCAGCGTCACCTGTAACAGTTATATGGTGATCACTGGTGATCAGGGGGCTTTATGCGGTAGTATATGGGGGTCCCTGACGCTATAAAAAGCTGCGGCGAACCTAAATACTTACCTGCCTAACTAGCGTCACCTGTGACACTAATACAGCGATCAGAAAAACGATCACTTATTAGTGACACTGGCGACGGGGGGTGATCACGGGGTTAAACCTTTATTGGGGGGGTTAGGGGGGTACCCTAGAGCTAAAGGGGGCTAACCCTAACTGCCCTAACAGTTATTACAGTCACAAATGACACCAATGCAAAAAAAAATAAAAAATGCAATTGGTGTCACTGTGACTGGGGGTGCAGGGGTGATTGGGGGGGTGATCGGGGGGTGAAGGGGGGGTGAAAAGTGTGCCTGGCGTGTTCTACTGTTAGTGTAGTGTTAGGTGCAACTTACAGTTCCTCTCTCCTCGGTGCCGGAACGAAAAAGACCGACACGAGGAGAGATTACATCACTTCCTCTGCCTGTGTTTACATTACAGGAGAGGAAGTGATGTCACGTAGCATTTCTATTCGTCGGGAGCGATCGCGAGGGGGTGGCCATGAATGAATGGCCGCCCCCTCATCCCGGATCGCTCCCGAACGAATACCGACCGCCGCAGGCACCGGGGGGGGCCCGATCGGGCCCCCCACCCGCGGGAAGGCAGGGACGTATATATACGCCCATATGCCTGCCCGTGCCATTCTGTCGACGTATATCGTCGTGCGGCGGTCGGCAAGTGGTTAATGCACAGATGTCAATGCAAGTCGCACCTGAAATCACCAAAAGTAGTGCAGGATAGACACGTGCAATGCCAAAAAAATAGTTAGTTATCGTTTCATTCGGTTTTGTTTTTTTAATTTTTCAGGTCATTTGTTATGTTCGCAATTCGAAAAATTTGAAAATTTGTAAATGTCAAAATTCTAAAATCTGAAAATAAGAAAGAAAATCCGACAATTTGAAAGAATAACTAACTAATAATAACTAACTATTAAGTTTTAGGTATTAGAATTTCCTTTCAAATTTGGCTGTTTTTTTAAATTTGAATACAAATTTATCCGAAGTTAAGAATTATCCAAAATAATTAATGCCACATCTAAACAAATGGAATGTAACAAACTCATAATATTAAATACTAATAATAAAACGTTATTATTATTATTATTATTATTATTATTATTGTTATTAATTATTATTAATTTGTTACTTTCCATCCGTTATTTTGGATAATTCGTAACTTCAGGTAAATTTGTATTTGTTACGTTCACTAACATCCAAAGGAAATTCCATTACTAATAATTAATAGTTAGTAATAGTTATTATTAGTTAGTTATTATTTCAGATTTTCAAATTTTGGGGTTTTCGAATTTTGGTTCTTTTGCATTTTCAGATTTTTGAAATTTAAAATTTTCAACATTTTCAGATTTCCGGATTTTGGAATTTCCGAATTTTCCGATTTTTGTATTTTGGATTCTTTCAAATTCGGAGCTGCTGGGCATAGTTATAAGGGCCCCAGCCAATCCACAACAAATGGGCTGGCATGGGGCAGGTCACCTCATAAATGGGTAGTCCGATGAGTCATGCCAGCAGGGGCAGAGTGGGATGGAGAATAGATGGAGTGCTGAGGAGGCTGTCGGAGGCCCTCGCAGGTCATCCCCTTCTGGGGGGGTGCAAGAGAGAGGAGCAGGTCAACACATCAACACACGTCAACACACACAAAAATTATTTTTCATTCAACATGCGGGGAATGAAAATAAAAAGTCAGCTCCCACATCCGCACAAGAAATGGGAATGCAGGAATCTCTCTGGCTGCACTTTTGGATTCTGACAGCAGGACTCCCCTCCAACCATCAAAATACATAAATCGGCTCTGCAGCCATTGGCTGCATGAGCTGATCGAATGCTGTTTGACAAAAACCAATCTAACGATTGGCTTCTGTTGAAAAGAGAGGGATATACACGCTTTAAAGTTCCTGCTGAACCGGCCGCATTTTGATATGTGTATACCCTGATTGGGATTTGCCATAACACCTTCTCCTTAGAAACATCTACAGTAAAAGTTCTGAGGTATGCTGTGTGAATGGGAATACATAATAAACATATACAGTGCTCAGCATAAATAAGTACACCCCTTTTGAAAAGTAAGATTTTCATCAATATCTCAATGAACACAATTTCCAAAATTTTGAAAAAACTGAGTTTTATAGAACATTTGATCATTACATGAAAGGAAGGTTAATAATATAACTTAGATTCCAAAATCTTCAGTTTTACTCAAATTAGTTGATGCAAAAGTGAATACACCCCACAACAAAAACTACTACATCTCATATTTTGTATGACCTCCATGATTTGTAAGGACAGCATCAAGTCTTCTAGGCATGAAATTAACAAGTTGGCCACATATTGCAACATGTATCTTTTTCCATTCTTCAAGAACGACATCTTTTAGAGCATGAATGCTGGATAGAGAGTGATGCTCAAATTGTCTCTTCAGATATCCCCATAGATGTTCGATTGGGTTCAGAACAGGAGACATACTTGATGACTGAATCACGTTCACCCTGTTCTTCAGAAATGCAACAATGGCCTTAAGCCCCATACACACTATCAGTTTTTCTGCTGAGTTTTTCCTTCAGATTTACCAAAACCATATAATATGAGGTCAAACCTTAGGAGTTTCAATTTGTATGCAATCAGGCAGGCCCTTCTACTACATGGTTTTGGTAAACCTGAAGAAAAAACTCAGCAGAAACTGATAGTGTGTATGGGGCTTTAGATGTGTGTTTTGGATCATTGTTATGTTGGAAAAGTGCACGACGACCATGGGCATGGAGTGATGTTAGCATCTTCTCTTTCAATATAGAGCAGTACATCTGTGGATTCATGCTACCATCAATTAAATGCAGCTCCCCGACACCAGAAGCGATTATGCAGCCCCACAGAAGGACACGGCCACCACCATGTTTCACTGTAGGCAATATGCATTTTTCTTTGTACTCCTCACCTTTGTGACGTCATTCAGTTTTAAAGCCGTCATTCCAAAAACATTTATCTTAGTCTCCTCACTCCAGAGTACAGTCTCAGTATTGTGTCACAGGAAACCATCACCCCAGTTTGGCTTTCTACTTCTTTAGCTAACTGCAGTGAACTTGCATGGCAATTTTCTTCAACCCTTCCCATCAGAAGACGCTCCTGTAGAGGTGTTAACTTCCGTGGGTGGCCTGAACGTCTCTGTGAGATGGTTATAGCTCCATCTTTGTTAAATTTTTGTATCCCTTTTGCTACCCTATTCTGACTGGGTACAGCAGCTGTGCCTGTGCAGGCCCTTTGTCCCAGTAGACATTAATGGGACTGCCTGTAATGGTAAGTGCACAATGTCTGTATATCCCCATGCTGATGTAACTGCCCTGTGTGAACGAGGCCTAACTTGTCAAAATTCAAACAGGGCTATAGGCTCCATGTGACATCACTGGGTCAATCATGAGGCACCAACACTTTCACATGAAAGGTGGGGGGGGGTGGAGGTAGTGACTCACATCCTCACCTGTAACTCAAAGCGCTAAACACAGCAGCAGTGCAGGAGAAGGAAGATTGGTATGTACTTCTAGGGTTCCATTGTTGAAAATTTTGGTTACCTGGCTGTCACCTTGATGGCTTATCTTCAATACTTTGTAAGTGACTGAATCAAGGCAAATCTGAACCTTTCTGACTTTTTCTCTGACTTACATTTACTGCATGCTTGTCCTTGACCTCTCACTTGAAAGCGCACACAGTCAGGCAACTAACATTTTCAAGGGCAGACCAAAAATGGTATCCCACATTCTTCCCCCATGACTGATGTGCTCTATGGGTTGTACCTATATTATGGCTACCTCAGGTACCATTTGATTATTATTTGACATTTCTATTCTATAACTATAAACGCACTCGAAGACTCATTAATAAAGCTAAACAGAAGAAAATCCAAGTGGCTGCCTAGTAAAGGAAGCAGAGAATATAATAGGGTACATTTTTCCATTAATTATGTGTACATTTGCAACAAAAGAGAACATAACCATACCTTCAATTACCTATGACCTCCCAAGGTCACTAATGAAATAAAGAGCAATTATTTTGAAAGAATGCAAAACAAAATGTATGTCCATATTGTTCATCGATGAACTTCATAAACAATTATACAATTACATTGTTTTCATTGCTTAAGAAAATGTGAGTAAGCGTTCTGTCTGCCCCTGCTTGCAGCTTATTGTTTTTCACTAACAATAATCTCACTTTTATTATAAATCTAGCGATGAACATCACAGGGACCTGGGGGGCGTGATTCCTTTGAAAGATCTTTGCCTTTAAATTACACTTACATCAGAGCGGTTATGTTTATGTCAATGGCGTCTCAAGGTGAAAGTGAATCAAAACCCTTCCAGTGTTGACTCATCTTCCAGTGAACAATAATAATTGGCCAAAATGTCAATTTTTTCCCCTAAAAACGCCAGAGAACAGGGGAGGATCGGGCTGGGGAAAATTTACCCCTGGGCCAATATAACCATGTTGGGCTGAAGGCCCTGAGTGGAGATTCTCCCCGATTCCAACCTCATTCAATGTAAGACCTGCATAAATACAGACCAGTGCTCCTAGCCCTCAGAATACTTCTAGACAATCTCAATACTATACAGCCAGCCCGAGTCAATAAGGAATCTTTCACTGGAATGCTTGGCCAGTGCAGCCCTCCCCTTGTTGGGGAGGAGGAGAATGAGCGGAACTTTCCCTTTAAAATGAAGGTCCGTATTCATTGCTTACTGATGCACTGTCTTGGATAAAATATGCATATCAGTGATCTGGCTTCACTGGCCTACTAAGTTACATGCTTGTTTTGGATCAGTCATTCAAAAAATGTTACAGCCAAGACCAAGATGACCAGGGCAGCCTCTCTTGTATCTCCTGCACAAGCATACCTAAAGGTGAGACAGAGAATGCAAAGAGACAGGAGGAACTTGTGGATGTGGTTAGCAAAACCTCAAAGTGGAGACCCATTATCAAGTGGTTTGCCAAGAACTAAATCAAACTCATGTAAAAAAACTATTTCCGTGGGAAAACCGGAGGGAAGATTGTTTCCAAAAAACATGGTTCTACTAGACTGAATTTACTTACTTCTTTGAATATAGGGATAATATGGGCTCTCAAGTATGACTTACATAGTTACATAATTAGGTTGAAAAAAGACACAAGTCCATCCAGTTCAACCACAAAAAAAAATAAAAAAAATAATAATAATATCATACAATCCCATATACCCAATTATGTACCCACAGTTGATCCAGAGGAAGGCAAAAAACCCCAGCTGAGCATGATCCAATTTGCTAAAGCAGGGGAAAAAATTCCTTCCTGATCCCCGGATCAACTTTACCTATAAATTTTAGTACCCAGTTATATTATGTACACTTAGGAAATAATCCAGGCCTTTCTTAAAGCAATCCCCTGAGCTGGCCAGAACCACCTCTGAAGGGAGTCTATTCCACATTTTCACAGCTCTTACTGTGAAGAAACCTTTCCGTATTTGGAGATGAAATCTCTTTTCCTCTAGACGTAAAGAGTGCCCCCTTGTCCTCTTTGTTGACTGTAAAATGAATAACTCAACACAAGTTCACTATATGGACCCCTTATATATTTGTACATGTTGATCATATCCCCCTTAATCTCCTCTTATCAAGAGAGAATAAATTCAGTTCCTCTAATCTTTCCTCATAGCTGAGCTCCTCCATGCCTCTTATCAGTTTGTTTGCCCTTCTCTGCACTTTTTCCAGTTCACCAATATGCTTTTTAAGAATTGGTGCCCAAAACTGAACTGCATATTCTAAAAGAGGTCTTACTAATTATTTGTACAGGGGCAAAATGATATCTCTCTCTCTGGAGTCCATACCTCTCTTAATACAAGATAGGACTTTGCTCGCTTTGGAAACTGCAGCTATTATTGAGCTTATGATCTATAAAAAAAAAACAGATCCTTCTCCACTACGGATTCCCCCAGTTGTACTCCCCCTAGTATGTATAATGCATCCATATTCTTTGCCCCCAAGTGCATAACTTTATATTTCTCAACATTAAACCTCATCTGCCACATAGTCGCCCAATTAGACAGAGCATTGAGGTTGGCTTGTAAATTGGAGACATCCTGTAAGGACGTTATTCCACTGCATAGCTTGGTGTCATCTGCAAAGACAGAAATGTTACTTTTGATCCCAGACCCAATGTCATTTATAAAGATATTAAAAAGTAAGGGTCCCAGCACTGAACCTTGGGGTACACCACTGATAACCTTAGACCATTCAGAGTAAGAATCATTAACCACTACTACCTGTAGACTTTACCTTACACATTAGTTGTGTGTGCGGAACTGTATCAAATGCTTTTACAAAATCTAAAGCCGCGTACACACAGGCGGATTGTATGGCCTACTTAGTCCGTCATACAATCCGACGGACAGTCCGTCATACTTTCCAATGAACGGACTTGACCACACACGGATGCACAAACAGTCCGTTGAAAGCTTGTGCGATGACGTGTACAGCACGTACGACGGGACTAGAAATAGGAAGTCCAATACACAGCAATGCAACCTTCCGCCGTGTAAATCCTTTCTGAGCATGCGCCATTCTTAGTCCGTCAAACTAGCCTACTCACGAGCGGATTGTCCGCTGAAACCAAAGTATGACGGACAATATTACGGAAATTCCGAAATACTTAGTCCGCCAGACTGCACGCTGAAAAAGTCAGCTGAAGCCCACACACGAGCGGACTGTCCGCTGAAATGTGTTTTGGCGGACTAAGTAGGCCATACAATCCGCCCGTGTGTACGCGTCTTAAGTATACCACATCCACCACCACCCCTCTGTCCAAGGTTTTACTTACCTCCTCATAAAAAGAAATCAGGTTTGTCTGACAACTTCTGTCTTTCATGAATCCATGCTGTCTGCTGCTTAAAATATTTTTTTTCCTGCAAGAACTCATCTATGTGGTCTTTTATTAATCTCTCCAGTATCTTCCCAACTATAAAAGTTAAACTAACAGGTCTATAGTTACATGGTAAAGACTTTGCTCCCTTTTTAAATATAGGCACCACATTGGCCCTGTGCCAATCCAGTGGTACTATTCCTGTCATTAATGAGTCCCTAAAAATTAGATACAATGGCTTTAAAAATACAGAGCTCAATTCTTTTAGGATCTGTGGGTGGATGCCATCAGGTCCAGGTGCTTTATCCATCTTGATTCTGTCCAAATATTTCTGGACCATATCACTTTTGAGCCATTGTGGATTTGGGGCTGTGTCACTACCACCCCCATAATGGACATCAGCTCCCCCATGCTCCTTTGTATAGACAGAGCTGAAGAAAGTATTTAATAAATTAGCCTTCTCTTTGTCCCCAGTCACCCACTCCAAATTATTTTGTAAAGGGCCTACATGCTCAGACTTGACCTTTTTACTATTAATATATTTGAAGAATTTTTTGGGGGTTGTCCTACTATCTTTTGCAATCTGTCTTTTGTTTTGAATTTTTGCATCCTTGATTTCCTTTTTACATTTTCTGTTATATTCTTTGTAACATTTAAATGACACTAGTGTTCCTTAATTTTTATATTTTTTAAAAGCTATTTTCTTATAGTTTATATTTTTTTTAACTTTGGCCGTGAGCCACATAGGTTTTATTTTTAGCCTTTTAAACTTATTGCCCATGGGAATATACTTTGCAGTGAGATCACAAACAGTCTTTTTGAAGAATTCCCATTTCTGTTCTGTGCCCATTGATGCCAATATTCTCGACCCAGTCCTGGAGAGCAGCCCTCATCCTTGCAAAATTTGCTGTCTTGAAATGAAGTGTTTTTATCTTTCCCGTATTGTGATTTTTGCTTACAGCTAATATCAAATGAAATCATGTTATGGTCACTGCTACCCAGGTGTTCCTTTATAAAGATTGGTGGCCCCATTTTTCACAGGGAGGAGGCTACAGCTTGATCAAGAGAGCGATTGAGAGACTGCAGCCTGTAAAAAAGCTGGGGGAGAAAGCGCTACAGGACAAAGAATGAGGAGTGTGCTGGGCGGAAGCCAGAAATAGAGCCACGCTGCCCAGCACTGCCACCAGAGAGAGACATGCTGCCCAGCGCCACCAGAGAGAGAGAGAGCCACAATGCCCAGCACCACCAGAGAGAGAAAAACTGAGCCACTACCAGGGTACAGACATGCTACACTACTGACCAGAGTTGTCCCCGGGGAACCCAGAATGAGCGATCGTCCAGCCAGAGCGATCACTGCTGTAGTTTCGCTGGGTCTGGTAAGAGGGCCTGTTGGCCATTATCCATTACTTATCCTAGGGACTGGACTACGTCTGCAGTCTCTGACCATGATAATGTGATCATGACATTGTCAAAAAGGGGTGGTGCATGGGTGACCCTAAAATGATGCCCCCCCCCTGAAAAAAGTTCTGCAGACGCCCATGGTTGGGGCCTCAATAAACTGGACCATAAAATTGTCCTGTAATAGGTTTATAAATGTTTGCCCTTTAACTGTCCCAGCAGTGCCATTACTCCAGTCAATTTCTGGGTAGTTAAAATTCCCCATTATTATCACTGTCCCAGCCCTTTCTATCTGTGCAAGGAGCTGAGTCTCCACCTCCTCATTAAAATTGGGTGGTCTATAACAATGATTATCTTTGAACTACGCACATCTGTATGCAGTTCTACCCATAATGCTTCAGACTCATCACACTCTCCATCCACCAGGTACTCTTTCACACTCATTTTAAAATCACTTCTCACATACAGACAGACCCCCCCACTTTCCCTTTTACTCTGTCTTTCCAAAAGAGTGCATAGCCAGGAATATTAATAGCCCAGTCATGTGAGGAATGAAGCCAAGTTTCAGCAATACCCATTGCATCATAGCTCTCCTGATGCACCAGAGCTTCCAACTCACTTATTTTGCTTGGCAGACTTCTGGCATTGGTGAACAAACATTTTAATACATTAATATATTTTGACCATCATGTGGGGTGCACAGAGAACATGTTCTTCCTACTACACACACTTACCTGTCCCATCCCCCCTTCCCTCTATACTGACCCCTCCCCCTTTTGCCCCATCCCCTTTATTCTGGTCTTATCAGACAGTGGAAATCAGGCTGTCTCTTGACAAGCTGCAAACTGATTGGCTACACGAATATGATTTCTCATGGAGTTCGTTCCTGAAGCAGGGAAGGCTGTTTCTAATTTTTATTGCCTAAACTACAGTGTGAATTATTAACACCACAAGTGAGGTTGCCATAGCATCATATTTTGCTGATGTATACACCCTGAGGACCATGATGTGCTTTTCTTTTTTCTCTTTTCTAGAAACCATTATTGCTTTTGCTTCTTTCTTTCTTTGTAGATTTCAAAAGTGATAAAGAAAGAATAAAAAAACAAAACAAAACCCCAAACTAAAGATGCCGACTAGGAAGATCCAGCAGAACATGCAAGCAGCAGATCCAGGTGAGGAATTAGCTTAGTGGTAGAACCAGAAGAAAGGGAGACTCTGGTTTGTCCAAAAGTTCAGGATGGCAGGGCTCACTGATGATGTTGACGGGCTTGTAACAGCACTATGCATGGAAGCATGCAGCTCTGTTTGCACACGGGGCAAGCAGACAATTGACAATGATATGGAGTAGAATCCAAAGCAGTGTCAGACAGCTCAAGCCAAGGTCAGTAATAAGCAGGCAATGAAGTACAAAATTAGGAGTCCGATCAAGGTCAGGACAGATCAGGAAGCCATGTCCAGGAACAGGAAGAACAGACGTGCGGAGCAGGATCCAACAGCAGGTCAGGAGGAAGCTGGATTGATAACAGGAATCATATGCAAAATAAGGAGCAAGGAACATGCTTGTAGACAGGAGCAGCCTGCTTCCTCCACTGTAGGTGGCGCCCAAATTGAGCAGCACTACAGCCTGGAGAGGAAGTTAGGGAAAACTAATTTTTTCTGTGGTTTACTGGTCTCTGGAGGTAGGGTTCCAGTTGGCTACGCTGCATCCAGATGACCCGTTGTGGTCATCTTGGGTCAGCAGAGTCTGTTTAATTCCCTGCTCCACAGGTTTTGGTACACATTTGCGAGTTGGTAGAGTTGGGACAGGTTCCCCATCTGTTAGGGACAGTACTAGTGGCAGGGAAGGGTTCCAGATGAGGAGAGAAAGCATAGGGCTCACTACTTCTCCAGACTTCTTCCTGCCAGGCCTCATTCTGCCCCTCCTAACAGGCACTCAGTTTGGCTGAAACCTGCTTTACCCCATATTGTTGAAATTTGTTGTGAACTGTCTTTGCTTTACTTCATTACAATTTCTTGACATTGCACCCAGGCTGTGTGTGTTATTGTCAATGCCCCATGCTGCACCCATCCACACGTTGAAGACCAGTCAGCAGGGACACTGAGGTAGAGCATCCTTAAATAGATAATTTGATACCAACCATCCAATACCAATGCTGATTCTGGGCATGCATGCATATTCATGTGCACATAAGCCATCTAGCTAACTGGAATTCCGTGATAGTATTCTTAAAAGGAATTTAGCAATGACAGTCCCATTTTTTTCTGTAATTTCAGGCTTCCTTTAAATAAGACTCCCATTATTTATTATTGCGACTTAGCTGAAGATCAGAAGTACATTTTTGTGAATACATTTACTGCATTATTAATTTTCTATATCATTCAAACTGCTTGTAGGCTCAAGGCTGATTGTAATAATTATTCAGTGCTGCTGTAGTGCAGATGCAGCCATGCTATAAGATCATGAAAATATTGTAATATATGCAGTCGTGGTTATGAAATAATGCAAATCAGCAAGAGCATAAGGTCAATAAAACCAAGGCATTCTGATATGAGAAAAGCATATGTGCCAAGCTATTTTGTTAGAATCATTTGTAGAAACTTAAATATACAATACCTTGTAATATTGCAAAAGGTAAAGTCATGAAAAATGAATGACCAAAAAATTGATATATTAAGCCCACAATTACTTTTGGCACCACCACTTTTCCTTTATACTGGCTGTACTGAATAACTAATTCAGTACTTTAGAAGACAGATGAAAGGTGTAGTGCAGTATAACAATTCTTGATAGTTAAAGTGCTTGTAAAGTCAAAAGGTTTTAATCTTAATGCATTCTATGCGTTAAGATAAAAAAAACTTCTGTGTAAAGCAGCACCTTTACTTTACCTAATACTTACCTGAGCTTCATCTAGATCCAACTGAGACTTTAGCATCACTTTAAAGAGTAGCTTCACGCTGGCAAATCCTTACGGTATCGCCGGACCGGCTGTAAGACACTGGTACCGTAAGAAAGTTCCTAATTTCATCCTTCTGTTACAACTAAGTTTCTGTGAGAGACTTTCCGATCTGTTCTGAAGTTCTACAACCAAGTCTGTGGCAGAGACTTTGCTAAGTTTAAATCACCCGTCGGCTGCTAAATTCACTAAAGGGGATTTATCTGATAGTTGAAATATCCAGTTGTGAATGGCTATTCCCTGGATCATTTAGAGAGAGACATTTCTAGTGTCAGCAGTTCCAAGAGTACCTGAGCTTTACTACCCATACCCTCTATTCCAGGGTTTCTCAGCTCCAGGCCTCAAGGCGCTCCAACAGGTCATGTTTTCAGGATTTCCATTATTTTGCACAGGTGATTTGATCAGTTTCACCGCCTTAGTAATTACCACAGCCGTTTTATCTGAGGGAAATCCTGAAAACATGACCTGTTGGGGTGCCTTGAGGACAGGAGTTGAGAAACACTGCTCTATTCCCTACTGAGAGACTGTGTTCTGTTCAACCTTTTTTTGCAAATAAAAATTCCCAAAGGGATTCAAGTGTCCATCTCTGCAGTTTATTGGGCCATCAACCTCTGGAACCCCCTAGACGAGAAACGAGATGGTAACGGTAAGCCCAGCAAAACCAGCTGCTCCTTCAGGGGTCAGTGCTACATTTTTTTTTTTTTTTTTTACGTTAGTTTCACTTTAACCAAAATCGCACAGTCTTGAAGGAAGTTATAACAGTGGGGAACTTCCTGAGCCAAATCAGATTGATTAATTATATGTTTCTGATTTCTTTTGCCCAGAAAATCTTAGTGAAGAAGATTTTCTTTTTTTTTAAATATGTCTCCTAATGGGCTTCACCTGACAAGTTTTAACTCGGACTAGTCTCTCATTCTCTAATTATAGTCAGAAAGCAAGACCATGGGACCTATTTCTACAGTCACAGATGTGATCATTCACATCATTTCCACACTTATCTGCTAGGTCAAAGCTAATGCTATTTTTAAGCTTTAATCTGACATGTTTGACAGTTTATTATCTGACGCCCTGAACTAAGCAGCTTCTATGATTTTTAATATATGTATATCCATTTGAAACAATCAGGATTCTCCCCTTTTTTTTTAACATGATAAAGATTATGTCTTATTCTTTTAAATAGTAAAAAACAAAAAAAATTAACATAATTTCAGTACATTAGCCCATGCACGTTGGCGCATGTTAACATGCAAGAAGACGTGACTCTTAATTCACAATTACCTCCTCTATTGACAGCCAAATAGCTGGCTGCATACAGTCTCCATCAAAAAAAAAAACACTCTCCCTAAACGTGTTTCGTTCCTATGGCTTTGCTCACAAGGATGCAGTACTTTATCCTTGCGAGCAAAGCCCATAGCGGTGCAACGCGACTAGGGAGAGTAGTCTTTTTTGGTGGAGACTGTATGTATGCAGCTATTTGACTGTCAAAAGATTGAAAATTAAAAGGAGCTAATTGCAGAGTGCGAGTCTCGTCGTCTTATATTGTTACCTTGGAGCAGAGACAGGCTACAGGAGCTGGCACTGAATAGTCCATGAATATTATAAGGTTTGGGTCTGGGGCAGTGCCCTGGATTTGGGTATGTTTTTGCATGTCAACATACACTATATTACCAAAAGTATTGGGACACCTGCCTTTGAACATACATGAACCTTAACCACTACAATACAGGGCACTTTCACCCCCTTCCTTCCCAGCCCAATTTTCAGCTTTCATCGCTCTCGCGCTTTCAGTGACAATTGCGCGGTCATGCTACACTGTACCCAAATGAAATTGTTATCATTTTGTTCGCACAAATAGAGCTTTATTTTGGTGGTATTTATTCACGACTCCGTTTTTTATTTTTTGCGATATAAGCGCAAAAAAAGCGGAAATTTGGAAAAAAAACAATATTTTCTTTTTTCTATTTGAAAAGAAATCCAATAAAATCAAATTTTGTCATAAATTTAAGCCAAAATGTATTCTGCTACATGTTTTTGGTAAAAAAAATTCAGTTAACTGTATAATAATTGGTTTGTGTGATCACGGACATATGTACGCAAATGATCATGTACATATGTGTGCAGGTGATCACGTACATATGTGTGCAGATAATTATTGGGACATGTGATTTTTGTGGGACATATGTGGGGGACATGTTTTTATTATTAGGGACATGTGTTTTTATTATTTGGGGACATGTATGTTTTGGGGACATGTGTGGTTTGGGGACATATGTGGGGACTGTGTTTGTACTGTGTGGTGTGTTGTGTGTTGACACTAGACTGATGATCAGTGAGTAAAAAGCTGTAAAAAGCAGCCCATACTCACTGATCATCAGCCGGCTGCAGCGTTCTGCTCTCCTCTCCTCAGCAATGACTTCCGTGTGAGGAGAGCCGATTGCCTAGCAACCGGCTGTTTGTTTACATCACATGACGGCCGTGATTGGACACGGCCGTCATGTGATCAGGAGGGCCAATCACAGAGCCCTCCTGCCGATCTCAGATGTGCCGTGTCCGGGTGACACGAGCACATCGGGATCGCCCCGCTGCGCGGGCACGTGCGCGCGCGATCCCGCTACTTCTGAATGACGTTCAGGAACGTCCTATCAGGAGTAGACGGCTCCCACCCGGCCGTATATATATGCATTGGCCGGGTGGGAAGTGGTTAATCGCATCCCAGTCTGTAGGATTCAATATTGAGTTGGCCCACCCTTTGCAGCTATAACAGCTTCAACTCTTCTGGGAAGGCCATCCACAAGGTTTAGGAGATGTGTCTATGGGAATGTTTGACCATTCTTCCAGAAGCGCATTTGTGAGGTCATGCACTGATATTGGACAAGAAGGCCTGGCTAGCAGTCTTCTCTCTAATTGGCCATCAGCCCCGGGCCCATTAACAGGCTAGGTTTGCAAGATAACTGAAAGACATCACAGGTGATATCATTTGCTGCTCAGTGATTGCAGTATCCTAGTCTGCATCTCCCCAAGGTAATACATAAAACCTGGCCTGTTATTGGGCCCTGCGGACAGGGTTGATGACCACTGCTCTAATCAATCCCAAAGGTGGAAAATTTTTTGGTCCAAATCGCTTGCTGACAACCTAAATAAATAGGCACCTCATCCCCTATTGTATGTGTACATTTTAAGGAAAGGAAAAAGAAAAAAGGGGATTTTTACAACGGTGCTAATTATACTGCAAGATAAGCAAGAAATGCTAAAAATTCATAGTAGTTTATTAATGTATATTAAAAAATATCATGACATCACATATTATGCACAAAAATATAAAGAGTAGTATACACATTGCTAGTAGTCAAGAGGAATCCCAGATGCGAGGCTGACAGCACTTATTCCCAACATGTTTCGCAATGAGCTTCCTCAGGGGAAATGTGCAACTATTAATAAATTAAATAAAGAATTAGTTGATATACAGTGAATCATACATATTACCAAAAAATAAGAGTAAATTAACATAAAAGTTCAAATACAAATGAAGAACCCAGCGCGTGAAATCTAAAAGTAGCGCTTACCGCCTATCGCAGAGACGGTCGCATGCCAGAGATCGATGGAGATGGAAAAAAGCCAACAAGCCAAATGAGGGGCATAGATGGGGGCAAACAGCGCTAAAAGAAATAAAGGAATGGGGATAAGTAGAAATATAAATAGGTACCAAAATATATAGGACAAGGAATATTGAACATGGCCGGATTAAGATAGGAATGATATCAATAATATTGAACAAGGAACACTAACCTCAATTATATGAGGAAGAAGGGAGCATAAGCCTCAATAAAAAATATGCATATAAACGCTGGAGACCATCCAATTATAAAAAGAAAAATGAGAATTTATAACATCTAGAGTCACAGATGAAATGAGGGTATAATAAGTACAAAGCTAGCTGGAGAAACAACTCATAATAAATAAGTAAAAATAAATATAAGGAATGTACTTACACCTATTATGTAGATGGTAGTGATATAGGGTAATGTATGAACATTAGGACAAGCTGTTCGCAGAAGGTAGTAAGGTAGACCAGAAAAATAAACGGTCAGCAAACAGGCAAGTAGATCAAAGGCGCTGCCCCTGGAGACAATAGCTTCCTAAGGGACAGCAAAGAGATTGCAACAAAAAGGAAGTATAAGTGTAAATATTTGTATTTGAACTTTTATGTTAATTTACTCTTATTTTTTGGTAATATGTATGATTCACTGTATATCAACTAATTCTTTATTTAATTTATTAATAGTTGCACATTTCCCCTGAGGAAGCTCATTGCGAAACATGTTGGGAATAAGTGCTGTCAGCCTCGCATCTGGGATTCCTCTTGACTACTAGCAATGTGTATACTACTCTTTATATTTTTGTGCATAATATGTGATGTCATGATATTTTTTAATATACATTAATAAACTACTATGAATTTTTAGCATTTCTTGCTTATCTTGCAGTATAATTAGCACCGTTGTAAAAATCCCCTTTTTTCTTTTTCCTTTCCTTAAAATCCCAAAGGTGTTCTATTGTGTTGAGGACATGAGTCTGTGCAGGCCAGTCAAGTTCCTCCACCCCAGGCTGGCTCATCCATGTCTTTATGGACCTTGCTTCATGCACTGTTGTGCAGCCATGTTGGAACAGGAAGGGACCATCCCCAAACTGTTCCCACAAAGTTGGGACCATTAAATTGTCCAGAATGTCTTTGGCATGCTGATGCCTTAAGAGTTTCCTTCACTAGAATTAAGGAGCCAAGCCCAACCCCTGAGAGACAACCCCACACCATAATCCCCCCTCCACCAAATGATTTGGACCAGTGCGCAAAGCAAGGTACATAAAGACATGGATGAGAGACTTTGAGGTGGAGGAACTTGACTGGCCTGCACAAAGTCCTGACCTCAACCCGATAGAACACCTTTGGGATGAATTAGAGGGGAGACTGCAACCAAGGCCTTCTCATCCAACATAGTGCCTGACCTCACAAAGCCTTCCTAGAAGAGTTAAAGCTGTTATAGATGCAAAGGGTGAGCCAAGTTAATATTGAACCCTACAGACTAAGACTGGGATGCTATTAAAGTTCATGTGTGTTTAGTTAAAGTTAAAAGATGTTAAAGTTAAAGGATGTTAAAGGATGCCATTAAAGTTCATGTGTAAAGTTCATAAAGTTCCCTGCCCTGGTATATCCAATCAGCACCTAACCTGTCCACTTTTAGGAGATCCCTGAAAACTCACTTATTCAGGGAAGCCTATCCCACACCCACCTAACAACTGGCCCCAAGCCACCCCCATCAATTCATTCCCTGCATCTATTACCTTTTGTACCACCACTTCCTCCCTTTAGAATGTAAGCTCTATGAGCAGGGCCCTCCTGTCCCTTCTGTATTGAACTGTACTGTAATTGTGCTGTCCACCCTCTACATTGTAAAGTGCTGCGTAAACTGTTGCCGCTATATAAATCGTGAATAATAATAATAATAATAATCCCAATACATTTCGTAATATAATGTATGTTTTGTTAGGGAAGACCATTGAATGGGCTGCCTAATGCTTTAAAAAGGTGCATGCATCATTTCTGGCAGTGCACCACACCACAACATACATCAGTCCAAAGGCAAGGTGCTTTGGGGTGTCATTCATGACCAGAGTGAATGGTGTCACATACTGTAACACTAACCACAACACAATAGTGTGAATGGACCCTAAAGGTGATGTAGTGTCACAAGCAGCTTGGCACTGAAAGCAATCAAAACTATAACCTAAATTGCTGATATCACATGGGTAGCCCTGGGGGCTTAATGGTGGGATCCTTACTGGATCACTCTAAGATCCTGTTGTGGGAATTGTTGGTGGAGGGCGGTGATGCCACGTTACTCCTTAGTGAACTGGTAAGTGGTCCTGTGGTTTTGTTTTATAATCAATTCAAAGTTGATAAAATGATCAAGTGTTGTAGCCCATGGCAAAGATACATACCACTGTACATGCCAATTTGTAAGATATGAACATTCCACGAAATCCCTGTGATTGAAAATCGTAATAGACTCAAATCTTGTTTAACTATCCAGTTTCTGTAAATACTGAAATGTCATTTGGGTGGACTGTCATATACAAGTTTCATGAGCAAAGGGCCGTGACATATAGCAATGCATCGTAGCCAACCTTTTCTCTTACTCTCCACTCTTTGGTTCCATGTACTGTCCCCTTGAAGTTCAACTCAACCTAAAACCGATACTTTGCATTTGGTGGTGGGTTTAAACACAAATAGATCCGAGACCTAAGTGGAGGGAATGGACACCCCTCACTCTACACGATCTCACAGGGAAACCTGCAAAACGGAGACTTGGGGGTGGGCGGTGGCAGGGCCATCTCCATGAATTGTCTGGTGTTGGCACAGACTGTCAAAGTGACTCATGCAGAAGAGTGAGAGAGGAGACAGAAATCACACTAGTTGCTTTGGATAGAGGCAAGTACACACTATAGGAGGATTGAAAAACATGGCGCGCAATTCACTGACATAGTACCACATCCATAAGCACGTGAGAAAAACAAAAATCAAGAGAAAGGGATTTTAAAGGTGCCATTCTTAACCCCAAAGAAATGAGTTGATTTAAAATACAGAAGCAGGGGTGTTGCTAGGTCTACAAAGGACTGGGGCTAGAGCCCATAGCAGCATAGTAAAGAAAGTCATATGCTTGGGCGGGCATACACATGTACATACAGTAATATACGTGTGTATGTGTGTATATATCGCCAGAGAGCCCCTCACTTACATGAGGGTCCCCAAAGAGCCCCCTTACATCACGGTCCCCAGAGAGCCCCTCCTTACATCAGAGTCCCCAGAGAGCCTCCCCTTACATCACAGTCCCCAGAGAGCCCCTGCTTACAGCAGAGTCCCCAGAGAGACTCCCCATTGCATCGGGGTCCCCAGAGAGCCTCCCCTTACATCACAGTCCCCAGAGAGTCCCTGCTTACAGCAGAGTCCCCAGAGAGCCTCCCCATTGCATCGGGGTCCCCAGAGAGCCTTCCCCTTGCATTAGGGTCCCCAGAGAGCCTCCCCCTTGAATTAGGGTCACCAGAGAGACCCCCACTTACATTAGGGTCCCCAGAGAGCCTCTGCCTTGCATTAGGGTCCCCAGAGAGCCTCCCCCTTGCATTAGGGTCCCCAGAGAGCCCCCCACTTACATTAGGGTCCCCAGAGAGCCCCCCACTTACATTAGGGTCCCCAGAGAGCCTCCCTCTTAAATCAGGGTCCCAAGAGAGCCCCCCCTTGCATCAGGGTCCCCAGAAAGCCCACTCTTTGCATCAAGGTCCCCAGAAAGCCCCCCACTTACATCAGAGCCTCCCCTCCCCTTGGAGATCCCCTGCAGAGACTCAGGGCTATGGGCCCCAGATTCGGGGCTATAGCCCCAAAAGCCACCCCCTAGCGACGCCACTGTACAGAAGTAATTTTATTTTTATTACAAAAATTTTAAATTAAAGTTTCTATATTCATAAAAAACATTTCAATGCAGTTACAAATTGCATGTAGAAGGCTCCCTAAGAAAGGCGCTCGTTCCGCAAAGCCATAGCCCTTAGGTATGCGTATAGAAAATTATATTTAATGTACATTTGGTATAGTGACTGTATTAAGCCAGACTGCAGAAGACAATTGAGTGGCAGTCTCTACACATTGCACCATTTGCTGGTTTCCTCAGGAGACCCTATTGTATTAGGGAATAAATCACAATTATATATATATATATATATATATATATATATATATATATATATATATATATTATTAATAATTGTGCTCTATTCCCTAATACAATAACGACCATAATTTCATAAACATTTATAAGAGATGGGTAAACCATGCAATGCTGCTACTGGGATACTTTTTACTCACCTTTTACTTTTTTTTCACCTTTTTTTATGGTCACTTTTTACTCGTATGGGTTAAACCTGTTTTCCAAAAAAAACAAAACAAAAACAAATCCAATTGATGTAACTGGTGAACAAATGTTAGATGGAGCTTTGTTTATTGCTTACTTATACTCCATATGTGAAGTAAAGATACAATAAATATTATTGTATCTATCTATTCATTTGTCTATCCCTATGGTTAGGTAGTCTATTAAAACTCTGAGCACATGATACTGTTGAGATCACAATAGTACAAGGTTAGCTATGAAAACCAAGCACACGGCTTAATAACAAAGTCTTATTTATTTCCAAAGAACATAGGAAAGCACTAACATAAATCATACTAAAGAAACATATTACTAACATATCCCAACAATACACATCATATCAGAATATCAAAGATACTTATCACAAGGTCCTCCGCGAGGCTTGTTTCTTCCAGCTACGGTCAGTTGACCAATAGACCAGATATGTCTCCCACAATTCAAACTCTGGATAATACCAAAACACTATTACCCATAAACACAGTAACATTTACAGAGAAACTCCAGAAATATGACATTAGACCATGTTGCTGTCCAACAATATGAAACCACATGACCATTTAACCACTTAACGACCAGCGCACGACGATGTACGTCCTATTTTTGAAGAGGGATATCTCGGTAACGGCAGCAGCTGCTGCCACAACCGAGATATCCATCTCTTCAGGCGCCGGCCGTCTGTACGATAACGGTGGTCTCCGTGGCGGATCCACCGCAAGATCACTGCTATCGGCGGCGGGAGAGGTGCCACCCCCCTCCCGCCGCCCTCCCGCTGCTTACCGGAGCCGTCGGTAGCGGCGGAGGCGATCGGGTCCTTTTGCTAGCTGGGTATGGAGACGAGTGAGGCTAAGATGGCCCCCACTCGTCTCTATACCATAAAATGCAACAAAAAAAAAAAGAAATAGAAAAAATGACATTTAAAAAAAATATACCTTTAAGAGATATGGGCGGAAGTGACGTTTTGATGTCGCTTCCGCCTATACCTCTTAAAGGTATATTTTTTTTAAATGTCATTTTTTCTTTTTTTCTTTTTTTTTGTTGCATTTTAGTCCAAATATGAGATCTGAGGACTTTTTGACCCCAGATCTCATATTTAAGAGGACCTGTCATGCTTTTTTCTATTACAAGGGATGTTTACATTCCTTGTAATAGGAATAAAAGTGATCCATTTTTTTTTTTTAAAACAGTGTAAAAATAAATAAAATCAATTAAAATAAATAAGAAAAAAAAAAGGTTTTTAAAAACACCCCGTCACGACAAGCTTGCGCACAGAAGCGAGCCCATACATGAGTAGCGTCCGCATATGAAAACGGTGGTCAAACCACACATGTGAGGTATCACCGCGATCAGTAGAGCGAGAGCAATAAAATCTAGCCCTAGATCTCCTCTGTAACGCAAAAAATGCAACCTGTAGAATTTTTTAAATGTCGCCTATGGAGATTTTTGAGGCTAAAAGTTTGACGCCATTCCACGAGCGGGCGCAATTTTGAAGCGTGACATGTTTGGTATCAATTTACTCAGCGTACCATTATCTTTCACAATATTAAAAAAATTGGGCTAATTTTACTGTTGTCTTATTTTTTTTATTCAAAAAAGTGCGCTTGTAAGACCGCTGCGCAAATACGGTGTGAAAAAAAAGTATTTCAATGACCGCCATTTTATTCTCTAGGGTGTTAGAAAAAAAACAATATAAAATGTTTGGGGGTTCTAAGTAATTTTCTAGCAAAAAAAACTGTTTTAAACATGTAAACACCAAATCTGAAAAAGAGGCCTGGTCCTTAAGTGGTTAAAACTACCCTATCCACATATCAACAACAGTGCTGCAGAGTAGACATGTGCATTCGTCCGAATGCATTTTCGTTCGAATTTCGGGTATTTTCGTTATCGTTTTAACAAATAATAATGAACATGCAGAATCTGAAAGCCGAAAGATCTGACATAAACAAATGCTTTATTTTCATTTTTGTTGTGACAACAGTTCGATATAGATAGGAGATTCGACATGATGCTGACAATAGCGATCTGTGTCCTTCGAACCTGTGGTCGGATGTGCCTAACCTTAACTCTATTACTCCAATATTATTCTACATAGAGAATAAAGATTCTACATAGAGAGAAAAGATTTGACATTATAGAGACAATAGCAAAAAAAGGTTGAATGTGCCTAACCTAACTCTATTAGTCCAAGATTATTTGACATAGAGAGAAAAGATTCGACATGAAGATTCGACGAAGCAGTCACCGTGAGAGGACATTTATGGTCAAATGCTCTGCCTATAGGCTATAGAAGAATTCTAATGTTGGTTGACTGGTAATAATAATTAATACATATAATTATTATTAGTGTCATACAACATTAGAATTCTAATAAAGCTTGTAGGCGGAACATTCGACCGGAAATGTACGATTGCGGTGTCGAACAGTTTAGCTGCTCCGTCGAATCTCCTTAGAACATTCGATAGACATCATTAGCCTTCAATGACAAATTCGTCCTTAATTATTTTGGATTTTCGGACGAATGCATTTTTTAACGAAACTAAATAAATAAAAACGAATTTCGGGAGTAACTAAGTAAATGTATTTTTCGGATGAAAACTAAATTACAAAATTAAATATTTCAGTGTCTACTGCAGAGTGGGCAGTGTTGTCATCCTGTTTAAGTAATCGGAAAAACATTGGATCTACTAGTGCAGGGGTCTCCAAACTTTCTAAACAAGGGGTCGATTTACTGTCCTTCAGAATTTAGGGGGGGTCAGACTGTGGCCATCAGGAGTGGAGAATGTCCAGGCATCAGTTGGAGTAAACAATGCCCCATCTTTGGTGTCATTGGTATGAGTTGTGTTCCATCATTGGTGTCGTTGGGCCCCATAGTTGGTGTCATTGGAAGGAATTATGCCCCATTATTGGTATTATTGGTAGGAGTTGTGCCCCATCATTATTGACAGTGCATGAAAGGGCAACTTCCAACCCCTGTACTAGTGGGATCAAAGAGTTATAAAACTATGTTACAGGGAGACTTAAGCCGCATACACACTATCAGATTTGTTGCTGATTGTTGTCTTCAGATTTACCAAAACCATATAATATGAGGTCAAACCTTAGGAGTTTCAATTTGTATGCAATCAGGCAGGCCCTTGCACTACATGGTTTTGGTAAATCTGAAGACAAAAATCAGCAGAAAATCTGATAGTGTGTATGGGGTTTTACAATAAAAAAAAGGCTGATTGGAATCCCCCCCCCCTCCGGCGCCACAATTGGCACCTTTCAGGGGGGTGCAGGTACACACTTCCGGTGTAGATTCTGCAGAAGCTACGCCCCTTTCCGCAGAATCTACGCCACTTTCCAAAAGTCCCCCGCTGCCTGCTGGGAAACACACGGATCCCAGAGACAGCGGGGACCATCCTTATTACGCAGCGTGACTCGCGCATGCGCAGTAGGGAACCAGGAAATGAAGCCGAAAGGCTCCACTTCCTGATTCCCATACCCAAGATGGCGGCGACAGCACCCGAGAGACAATCGAGAGATCGGCTTCGGGTGATGACATCGCGGGCGCGCTGGGCGGGTAAGTGTCACTATTTTAAAAGTCAGCAGCTGCAGTATTTGTAGCTGCTGGCTTTAAAAAAAAAAAAAAACGGCGGACTCCCGGCGGACTCCCGCTTTAATGCTAGTGACAGACTACATCATACAGTAAATATTTTTTTTTTTTTTTTCCCAGAGTTCCACATTAAGAAATAGCATAATTTTGATAGGCCAAACTCTGGACTATGGCTAGCTGTACATAGTATTTAAAATGTTACTAAACCCACAACAGTAAAATCAGTCTGTATATGCAGTAACACATGCTTGTTATACTCACAGTGGAACCTATGCGGTTGATCCTGTCTTCTTTGATCCTTCCCTTCTTCCATAGTCCCCAATCTGTTACCTGATAGTACAGAGCCTTGGGGGCACTCTGAACATGCTCAGTTTGGTGTGTATTGCTAGTGCATTTTTTTTTTTTGTGGGAGGGTGCACGTGGCACATGGCCAATCAGCACTGTCCAGACAGAGGGTCAGGAGTCATGCAGCCTCATAGGACAGTCAGAGGAGAATGAAAACTCCTCCTCAGAGCTTTAACCAGTGCTCGACTGGGCACTGATAGAAGTCACAAGACTGCTATATACTGCTGATAAAAAAGGTATTTAGTAGTTTATATTTATTAAAATAATTGTATTTAAATGTTCTGTGTGCTGTGGGTGACCAGGTATAGTGAATGCCGTGTCCTGGGTTTAGGAACACTTTAAAGTCAAATAAAAAGTATTTTGTCTCAGCTTATTTAGAAGCTTCTGAACTGATTACCGTTATGATTGAAAAGAAAAAAGAAAAAAACTTAACTTTTTCAAAAAGCGGACTTGGAAGAAAAAAGAATATGTTTTATTTCATGAAGCAGAACGGTTTGAGTCATCTTCAGGTGGTCTACAAGGACCTGTTCTTGAAGATAATAGTCTGGCATTTCATATTACAATACGTGGAACAGACCTGAAAATTGAGCTCTTCCTGAACTCTCAAAAAAGATTTCTCAATTTCAAAATGTCATAAAGGGCTCTTGAACACACTTATTAATCTGTGCTAAATCAGAAAAAGCAGGTCTGTTGTCTTTAAGCATTTGATCATGTGGGCCATCATAACATCATTTCCAGGTTCTTAAGATTTCCCTGTCCCCGATTCAATGTCAGTACATCTTGTAAGACAATCATTTATTAGAAGACAAGTAAATAAATAAATATTTATTACAGTGTAAAGTGTATAGGTTTTGTTCCTTTCAAACTTTCAGGAGTAGCGTTGGCCACACACAGCCAGATTTTTTATTTTTTTTATTTGATCATTCTGAACAACAACATGTCATCAGCTATGAAGAGTGAGGCCCTAGGAAGATAATCTATATTAGTATTAATAATCAGGTGTCACCTTGGTCAACAGTGGAAGGATTTGGGTGTTTATTTTTGCTTCTTTAAAGAGGAACTTCAGTCTCCTTAAAGTGATTGTAAAGTCTTGTTTTTTTTATTTTTTATAACAGACACGATATACTTACCTCCTCTGTGCAGTTAGTTTTGCACAGAGCAGCACCCATTCTGCTCTTCTCAGGTCCCTCTTTTCTGATCCAGGCCCCTCCCTCCTATTGAGTGCCCCCACAGTCAGCAGCTTCCTATGGGGGCACCAGAACTGAGTCACAGCCCAGTATGTCCATTCGGACATGGAGCACCAGCCTGGCTCTGCCCCCTCTCTCCTCTAATTGGCTAGCTGACTTTGATTGACAGCCGCGGGAGCCAATGGCTGTCAATCAAGGAGTGCCCCGAATGAGTTAGACACTCGTGGACATCGCTGGAGAGAGATGGGGCTCAGGCAAGTAATTAGGTGGTGCTGGGGTGGCTGCTACACACAGAAGATAAAAAAGCGGAGTTCCCACTGTTTCATTTTTTTTATAGGAACCATATCTTTTGTTAATAAGGCTAATTTAAAGCATTCACATTTTTGTACAGAATCGGCCCTGGATTGAAGATTTCATAGAGGAATATAATTTATATTCATCTTTACAGGACAACTGTAAATTGTGCACTCCACAAATCTGGCCTTTATGGAAGAGTGACAAGAAGAAAGCCATTGTTGAAAGAAAGCCATAAGGGGAGTGGTCTGAGCATGGCTGAGTGAGGGCGTGCAGAGTTTGTGCTCCCAGCTGAACCGCCAGTCATAGGTGATGTGCACCTGAGGATCCCGGAATGAGTGCTCCTAGACAGAGAGAAACGAAAACCTCGCGCAGAGCTGCAGGGTGTAGTGCCCCACAACCCGCTATACAGCAGTATTTCTCCCCGAGGCGGATGTCAGCTGCCGGGCATATCGCGGAGACTACGGACGTAGCTAAACCCCGCAAGGTGGCGAGCGCTCGGACAAACAGGGGGGAGACGAAAAGCTCAACCGAGGCCGGGAGCGGCAGAGAGGAAAATGAAGGAGCTACCCCTCGCACTAAACGATCGGAAGCGGAGGTGAGCGGGCGAGTGAATAAGGGGGAGACGGAAAGCTCAACCGAGGCAGTGAACGGCCGAGAGGAAAACGAAGGAGCTACCCTTCGTGTTAAGCGATCGGAAGCGGAGACGAGGGCGTGGATGAATAGGGGAGAGATGGAAAGCTTAACCGGGGCCGGGAACGGCAAAGAGGAAAGCGGAGGAGTCACCCCTCGTAGTATACGATCGGAAGCGGAGGATCTGAAGAGTTTAATCCAGGCTCTACCAACGAAAGCCGACATAGAGGCTCTCATTAAGAGAGTGGAGGAGACACACCGTGCTGAGATTCAGCAAGTACACACTGAGATCCAGGTAATTTCCGACCGCTTGATAGCGGGGGAGGTAAGAGTATCCTCATTCGAAGGAAAAATGGAGAGAGTGGAAAGGGAGAGCAAAGAGCAAGGTGAGATGTTGGTGGAGATGCAGCTCCAGATCGAAGAACTTGAGGATCGCAGTCGCCGCTGCAACTTGAGGCTCCGAGGCGTCCCAGAAGTCGCTGAGCAGGAGGACTTACAGGAGAAGGTAATGAGCATTTTTCACATGATTTTAGAGGGGAATGTCCCGCCCAACATGGACTTGGACAGAGTACACAGGGCGCTAGGGCCTAAACCAGTAGACCCGCAAAGGCCCAGGGATATAATTTTCCGCCTCCATAGATATGCGCACAAGGAGACTCTGCTGAGGAAGGCATGGGTGGCTGGTAATATTGAGATAGAGGGCTCAGTAGTGAAGCTCCTACCTGACTTATCCCGGGCCACATTACAGCGCAGAGCACAGTTGCGCACTGTCTTGGACTGTGTACGGCGGGAGGGACATACATATAGATGGAAATACCCTCTTGCTGCGGTAATAAGAAAAGGAACATCTACATGCACACTGAGACTATACAGCGATCTTCCAAAATTATTTGCCTTTATAGGTGTGGAGCCGTTAATGGTGCCGAACTGGAGACTCCCACTATCTCAGCTGCAGAGAAAAAACCCAGAAAGTACAGGAGGGAAAGAGAGGGAGTGAGAAAGATGAGAAAGACATAATACAATATAATGAGACGTGTGTCAGAATCTGTGATAAATTAACTCATATCCCTGAATCTGAATTTTTTTTTTTTTTTTTTAGCCTCACCCCATAGGTTTTCAACTTGTCTAAATACTCTTGAGTCCTCTTTCTTTTGGGATGAATGGAGATAATGGGGGGTGAGGTGGGGGTGGCGGGTGGGGGGGGGGACGGGAGGGGGGGGAGAGTCTAAGATAAAATATACAAATAAGATTAGATAATTATTATAAAGGGGGGAGGGTTCGGGTCCCTTGGGGTCCTTGGGGGGGATTTACATGACCTAGGTTTCTAGGACCTGGGCTCCTAGAAGAGGTGGTCACTTAAGAGAGTATTATAATTCACTAGGGATAAAGAGAGATAAAGAAAGAGGGAATGGGATGATAGAGGTTGCAGTGGTCTTTCCTTTTTTTTTTTTTTTTCACTAGATGTGTAGGGAGGAGGAGGGGATTTAATATAATACATAAATGTTTGTTTAATACATGTTTGTTTTTCTCGGGGGGGGAAGGGGCAATGGATGCGGAGGGTCAGTAAATGTAAATGTGAATGATGGTGCACAGGGGATGGTTTAGACTTATGAGGGATGAGAGGGCGGGATAAGGAGGGACAATGAGTAGGGGGAGAGAGAACATAGAACTAGTACACTAGTACACAAGAAACTGGGGTTTTTTTTTTTTTACTAATTAATACGGTGAATCACTAAACACTAATATTAGTAACCTTTAATATTATCACTAATAAAATAAAGCACAAAGCTAGGGACCCGGGGGAAACAGAGGGCTTATGGACTGGGACCAGACCCCCCTACCTGAACCTAAGGATGAATAAAATAACTTTTTAGGATTTGACCTCCGGCTCCATCCCCCCCCCCCCCCTTTTCCCCCTTTTTTTTTTTTTTTTTTTTTTGGGATGAGGAATGTAAGGCATTATATTGTATTGTTGTTTTATTGTATTAATGTATCTTTTTGGAACAATGTCAATACACAACGTGGCTCTTTGGGGAAAGGGGAGAGAAACGGAGAGGAGATATGGAAAATGGGAAGGGAGGAGACTGATATAAACTATACATAAATTATATATGCAGGTGAGGCTTAAATTTTGGATAAATACAGAGGGGGGAACATGTTTGAATTTGCAAACACAGGCGCAGCTGTGGATGTGTGTGCCCATATACGTATATGCAAGGGTATAGGAGTATACATGTAAAAGTATGTACGTAGATGGGAATGGATAGACATAATTAACTTTGCCTGTGTTATGGCTTTTGTCTCCTTCCCTCTCCTGGGTTTTTTATTTTATTTTATTTTTTACCCCCCCTCTCTCAAAGAGCCATGTTGGAGTAGACACAATCTGTGTAGAGAAGTAACAGGTGATAGTAGAAAACATGATATTATAAAAGACTGGTGGGAGAGAGCACGGGGGAAGCTCGCCCAGGAGCAGCCAAGCACAACCACAAAACCCCATTAGGTAAACACTCATAATCCGGAGGGTCTGGAAATTGAGTGGATAAAAGCAGTAGAGCTTTGGAATTCGTGGGGAGACCGTTGGTAAACGGTCGACCCAGGGATTGGTAGTGGGGGAGGGAGGGAGGGAGTAGTAGACTAGACGGGAGGGAGGGGGGTGGGAGGGGGTGGGGCTAGAGGGGGCCTTTTTTTTTTTTTTTGCACCTTTATTGGTCTCTGCCTATTTCCCCGAGGAGATATGGAGACTTTAAAAATAATGTCCCTGAATGTTAAGGGACTGAACGTCCCGGAAAAAAGACGAATGCTATTCCACGATTTAAAGAGACTGAAAATAGATGTAGCGTATATCCAAGAAACACATTTCAGAGAAAATAATCTTTCTCTGTTGAGGTCTACGGGATATCCAACGGTTTACCATGCACTTAACCAGATTTCCAAAACTAAGGGAGTTACCATCATGATATCCAAAACAGTAGCATGGAATCATAAGGATTCCATGATAGATGCAAAGGGAAGGTATCTCTTTGTAAAGGGGACGATGGGAGGGGTAGGAGTTACATTAGCAACATATTATGCCCCCAATATACAACAAGACCTCTTTGTTAAAGAGATACTTGATAAACGTATGGATTTTGAAGAAGGACAGTTGATTATGGGGGGAGACCCTAATATCCCATTAATCCCCAGTGAAGACACCTCATCAGGGACATCGTCAGTGACACCAAAAATAAGAAAGAGGATAGCTCAGGCATTAACAGAAACAAAACTAGCAGATATATGGCGAATATTACACCCCAAGGAAAGAGATGACTCTTTTTTCTCCAATCCGCATAAAGTGTACTCACGAATAGATATGTTTTTTATTCCGCATAAACAATTACCCTCAGTTAAGGACGCCACTATTGGCCTAAATACTTGGTCAGATCATGCTCCAATTTTCTTAAAATATAACTTAACGGGGAAAAAACATCTAACCTCTAGGATGTGGAAACTTAACGAGAGCCTCCTTCAGGATTCTTTAGTCCTGGAGGATATTAGATAGGAGATAAAATTCTTCTTTCAGGAGAATGAAGGCCCAGAAAGTTCCTCGGGTACAATCTGGGAAACGCACAAGGCAGTAATCAGAGGAGTATTAATTAAGCATGGAGCAAGGATTAAGAAGGAAAGAGAAACTAAGTTAACAGAATTATTAGTAAAAATGCAACATCTAGAAGCACAACATAAACATGCCCAGAACCTAGAAGTTGAACAAGAATTAATAAGTATACGTAGGCAAGTCACAGATTTATTACAGTACAGAGCTAAAATGGCAATTCAGATAGGACGTAAGTGTAGCTATGAATCCGGCAATAAATGCGGAAAACAATTAGCGAGAGCATTACGAGAAATACAAACCAAGACACATATACCTATAATTAGAAAAAAAGATGGGGAGGAAGAACGAGTGCCAGAACAGATCGCTGGTGTGTTTGGCGATTTCTACTCCTCACTGTATAACCTGAACTTGAGGGCGGCAGATCAATCTAAGATAAATGAATACATAAGTTCAAGTGGAATGCCGACTCTGACGGGTGATGCACGGGAGGAGATGGAATCCCCAATCACACTAGTAGAAGTACAAAACACGATAAAACAGATAAAAAGTGGGAAAGCACCTGGTCCAGATGGACTAACAGCCCAATATTATAAGACGTTTTTGCCGGAATTAGGTCCACATATGGTTAAATTGTTCAATGAAATAGGAGACATATCGACTTTCCACTCAGATACACTTAAAGCTACAATCACAGTGATACAGAAGGAAGGTAAAGACCCGAAACAATGTGGAAGCTATAGGCCAATATCCTTACTGAACGCAGATTTGAAAATATTTAGCAAACTACTAGCCTTGAGGATACAACAGTATTTGCCCTCTCTGATTCATCAAGACCAAGTGGGATTTGTCCCAACAAGAGAATCAAGGGACAATACTATTAAGGCCCTAAACCTAATACATACAGTTAACTCCACCGAGACTCCCTGCATATTTCTGGGAACAGATGCAGAAAAAGCTTTTGATCGGGTGGGGTGGGGGTTCATGTTCTCGGTACTCCGACATATAAAGCTAGGAGGGAAAATGATGGGCTGGATAACAAGCTTGTATGAAAAACCTACAGCTCAAGTAAGAGTAAATGGAGTGGTATCTACATCTTTCCCAATAACAAATGGGACCAGACAGGGATGTCCATTGTCCCCTTTGTTATTTGCGCTGACCCTCGAACCACTTTTATGCAGAGTAAGGCTCAACAGGGATATCCAAGGAATATTTATAGGAGACACCCATAATAAAGTGGCAGCATATGCAGATGATATGCTTTTCACAGTGACGAACCCGATAATCTCGCTCCCAAATCTATGTAAGGAAATCGAGACATACAGTATACTATCCTACTTTAAAATAAACTGCTCCAAGTCAGAAGCCTTAATGATAGCAGTCCCAGAGAAAATGATGAGACTAATAAAATTAGATTATAAATTTAATTGGACGGACTACGGTTTGAAATACTTGGGAATAACGATCGCAACAGACCTCAATAAGATATATGAATTAAATTTTGCACCAGCATTGAAGATGGTACGAGGATGCCTGGAGAGATGGCACAGGGGAATATATTCCTGGTTTGGAAGAAATAATATACCGTATATACTCGAGTATAGGCCGACCCGAATATAAGCCGAGGCCCCCAATTTACCCCCAAAAAAACTGGCAAACTTATTGACTCGTGTATAAGCCGAGGGTGAGACATGCCTGTCCATCCCTGTGTGTGTGTCCGTCCATCCCTGTGTGTCCGTCCATCCCTGTGTGTCCGTCCATCCCTGTGTGTCCGTCCATCCCTGTGTGTCCGTCCATCCATCCCTGTGTGTGTGTGTGTCCATCCATCCATCCATCCCTGTGTGTGTGTGTCTCCATCCATCCATCCATCCATCCCTGTGTGTGTGTGTCTCCATCCATCCATCCATCCATCCCTGTGTGTGTGTGTCTCCATCCATCCATCCATCCATCCCTGTGTGTGTCTCCATCCGTGTGTGTGTGTGTGTGTGTGTGTGTGTGTGTGTGTGTGTGTGTGTGTGTGTGTGTGTGTGTGTCCAGCCTACCTTTGTCCCGAGCCTCCGTCCCGTGCCTTGCCTCCTTGCCTCCGTCCCGTGCCGTGCCTTGCCTCCTTGCATCCGTCCCGTGTCGTGCCTTGCCTTGCCCCCGTCCCGTCCCGTCCCGTGCCGTGCCGTCCCGTGCCCTCTTCGTCGGCGGCCATTGTAAAGTTCAAAAGCTGCGCCGCCGCCTTCGCCTGTGATAGGCGGAACACTGAATTTCCCAGCAGCCTGTGTTCCGCCTATCACAGACGTCGTATCATCCTCGTCCGTAGTACGAGGATGATACGACGTCCGTGATAGGCGGAACACAGGCTGCTGGGAAATTCAGTGTTCCGCCTATCACAGGCGAAGGCGGAGCCGGAGGCGCGGCTTTTGAATAGAATGGCCGCTGTCTGTCTGCTCGACACGCTGATCGAGCGGGCAGACAGCGATGACTCGAGTATAAGCCGAGGGGGGCACTTTCAGCCTCAAAAAAGAGGCTGAAAATCTCGGCTTATACTCGAGTATATACGGTAATTAAGATGAATATTTTGCCAAAACTCCTGTACCTCCTACAGGCAATTCCAATGTTAATACCAAGAAAATTCTTCAGAACTATACAAACATTATTTATGAAATTTATCTGGGCAGACAAACAACCAAGGATGCGGAGGACATTATTAACATTACCAAAGCAATACGGGGGATTAGCAACACCAGACATATATAAATACTATCAGGCAATACATCTAGGTAGACTACTAGACTGGTGTCGTCATGGAGATCAGAAAATATGGGTAAAATTAGAGCAAGCACAATGTAGGGAGCTACTACATAGAGCACCTTGGTGCTACAGAAATTTGACCTCAGACACGAAGCTACACCCTACAATAGGACCCACATTACAGATATGCTACCATCTCTTAGCTAAGAATAAGATATCGACACAGAACTCCCCTCTAGTTCCTATATTGGGCAATCCCCGATTTATACCAGGCATACAGAAAGGACCTTTTGATAAGCTGATTAAAAAAGGAATATATCAAGCCTCGCATTTCGTGAAAAAAGGTAAATGGCCAACAATGCAGGAGATGACAGATAGAAAAGGTCCCTTTCAATTAGATTTCTGGCAGGCGGCACAATTAGGACACTTTTTAAGAACAGAGATAGAGCCAGAGTTACTAGATCGAGACTATATGCCATTTGAGAAACTTTGTACGGAAAAGGAACCAATTACGCATGTAATCTCGAAAATGTATGCGTTACTGATTAAACCCGTAGAAAATTTTCAGTTACCCTTCTTTCGGAAGTGGGAAATAGACCTAGGAAGGATTTTCTCTGAGGAGCAGAAGAAAAAGATGATACAATCAATTTTTAAAACAGCAACATGCACAAAATTGCAGGAAACTAATTATAAAATTATTGCACAGTGGTACAGAACACCAGAAAAACTTCAAAAATATTTCCCTCATATATCAAATAAGTGTTGGAGGTGCCAGAAAGAAGTGGGAAATTTTTTACACATATTTTGGTTATGTCCAAAAATTAAGAAATATTGGAAAGATGTACGAGAGATCGTTCAAAAATTCAGTGAAGTAGAGATACGGGAGGATCCAGCAGTATTCCTCTTGAATTTGTCAGAGACCTCAGGGAATATAGATGGGAACTCCATCATGTGTCACTTGGTAAATACAGCCAAGTCATGTATAACACTTAGGTGGAAACAAATACAACCTCCCAGTGTGAGCATGTGGTTGAAGAAAGTCGAGGAGGTGAACAGGATGGAAGACCTAATATGGACAGCTAGGAAAAGAAGGAAAACTTATTTGGAAATATGGACACCATGGAACCTCTATATCTCCTCGGGGGATGGAAGGAGACGGATCGATGCAGTTTAGGGGGGTGGGGGGGGAGACTCGGGGGGAGGAGATGAGAACTCCCCCTCTCTCCCCCCCTCTCCCCCTCTCTCTGGCTTGGTTCGGTTTTTTTTTTTTTTTTTTTTTTTTTGTTTTGGGGGGGGGGAGGGCTGAGGAATAGGGGGGAAAATAGTAAGAGGGGTAGATGAGTAAAAAGGAGATAACAATACAACTCTAATCTAACTGGGAACAGTACCAATCTAGGATTAGACATGGTGTATGTGGGACTGAGAGAGAAGTTTCCATGTTACTGTCCCGATATGTTATATATATTACCATTAACCTTGCGTGTTTTCTTTGTGGTTTTATATATTATACTATAAGGGGAGTAAGAAGCGAACGGAATGGAATGAACTGTTATGCTATTTCTGTTTATTATGTATGAACATGGAAACTAGATGTATGACTCTTAGATTGTTTATGTAAAACTTTGTTTTGGCTTACTTATGGAAAGGGAAAAAATAAATAAATAAATAAAGAAATTGAAAAAAAAAAGAAAGAAAGCCATAAGAAGTCTAATTTTCAGTTTGCGAGAAGCCATGTGGGGGACACAGCAAACATGTGGAAGAAGGTGCTCTGGTCAGAGTGGATCAATATTGAACTTTTTTGGCCTAAAAGCAAAATGCTATGTATGGTGGAAATCTAACACTGCACATCACCCTAAACACACCATCCCCACCGTGAAACATGGTGGTGGCAGCATCATGTGGTGGGGATGCTTTTCTTCAGCAGGGACAGGGAAGTTGGTCAGAGTTGATGGGAAGATGAATGGAACCAAATACAGGGCAATCTTAGAAGAAACCCTGTTAGAGTCTGCAAAATACTTGAGACTAGGGTGGTTCTGTTAGAGAGTCTGCAAAATACTTGAGACTAGTTGTCCTTCCGGCAGGACAACTACCCTAAACATACAGCCAGAGCTACAATGGAATGGTTTAGATCAAAGCATATCCATGTGTTAAAATGACTCAGTCAAAGTCCAGACATAAATCCAATTAAGAAACTGTGGCAAGACTTGAAAATTGCTGTTCACAGACGCTCTCTGTCCAATCTGACAGTACTTGAGCTATTTTGCAACGAACAATGGGCAAAAATGTGACTCTCTAGATGTGCAAAGCTGCTAGAGACATCCCCAAAAAGACTTTCAGCTGTAATTGCATGGAAAGGTGGTTCTACAAAGTATTGACTCAGGGGGACTGAATACAAATGCATGCCACACTTTTCACATATTTATTTGTAAAAACAACAAAAAAAAATGAAAACCATTTTCCTTCCACTCCCCAATTATGTGCCACTTTGTTTTGGTCTGTCACATAAAATCCCAATAAAATACATTTATGTTTTTGGTTGTAACATGACAAAATGTGGAAAATGTCAAGGGGTATGAATACTTTCTCAAGGCACTGTAACTGTAATTTCTTTACACATGTGCGCATGTTGAAGGTTTTTCAAAATTATATCTACATAAAATAAAGCATGGAGACATGGATTGATGGGTGAGTTTAATTTGAATATTACAATTTATGATTAAAATAGCATTTATGGTGCTCAGATACAGTTTAGTTCCACTTTAATTCATTCTTTCCTAACATAGAATTTGCATAGAAATGATGAAAATTCAACAAAAACGGTTAAGTTTGTTTGCATTCTCTATGTGTAGACTCTGCCGAGCACACTGAAGATATAATTTTCGGTGCACATGAACATTAGAAGGTCAGGATTTCATAAATACTCTTAATGGTTTCTACCCATTATCGCCCATTAAGGCAGTTTTGTATCAGAGGGTCAAGGTAAGTGTCGTTCTGAAAAATGATAAGGTAACCAAATTGCACAGAACAGTATTTATACAGAAAGCTTAAGGCATATATTATACTTATCCTTACACTTATCTGTCCTCAAATCACTAATACGCTTTTCAAGATGATGGGATTGGATTGTACTCAGTGCAGTGTTTCATTTTAATTTGGTTGCAATCACTAAATCATATAACCAAAAGGTAGAAAATAATGTACTTGTTAGTAACCCAGGACATTCTTTTGCTTTATAGCAACTAAACAAGTCTTATATTGCTGCCCTTTCAACAAAAATTTCCTTCAGTTAATGACTCTGCCCCCCTCCATAACCATGAGTTTTTCGTACCACCTACCAGTGTGAATGTTCCCTGGTTTGGTTCATGGGCTGTTTATTGATGTGAATAAGGATATTACTGCGCTAACTCTAAAATAAAATGAAAAAGCTGCTACATAAAGAATGGGACAAGAATGCTGAAATCCTTTTTTTGGTCACAACAACACAGGATTTCAGTTGATACCGTAACACATTGGGACTGACATTCTGCACGTTCCTTTATGGACTTTATATCCTGCATGTTTTATTATGGACTTTATCACTTTTATTAGTTATACCTCTATGTGTTTATGCTGATTGTTTTTTGTTTCTCTCTTCACTGGGATAAGTATTTATATAGTTTTCAACTGATTTTATGCACATATTTATAGGTTGTCACTTTTTATCTTATCAATTTTCTCAATATATATACCAGTATTGTCCCCATTTCTTTTGGGGTCACTCTACACTCATTTGCCACACATGTGTGTACACACGTTTGTATTATTTTAAGAGTTATATATATATAAGTTGGGCGCTTACACTTTATTTTTGACATTTTTCCCAGCTAAAAAGATCCCAATTTTAGCGTGTTAGCAGCCTTTAGTTTATCCTTATTTCTCTTTAGCTGACCATTGCGCAGTATTGTTGTTATATAATTTCTCTTGGTTTCAGTGGATTAATATTGCGGCAGTTGTCAAGAATTGTTCCTAGTCATAATGGATGTGTTCGACTATCGAGCCTCACATAAAGTGAACACTGACGGTGTATTTGTCCCCGACAGTAGCAATACTGAGATTGGGGGCCTCTTTATGAGGTTGAAAAACATCATGTCCACGGAATTACATCTACAGTGGGATTTGGTGTTTTTACAACAGTACATCACGGAACAAATGGTTCCTCGTAGCCTTAGATGGGATATTGGCCCACAGCAGGGAGAGTCCGATCCAGACTCTTGGTTCAAATATTTTAACGAGGCAGGAATCAATCTTCTTTCTTTCCTAATTTCAAAGAAAAAGGCTCGTTTGACAAGTATAGATAAGGAAATTAAAGAAATTAAAGACAAATTGAATATATATAAAGGTTCGTCGGAATACATCTCCCTTTCGTCCAATTTACTCAACCATTTGGAGAAAGAGGACCGTGAACAAAAAAATAAAAAACAGAAAAAATATTCCCGCGATACGAATGATTACAAAACAAATAACGTATTTGGGTGGCAAAAATTATTCACAATACCGCCCCCTAACCAAACCATCCCTTCTGTGAATATAGGGAGCAGCGTGAATCCGGGAACTTCCGCCTCCCAGGACACACTGTTTCCTAGATCATACAGTGAGGTTGTCCAGAAGTGGTCTGACAAGGGAACACAAAATATTCAACATTATAGTCCATATACGTCGAATAATCAAAGGAGGGGTAGGGGTGGCCCAAGAGGCAAAAGAGGAGGACGTGGGTACCAAAGGGGTCATTCCCGCCATAGGAACACTTCTTCTTCTGGGGATTACAACAATTCCCCGTACTATTCCTCCCCACGAACGACATATCCTTCCAATTACCAAAACTACCCCCCCCCCCCCCGAGAGATAAACTCTTCTAATTATCAGAACCGGGGAGTTCAACACTATGAAGATATACCTCCTTCACAAAACAGGTTTGCACCTTTACGTGACATGAGAGACTCCGACAACACATACACCAGGCATTCTCCTTCCCCCTATCCATACAACCCTCCTAACATCAATTACGAACAACAGGGTTTTTACAAAGACCCGTATACCAAAAAAAGGGGCCAAGAACTAAGAGAGGTTGTAGAGGGGGAAGGAGATTACAAAGGCGGAAAACGAAGAAGGCTCTGATAGGCCAGGGCGTCTTCAACCTGAGCACTAAATCTTTTACGCATGAGGAGATGTCCATATTAGATAAGGGCCTGAAGTTTGCACCCCCTAACAAACTTAATAAATTTTCCACATTTATAGATATACACAAATTTACACGGAAGATGAATATTCAGAGATATCTCACATCCAATCCGTACCGCACAGACTATCATGCCAGTACGTCAGGTACTGTCCATTCGGGGTTATCTAACCCCTCCCTTTTTTCCCCTCCAGTACCTACTGCTCCTGCGGTAAAAATCTTCAGAGATTTAGTACTCAGTGATTTAGCCAAATTACCAGTTAAGAATCACTATCCTACTTCCTTGCCGAAGGCAGCATTGAGGTCCCTTTGTGACCAGAAACAAGTTATTATACGCCCTGCGGACAAGGGAGGCGGTATAGTTATTCTCGATAAGACACAATATGAGGAAGAAATGGCGAATATTTTGAATGAACCAAACACGTATTGCAAATTACCCAATAATCCCACCATTATTTATAAGAAACAACTAAAAACCCTTATTGACAAGGGTTTTGAACGAAAAATTTTAAACAAAAAAGAAAGAGCATTTTTGGTCCCGTTATCCCCCAGAATACCTACCATTTACTATCTGCCCAAAATCCACAAGAGTCTGACGGCCCCCCCCGGTAGACCAATTGTGAGTGGTATTAATTCTGTCACAGCACGCATAGGTAGGTACATCGATTTCTATCTCCAACCACTTGTCAGAAAAATGCCTTCCTATATACAGGATACAGGCGACACCATCAAAAAATTGGAAGGTATACAGTTTCATGGACAATGTATCATAGCCACCGCAGATGTTGCATCCCTATACACCTGTATACCACAGGAGAAGGGAATCGAAGCGTTGCGTTGTTTTCTGAATAGAGAACAATCGTTGGTTCCCTGCCAACGCGACTACATCATTGAACTATTAGAATTTGCTACTAGCCATAGTTACTTTTGGTTTGATGGCCAGTACTACTCACAACAAAGGGGTGTGGCCATGGGGGCCAAATTCGCACCCAGTCTGGCCAATCTTTTCATGGCTAAATGGGAGGAGGATGTCGTCTATGCCCAGCGGAGCCCATCATTGATTTTGTGGGTCCGATACATAGACAACATCCTCCTCCTATGGGGAGGTACCCCTGAGACGCTTTGTGAATTTTTTAGAGGTCTGAATACCAACGATAGGTGGATTTCACTAACCTATCAGACCAGTACTGATAAAATACAATTCCTGGATCTGGAAATTGGAATTGCATCAGGGGGTTTTAGCTTTAAAACACATTTTAAATCTACTGATCGCAATAGCTATATTGCCATCGATAGCTGCCACCACAAAACCTGGCTTTCCTCTGTCCCCCGTAGTCAATTCATTAGATTACGCCGTAATTGTACTGATGACCGTATCTTTTTAGATCAGGCAAATTATTTAAAGCAACAGTTTTTGGATAAGGGATACCATGCGCCCACCCTAGAGAAACAACTACAAGAGGTCTCACATATAAACAGGGATACTCTTCTACAGGCTAAAACCCCCCGGAAGGACAACGACAAATTTAAGTGGTCTTTAATAACTACCTTTAACATGCAGTATAGGCAAGTAAAAAATATTTTCAGTAAATATTGGGGGGTCCTAAAAAAAGACCCTGTGTTGGGTCCAAATCTTCCCGAAAAAGCGAACGTCTTGTTCAGAGGCGCTCCAACACTGCAAAGTAAAATAGCCCCCAACATCATTAATCCCCCAATTCGGCCTACTTTTTTTCACAACCTGGTAGGTTATTTTCCATGTAAAAAATGTAGTGTGTGTCAGCACAACACATTGACACAACGGAAAATTTTAGAATTCACATCTACAGTAACAGGGAGAAGATATCCCATTAAATCTTTTTGCACTTGCAAAACTAGATACGTGGTCTATCTAATAACCTGCCCTTGTGGGAAGCAGTACGTCGGTCGTACCACTAGACCGCTTTCCACGAGGGTAGGCGAACATATTTCCCTGATCAGAAGTAAGGTGTCTAAACACACAGTGCCAAGACACTATAGGGAATGTCATAACAATGATTTACGGGGCACACAATTCGTTGCGATAGATAGATATACTCCACCCTGGAGAGGGGGGCCTCTCACACGAGGGGTCTCCAGGTTGGAGACTTATTGGATCTATGAGCTTCAGTCCCACTCCCCACTCGGTATGAATGTGGAGTGGGACATTAATGCTTTTATTGATGATTCATAAAGGTTCAGACAAGTTCTTCGATATTTGCAATATGGAGTTTGGCATTACATACATATATCTGCAGGTCTACTTTACTGGTAGATGCCTGTTCTTAATGATTATTTTGATATTAATTTTATTTTATTTTATTTAACAAGACAGTTTATTTAATAATAATATTTTTAAATTATGTGATAAATATCACTCACAACACGATATATTTTGTGTATTGTCTCCTCATTATTATGACAATTTTATTTGTGGCCATTAGGTGTCACTGCTGCACCCTTTCTGGTATACTGGGGAGGAGGTAACATGTCTAACCTATGCCCAGGCCTCGTTCCTATTTCTGTTCCGTACCGGAAGTGACGTTTGTTCACTTCCGGTTCCGGTACCATCGTGGATGCGCACTTCCGGTTTCGGGCTGCGACCCGATGGCGAGACAGGCTTGTTTTACACGCCTTTTACAAGTCCATTGAACGAAAGTCTACATTGGGCGTACAGCCCTATGGCAGCAATCGTATTATTACATCAGCAGGCCTTTGTCCCTTCCTCTTCACATTGTTAGGAATGGGTGGAACGCATTATTATTGAGGCGTGGAACGCACGCCAGGCCGCCATCTTACTATAACCGGAAGTGGGGCCGCTAATATCCCCAATTATGCCTCCTGTATCCAAATACATTGGACATATAGGTGGAACGCATAAAAAACGGAGGCGTGGAACGCACGCCCGTCCGCCATTTTGGGTGTACCGGAAGTGGGCATGATTGCAACACATGGGGGAATGGTATAACTTCATTGTGTAAGTACTTATATAAGGCAGTGTGTCAGTAGTTGGAGCCCACCCCAGATGATGACCTGTAGGTCGAAACGCGTCGGGAGGACTTCGCTACTGCCTATTTCCTCTGATATGCTTTGTTGATCATTTTGGAAATGTGAGTTTGAACTATTTTTTATTAAAGGTCTTTTTTTAAAAAACGTTATTATGCCATGTTGGCTTTGTTTCTTCATCTTCCATGCCTGAGCTATTGTCGGAGTTGTCCATGTATATGAAAAACAGTGATCATACCCAGTCACCTGTGTGAACCGTATGTGGCACGATTGGAACACCTAATTTGGGACCATTTTAGCCGAGATTACAAGCTCTGGTTGTCCCCTGAGGCGTATGTCTGCTTGGGTCATATTTATTCGGTAAGCCTGCACTCCGTAAGGTGGTGGGAGCGTCACAGGGTGGAAAACCTTTTTTTGGTCACAACAACACAGGATTTCAGTTGATACCGTAACACATTGGGACTGACATTCTGCACGTTCCTTTATGGACTTTATATCCTGCATGTTTTATTATGGACTTTATCACTTTTATTAGTTATACCTCTATGTGTTTATGCTGATTGTTTTTTGTTTCTCTCTTCACTGGGATAAGTATTTATATAGTTTTCAACTGATTTTATGCACATATTTATAGGTTGTCACTTTTTATCTTATCAATTTTCTCAATATATATACCAGTATTGTCCCCATTTCTTTTGGGGTCACTCTACACTCATTTGCCACACATGTGTGTACACACGTTTGTATTATTTTAAGAGTTATATATATATAAGTTGGGCGCTTACACTTTATTTTTGACATTTTTCCCAGCTAAAAAGATCCCAATTTTAGCGTGTTAGCAGCCTTTAGTTTATCCTTATTTCTCTTTAGCTGACCATTGCGCAGTATTGTTGTTATATAATTTCTCTTGGTTTCAGTGGATTAATATTGCGGCAGTTGTCAAGAATTGTTCCTAGTCATAATGGATGTGTTCGACTATCGAGCCTCACATAAAGTGAACACTGACGGTGTATTTGTCCCCGACAGTAGCAATACTGAGATTGGGGGCCTCTTTATGAGGTTGAAAAACATCATGTCCACGGAATTACATCTACAGTGGGATTTGGTGTTTTTACAACAGTACATCACGGAACAAATGGTTCCTCGTAGCCTTAGATGGGATATTGGCCCACAGCAGGGAGAGTCCGATCCAGACTCTTGGTTCAAATATTTTAACGAGGCAGGAATCAATCTTCTTTCTTTCCTAATTTCAAAGAAAAAGGCTCGTTTGACAAGTATAGATAAGGAAATTAAAGAAATTAAAGACAAATTGAATATATATAAAGGTTCGTCGGAATACATCTCCCTTTCGTCCAATTTACTCAACCATTTGGAGAAAGAGGACCGTGAACAAAAAAATAAAAAACAGAAAAAATATTCCCGCGATACGAATGATTACAAAACAAATAACGTATTTGGGTGACAAAAATTATTCACAATACCGCCCCCTAACCAAACCATCCCTTCTGTGAATATAGGGAGCAGCCTGAATCCGGGAACTTCCGCCTCCCAGGACACACTGTTTCCTAGATCATACAGTGAGGTTGTCCAGAAGTGGTCTGACAAGGGAACACAAAATATTCAACATTATAGTCCATATACGTCGAATAATCAAAGGAGGGGTAGGGGTGGCCCAAGAGGCAAAAGAGGAGGACGTGGGTACCAAAGGGGTCATTCCCGCCATAGGAACACTTCTTCTTCTGGGGATTACAACAATTCCCCGTACTATTCCTCCCCACGAACGACATATCCTTCCAATTACCAAAACTACCCCCCCCCCCCCCCGAGAGATAAACTCTTCTAATTATCAGAACCGGGGAGTTCAACACTATGAAGATATACCTCCTTCACAAAACAGGTTTGCACCTTTACGTGACATGAGAGACTCCGACAACACATACACCAGGCATTCTCCTTCCCCCTATCCATACAACCCTCCTAACATCAATTACGAACAACAGGGTTTTTACGAAGACCCGTATACCAAAAAAAGGGGCCAAGAACTAAGAGAGGTTGTAGAGGGGGAAGGAGATTACAAAGGCGGAAAACGAAGAAGGCTCTGATAGGCCAGGGCGTCTTCAACCTGAGCACTAAATCTTTTACGCATGAGGAGATGTCCATATTAGATAAGGGCCTGAAGTTTGCACCCCCTAACAAACTTAATAAATTTTCCACATTTATAGATATACACAAATTTACACGGAAGATGAATATTCAGAGATATCTCACATCCAATCCGTACCGCACAGACTATCATGCCAGTACGTCAGGTACTGTCCATTCGGGGTTATCTAACCCCTCCCTTTTTTCCCCTCCAGTACCTACTGCTCCTGCGGTAAAAATCTTCGAGATTTAGTACTCAGTGATTTAGCCAAATTACCAGTTAAGAATCACTATCCTACTTCCTTGCCGAAGGCAGCATTGAGGTCCCTTTGTGACCAGAAACAAGTTATTATACGCCCTGCGGACAAGGGAGGCGGTATAGTTATTCTCGATAAGACACAATATGAGGAAGAAATGGCGAATATTTTGAATGAACCAAACACGTATTGCAAATTACCCAATAATCCCACCATTATTTATAAGAAACAACTAAAAACCCTTATTGACAAGGGTTTTGAACGAAAAATTTTAAACAAAAAAGAAAGAGCATTTTTGGTCCCGTTATCCCCCAGAATACCTACCATTTACTATCTGCCCAAAATCCACAAGAGTCTGACGGCCCCCCCCGGTAGACCAATTGTGAGTGGTATTAATTCTGTCACAGCACGCATAGGTAGGTACATCGATTTCTATCTCCAACCACTTGTCAGAAAAATGCCTTCCTATATACAGGATACAGGCGACACCATCAAAAAATTGGAAGGTATACAGTTTCATGGACAATGTATCATAGCCACCGCAGATGTTGCATCCCTATACACCTGTATACCACAGGAGAAGGGAATCGAAGCGGTGCGTTGTTTTCTGAATAGAGAACAATCGTTGGTTCCCTGCCAACGCAACTACATCATTGAACTATTAGAATTTGCTACTAGCCATAGTTACTTTTGGTTTGATGGCCAGTACTACTCACAACAAAGGGGTGTGGCCATGGGGGCCAAATTCGCACCCAGTCTGGCCAATCTTTTCATGGCTAAATGGGAGGAGGATGTCGTCTATGCCCAGCGGAGCCCATCATTGATTTTGTGGGTCCGATACATAGACAACATCCTCCTCCTATGGGGAGGTACCCCTGAGACGCTTTGTGAATTTTTTAGAGGTCTGAATACCAACGATAGGTGGATTTCACTAACCTATCAGACCAGTACTGATAAAATACAATTCCTGGATCTGGAAATTGGAATTGCATCAGGGGGTTTTAGCTTTAAAACACATTTTAAATCTACTGATCGCAATAGCTATATTGCCATCGATAGCTGCCACCACAAAACCTGGCTTTCCTCTGTCCCCCGTAGTCAATTCATTAGATTACGCCGTAATTGTACTGATGACCGTATCTTTTTAGATCAGGCAAATTATTTAAAGCAACAGTTTTTGGATAAGGGATACCATGCGCCCACCCTAGAGAAACAACTACAAGAGGTCTCACATATAAACAGGGATACTCTTCTACAGGCTAAAACCCCCCGGAAGGACAACGACAAATTTAAGTGGTCTTTAATAACTACCTTTAACATGCAGTATAGGCAAGTAAAAAATATTTTCAGTAAATATTGGGGGGTCCTAAAAAAAGACCCTGTGTTGGGTCCAAATCTTCCCGAAAAAGCGAACGTCTTGTTCAGAGGCGCTCCAACACTGCAAAGTAAAATAGCCCCCAACATCATTAATCCCCCAATTCGGCCTACTTTTTTTCACAACCTGGTAGGTTATTTTCCATGTAAAAAATGTAGTGTGTGTCAGCACAACACATTGACACAACGGAAAATTTTAGAATTCACATCTACAGTGACAGGGAGAAGATATCCCATTAAATCTTTTTGCACTTGCAAAACTAGATACGTGGTCTATCTAATAACCTGCCCTTGTGGGAAGCAGTACGTCGGTCGTACCACTAGACCGTTTTCCACGAGGGTAGGCGAACATATTTCCCTGATCAGAAGTAAGGTGTCTAAACACACAGTGCCAAGACACTATAGGGAATGTCATAACAATGATTTACGGGGCACACAATTCGTTGCGATAGATAGATATACTCCACCCTGGAGAGGGGGGCCTCTCACACGAGGGGTCTCCAGGTTGGAGACTTATTGGATCTATGAGCTTCAGTCCCACTCCCCACTCGGTATGAATGTGGAGTGGGACATTAATGCTTTTATTGATGATTCATAAAGGTTCAGACAAGTTCTTCGATATTTGCAATATGGAGTTTGGCATTACATACATATATCTGCAGGTCTACTTTACTGGTAGATGCCTGTTCTTAATGATTATTTTGATATTAATTTTATTTTATTTTATTTAACAAGACAGTTTATTTAATAATAATATTTTTAAATTATGTGATAAATATCACTCACAACACGATATATTTTGTGTATTGTCTCCTCATTATTATGACAATTTTATTTGTGGCCATTAGGTGTCACTGCTGCACCCTTTCTGGTATACTGGGGAGGAGGTAACATGTCTAACCTATGCCCAGGCCTCGTTCCTATTTCTGTTCCATACCGGAAGTGACGTTTGTTCACTTCCGGTTCCGGTACCATCGTGGATGCGCACTTCCGGTTTCGGGCTGCGACCCGATGGCGAGACAGGCTTGTTTTACACGCCTTTTACAAGTCCATTGAACGAAAGTCTACATTGGGCGTACAGCCCTATGGCAGCAATCGTATTATTACATCAGCAGGCCTTTGTCCCTTCCTCTTCACATTGTTAGGAATGGGTGGAACGCATTATTATTGAGGCGTGGAACGCACGCCAGGCCGCCATCTTACTATAACCGGAAGTGGGGCCGCTAATATCCCCAATTATGCCTCCTGTATCCAAATACATTGGACATATAGGTGGAACGCATAAAAAACGGAGGCGTGGAACGCACGCCCGTCCGCCATTTTGGGTGTACCGGAAGTGGGCATGATTGCAACACATGGGGGAATGGTATAACTTCATTGTGTAAGTACTTATATAAGGCAGTGTGTCAGTAGTTGGAGCCCACCCCAGATGATGACCTGTAGGTCGAAACGCGTCGGGAGGACTTCGCTACTGCCTATTTCCTCTGATATGCTTTGTTGATCATTTTGGAAATGTGAGTTTGAACTATTTTTTATTAAAGGTCTTTTTTTAAAAAACTTTATTATGCCATGTTGGCTTTGTTTCTTCATCTTCCATGCCTGAGCTATTGTCGGAGTTGTCCATGTATATGAAAAACAGTGATCATACCCAGTCACCTGTGTGAACCGTATGTGGCACGATTGGAACACCTAATTTGGGACCATTTTAGCCGAGATTACAAGCTCTGGTTGTCCCCTGAGGCGTATGTCTGCTTGGGTCATATTTATTCGGTAAGCCTGCACTCCGTAAGGTGGTGGGAGCGTCACAGGGTGGAAAACCTTTTTTTGGTCACAACAACACAGGATTTCAGTTGATACCGTAACACATTGGGACTGACATTCTGCACGTTCCTTTATGGACTTTATATCCTGCATGTTTTATTATGGACTTTATCACTTTTATTAGTTATACCTCTATGTGTTTATGCTGATTGTTTTTTGTTTCTCTCTTCACTGGGATAAGTATTTATATAGTTTTCAACTGATTTTATGCACATATTTATAGGTTGTCACTTTTTATCTTATCAATTTTCTCAATATATATACCAGTATTGTCCCCATTTCTTTTGGGGTCACTCTACACTCATTTGCCACACATGTGTGTACACACGTTTGTATTATTTTAAGAGTTATATATATATATATAAGTTGGGCGCTTACACTTTATTTTTGACATTTTTCCCAGCTAAAAAGATCCCAATTTTAGCGTGTTAGCAGCCTTTAGTTTATCCTTATTTCTCTTTAGCTGACCATTGCGCAGTATTGTTGTTATATAATTTCTATACATGCACATGAACTTCAATGGCATCTCAGTCTTAGTCTATAGGGTTTAATATTGAGTTGGTCCACCCTTTGCAACTATAACAGCTTCAACACTTCTGGGAAGGCTGTTCACAACAAGGTTTAGGAGTGTGTCTATGGGAATGTTTGACCATTCTTCCAGAAGCGCATTTGTGAGGTCAGACACTGATGTTGGTCAAGAAGGCCTGGCTCACAGTCTCCACTCAAATTCATCCCAAAGGTGTTCTACCAGGTTAAAGGTCAGGACTTTCTCTAATTCCGTGGTCATCAACCTTGTCCTCAAGGCCCACTAACAGGCCAGGTTTGTAAGATAACTAAAAGACATCACAGGTGATATCATTTGCTGCTCAGTGATTGCAGTATTCTAGTCTGCATCTCCCCAAGGTAATACATAAAACCTGGCCTGTTAGTGGGCCCTGAGGACAGGGTTGATGACCACTGCTCTAATCCATCCCAAAGGTATTCTATCATGTTGAGGTCATGAGTCTGTGCAGGCCAGTTATGTCCCTCCACCCCAAACTCGCTCATCCATGTCTTTATGGAACTTGCTTTGTGCACTGGTGTGCAGTCATGTTGGAAGAGGAAGGAGCCATCCCCAAACTGTTCCCACAAAAGTTGGGAGCATGAAATGTCCAAAATATCTTGGTATGCTGACGCCTTAAGAGTTCCCTTCACTGGAACTAAGGAGCCAAGCCCAATCCTTGTAAAAGAACCCCACACCATAACCCCCCCCCCCCCCCCAATCAAATGATTTGGACCAGAGCACAGTGCACAGAGCTTGTGGACAGCCTTCCCAGAAGAGTTGAAGCTGTTATAGCTGCAAAGGGTGGGCCAACTCATTATTGAACCCTACGGACTAAGACTGGGATACCAATAAAGTTCATGTGCGTTCCAATACTTTTGACAAAAGCCCACCCTTTATATGTTAACATCAATTTGCAATATACATCAGTTTTTTGGGACACCAATTTATTCCATTGTTCAAAATGTAATTCCTTTACCATTAAAAATATAGAAGCCCATCATTGTTCTGTACAAATAAAATACAGCATGTTAACCTATCAAAAGATCACCCTTTATAGGTTTACATCAATCTACAATAGACATCATTTTCTTTAGGGAGCGGGGGTATCCCATATGTCTACATGTTCCTGAGGTCTCCCCACTTCTTCAGTCTTCAACTTCATATCTATGTTAATAAAGGATAGGCATCTAGTGGGTAAGATTAATTGGAGAATACAAGAGTACCAGTAATTTATAATTCATATCTTTGGTGCACAGACAGAATTATGTAGTCAAAGTCTATAAAACAATACTGTATAAAGATACAAGTGTATGCAGAAACTTGACATATAAACTGGTTAACAACAGGGGTACACACCAGTACACCATTATTCACATGGAGTAAACCTTAATAATTACTTCCTTTCTTAGCACCACATAATCATACACTACTGAATTTTACCTATAAGTAAACCTATAATAAGGGATTCCTATAGGTAGTGTAAATATCTCCTAAACATGCACCACTTGCTTACTGGCCACTTAAACCCCCCTCCTGCCCAGACCACATTTCAGCTTTCAGCGCTGACGCACTTTGAATGACAATTGCGCTGTCATACAACACTGTACCCAAATCAAAATTTTTTATTATTTTTTTTTTCACACAAGTAGAGCTTTCTTTTGGTGGTATTTAATCACAGCTGAGGTTTTTTTTTTTTTGCTAAACAAAAAAAAAAAATTCATGTTTCATAGTTTGTTATAAAATTTTGCAAACAGGTAATTTTTCTCCTTCATTGATATGCGCTGATGAGGCAACACTGGTGGGCACTAATAGGCTGCACTGGTGGGCACTGATAGGCTGCACTAATGGACACTGATAGGAACAGTTAAGGCAGCACTGATAGGCACAGATAAGGCGGCACTGATGGAGACAGTTAACCGGTACTGATGGACACTGATAAGGCGGCACTGATGGCCACTGATAAGATGATGGGTGGCACTGATAGGCACTGAAGGGCACTGATAGGTGTTACTGATGAGTACCACTGATAGATGGCACTGATGGGCACTGATAGGTGGCACTGATGGGCATTGATGGGTACTGGTAGGTGACACTGATGGGCACTGGTAGGTGACACTGATGGGCAGCACTGTTGATTAGGCACTAATTGGTGACACTGATAGGTGGCACTGTGGGCACTAATAGGTGGAATTGTGGATACTGATGGGTGGCACTGTGGGCACTGGTAGGTGGTGCTGGTGGGCACTGGTAGGGCGGCACTGTTGTGCACTGCTAGGTGGCACTGGCTGGTGGCAAAGGCGGGCACAGATGAGCTGGCGGCAGCTCTTCTTGATCGGGACCGATGTCCCTCTAAGAGCCACCGGTGATTGGCTTTCCCTATTGGCAAAGTAGGTCTGTGCTGTACCAGTCATTCGGCTATAGCTCGGATCTGAAGAAGTGAAGAGATTTTTACTGTACATGCAGCCATGCAATCACTGTCGCATGCGCTCTGAAGAAACGTCCGACTGTGTCTTTTCTTCAGAGCCCTGTGTCATCACAGGCAGCTCCCATGCGCATACCATCGTGATGTCATCGCAGCTTTGGCCAATCACAGCGCCGGAGCCCACAAACCCAGAAGAACACATTATGCAACTGCCTTGCAGGTTTTTTTTCCTCAAGAGTGTATAACCTCTTTAAGGGTAAAGGAGCAGTTCACCTTTGCAGAAAAAAATTCCAAGTGCTAAACCTTTCATCCAATTTCTAAATCACTGCATTAAAATTATATAAAGGAATAGTAGTGGTAAAAAAGAGCACTTGTAGGTTAAGCTAATATATATTTTTTGTATCAATCTCCTTTAAGGAGGCATGACAGGGGGGTGTGTCCTATGCCTACATACTTTTGCTAATAGGTATCTCTCATTCCCATCTCAAAAAGTTGGGAAGTATGATAATATATATATATATATATATATATATATATATATATATATATATATATATATATATATATATATATATATATATATATATATATATTATCTCCAAAAACGAGGGGTGAATGGGGTGGTCTTTAGTTTAAGACCTTCTTGTAAAGTTGGGTGGAACTCCGCTTTAAAATAAAAGAAAACAACTAATATGCAGTAAAATCTTGGTATGAGAGCATTTTGCAAGACAAGCTAAATTTTTTTATACATTTTTACTTGGTAAACAAGCAATGTCTTGATATACAAGTAGCGTCATGTCACAACTGAGTATAAAATAGAAGAGAGGCGCCTCTAAGTGTAGTAATATGGTTACATTTAATGAAGGTACAACATTTAGCAACTCACATGACTGATGATTAAAAGAGGCACATCTAAGTATACAGGGATCTGGGGTAAAGCTGTCCACATAGACCATCCTCCACACCGCCAGCAACGTCATCCCTTCCACGCTGCGCTCCACGAGCACTTCAAGCCTCGCTTTCAGATGGCTCTACTGCAGGGTAGTCTTCTCGTCACAATTGCAGACTGACATCGGTGAGAGACCGTGGTGAGGAGGATGGTCTATGTGGACAGCTTTACCCCGGATGCCTTCATACTTAGATGTGCCTCTTTTAATCATCAACCATGTGAGTTGCTAAATGTATAACTTTCATTAACTGTAGCCATATTGCTGAACTTAGAGGCGCCTCTCTTCTCTTTTATACTCTGGAGCTCCTGCTGGATTTTGCTTCTAATCCCCTTGTGAAGGCTTCCATTTGTGGATGGACATTTTATGGTTACACAACCGATCACATTGCTATAATCTTTTTATATGGACTATAAACTGAAGGATTTATGAATAAAAGGTTGTGGAACGAATCATCTGAGTTTCCATTATCTCTTATGGGGAATTGTGCTTTGGATTACAAGCATGTTTTCGGATGTTCACAATCAAAGGTATACTATATTAGGTTTTGGTTCTACTACCTGAAGCTGGTGATGCCCTATTTCTATTGCTTCGAAGAAAAAATAAATGATATAAAGAGAGAGAGATTTTTCTTTATCCTCAGTTCGTTGCATGCCCAATATCCATAGTACAACATCAATAAAAGTTAACCAACAAAAAGTAACTCAGTTATGCTATCAGCAAAAGATGCGATTGAATTTTTTTCTATCTGAAAACCTTTCTCGAGGTTTGCCCAGATCAAAAAAGGTTGATGTTTGTGAGAACATTTTTTATCTGCTTTTATACAACAAGAATTATCTACGTGTTAGCCCTTAGTGATAGTATCAGAAACCTATGGAGGATAGTCATGCTGTAAATCAAATACAGGTAGTTTCTTCATTTTTCTTAACCTCATTGAGGAGGCCAATAGGGATGAGCAAAATGTTTCATCTAACTTGATTTCACCTAGCTGTTTGACATAATTACAGCTGTACAGTAAACTCTGGTTTTGTTGGAATCAGGTATTTTTCTCTATTGCCATACAGTGATATATTTTCCTATGTTTATATAGTATATGTTGTAGCAGGTTCACACACATGGCATGGGGAGTTATGTTTTAACCACAGCCCCTGATCAATTGTGTGGAAGTGTCTATTTTTTTTTTATATTTATTTAATTTTAGTTTTTTTATTTCACACTGTCTCTTTCATTTTTTTTTCAACCTTATTGGTATCACAAGGGACTAACAACATCCTTTGGGGTAGCATAGGCATTGCTAGGTACTCTTTACTGAGGGATCTGGAGATCTCCCCTCTGCCCGTAAAAGCATAAGATCAAACCAAGATTGGTTTGAGCCAATGCTTTCATGGTCCAATAACTAGGTCATCTCTATGGTCAAATTCAGGCTTCAAGGTGATGGAAGGCGTTGGGATGGAGGGGCTGATAAGACATTAGGATCGCTTGTACATTACAGAGCATCATTGGCCGAAAAAAGATACTGCTGGCATCATCCATGTATAACCCCTTTAACCTGGCAATGTACAAGTACACCGCGTAGCCTGAAGTGGTGTTGATTAGTACCATGGCACAGTGGTATCTTTATTCATGTATGTAACAAAGACTGTTTTTGACTTTATGGCTGTGAGTTCATTATATTTTAAAAAAAATGATTTGACATTTATATTGGATCCTATCTGGTTGTCCATTTAGTGGTGATTTGTCATTTTTTGTTTTTGATCTAAATTCACTACAGTTTTCCTTAATTAAGCCAGAGTTGACATATGAGCGTGATGGTGTATATGATTTTGGAGCATTTTTTTATCCATATGTTTTTCTGGCATTTTCGGGTAGGAATTTTTTGAGTTGACCAATGGAAAGCCAATTCTTAGGCAAGAAGTTGTGCAAGCAGGTCATTCAAGGGGTCCCATTGAAGTCTATTGGGGCAAAAAATGTACTCTCATGCCTCAAAAAACGTCTGTATTTTTTATGAGCGTGGATCAACAGCACATTACTCAGCTGAGAACTGCCATATTAGAATAATACTGATATCTGATAGAGAACTCAAGTGAAGCAGCACCACTCCAGGCTCCATTCTCCCTGCTCAGCTACAAATGCACTGGGTGCCAACAAGTGGCATCGGGAGGGGGGCTGACAGGGGCTGGAGCCCCGAGTGGACTGGTTGATTCCTGGTGTGTTTTGTTTTGCCTGTGCTACTCTATTTTTTGTGCTTTATTTGGATAACCTGTGAAGGACTGTGGAGGTGGTGGAGTCAGTGATATCCTCAGTGGTGGCCCCTCTGTTGATCTCTTATCATTTGGAGATCATTACTGATTAGTAAGGGAGCTGGCACACTTGTCTGTATGGTGGTTTGGGATTCTTTTCAAGATTTCACATTTGGACTTTCATATATTTCTCTTTGAAGTTTACTTCTTTGTTATGCCCAAGGCAATTATATGTTATGGGTGGCTATTTCACTATTTGATGAAATTTTAAAATTAGCTAACCTTATTTTTGTTTGTATTGATCACTACAGAGATATTAGTTGTGCTCACCTTTAAATGAAAGGGGTTGTAAGCCCTCAAGGTTTTTCACCTTAATGCATTAGGTGTATCTATGCATTAAGGTGAAAAAACATCTGTAGGCAGCAGCCCCCCAGAGCCCCCCTTGTACTTACCTGAATCCGATCTTTCCAGTGACGGGGACCAGCACAGCTACTTCAGACGCTGTCCTGGGTCCTCATTGGATAGGTTGATAGCAGCAGGAGCCATTGGCTCCCACTGCTGTCAATCAAATCCAGTGACATGGGAGCCGGAGGATGAGGCAGAATCCTGCTGTCTGTGTCAATAGCCGCAGAAGCAGTCGGCAGAAGCATGCCCACATGAGTGCCCCCTTGGAAAGCGGTTTTCTGTGGGGATACTCGAGAAGAGGAGGAGCCAGGAGCACCGTTGGGGGACCCCAGAAGAGGAGGTTTAGGGCCACTCTGTGCAAAAACCTTGCACAAAGGAGGTAGGTATAACATGTTTGTTATTTAAAAAAAAAACAAAAAAACTTTACAACTCCTTTAATTATTTTTGTAATTCCTTTGTCTCCATAATATAGGTTGGTGCATTACCTCTTATTACACTAAGTGCATCAATTTATTTCTGTGTTTATGCCATCATTTTATTGATGCAAACATTTGAAGAGATATGTGGGTTGCTGCCTTCTATTTATTTAAAAAGTTTTACCTTGGTCTGTAGTACAGCTGTTCTTTTGGCTTGCTACTGACAACACTTCTCTATATCCTTTAGACCAGTGGTCATCAATTCTGTCCTCAGGGCCCACTAACAGGCCAGGTTTTATATATTACCTTGGGGAGATGCAGACTAGAATACTGCAATCACTGAGCAGCAAATGATAGCACCTGCGGTGTATTTCAGTTATCTTGCAAACCTGGCCTGTTAGTGGGCCCTGAGGACAGGGTTGATGACCACTGCTTTAGACCAGGGTTTCTCAACCAGGGTTCCTCTAGGGGTTGCTAGGGGTTCCTTGAGCAAGAAACTATTTCCACCTTTCAGATAAGTTCCCACTGACCTTTATAGCTATCTGTAAGGGGATAATTCTTCCCAATGACTACAAGTGTAAGGAGCATTCTTCCTACTGACCATCACACTAATGTATCATGAGCCACAAGTAAGGAGCCACAAGTAGAATGGGACCCCCCACCCGGCACAGCCAGGCACACCAAATTTTCACAGGCACTCTTAGTCAGAGAACAGTCTGTCATCTTGTTTTTCTTATTTATTGAGAATAATAACTTAGCTACTGATAACACTAATAACTCCTGTGGCTACTGATCCCATCACTACCTCTTCAGGCACTGCCAACTAGACTTGTGCACAGAGGACATTTTTTTTCAGTTTTGTTTCGTTTTCATTTGAAAAATACATAATTTCCTTCTGTTATATTTGTTATGTTACGTTAATTCATTTTCAGATCATTTGTTATTTCTGTAGTGTCGATATTCGTTATACTAAATCTCGAATCATGTCGAATTCATTTGTTATATCCACTATAATTTCTTTTGTATTAGTTGAAATTCGATATTTATGTATGTATATATATTCGTGATAATGATTTGTAGTTTGGAAAGTCGTTTGTTTATTGAATCTATTAACACACGCAATGACAATATCTCTTCTCCTCGGCTCAAATGCAATGCAATACACTTCTCACTCAGTTCTCAGGAATGCACTTTGCCAATAATCCAACCTCCAGCACAAAATTAATCAACTGATTGGACTGTAAGATTTACTTTTAGTTGACCTTTTGTCTTGTCTTTAGATCTTTAACGAATTATCGAATCATGTCAAAATCATTCGTTATATCTGCTATAATTTCTTTCATATTAGTTGAAATTCATTTTTTTCTTAGGACATTTAGATGCAATAACGAAAGATGCAAATTTCTGCCAAATTTAGATTCGTTACGAAACAAATTGCACGTCTACTGCCAACCCACCTGGCTGCAGCTGCCCCTTTCACTTAGACCTCAAGGCCAACTTCAACACAGTCCTCCCAGACTAACACTCAGCTGCCTACCCGGCTGACTCTCATAAGATCTCCCAGATGTGCTGACCTGCTCCTGCTGTCCTCTCTCCTTGCTCCCATGGCTCCAGGAAGGGCTTCCTCTATGCGTTTTTGCAGGATCCTCCCGTACCTGAGCCCCACTGAAGGTCACCCCCCCCCCCCCAGATTAGAGGGCATCTTCAAACGCCACCGACAGCCTTTTCAGCACTCCATCTTCATCTTCCACCCAACTGCCCCTGCTGGCATGACTATTTATGAAGTGGCCTGCCCCCTGCCAGCTCTTTACTGGAGATTGTCATAGGTCTTCATAAATATTCCAAGCAGCCCCTCCTAGGCTCCACTCACTATGTCTAGAACATTCTCCAATGTCCCAGAAAATGTTTCTGGAGCCAGGGGAGCAAGGAGAGCGGCACCAGAGAGGCTGCTAAGATGAGTCATCCAGCCCTGAGTCACTGAGCCCAGACCCAGATTCACAGCCCAGGCTTAGCCCTGAGCTAAACTTAAACTTTCCTACACAAAGTCTACACTAACAATCTAGCACACTAGAGGGTGCTACATATATATAGTTCATTTTAACAGGGGTTCCCTGAGGCCAGAAAGTTATTTGAAGGGTTACTCTATGTTGAAAATGTTGAGAAACATTGGCACAAGTGATGCCTGTGGCTATGTATTTTGTGAATGGCCTTGTGGAGAGAGGGACTGAGGTGCAGTAGTGAAATCAGCAGCAAGCCAGCAACTGAAAGCTATGGCTGACTTTATCCACTTTTTTAGGTAAGCCCATATCTATATAATATAATTTTTTTTTTCTGTAAAATGTATTTGCATTTTGTTTAGCAAGATTTAGTCTTTCATATAAATTTGTGCAACGCTTTCAGCACCGAACATTATATTTGAGGTGAAAATGAATGTTAAATAATCTTCCTCAAAATGTATTCCAATCTATCAATTTATTACCGAGTGGAAAATAGGTAATCTGTAATACACAAGTTTTCGTCTGCATAAGTTATTTTAATAGACCTATCACAAATGAGAACTCGACCATCTGCTCAATCTTCTAATTACGAATGCAAACACAGTGTTGTCTGAAACAGCATCATAAACCAGCAGAATAGAAGTGATTTAAACGCATGGATAGGTTTTCTTATTCAATATAGGATGCATCTGTTGTGATATATTTTTTACAGCTTCAGGAAAATCTTTTTTTTTTTTTTTTTTTAGCCTGAGATTTTTTTATATTATTAACCTCACAAGAACAATGCAAAGAACGAATGCCCAATTAAGTTTAGGGTGAGATATAAAGAATTACTAGGGGAGGAGTGAATAAGGATGTAGTTAAATGTCTTAGTGTAAAAGCCTTTTAAAGCTCAGGCAACAAGTGAAACCTGTTATTGAGCTGCAAATGCAAATACCGTGACTGTTCTAAGATCACGGAATTCAATCCATCAATCTAAATTCTTTATATCTTCTCCAGGAGATACTGGATAACATCTCAAGAGGCAATAGAATTGTACTTTCTGAAGCCGGTGTAATCTTTATTTGCACTTTGTATCTCTAATTACATTAGACCTTTGTGTGCATTCATAAAAAATTGGCGTGTATGATCAGCACTGGTATTGTCACCCAGTGGTCTATATATACTCAGGCACTGCAGAAGAAAAGTGCTAATTGGTCTTCAGCTTGTCCTTGTTTACCTATGACCTGATCTGATGAGTTTTGTTTTACCATGTAAGACCCAGCTTGGATTCCAACCTGCCTCTGGACGTCTGCTTCTTTGTTGTGACCGTGGTCTGCCTTCAGGACTCTGCTTACTATCTTGTACTTTGTTCGCCCTGCTGTTGCTGACCTTTGGGTGTTTCCCAAAGGTCAGTAACAGCTGGCCTATGGGAAACTGTTTGGAAGACTCTGTCTTTGCCTACTGAATTGGTACTACTCTTCCCTGCTGTTCCTGACAGTTCCGATTCTGCCTCTGTCTCCTGATTTAATACCCCACTGCCTGACCATGTCCTCAAGGACCTCAACCTAGTTCCTGCAATCTGTTCTGGTTCTTGTTCCATGATCCTCAGTTTCCTGCTCTACATATCTTGCTACAACACAGATCTGGTATTGCCTCTGTGCCACTCACACTCTCTGGCCCCTTACCTCGTGATATCTTTCAATCTTAAAATCGAAGGAGCCAGGTGGAAATTGTTTGTTGTACACCAGCTGTATCCCATCAGCCACTATTTGGGTATTCCGACAGCGGTGTTTTCTGACTGTAACATTACAATGGCTTTAAGGGAAGATTAAACAAAACCAAAGAAAATTTAAGTGGAAGTAAACCCATGGATTTAAACAGTTAAAAAAAAAGGCATGCCGGGAATGCTAACTGCACATTGGCTGTGCTCTCAGCCAAACTATCAAACCATCCAATGGCTGGTGTCATAACGAATCACATGTGCAGCACCATAGCAGTTGAAGATTAAACAGAGGCAAAGATGGCAGCTTCCTTGGCTGAAAACAATAGGGGAGTTTACTTCCACTTTAAAGCTCAACTCATCAAGCAGCCTGCAACCAAATGAATTATCCTGTCTAACTGTATGAGTTAAAAACGGGGGTTTAGTTAGCATACTGTTAGAAGGGTTAATTTGGTTGGTTTCAAGCTGGTTGGTAACTGGTTGGTTTCAATTTGGTTGGTTTCAAGCTGGTTGGTAACTTGAGCTGGGAATTTTCTTTGGTCTTGTTTAACATGTGTTGCCCTTCCATTAGCTCAGGCCAGTTATAGGTGAAGGTAGTGGCCATTTGTTTGTACTGTTGGATTACTGGTGAGGGGACACACATTTGCTGCCATTGTGCTATATTATGGGTGTCCAGTTCACCCCTGTGCCTTAAAGGAGGGGTGGGCTCCCTCCAGGCTCACCTGCACTCTGCCTATCCATTATAAAGCATGTGCTTCTACTATGCAGACTTTCAAATTTTAGAGTTGGAACTGCAAATATTACTGGGGTGCTGTGAAGTGGCTCTGCAGCTTATGCATGTATTTGCAAATGTGTGCAAACTAAACCCCTGTTTTTAACGCATACTGTTATACAGGATACTTTGGTTGGTTCCAGGCTGTTCAAGTTGAGCTGGGAATTTTCTTGTTTTGTTTGACATGCGTCGCCCTTCCATATGTTCTTTGCTGCAAAGGCCAGTTATAGGTGGGGCAGTGACCATTTGTTTGTTCTAAGAGCAGAGATTCCTTCAGCCACAAAACTGAAGAAGATACATTTTAAGCCGTCCATATATGGATCAAATCTCTGCCAGTTAGGTTGTACTAAAGAAGATCCATCGATCGATTTCAATATAACCAGCCTGTCTGACTTTTTGCATATCATTACTGCCAGTGGCTTTAGCCAACAGCAGTAATCATTGTCTTCTGCCAGCAGGGAAGGTTCTCTGCCAACAGAATACAGTACAATAGCACTGCAGGAGGGATTCCCCCATCAACACTGTCTTTGTTGATGGGAGAATCAAGCAATTTTCTTTCCTGCAACTCATACTTACAAGAAATAAAATTGCATTATCTATGGTCTGCCTTAGATTGTTTAACCTGCTTCAAAATTAATTTGGTCAAAAGATAAATTAATGGATCCTCCAGCAGCTCGTATAACTAAAAAAGCAGATATAAAAAGAAAAACTCACCCAATCTCCATCATTGTCCCCAAAGATTCCAACAATTCTGTGCCTCTCCTCTTTCAGGGTTGAATGACAACCAGCATTTACGTCCTGTAATCCTAGAACATCAAAGTTCCACCCACCACCCTAAAATCACAGGAGGATGCTGAAGACAATGTTGACCTGGCTATAGAGAATACTTTTTTGTAAAGGCTGCAAGGGGTGCTCCAAAAGTGGTGGAGGTGGTGGAGGGGAGATGGGCTTAAATTTGTAACTGGAGTGAAAGCCAGTAGGGTTGATAGAAACACCATATGCTTAGGGTGCTCAACCTGTTTTTTTATTATTTTTTACATTGGTACCCTACTATCAGTTTAAAAATGTTTTCTGTCCACCATAAGCAATTTTGTCATTGAATTTATCATTTTTCCCCAATGCCTCCACACACAGGTTATAAGGAGTATGCAAGGATTTTATTACTAGGATTAGTTTGTTAATATTACCATTATTATTATTATTATTCAGAATTTATATAGCACCAACAGTTTCCACAGTAGTTTCCAAAATGAAGGAAGACAGTACAGTTAAAATACAATGCAGTACAAGAGGAATCAGAGGGCCCTGCTCCTTAGAGCTTACAATCTAAAATAAAGGGCCAAGTGATGCAAAAGGTAATAACTGTGAGGGATGAGCTGATGGAGAAAATAAACGTTCAGTTGTTAGGAAGAGGCAGTCCTTGCTTAGGAGATGGGTTTTCAAAGATCGCCTAAAAACGGATAGCGTAGTAACTAGTCAGGGGCGACGTCATTGATGACGAAACATGTAGTGAGGAGTTGGAGACGTGTGACGCGACCTGCATGCTGGGGCGCGGTGGCCATTTTGTGGGTTGGATACGCTGGACGTTTCCAATAGTGCCTGTACTAACCTGCTGAAATGTGAGTGCAAAACTTTTAGCCTTTTATTAATAAAGTATGGTTTGGATGTCTGCACTATGAGGAGTCTTCTTTCTCTCTTAACCAGGTATTGAGACTGTTAAGGAGCTACAGTCATATCCGTGCTGTTGAGAGGCTTTTATTGATTCATATTCATGCTTGTTATCATCTACCTAAGGGTAAGAGGCAGCGTGTTTGGGTGACGGTGGCGGTCTCTTCACTTATCTGATACCTCAAGACACATCCCTCTGGTTTATTTTGGACTCTCCAAAGTGAACTACATTTACATGTTTGTGACAGTTGAGTCTGTGCCACAATATATTTTGGGTTCATGTTGGACTTTTTCAAGCATTTCACCATTTTCCATATATCTGTGCTTTGTCCATGCATGTTGTGATAGCTGCTGTTTAATACAAATTTTAATTTAGATGCTACAGTGGTGTGAAAAAGTGTTTGCCCCCTTCCTCATTTCCTGTTCCTTTGCATGTTTGCACACTTAAGTGTTTCGCAACATCAAACCAATTTAAACAATAGTCAAGGACAACACAAGTAAACACAAAATGCAATTTGTAAATGAAGGTGTTTATTATTAAAGGTGAAAAAAAATCCAAACCATCATGGCCCTGTGTGAAAAAGTGATTGCCCCCTAAACCTAATAACTGGTTGGGCTACCCTTAGCAGCAACAACTGCAACCAAGCGTTTGCGATAACGTGCAATGAGGCTTTTACAGCGTCCTGGAGGAATTTTGGCCCACTCATCTTTGCAGAATTGTCCTAATTCAGTTACATTAGAGGGTTTTCGAGCATGAACGGCCTTTTTAAGGTCATACCACAACATCTCAATAGGATTCAGGTCAGGACTTTGGCTAGGCCACTCCAAAGTCTTCATTTTGTTTTTCTTCAGCCATTCGGTGGTGGACTTGCTGGTGTGTTTAGGATCATTGTCCTGCTGCAGAACCCAAGTTTGTTTCAGCTTGAGTACACGAACAGATGGTCGGACATTCTCCTTCAGGATCTCTTGGTAGACAGCAGAATTCATAGTTCCTTTTATCACGGCAAGTCTTCCAGGTCCTGAAGCAGCAAAACAGCCCCAGACCATCACACTACCACCACCATATTTTACTGTTGGTATAATGTTCTTTTTATGAAATGCAGTGTTCCTTCTACGCCAGATATACTTGGACACACACGTTCCAAAGAGTTCCACTTTTGTCTCGTCGGTCCACAGAATGTTGTCCCAAAAGTCTTGGTCATGCTAAGCTTGTGCTAAAATGGAAGAAAGAAGAAGTTCCCCATGGGGTTTTTAGGCAGCAATGAGGATGCAAAAGATTCATAAAAATTTACTTGGTTTTATTGGTCAAAAAACTAGTCATATCATATACAATACATGCAGAAATTAAAATGTGAGCTCTGGTGTACAGCAGACAATAGATCCTACTGTGGTAAAGATACAAGGTACATGCATACATTCATTCTAAAAGAGTAAAAAAGTATTCAAATCAATATCCATTTTGTAGTTTCAATAACCATCTGGCATGCTTGATACCCCAATGCATTTCAGCCTTGGACGATTTATGGCCTTCTTCAGGGGGGATTTTTTTCTCTTATCTCCGCATTTCTGCAAACATATCAAGATGACAATTAACATTGAGCTATATCACTGTTCTATATTCATGTACATTAACCAATACTATTTACCCTTTACCAGAGTAGTCCTTTCCACATAAACCAGAGTCTTATTCTAAAAGCCCCAAATGAGCTTCCTCCCCAACGGTGATTCCAAGAAATGCTGTATTTACATCCACACCACACCTACCCACCTGGGTGGGGGTAGGGGGGGGGGGGCAGCCAGAGAGTCCACCTGCCTACAAGTGGTGACAGTGTTTGCCCTTGTACACACGGTCGGACATTCTGACAAGCAAATCCGTTGGATTTTGTCCGAAACTGTTGCATACACACGGTCGGACAAAGTTGTCGGAAAATCCGATTGTACATAACGTGATGACTTTATATTGTTACGACGTGACTATGTTCAGGCTAGTAGCCAATAGCTTTGGTCTAGGAATTTGATCTGAGCATGCGTGGCACTTTGTCCGTCGGAGTAGGCTACACATGATCGGAGTATGTCCGATCGAAGCATTTTGTCGGGAAAATTTTACCGGCAAATTGGAAAAGTTGGTCCGTCGGATATTCCAACGGAAACAGTCCGATGGAGACCAAACACAGTCGGAATATCCGACAAAACGGTCCGATAGGACACATTCCTTCGGAATCTCCGACCGTGTGTACAAGGGCTTAGAGAGTCCACCCACAGCAGCAAGAGTGTATTGGGGGAGCGAGGCACCTGAAAGTAATGATTGACATAATCATAGTCTGTATTGTTACTTACATAGACATGGCAAATTTATTTTTTTACATGTAGATGCACAGGGAACAGGTAAAACAAAAACATAAGGCATGAGATGCAATTTTAGTATGCCCTACGTGCTCATTATTTATATGTTATGTTAATTAATAATCCATGTAATAGGTTTTATTCATTTAGTATCAATTATTAAAACTACCCTTTGGGAGGCGCATGTGAAATACAATGTGAGCTTTGGTAAAAATAGAGGAATTTTCTGTGAGACTAAATATGATGTCTTGTTAATATTTCAGGCCATTGAATGTGATAAATGATTGTCATTGATGGATGTACTATATTTGTCTTTGATTATAAGTAATGTTTAAAGGGTTGTCATATATTAATATACTAAACAAAAATAGACATATTGATTGAAGGCCACAGTCTATCCTGGCCCCAATGAATTAGCCTCCTTTGTACCTCTTTTTCTAAAAGGGTCCAGTTTGGGCAAAACCAGCTAGGGTGGGTTAGTGCGGACCAAGAAGTGTGGTAATAATAATAATATGATAATAATAATAATAATAATAATAATAGTAACAGCGATTCTTGGAATCACCGTTGGGGAGGAAGCTCGTTTGGGCCTCCGACATGTTTTGTCACTCTGACTTCTTCCTGGGATTTGCGAAACATGTTATCACGCTATGTGAAGCATTGTATTTTCACTTTTTATATATGGATGAGCCTTACCTGAACTCATCGACGGATAGACCCAAGGGGTGTCTATCGGAAGGATTTTTTGAAAACGGATTCCCTTCTGCGATTTTCAACATTCTGTTTAATGGACTTTTAATTCTTTATATCACTGCATCACGGGGTGATAGATTGAATTATTTCTCATTTTGCACATTTGTTATATTATGAGCGCTAATTATTTTCTAATATTTTTGCAGTAGACGATTAGAGATATAATTTATTTATGGACTACATATAAATGGCCTGCCCACACTTTTCCCAAACTATTAAAGTGGCTCTCCTGGACCCTGTTTTAACATTGTTAATGATGTAGAAAAACCCAAATCTGCTGTACTGGGAGCATATACAGTGGTGTGAAAAAGTGTTTGCCCCCTTCCTCATTTCCTGTTCCTTTGCATGTTTGTCACACTTAAGTGTTTCGGAAAACATCAAACCAATTTAAACAATAGTCAAGGACAACACAAGTAAACACAAAATGCAATTTGTAAATGAAGGTGTTTATTATTAAAGGTGAAAAAAAATCCAAACCATCATGGCCCTGTGTGAAAAAGTGATTGCCCCCTAAACCTAATAACTGGTTGGGCTACCCTTAGCAGCAACAACTGCAACCAAGCGTTTGCGATAACGTGCAATGAGGCTTTTACAGCGTCCTGGAGGAATTTTGGCCCACTCATCTTTGCAGAATTGTCCTAATTCAGTTACATTAGAGGGTTTTCGAGCATGAACGGCCTTTTTAAGGTCATACCACAACATCTCAATAGGATTCAGGTCAGGACTTTGGCTAGGCCACTCCAAAGTCTTCATTTTGTTTTTCTTCAGCCATTCGGTGGTGGACTTGCTGGTGTGTTTAGGATCATTGTCCTGCTGCAGAACCCAAGTTTGTTTCAGCTTGAGTACACGAACAGATGGTCGGACATTCTCCTTCAGGATCTCTTGGTAGACAGCAGAATTCATAGTTCCTTTTATCACGGCAAGTCTTCCAGGTCCTGAAGCAGCAAAACAGCCCCAGACCATCACACTACCACCACCATATTTTACTGTTGGTATAATGTTCTTTTTATGAAATGCAGTGTTCCTTCTACGCCAGATATACTTGGACACACACGTTCCAAAGAGTTCCACTTTTGTCTCGTCGGTCCACAGAATGTTGTCCCAAAAGTCTTGGGGATCATCAAGATGTGTTGTGGAGAAATTGAGACGAGCTTTGATGTTCTTTTTGCTCAGCAGTGGTTTTCTCCTTGGAACTCTGCCATGCAGGCCATTTTTGCCCAGTCCTTTCCTGATGGTGGAGGCATGAACGCTGACCTTAACTGAGGCAAGTGAGGCCTGCAGTTCCTTGGACGTTGTTGTGGGGTCTTTTGTGACCTCTTGGATGAGTCGTCGCTGCGCTCTTGGGGTAATTTTGGGCGGCCGGCCACTCCTGGGAAGGTTCACCACTGTTCCATGTCTTCGCCATTTGTGGATAATGGCTCTCACTGTGGTTCGCTGGATTCCCACAGCTTTGGAAATGGATTTATAACCCTTTCCAGACTGATATATCTCAATTACTTTCTTTCTCAATTGTTCCTGAATTTCTTTGGGTCTCGGCATGATGTGTAGCTTTTAAGGATCTTCTGGTGGACCTTACTGTGTCAAGCAGCTCCTATTTAAGTGATGCCTTGATTGTGAACAGGTGTGGCAATAATCAGGCCTGGGTGTGGCTAGAGAAATTGAACTCAGGTGTGGACAACCACAGTTATAGTATGTTTTAACAAGGGGGGCAATCACTTTTTCACACAGGGCCATGATGGTTTGGATTTTTTTTCACCTTTAATAATAAACACCTTCATTTACAAATTGCATTTTGTGTTTACTTGTGTTGTCCTTGACTATTGTTTAAATTGGTTTGATGTTTTCCGAAACACTTAAGTGTGACAAACATGCAAAGGAACAGGAAATGAGGAAGGGGGCAAACACTTTTTCACACCACTGTATATGCTCCCAGTACAGCAGATTTGGGTTTTTCTACATCATTAACAATGTTAAAACAGGGTCCAGGAGAGCCACTTTAATAGTTTGGGAAAAGTGTGGGCAGGCCATTTATATGTAGTCCATAAATAAATTATATCTCTAATCGTCTACTGCAAAAATATTAGAAAATAATTAGCGCTCATAATATAACAAATGTGCAAAATGAGAAATAATTCAATCTATCACCCCGTGATGCAGTGATATAAAGAATTAAAAGTCCATTAAACAGAATGTTGAAAATCGCAGAAGGGAATCCGTTTTCAAAAAATCCTTCCGATAGACACCCCTTGGGTCTATCCGTCGATGAGTTCAGGTAAGGCTCATCCATATATAAAAAGTGAAAATACAATGCTTCACATAGCGTGATAACATGTTTCGCAAATCCCAGGAAGAAGTCAGAGTGACAAAACATGTCGGAGGCCCAAACGAGCTTCCTCCCCAACGGTGATTCCAAGAATCGCTGTTACTATTATTATTATTATTATTATTATTATCATATTATTATTATTACCACACTTCTTGGTCCGCACTAACCCACCCTAGCTGGTTTTGCCCAAACTGGACCCTTTTAGAAAAAGAGGTACAAAGGAGGCTAATTCATTGGGGCCAGGATAGACTGTGGCCTTCAATCAATATGTCTATTTTTGTTTAGTATATTAATATATGACAACCCTTTAAACATTACTTATAATCAAAGACAAATATAGTACATCCATCAATGACAATCATTTATCACATTCAATGGCCTGAAATATTAACAAGACATCATATTTAGTCTCACAGAAAATTCCTCTATTTTTACCAAAGCTCACATTGTATTTCACATGCGCCTCCCAAAGGGTAGTTTTAATAATTGATACTAAATGAATAAAACCTATTACATGGATTATTAATTAACATAACATATAAATAATGAGCACGTAGGGCATACTAAAATTGCATCTCATGCCTTATGTTTTTGTTTTACCTGTTCCCTGTGCATCTACATGTAAAAAAATAAATTTGCCATGTCTATGTAAGTAACAATACAGACTATGATTATGTCAATCATTACTTTCAGGTGCCTCGCTCCCCCAATACACTCTTGCTGCTGTGGGTGGACTCTCTAAGCCCTTGTACACACGGTCGGAGATTCCGAAGGAATGTGTCCTATCGGACCGTTTTGTCGGATATTCCGACTGTGTTTGGTCTCCATCGGACTGTTTCCGTTGGAATATCCGACGGACCAACTTTTCCAATTTGCCGGTAAAATTTTCCCGACAAAATGCTTCGATCGGACATACTCCGATCATGTGTAGCCTACTCCGACGGACAAAGTGCCACGCATGCTCAGATCAAATTCCTAGACCAAAGCTATTGGCTACTAGCCTGAACATAGTCACGTCGTAACAATATAAAGTCATCACGTTATGTACAATCGGATTTTCCGACAACTTTGTCCGACCGTGTGTATGCAACAGTTTCGGACAAAATCCAACGGATTTGCTTGTCAGAATGTCCGACCGTGTGTACAAGGGCAAACACTGTCACCACTTGTAGGCAGGTGGACTCTCTGGCTGCCCCCCCCCCCCCTACCCCCACCCAGGTGGGTAGGTGTGGTGTGGATGTAAATACAGCATTTCTTGGAATCACCGTTGGGGAGGAAGCTCATTTGGGGCTTTTAGAATAAGACTCTGGTTTATGTGGAAAGGACTACTCTGGTAAAGGGTAAATAGTATTGGTTAATGTACATGAATATAGAACAGTGATATAGCTCAATGTTAATTGTCATCTTGATATGTTTGCAGAAATGCGGAGATAAGAGAAAAAAATCCCCCCTGAAGAAGGCCATAAATCGTCCAAGGCTGAAATGCATTGGGGTATCAAGCATGCCAGATGGTTATTGAAACTACAAAATGGATATTGATTTGAATACTTTTTTACTCTTTTAGAATGAATGTATGCATGTACCTTGTATCTTTACCACAGTAGGATCTATTGTCTGCTGTACACCAGAGCTCACATTTTAATTTCTGCATGTATTGTATATGATATGACTAGTTTTTTGACCAATAAAACCAAGTAAATTTTTATGAATCTTTTGCATCCTCATTGCTGCCTAAAAACCCCATGGGGAACTTCTTCTTTCTTCCATTTTAGCACAAGCTTAGCATGAGATGAAAACATTTTCTAAAACATTATCTTCTAAAACGGACCTAAGGAGTAACTCTACCTTCCCTTACAATATCTAAAGAGTAACTCTACAATCCCTTACAACTACCTTCCCTTCTCACAGAACGGTCGATCTGCCTTGTTTACATAGGCAGAGCGCTATTCTGCTTCTCTCCTGAATAAGGACGAGCCGAACACCCCCCCTGTTCGGTTCGCACCAGAACCTGCAAACAGACCTAAACTTCGGGTGAACTTTAGAACCCTATTAAAGTCTATGGGACTCGAACGTTCAAAATCTAAAGTGCTAATTTTAAAGGCTAATATGCAAGTTACTGTCCTAAAAAGTGTTTGGGGACCCGGGTCCTGCCCCAGGGGACATGGATCAATGCAAAAAAAAAGTTTTAAAAACGGCCGTTTTTTCAGGAGCAGTGATTTTAATAATGCCTGTGAAGGGACGCATGTTTCCCATGTTTAGAACTGTCCCTGCACAAAGTGTCATTTCTACAGAAAAAAGTCATTTAAAACTACTTGCGGCTATAATGAATTGTCGGCTCCCGTAATACAGAGCACACTCATTGAAAGTCATTGATAAAAAAAAAAAAAAAAGTGTGGGGTTCCCCCAAATTCAATTACCAGGCCCTTCAGGTCTGGTATGGATATTAAGGGGAACCCCGCGTCAAATAAAAAAAATTGATGTGTGGTTCCCCCTAAATATCCATACCAGACCCTTCAGGTCTGGTATGGATATTAAGGTGAACCCCGCACCAAATGTAAAAAAAAAATTGATGTGGGGGTCCTCCTAAAAATCCATACCAGACCCTGTATCCGAGCACACAACCTGGTAGGCCGCAGGAAAAGAGGGGGGGACGAGAGAGCGCCCCCCTCCTGAACCATACCAGGCCACATGCCCTCAACATTGGGAGGATGCTTTGGGGGTCTGTGACCCCTCAAAGCACCATGTCCCCATTGATGGGGACAAGGGCTTCATTCCCACAACCCTGGCCGGTGGTTGTGGGGGTCTGCGGGCGGGGGGCTTATCAGAATCTGGAAGCCCCCTTTAACAAGGGGACCCCCAGATCCCGCCCCCCCTGTTTGAAATGGTAAGGGGGTACAAAAGTACCCCTACCATTTCACAAAGAAAGTGTAAAAAATAGTTAAATAAGACAAACACACTTTTGAAAAATTCCTTTATTAAAAATAAAAAAAATTAAAAAAAAAGATTCCAGCGCTGGTAATCCACTCCTGCTATCCAGCAACGGATGATCATCTCTCTGAGGTCCAGCAATGGCTGATCTGATCCAGTGCAGTGCAGCGCATCCATCCATCTTCTGTCTCCACGGAGGAGACACTGCAGGGATCCCAGCGGCCTGACGTTTGTTATGTGCGGAGGGCGGGGCCACCCATCACCTGACCCCGCCCCCCTCTGACGCGATTGGGGAAGCCAGGCTTCCCCAATAACGTGTGGGTGACTTCGCCCCCTCTGATGTAACGGAAACCTGCGTTACATTAGAGGGGGGTGGGGTCACCCATACGTCATTGGGGAACCCCAGCTTTCCTCACTAGCGTCAGAGGGGGGCGGGGTCAGGTGACGGGTGGCCCTGCCCTCCGCATATAACAAACATCAGGCCGCTGGGATCCCGCAGTGTCTCCTCCGTGGAGACAGAAGATGGATGGATGCGCTGCGCTGGATCAGATCAACCTTTGCTGGACCCCGGAAAGATGATCATCCGTCGCTGGATAGCAAGAGTGGATTACCACCGCTGGAATCTTTTTTTATTTTTTTATTTTTAATAAAGGAATTTTTCAAAAGTGTGTTTGTCTTATTTAACTATTTTTTACACGTTCTTTGTGAAATGGTACCCCTTACCATTTCAAACAGGGGGGGGCGGGATCTGGGGGTCCCCTTGTTAAAGGGGGGTTCCAGATTCTGATAAGCCCCCCGTCCGCAGACCCCCACAACCACCGGCCAGGGTTGTGGGGATGAGGCCCTTGTCCCCATCAACATCCCCATCACAGACCCCCAAAGCATCCTCCCAATGTTGAGGGCATGTAGCCTGGTACGGTTCAGGAGGGAGGGCTGCTCTCTCGTCCCCCCCCCCCCCCTCTTTTCCTGCAGCCTGCCAGGTTTCGTGCTCGGATAAAGGGTCTGGTGTGGGTTTTTAGGGGGACCCTCACGTCAATTAAAAAAAAAAAAAGTGACGCGGGGTTCCCCTTAATATCCATACCAGACCTGAAGGGTCTGGTATGAGTATTTAGGGGGAACCCGACGTCAATTTTTTTTACATTTGATGCAGGGTTCCCCTTAATATCCATACCAGACCTTAAGGGCCTGTTAATTGAATTTGGGGGAACCCCATGCTTTTTTTTTTTTTATCAATGACTTTCAATGAGTGTTCTCTGTATTACAGGAGCCGACAATTCATTATAGACGCAAGTGATTTTAAATGAATTTTTTTTCTGCAGAAATGACACTTTGTGCAGGGACAGTTCTAAGCTTGGGAAACATGCGCCCCTTCACAGGCATACTATAGACACCCCCCAGGTACGAAATTTAAAGGAATATTACACTTTTATTGTTTCACTTTAATCATTATTAAAATCACTGCTCCCGAAAAAACAGCCGTTTTTAAAACTTTTTTTGCATTGATCCATGTCCCCTGGGGCAGGACCCAGGTCCCCAGACACTTTTTTAGGACAGTAACTTGCATATTAGCCTTTAAAATTAGCACTTTAGATTTCTCCCATAGACTTGTACAGGGTGTTCCGCGGCTTTTCGAATTTGCTGCGAACAACCCAAATTGTTCACTGTTCGCTGAACAGGCGAACAGGCAATGTTCGAGTTGAATATGAGTTCGACTCGAACTCGAAACTCATCCCTACTCCTGAACGACCAGTGGGTCCCGGCGGACATCCATTCCACAGGACCCACTAATTGTCTCCTACTGTGTCTAATCACAGCTGGAGTGTGTCGTTGCAGGGCACGTGCACGCCCCAGACCTGAAGGTGCAGGATCGTGTACAGGTACTTGATTCCGCATAGGAGATCTGCCTTGCCACCTTATATGCACTGTATACAGTCGGTAAGCGGTTAAATTGCTGTGCAGCACAGTTTGTTTCTTTGTTTATTGCGGTGATAAATATCTCATAGTATGCTAGCAGCTCTTATATTCAACATATGATTGGTATTTTTCCACTAACGTGGTTGCCCTTGTATTGTTCCCATTATACATTGAAACATCGGTGTAGGATTTACTATTGTAATCATGTATTTGAATGAATGTTCCTTCACACATGCAGGCATTAAATTCCGTCCGATGCTTGCGGCTTGCCCCCTACTATTGTTTATTATATTTAGTAAATCAGCATAACCATATGTTGCAACTGAAATGTGAAAAAGTGAGACACCAGCTAGAGTCACAGGTTGTGCATATAAAACAACTGATCTGATCATTACTAGTTGTAGTGAAAGATAATGATGTCCTTGTACATATGAGCACTTCTCTTGTTGACAACCATGTTTCCCTAATGGAAGCAACATCCTGGCAGCTTTGTATGCAGAGATACTATTGGACTGCACAGTTCACCAAACAAAAACCAGCAAAGATGGGGAATAGTGTATTATTATTTGAGTTCTACAGAATCTTATGATTACTTTTAAAAGTCTCCAAAGCCCATACCATTTCAGTTATGCTGCTGGATTTACTCAGACAAAGCAAACATACATACAGCGCATAAATAAAAAGACATCCTGGTCTCGGTAGAAGAGTATTGAAGTAAAAGCTGCTTCTTTTTTTTTTTACCAGGCTCAGGTTCTGACTTTTAAATACTCTTAAAAACCATGTGAAGCGCTTTGTGGACAGCCCGGGCCTAGTGCCCCATGGGATGTTTAATCCAGGGACAGAGAAAAGGTGCGGGGGCTGTTTTCAGAGCCCTTTAAAGCATAGGAAAGGACTTGCTAAGCTCAGGGCTGTCAACTTTGCAGAAAGGTATGGCTACGCCAAGGGTATTGTGAAAGACATTATCCACGATCCTCGGCGTGGTGCTCCACTTGCTAAAGTTGCCTTCTAATTCCACGTACACACGACCGGACTTTTTCGAGGGACTAGGTCCGACGCTCTTTCCACAGAGTTCCGATGGACTTTCCGAATGAACAGACTTGGCCACACACAAGCACACTAAAGTCCGACGGATTCGAACATGATGACGAAGACCGGACTAGAATAAGGAAGTTCATATCCAGTAGCCAACAGCTGCCCTAGCGTGAGTTTTCCTCCGTCAGACTAGCATACAGACAAACTAATTTTTGGATCGGACTGGAAAGATTTGAAACATGTTTTATTTCTAGGTTCTTCTGACTTTTGGTAAAAAAAGTCCACTGGAGCCCACACACAATCGTGTCCATCGAAAAGTCCAGACTTGCCCAGCTGTCACACTACCCCATGCTCTGATACAGCCGTGCACTGAACTAAGGCTGTGCTTGCCTCCCTTTCTGTAGCTGCAGCCATACCAGACAGGAGAAGGACGATTCTCCCAGGAGGAGGCTGTGGTTGCTCGCAGCATATTTTGCATGGTTGTGCATGTGGCTCAGATCGCCACGGCAAAACCAGGTACACTCTCTCCCCAAAAAAGTGGCAGTGGAAGGGGGGAGAGTGCAAACAAGTGGAGCTTCCCCTTTTGGGTGCAGCTCTGCTTTAACACTGCCACAAGCCACCAATAGGGAGGGTAGAATAAAAGTAGAATTCCAGCTTGCGCTAGCCTTAAAAACTGCACTTTGTGCAAAAGTTATAACTTCTACAAAATAGGGGATATATTTATGGCATTTTTTTTATTTACTAGTAATGGCGGCAATCTGCAATTTTTTTTTTTCGTGACTGCGACATTGTGACAGACATATCGGACACTTTTGACACATTTTTTGGGACCATTCACATTTACACAGCGATCGGTGTTATAAAATACACTGATTACTGTGTAAATGTTACTGGCAGGGAAGGGGTTAACACCAGGGGGCACTGCAGGGGTTAATATGTTCCCTATGGGAGTGATTCTAACTGGGGACGAGACCCATCGGTGTTCCTCTGTACTGGGAACACACCATCGGTCTCCTCTCCACTGACAGGACCGTGGATCTGTGTATGTAAACACACAGATCCAAGGTCCTGCTGTGTTCCCGGGCAATCACGGGTGCCCGACGGACATCGCGGCCGTTAGGCACGCGCACCAGGCCCCGAGCGATGCCGCAGGCGTGCACCCCCTAGGCGGCCGGGAATGGGAGGACGTCATATGATGCCCACCCAGGATGGGAGATCCCATCTGTGGGCGTCATATGACTATGGGTGGGTAGGGAAGTGGTTAAAATCAAAGATACAACTACAGTAGGTGACCGCGATATTGTGTCAATCTTGCCGCTTTTATCTGCGAGATTGACACCCTGCGAGCCCCGTCGCAGAGCCAGCGCCGAGCCGGCTCGCTCGAAAAATTTTTCTTTTCCTTTCCCGATAAGCGACAAGCATCGCTGGCCGGGTTCACACTGGAGCGGGGATCCGAATTGGATTCCCGCCAATACCAGGTACTATATTTGGTATGAATTCTAAGGGAGAAGTTCATGTGTGTGTAAAGGCAGGTTTCCCAATACTTTTGGTAATATAGTGTAGTCCTAGAGGGCTTTGATGCCCGCTTGGTTTTGGGGCACAGGAAGACATTGTAGAAATAGATACTCTCATGCCCCATACACACGATCAGAAATTTTGCCAGCAAAAGTCTGATGAGAGCTTTTGGTCGGAAAATGCAGTCGTGTGTATGCTCCATCAGACTTTTGCTGGTGGAATTTCAGGCAGCAAAAGATTGAGAGCAGTCTCTCAATGTTTCAGTCGGAAAAAGTTCTGGTCGGAAATTCCGATCGTCTGTACAAATTCCGACGTGCAAAATTCCTACGCATGCTCGGAAACAATTTGACGCATGCTCAGAAGCATTGAACTTCATTTTCTCGGCTGGTCGCAGTGTTGTACATCACTGCGTTCTTGACGGTCGAAAGTTCAGCAAACTTTTGTGTGACTGTGTGTATGCAAGCCAAGCTTGAGTGGAATTCCGTCGGAAAAACCATCCAAGTTTTTTCCGACAGAAAATCCACTAGTTTGTATGGGGGAGGCATTACAAACTAAAATTGGGCTTTAAAGTATTACTCTACTTTTGTGGCCAAGCTTGAGCGTAATTCCGTCGGAAAAACCATCCGTCACAATCCATACATCACCGCGTTCTTGATGGTCGAAAGTTCAGAGAACTTTTGTGTGACCGTGTGTATGCCAGCCAAGCTTGAGCGGAATTCCGTCGAAAAAACCATCCAAGTTTTTTCCGACGCAAAATCCGCTCATGTATGCTGGGCACTACCAACTAAAATTGGGTTTAAAGGGTTACTCTACTTTTATGGAGAAAAAATAGTAATATTTCATATACAAGTTCTACAATCTCTATACAAGTCATATTATAATTGAATGTTATTAAAGTGATCTTTCCTTTTCAATCTGCAGCTCTGTAATTTTCTGTAAAATGCAATATGGCTACCTAGAGGTGTTCTGTATACAGATGATATACAGAACCCCATCCCTTCCCCAGAATTGTAATTTCCTGTTCATATGATTGGCTCACTGATTTTCCCAGAAGTCTGCATTAAGATACATGCGACAAATCAGATTTTGGACATCCCCTACAAGAATAATTACATTTTTGGTGGGAAACCCCCAAAGGGAATTCACATCTAAAGGGATGCAGAACCTGCCACTTTCCTCGCTAGAACTCTGCAAGTGCGGCAGCTGATTGTTAAATATAAAATCACTTCCATTAGATTCACTTTCCTCAAGGACACAGCAAACAAAAGTTGGGACTCTGCAACAAAGTTCATCCAGAAGGGAATATTTTTTTTCTCAACAAAAGCAGAGTTATTCTTTAAAAACATAAAAGTATCCTATTTTATAAAATAATAATTATGATAAACAGGGGATGGTTATCATAATTCAAACCAAATACTGTATCAAATATCAAAGCAGATAGGCTGCTCCGTTTGCAAAGGAAGTTGCAGCTTGCAAGGGAATTTGCCCCAGAACATAGCAAATGTAGTGAAGTTTTACTTTGCAAACAATAAATGACCATGTTCTGGGGGGGGGGGGGGGGGGGGAATGTAATTTTTGCTTGTTTATGATTGGATGATGGAATTCAGTAGAGTTTTGCCTCTTTAACTAAGCTCTGGGGAAAATTCCCTTGCAAAGAGAACAGTCTTTTTGCCTTTAGTAAATCAACCCCACAGTGTTTTAACAAACTAAATGTCATCCCGTAAGGTTCTACTTTAAATGAACCTACTATATGTATAAGGAGCATGGTGGAGCATTACTAAAGGAGAAATCACATTTGTTTAAGAGTGTATCATTCATATTATTTGTAATAAAAATAATTAAATGCCAAAGGCTGTTTGAGGGACACCGAATATTGTGGATTTGCCAAGTGCAATGATAATGTTATTTTTCAAGAAGGGAAGCTGTGGCGTGGTGTGATATTTAACACCTACATCTTTATTTATATCTTTATCTTATTTTATTTTACAGGAAAAAAAACTTGCCCTACTTGCACAAAGAATTTAACTAAAAGCATTAAAGTGTAGATAATTTTTTTTTTTGGCAAATGTAAAATAGATCATCCTGGTATAAATTATATTATGAATGCTGAATCCTTAAAAATCTTTGTTCTATTTATTATTTATAATATATATATATATATATATATATATATATATAGAGAGAGAGAGAGAGAGAGATAGAGAGATAGATATAGAGAGAGAGAGAGAGAGAGGGGGGGGATAGAGAGAGAGAGAGAGATAGAGAGATAGAGAGAGAGAGAGAGAGAGAGAGAGAGAGAGAGAGAGAGAGGGCGGGGAGATAGAGAGAGAGAGAGAGAGATAGAGATTATATATATATGTTGAAAGGCCAGTATGGTGGCCTGTATTTATGGGAGGAGCCCGGAGGAGTAATTGATCAGCCCGTTCAGCTGTGTTCCTTATCAGCCAGCGCGGTGGCCGGAATTTGGGAGGAGCCCGGAGGGGTATTTAATCAGCTCATTCTGCTGTGTTCCTTGTCGGTTCCTGTGTGCAATAGATCTAGGGCCGACTATTCGAGACCGTTCGATAGAAGGAGTGCAGTGTTCGTGAGTTCCGTCTTCATTGAAGTCCTGTCTTCATCCTCGTGTTACAGTCGGTTTTGCCGTCGTGAGCGTTCGTGTATTGTCTGAGGCGCAACACTCGAAAACTTGCCGGTATCGTGCAACGCATCTGGTTCGGCGGTCACGGGTAGGGCTTCGGCTCCCATTTCTCATTTCATGTTATTTCATGTCACTAAACTGTGATCTGTTGAACTCACGAACCACTCACTGAAATATCACCTTCGTATTTTTCCGATATCGTTCACGCGTCCGTTACCTCTAAACATTTGTGCTCCTTGCTTCTCGAAAGAAGTCGTGGTCATTCGTTCGTGACACCACATCGAGCATTTCATTTCACAAACCTGCTATACCGACCAAATCACTGGTCTCTACTGAAACGTCCCAATCGTTCGGTTCATTTCGAAATTCCCAATCAGATCTTCTAAATTCTAATTAACCGGCTCATTTTAATCATTTTAATCATGGCATTTCATTTCATTCTTCTCGAAAGAAGTCGTGGTCACTCGTTTATGACACCACATCGAGCGTTTCATTTTTCAAACCTTCCGCATACCGACCAAATCACGGGTCCCTACGTCCGAATCGTTCGGATCATTTCGGAAATTCCCAATCAGACGTCCTAAATTCTAACTAACCGGAGAGTTTCAATCATTTCACTCGTTTCAATCATTTCAATCGTTTCAATCATTTCAATCGTTTCAATCGTTTCAATCATTTCAATTGTTTCAATCATTTCAATTGTTTCAATCGTTTCAATCATTTCAATCGTTTCAATCATTTCAGTCGTTTCGATCATTTCTATCATTTCGATCATTTCTATCATTTCAATCATTTTCGATCATTTCAATCATTTCATTTCATTTCAGTCACGAGTCGCGCTCCGATTCGAATCTAGTCGCATCTCCGATGCGCCGATTCGCTCCGGTGTGCCCCAGTTGTCGGCCTCATTTCAATACATGCTCCAGGGACAGAATCATTCACAGGTTCAGCCACGGTTTTCAATTCTTGTCTTTGTCATGGCATATCATTTCATTTCACCTATCACGCTCCGACACGAATTGTCACACCTGTGCACTAATTCGTCTCGGCGTGCCCCAGGACTGGCCTCATTTCAGTACATGCTCCAGAGACAGGGTTCACCGTTGATTCTTGAGCGCAGTCGTTGATCCCTGTCTTTGTCATGGGTATCATTTCGTTTCACCTATCACGCTCCGACACGAATAGTCACACCTGTGCACTAATTCGTCTCGGCGTACCCCAGGACTGGCCTCATTTCAGTACATGCTCCAGAGACAGGGTTCACCGTTGATTCTTGAGCGCAGTCGTTGATCCCTGTCTTTGTCATGGGTATCATTTCGTTTCACCTATCACGCTCCGACACGAATAGTCACACCTATGTTCTAATTCGTCTCGGCGTGCCCCAGGACTGGCCTCATTTCAGTACATGCTCCAGAGACAGGGTTCACCGTTGATTCTTGAGCGCAGTCGTTGATCCCTGTCTTTGTCATGGGTATCATTTCGTTTCACCTATCACGCTCCGACACGAATAGTCACACCTATGTTCTAATTCGTCTCGGCGTGCCCCAGGACTGGCCTCATTTCAGTACATGCTCCAGAGTCCGTTTCGTGCTCAGTCGCAAAGTTACGGCATGGCGATTCGGGCCTCTGTCATGGCGGATTCACTCATTTCACTCATTTCACTGTCGCCTCCTGCACCTCGGTTCAAACCCAGTTGTTTTACAAATTCGGGTTCTGGACGAGGGGCCATGCTCATTTGGCCTCATTTCACTAATTGCCTCATTTCAGTACATGCTCCAGAGTCCGGCTCGCTGTCAGTGGCGCCTGTGACACGACCGAGCTGCGCTTCTGCCATGGCAGGTTCTCATCAAAGGCAACATTTCATTTATGTTTGTTCATCTCATTTCATTTCATTTCATTTCAAAAAAGAAAAAAAAAAGGGGGGGGGGGGAAAGGGAAGAAATAATAATAATGGAAAAAAAAGAGGGAAAAAATATAAAAAACAAAAAAATATATATCCAAAAAAAAAAAAAAAAGACATTTCATTGTGTTTGTTTGTCTCATTTCGTTTTTATGTCATTTCATTTCATTTCAAAGCTCACCACTCCCATTAGGAGTCACCATTTGGCCAGTTGTCTACGACAGGTATGGAATCCTCAACTGGTTTTTGCCTTGTGTTTACAGGTCAGTCAAGTCCAGCAGCACCCTCCATGCACTGATTCATCTAGGCATACCCCAGGTGTCTTGACCTCATTTCGTTCTGCGCTCCGCAGTTCCAACTCATAAAGTTGGAACATACTAATTCTTGTCTATATCATGTTAAACATTTCATTTATTTCATTCCACATATTCATCGCTTACCAACTCAAATCACTCAAACCAGCAACGCATTAATCCGCACCCGTCTTTTCAGCCTTATGGGTATAACTCAACAATTCATATCGGATTCATTGTCATCTACTCCACGATCGTTGGGTCGGATTTATCACATAACCAAATTCATAGGATTAATTTCACACCTACATCCGGTTCATATCGGATTCATTTCGCACGCATCCAAGTACAACTCTGTACAAGCTTGTTGCTAGCACGCATCCAATCACAAACATCCTGCAGTCACCACAAGCACACCCAGGCATAACTCCCTGCAATCATGGCAGACTCACATCCAAGCATAAACTTTTTGCAATCGTTGCAAACACGCATCCAAGCATAGACTTCTTGCAATAGTTGCTAGCACACATCCTAGCATAAACTTTGCAGTTGTCGCTAGCAAGCCCCAGGCACGAACCTAGTACTATCCTTGCTGGCAGGCAGTTCTGGCTGGCTCAGTGCGTTGCTGGGTAAGGCCTGGATATCTTCCTAACGTACGTAGTTTAACGGGGTGCTATATTGTAGGTAGGTTGATCCAGGGAGAAATCTGATCGCCGCTTGAGGGGTCAGGAAGGAATTTTTCCCCCTGCTGTAGCTAATTAGAGCATGCTCTGCGGGGGTTTTTTGCCTTCCTCTGGATCAGCTGTGGGGATAGCATTGGGTGTGTCGGGTTGTGCAATGTTGTTCGTCTAAATTGTTGATTTTGTCGTGGGCTGGGTGGACTTTGTCTTTTCAACCTAGCTAACTACGCATCCTAGCATAACTTCTTGCATTCGTAGCAAGCACGCATCTTGGCATAACTTATTCAGCCTTTTCAGGTCATACTGCTCATAGCCCTGTGTCCGGACGTCTGCGACACCACCGAGTCCAGCCACCACAAACACATCTCCAGTGACGTAAAAACTCCCTTGCTATCATTGTGAGCACACATTTAAGCGCAACACTTGCTATCACGACTAGGCGTGCAACTTAGCGTAACTTGTGATCGTTGCAAGCATTTTGTTGGCACTCAGCCACACATCATTTTCAGCGGTACTCATTTGGCCACTTAGCCCCGATGACTACGCCACTCGCCATCCCTGACGCTCATTTCTCCCGTTGGGCAGTTGAGTTCAGCTTCCGTCCTACACCAGAGGTCGAGTTGCCACACGCAGCTGGCTTCTTCTCGTAACACGGTCAGGCTGTATCTAGCCAGCACCCGACATTTCTATCCTTACAGGACCCCGGTGAGCCGTCTGTGATGGCCCATACAGTAAGATCCCCTCTAACGGGTATCCAGAAACATCTGCCCGTAGCCAACGCTAGACGCTTGCTCATCACAACTGCCATCTTTAGGGACATGTAGAACATCCTCGCACGCCAGTTTCCCCCTTGACAAGCTGTCCCTATCAGGTCAGTTTTTCAAACACTTCACCCACACACAGGGGTATACCTAGAAGCAGCTTCAGTCTGTTTCGGGTATGCTCAGTTCTGTAATATGGTCATTCCCCAGGGTTGGTCTTTATGTCATGCATCCTCGTCTTCCCCTCCCAGATTCAGGGCCCCTGTCGGACCCTTAATCTGGATGCCACGGATCTTTCAATATCAGAGGTTCCGTACTACGTAGATCGGTATATCATGTCTATATCGTCTATCTCGCCCCTATCACCCCAGCTAGTGACAGATGTAGCGACCATCACAGGCTTCGCTGCAATTTTTGGCCACCATCAGGCAACCAGCAGTGATTATTGTAAGATAGGTCTAAATCCCTAGCAGTCATGTCCTGCCTGGGCAGGCTGGTACAGCTGTCATTATAATTCAGTTTAAAGTTGACTATACGTTGTTCCTGGCCTAGAGCAATCTCGTAGCAGATGCGCTGTCGTATTTGACTGGAACCAATCCAGTGTCAGCCATTGTCCTTGGTCGGTCTCACCTAAACCCTGGTTTAGTACAATATCTACAAACAGCGACCAGACTCGTAAACGTCTCACTTTCTCGCAACATGCTCAAACTACCAGACAGCCTGGAGGGCCTTCAGAAATTCCGGACACACCACTCCTATGAAACCTCCAACATCAGGCGGTTACTGGCCTTTCGTCATATGGTCATACCTAGCTGCCTATCCCATAACACTGTTCGGCGATACCTAGCCGGCAGGCAACATTTCTTGTCCTTACCGGACCCCGCAAACCTTCTTTATTCATGTCCCACGCTGGTTGAACCATGCTTCGTGAAGTCCAGGAAATCCAACCGATGGTCGGTGACAAATGCTTACCCGAACGGGTGACATCCTTAAGGGTATTCCGACCATCCTGACTATCCCTTCGTTTGTTCTCTCCCCTAGCATGGTCCTACAAGCAGCCAGGTGTTGGCCTACTACAGATACCTGTGACCTGGAAAGTTCACCTGCGGTAATCCAGCAGGCCGAGAGCTATGTAGACGCTACTTAGCCTGATACAAAGATCACTTCGTACTTCCCCTAGCGGTTTCAAAGAGCAGCAAGTAAGCTCCAGCGTAGACATCCACTTTTACATAATCGGTAACAGCGGGTCCCCAGACATGTCATTGAATAGCTAGGCAGGTAGGAGTCTGCCTGCTTCACCCAGTACAGCCACAATCCTCAGGTGGTTATAGCTCAGGCATCTGTTAACTCACTCAGTGATCTAACTCAATCGATAAAGAACAGTTCCCTACCAGTATGTTTTTGCCCCCTTATTTTGGTATACCGTACGGTAGACCAGGGCACACCTTCAGGTCTATGTCAAGTGGTGAGTTATGTTAACCCTGTTTGTCATCGTTATACGTATCGGTCATAGGGCTCTGAACCATAAGTTGAAAGGCCAGTATGGTGGCCTGTATTTATGGGAGGAGCCCGGAGGAGTAATTGATCAGCCCGTTCAGCTGTGTTCCTTATCAGCCAGCGCGGTGGCCGGAATTTGGGAGGAGCCCGGAGGGGTATTTAATCAGCTCATTCTGCTGTGTTCCTTGTCGGTTCCTGTGTGCAATACCCACCCTCCCATCCCCTTTTTAGGGCATTTCTCAAGGCATCATACTCCTCACAGAGTACTCATTTCACTTCATTTCATGTTCATTTCATTTAATCCTCATTTCTTATCTAGGGTATGCCCCCTTATTTTGGTATACCGTACGGTAGACCAGGGCACACCTTCAGGTCTATGTCAAGTGGTGAGTTATGTTAACCCTGTTTGTCATCGTTATACGTATCGGTCATAGGGCTCTGAACCATAAATATATATATATAGAGAGAGAGAGAGAGAGAGAGAGGGGGGATATATATATATATATATATATATATAGAGAGAGAGGGAGAGGGAGAGGGAGAGGGAGAGGGAGAGGGAGAGAGAAATATATATATAGAGGGGGAGAGATAGAGAGAGAGAGAGAGAGAAATATATATATATAGAGGGGGAGAGATAGAGAGAGAGAGAGGGGGGGGGGAGATAGAGAGAGATATAGAGAGATAGAGAGTGATATATATATATATATATATATATATATATATATATATATATATATATATATATATATATATATATATATATATATATATATATATATATATATATATATATATATATATATATATATATATATATAGAGAGAGAGAGAGAGATACAGCATTTCACAAAAGTGAGTACACCCCTCACATTTTTGTATTATATCTTTTCATGTGACAACACTGAAGAATTTACACTTTGCTACAATGTAAAGTAGCCAGTGCACAGCTTGTATCATGCTCCGTACACACAAGTGAAATTTCCGCTGGAAAAATCTTGGATGGTTTTTCCGACAGAATTCCGCTCAAGCTTGGCTTGCATACACACGGTCACACAAAAGTTCTCTGAGCTTTCAATCGTCAAGAAAGCGGTGACGTACAACACTACAACAAAATGAAGTTCAATGCTTCTGAGCATGCGTAGGAATTTAGCATGTCGGAATTGCTACAGACGTTTGGAATTTCCAATCTGAACTTTTTCCATCGAAAAAATAGAGAACCTGCTCTCAATCTTTTGCTGGCGGAAATTCCGCCAGCAAAAGTCTGATGGAGCATACACACGGTCGGAATTTAGGACCAAAAGCTCACATCAGACTTTTGCTTGCGGAATTTCCAATCGCATGTATGGGGCATAACAGGGTGAAAATGCTGTCCCCTCAAAATAAGTGAAAATGTCCAAATTGGGCCTAATTAGCCATTTTCCCTCCCTGGTGTCATGTGACTCGTTAGTGTTACAAGGTCTCAGGTGTGAATGGGGAGCAGGTGTGTTCAATTTGGTCTTTTCGTTCTCACTCTCTCATACTGGTCACTGGAAGTTCCAAATGGCACCTCGTGGCAAAGAACTCTCTGAGGATCTGAAAAAAAGAATTATATCTCTACATAAAGATGGACTAGGCTAAGACCCTGAAACTGAGCTGCAGCACGATGGCCAAGACCATGCAGCGGTTTAACAGGACAGATTCCACTCAGAACAGGCCTCGCCATGGTTGATCAAAGAAGTTGAGTGCACGTGCTCAGCGTCATATCTAAAGGTTGTCTTTGGGAAATAGAAATATGAGTGCTGCCAGCATTGCTGCAGAGGTTGAAGTGGTGGGGGGTCAGCCTATCAGTGTTCAGACCATAAGCCGAACACTGCATCAAATTGGTCTGCATGGTTGTCGTCCAAGAAGGAAGCCTCTTCTAAAGAGGATACAAAAGAAAGGCCGTAAACAATTTGCTGAAGACAAGCAGACTAAGGACATGGACATTACTGGAACCATGTCCTGTGGTCTGATGAGACCAAGATAAACAATTGGTTCAGATGGTGTCAAGCGTGTGTGGCGGCAATCAGGTGAGGAGTACAAAGACAAGTGTGTCTTGCCTACAGTCAAGCATGGTGGTGGGAGTGTCATGGTCTGGGGCTGCATGAGTGTTACCGGCACTGGGGAGCTACAGTTCATTGAGGGAACCATGGATGTCAACATGTACTGTGACATAGTAAAGCCAAGCATGAAGTCTACCTTCTTAGACTGGGCTGCAGAGCACTATTGCAACATCATAACGACCCCAAACCAGGGGCGGACTGACCATTTGGGCACTTGAGCACGGCCCAAGGGCCCCATGCCACTAGGGGGCCCCATCAGAGTGGCCACCAGCCTCAGTAAAAGCAGGAACAGTATGTAAAAATCTGTGTTTTTTTACATCTGTCCCTGAAATGTCCCTTGCCGACATCATTTTGCTGTAAAAAAACGGAGGCTATAGCTGCCCTGCCTCTGTACTGCCTCCTCAGCCAATGGGAACACAGTGTACACACCCCCTTCCCCACTGCGGCTCATTTGATTTCAGAGCAGAAGATTGCCGACAGATAGAGGAGGGGGAGGAGGGGACACAGTGTGGGAAGTGCTGCAACCTGCTGGAAGGTAAGCTTGCTGAGCTGAACTGAGTGTATCTTTATCAGTGACTTACCCTGGTGAGCAGGGGGGGGGGGGGGGGCTCCTCTCTGAAGCTGTTAGATCGATTTTCTGTGTGAGAAGTGCCATGTTTCTGGAGGAATGACGTTCTGAACTTCTCCCTCAATCTTTGTTACCCTGCCTACTAATTACCTCCTCTCCTACATTACCACCTAAAGTGTCTGTGAGCTGCTGGGGCACTACAAGTCCCAGCATGCCAGGAGATGGGGGCAGCAGTCTGTGTCTTTGTTTCTTTTAGGCAGCTTTTTGGGTGAAAAGTGCTGGTGTGTATGTGTGTATATGTATACTGTGTGTCTATCAATGGCGGTGCATCCATATGGGGTGCATGGGCGCTGCCCCCTCTTTCCTGGCACCGCTCTATCACCATAGATAGATTCATGCACTGCATAAATATATCTATGGTCACTGCTGACACCCCCTATCCAGGTACTGGCCCCTTTTCGGGCACCTGGCACATGAATTACAGTGGCAGGGGTGTTTTTGGGAAACACTTGATTAGAGTCATAGGTTCTAATAGGTGCCCAAAAAGGTGAATAGCGGGCGCCATGCTGGGCGTTCGCTGTTCACTCAGCTGTGTTTTAGCAAAGCAAAGGAATTCACTTTGCTAACACTGAACAGCCTCTTAGTCAATCAGGTTCTCGGATTTGTTACCTGTCACCTGATTGGCTGAAGCATCAGGCGCTAAGATTGGACACTTGATAGAGCGGAAGAAAGAAGACATCAAGGAGCTGCAGGACAATGCCGCTGACCCTCTGCAAGACAGGTAAGTGCCGGGCGATGCACACTGCCAGCATTTGATGGGGCACGGTAGCGGAAATTGATGGGCACACTGGCAACATTTAATGGATCACAGTAGTGGCAATTGATGGGCACACTGGCAGCAATTGATGGGCACAGTAGCGGCAATTGATGGGCATACTGGCAGCAATTGATGGGCACACTGTGCCATCAAACATAGCCACTGTGCCCATAAATTGCCGCCACTGTGCCCATCAAACGCAGCCGCTGTGCCTATCAAACGCAGCGTTTGATAGGCACAGCGGCTGCGTTTGATGGGCACAGTGGCTGCAATTTATGGGCACAGTGGCTACATTTGATGGCACAGTGGCTGCGTTTGATGGGCACAGTGGCTGCAATTGATGGGCACACTGGCGACAATTGATGGGCACAGCAGCTGTGTTTGATGGGTACAGTTGCGGCAATTTACTGTATGGGTACAGTGGCTGCGTTTGATGGCACAGTGGCTGCGTTTGATGGCACATTGCCTGTGTTTGATGGGCACAGTAGCTGCATTTGAAGGGCACAGTGGCTGCAATTGATGGGGGTTTTTTTCAGTTTGTTTGTGCCCCCCCCCCAAAAAAAAATTTTTTGAGCACCAGCCACCTCTGGTGTCTATGTGTATGTATAATGTGTGCGTGCGTGTCTATGTGTATGTTCACTGTGTGTGTATGTATACTGTATGTTTCATTTGTGCTTACTGCTGCTAAACAGAAGTCGATCTAACAATCCTATGCCTGTGAAAAATCCATTTGTTACCATTTGAAGGCAGCTGAAAGAGAGGCCTGGAGCAAGAGGTTTGGAAAGGAACTAGTAGAGGACCAGCATGACAGGAGTGATAAGGGAACAGCAAGGGTTAAAGAAAGTTAGTCAGACGAAGTGGGGAGTAGCGGATTGGAGGAAAAGTTTGAAGATAGGAGGGGTTTAGTTTATTTAAGGGGCAGGAGGGGTGACCCGGGCAACACTGCAGGGGATCGTTGAGAGGAGAAATTCCCCACTCTCCCTCTCCCTGCCTGGTTTTCTTTAATTTTATTTATTTCAGGTGCGTTGCAGCAGGACATGTCATGGCAGCGGACAACTGGCGGAAGATGATAATGGTGGCACTGCACGTAACGGGTTGTCTCCGGATTGGAGTTATCATGGCCATAGGCCTAGTATGGTAAAAGGCCCGCAGTGAAGAAGAGGAACAGAGTTATTTTGGGAAGTGCCCTCAAAAACCAATGGGGGGAGCAACTGATATTTGATCTATATTTGATTTATATTATATATTTTTATATTTGTGAATAAAAGGCTGCTATGGTCAGTTATACTCCAATTAAAGTGTGGTCTCATCAAATATAGGTAAGGTTAAGTGGGGAGTTTAAGGTTGGAGTATGATAAATGGTGGCAGTCATATAAAGGGGGAGTACATCTTATCTACCCTGGTCATGTTGAACCGCTGAGCCCGGCCTCGGATCAGGCAGCAGGGCAGGTCTGGGTGCGTGCCTGTGTGGTGATATGGCACACATCATGGCTTTTATTCACACACCCCACTGCCAGATCTGAGGCCAACCACAGCAGTTCACTATTTCGCTGGCTCTAAGACTCACTTGCGCAGTTCAGCGCCTGCAACAAGTGGAATTTTTTTTATAATTTAAAGTCCATTTCCTGCCAGCTGCCTGCCACACCAATCACTAAGGCGCAAAGGTGTGTGTAAGGGGACACTGATAGCAGGTGACACACTGGGGGGGCTCTGCCATAAGATAGGACTCCTGTGGACTGTGAAGTATAGGGAAAATGTTGGGACTTTGGTGTAAGGGAGGACTCTGATGGGAGCGTGGCACTCATCCTGACTGCTGTACTCTATATTATGTTTTGTTTTGTTACTTACTCCTGGTATGGTGGCCACCTGTAAGCCTGGGGGCCCCATAATCTTCTATTGCCCGGGGGCCCCATGAGTTGTCAGTCCGCCCGCCCCAAACACACCTCCAAGACGACCACTGCCTTGCTAAAGAAGCTGAGGGGAAAGGTGATGGACTGGCCAAGCTTGTCTCCAGACTTAAACCCTATTGAGCATCTGTGAGGCATCCTCAAACGGAAGGTGGAGGCGCACGAGGTCTCCAACATCCACCAGCTCGCCAGCTCTGTGATGTCATCATGGAGGAGTGGAAGAGGACTCCAGTGTCTTTTGTGAGACACTGAATATATAGATATAGATCTATCTATATATAGATAGATCTATATCTATATATATATATATATATATATATATCTATAGCTATCTATCTATCTATCTATCTATCTATCTATCTATCTATCTATCTATCTATCTATCTATCTATCTATCTATCTATCTATCTATCTATCTATCTATCTATCTATCTATCTATCTATCTATCTATATCTATATCTATATATATATATACACACACATACACACAGGTATAGTTACTTAAAGTGGTAGTAAACTATTTTTTTTGACTACAGGTAAGCTTATAATAAAGCTTACCTGTGGGTAAGCCTACAAAAAAGGTGCATGTTTAGGAGATATCCTAGCAATCAGTAGCTGGTGACATCACTGGCTCATGCATTCTGAAAGATTGGCATACCCGTGCAGTTCCTTCAGAATTGGGTGCCACGACCGAGACACCTGCACACATCCATGGGAGTGACGTCACTGCGACTCGTCCAGTCAGAAGGAAGACGGGGTGAACACGGAAGCCTCCACAGCAGTGACAGTGTGCTGCTGCAGGGCTTCGTTCTAAGGTAAGTTTTTCATATTGTGGTAGTTAGGGATGGGCGAACAGTTCGGCCCGAGCATAAGTTCGGGCCGCACATTGGTTGTTCGGACGTTCGGCGAACAATGAACATTATTCGGTGTTCACGGCAAATTCGAAAGGCGCGGAACCCCGTTAAAGTCTATGGGACATGAACCTGAAAAATCAAAAGTGCTAATTTTAAAGGCTTATATGCAAGTTATTGTCCTAAAAAGTGTTTGGGGACCCGGGTCCTGCCCCAGGGGACATGTATCAATGCAAAAAAAAAGTTTTAAAAACTGCAGTTTTTTTGGGAGCAGTGATTTTAATAATGCTTAAAGTCAAACAATAAAAATGAAATATTTCTTTAACTACTTCCTGCCCGCTCACTGTCATATGACCTCAGGAAGAAGTAGTCGCTGTTCTGGGCCACCGTCATACGACGTGATTTCATTTGCGGGCCACTAGGGGGCGCGCATGCATCCGCCGTGTCGCTAGGGACCCGATGTGCATGCCCAGTAGCCGCGATGTCAGCCAGGCAACCGCGATTGCCCAGTAACTGAGCAGGACCATGGATCTGTGTGTGTAAACACACAGATCCACGTGCTGTCAGAGGAGAGGAGACCGATGGTGTGTTCCTTGTACATAGGGACACCGATCGGTCACCTCCCCGCGTCAGTCCCCCCCCTACAGTTAGAATCACTTCCATAGGGAACATATTAAGCCCTCGATTACCCCCTAGTGTTATCTCCTTCCCTGCCAGGCACATTTATACAGTAATCAATGCATTCTCATAGCACGGATCGCTGTATAAATGTGAATGGTCCCAAAAATGTGTCAAAAGTGTCTGATATGTCTGCCGCAATATCACAATCATGCTAAAAATGGCAGATCACCGCCATTACTAGTAAAAAAAATTAAAATAAAAATGCTATAAATCTATCCCCTATTTTGTAGACGCTATAACTTTTGCGCAAACCAATCAATATACGTGTATTGCATTTTTTTTTTTACCAAAAATATGTAGAAGAATACGTATCGGCCTAAACTGAGGAAAAAATTTGTTAAAAAAAAAATTGGATATTTATTATAGCAAAAAGTAAAAAATATTGTGTTTTTTCAAACTTGTCCCTCTTCTTTTGTTTATAGCGCAAGAAATAAAAAACGCAGAGGTGATGAAATACCACCAAAAGAAAGCTCTATTTGTGGGGGAAAAAAATAAAAAAAATTATTTGGGTACATCGTTGCATGACTGCACAATTGTCATTCAAAATGCGACAATGCTGAAAGCTGAAAAATGGCTTGGGTAGGAAGGGGGTGTTCGTGCCTGGCAGGCAAGTGGTTAAATATCATGCCTGGGGGGTGTCTATAGTATATCTGTAAAGCAGCACTGTTTTCCCGTGTTTAGAACAGTACCACAGCAAAATTACATTTCTAAAGGAAAAAAAGTCATTTAAAACTGATTGCGGCTGTAATGAATTGTTGGTTCTCGGCAATATAGATAAAAGTCATTGAAAAAAAATGGCATAGGTCCCCCCAGTCCCTTTGGGTCTGGTATGAATATTAACCTCCCTGGCGGTATGATTCAGTCCGGTTTTAGGTGCTGAAAGCGGTACAATTATTTTGCATGGGAATTTGGCGTTTTATTTTGTAGTCCTGTAATTCTTAGGAATAACTCTCTTAAATCTGTTCAAACCAGAGTCTAGCAGACATCCCGGGTATGATAAAGTTTATAATATAATAAAGAATACTAAAAATGATTCAATAATGTAATCAAATCCAAAAACACTGAAAAAGGGACACTTTTTGGTTGCTATGGGCAATCTCCAAATTCCAGGCAGAAAAAACAGTATTTATAATATAAAAGTGCATGCAGGGCACTGCACAGACCACTAGGGACAAAGGGGGTGTGTATTTTTTAATACAGCACTGTAATCTGTAAGATTACAGTGCTGTGTGTGTTTTGTGTATTTTTACTTTTTTGAATTTGCCGCCGTTCTCCACTCCCGTGCGGCGTAACGTCGCAGGGAACGGAGCTCGGCGGCATTCGGCACTGTGAATCGAGCGGAGGACAGCTCGATCACACAGCGCGGGGGACATCGCTGGATCCAGGGGACAAGGTAAGTAAGTTTCCCTGTGTCCTCCCCTGCATCTAGCGAAGCGATCCCGAGTCTGGCTCGGGGTTACCGCTTCTATCAGCAAATTCCTAACCCGAGCCAGACTCGGGATTACCGCTAGGGGGGTTAAGGGGAACCCCGAACCAAAAGTAAAAAAAAAATTGCGCAGGGGTCCCCCCATACAAGGCCCTTCAGGTCTGGTATGGATATTAAGGGGAACCCTGCACCGATTTTTTTTTTTTTAAATGTCATAGGAGTCCCCCCTAAACACGGGAAAACTGTGCCACTTTACAGGCATACTATAGACACCCCCCCCCCAGGCATGATACTTAAAGGAATATTTATTTTTTATTGTTTCACTTTAAGCATTATTAAAATCACTGCTCCCGAAAAAACAGCAGTTTTTAAAACTTTTTTTTTGCATTGAAACATGTCCCCTGGGGCAGGACCCAGGTCCCCAAACACTTTTTAGGACAATGACTTGCATATAAGCCTTTAAAATTAGCACTTTAGATTTTTCAGGTTCATGTCCCATAGACTTTAAGGGCCGGTTCACACAGCGAGGCGAAGCGAGGCGACACGGCTCGCCTCGCCTCGCTCCCGCAAGTCGCCCCCATTCAGTACTATGGAACCGTTCTGAGAGGAGCGACTCGAGTCGCTCCGACTCAGAAAAAAGGTTCCTGTACTACTTCGGGGCGACTTCGGGGGCGACTTGCATTGACTTCTATACAGAAGTCCTCTGCAAGTCGCCGCTGAGCTCCCCGCAGGTCGCGGCGAGGTAAGTCGGAGACGCCTCGCCGCGCCTCGCTGTGTGAACCGGCCCTAACAGTGTTTGTGTGTCTTCGTCCAAATTGTTTGCCCATTCTGGTGTGAACCGAAGCGGGGGGTGTTCGGCTCATCCTTAGTGCTAGTATACGGTTGATTTATTAAAGGTAACTAAGCCGTTTACTGTTCATGGGAAGTTGCACTTTGCAAGGGAATTTTCCCCAGAGCTTAGTGAATGTGGTAAAACTTTACTTTGCAAATAATTTTTGCTTGTACATCTTTAAATGATCAAGATCAGCAGTGCTTCACTAAGCTCTGAAGGAAATTCCCTTGCTAAGTGAACACACTATTTGCTTTTAGTAAATCAAACCCATAGTGTTGTACTTTGATAAATAAAAAATAAAAAAAAATACACATCCTATCTCAACAGTTAGTAAGGTAAATCTAAACTCAATCACTAAAGTCTTATATAAGCTTCAAGATGGTAATATAATTATATACATTTTTTACAAGCTTTTTGGATTTGCAGTTTTTATTTAAATAATACCCGGTAATTCATTCATAAACGTCCTTGTTCATGCACTATAGGGTGACAGTCTTCTCTCAATCATGCTCCTGCTTTGTCACTTAGCTAGATCTTTTTTCTGGATCTGTTCTACAAGGGACCAACCAGATACACAATAGACATGTGCGATTTGTTTTGTATGAATCGAAAATTCGTATGAATTTCCAGAAATTTGTACTTTCGTATGAATCTGAATTTTTATGCATACGAATTCCGTACGAAATACGAAATTTTGGCTATGAATTTCGGATCCAAATTCATAATGAAAATTCATAATTGTTACGAAAAGTTAATAAACCTAAAATTAAAAACCCAGGAAGTCAGCACAGCACAGGGATGGTGGGAACCCCTCATAATGATAAATTCATCATAACGAAAATTCGTAATTGTTACGAAAAGTTAACGAACCTAAAAGTTAAAATCCCAGGAAGTCAGCACAGGGATGGTGGGAACCCTATGGGGGAATTTCTACGCTTACGAATTTTATACAAAATACGAAATGAAATTTCATTAACGAATTTTGGAATTTCGGATCCAAATTAACGGAATTGTGACTGATGTTTTGTTCACCAATCAGAGGGAGTCAGCACAGCACAAGGATGGTGGGAACCCCTCATAATGGGCACAGCGGGTGTACACTCAGACCCGGGAACTCAGCACAGGGATGGTGGGAACCCCTCATAATGGACACAGCAGGTGTACAGACCTGGGAACTCAGCACAGGGATGGTGGGGACCCCTCATAATCATAAATTCATCATAATGAACATTCGTAAATGTTACAAAAAGTTAAAAAACCTAAAAGTTAAAAACCCGGGCAGCACAGCACAGGGAACTTTTGTTATTTTAATGAAAAGTTTACGAATCCAACGAAAATTCATATTTTGTAAGAATCCGAATTGAATTTCGTACACGAATTACGATTTATTTATTTTTTCATACGAAACAAAATGGAACGAAACTAAGCTAATTTTTTGACGGCGCCCATGTCTAATACACAATGATCCTGATTTACTAAAACTGGAAAGTACTAAATCTGGTACAGCTCTGCATAGAAACCAATCAGCTTCTAACTTGGACTTGTTCTACTTTCAAAATTGTGATTTGTCTTGTATAGATAAAGCAGACTTTTTCAACCAGGGTGCCTTCAGATTTCTTCAAGGGTGCCTTGGCAACATTTCTAAACATTGCAAATAAATTGTATAAAAGCAAGTGCATGAAGCCTGCCTTTTAGTTACAGAAAGGCACAAGTTTTCATTGTCCACCATTACAATCTTCTAGCTGTTGGCGTCCTAACAACCAATGACATCATTGATTGATAAGGTAGACATTGGGCATCTGAGGATGTCCTTGTTTGCCCCTCCCCTGCTGGTTGAACTAGTCAAGGACAAATCCTTGACTAGTGTATGCCGGTTTAACCCCCTTAGTGGAAATCAGGGGGTAACATGGTCATGACTCAGAGGAGGATATTTCTTCACTGACCATATGGTTAAGTCTTAACTTGATAGGCAGATTACCTTGTCTGTGTTGGTGAATGTTGAAAAAGCCTCCCTTGCACACCGGTAAAGTTTCAAGTCACATATAGTAAAAGAATTCAATCTCCGCCTTGAAGATTAGTCCTTAGATAGCAAAGGTGCAAAACCCATATGTTTCAATATAACCATATTACCATTATGTGCTCCATTGGGTGCAAGCTTGTATGTTATACTTAGCCATCCTTGATGCTTGTGGAAGCTGTAGTCCAGACTTCAGTTGAAGGAAAAGCTCTTCCTTAATTGTGTATAACCCAGTCGACGGTGGATTACCAAGCGCACAAAGTGAGGGGGGGGGGGGTGATGGGATAGACCAGGGATATGCAATTAGCGGACCTCCAGCTGTTTCAAAACTACAAGTCCCATCATGTCTCTGCCTCTGGATGTCATGCTTGTGGCTGTCAGAGTCTTGCAATGCCTCATGGGATTTGTAGTTCTGCAACAGCTGGAGGTCCGCTAATTGAATATCCCTGGGATAGACTGACTGGTTTCATCAGACACAAGCCAGCTGTTTCAGAGGCAAATGCAGTCCAGCAAAACCGGTCAGGTTATCTTATCATCCACCATATGGACTTTGCACGTTTGATATCTAAGACACTGAGGACTCTTTAAAGGTGGAGATTAAATGCCTTTCCTCATTTGTTCCTACAGAATGAATCCCATTGTTTTGAGGAATCTCTATGCCCTTGTACACATGGTCAGACATTCCGACAACAAGATTTTGTCCGACGGATTTTGTCCGAAACTTGTGTTGCATACACACAGTCGGACAAAGTTGTCGGAAAATCCAATCATTCAGAACGTGATGACGTTATTTCGTTACGACGGGACTACGTTCAGGCTAGCAGCCAATAGCTTTGGTCTAGGAATTGGACCCGAGCATGCGTGGCACTTTGTCCGATCGGAATTCTCTACACACAATCGGACAAAGTCCGATTGGATCATGTTGTCGGAAAGTTTTCTAGCCCAGCTCTAAAACTTTGTCCGTCGGATATTCCAACGGAAACAGTCCGATGGAGCCCACACACAGTCAGATTATCCGACAACACGGTCCGATCGGACATTTTCCCGTCGGAATGTCCGACCGTGTGTACAAGGGCTTTCAGTCATGGTGTTGCATAGGTCAATGACGGGGATAACCAGCAGTGTCCAAATTTAGTGTTTGTATTTTCAGCTAAGTCCAATCGTATTTGAAAACTGCGAACACATGACTAAATTAACGATCGTTATCCGGGTGTTAAAGCTTTGTGAATAGAAATGTCTTCTCTGTGAGGTACATATCCTTTTCCTTTGGTCTGTTTCATTTTCTAAAAGTAATTACAGATTTCCATAAATATTTTATTCAGAAATAATAGTGCAAATTATATACATACGTTGAATCTTGACTTTAGAAAAGTAATTGACTGTAATTACTAGTCTGTAAAAAAATGTTGCATTATGTTAAAGTGGGGTAGTTTAAGCAAACTCACAACTTAAAAAATTAATTGCGTTAATTGTTGTTTAAGCACCATTGCCTTCTTTTAGTCAAAAATAAGCCTTAACTCACGGATTATTACATTAACAACTTAATTCTCTTAATTTGCTATGCTATATCATCGCAATTAAATATGCACTTTTTTATTATTAGCATAATACTATTAATTCCCATAATTGTTTTTTCCCTTAAGCTTGGTATAATAAGAAATAAACATATAAATTAAATTATTACTGTGTACATATTTCTCAATAGAAGAAAAAACTTTTTTTTTAAGTTTAATATGCTTGTAGGGTTCTACCAAATCACACTCCCTATTATGGATGAGCTTCGAGTTCGAGTCAAACTCATGTTCGACTCGAACATTGCCTGTTCGGCAAACAGTGAACAATTTGGGGTGTTTGCAGCAAATTCGAAAAGCCGCGGAACACCCTGTACAAGTCTATGGGAGAAATCTAAAGTGCTAATTTTAAAGGCTAATATGCAAGTTATTGTCCTAAAAAGTGTTTGGGGACCTGGGTCCTGCCCCAGGGGACATGTATCAATGCAAAAAAAAGTTTTAAAAACTGACGTTTTTTCGGGAGCAGTGATTTTAATAATGATTAAAGTGAAACAATAAAAGTGTAATATTCCTTTAAATTTCATACCTGGGGGGTGTCTATAGTATGTAAAGGAGCGCATGTTTCCCATGCTTAGAACTGTCCCTGCACAAAGTCATTTCTGCAGGAAGAAAAGTCATTTAAAATCACTCTCGGCTATAATGAATTGTTGGATCCCCGTAATACAGAGAACAGTCATTGAAAGTCATTGATAAAAAAAAAAGCGTGGGGTTCACCCAAATTCAATTACCAGGCCCTTCAGGTCTGGTATGGATATTAAGGGGAACCCTGCGTCAAATTTTTTAAAAAAATGGCGTGGTGTTCCCCCTAAAAATCCTTATTTTTGCATTGATACATGTCCCCTGGGGCAGGACCCAGGTCCCCAAACACTTTTTAGGACAATATCTTGCATATTAGCTTTTAAAATTAGCACTTTAGATTTTGAATGTTCGAGTCCCATAGACTTTAATTGGGTTCTAAAGTTCACATGAAGTTTAGGTCTGTTCGCAGGTTCCGGTGCGAACCGAACCGGGGGTGTTCGGCTCATCCTTACTCCCTATTCATATTGGCAGAAATTAAACTTTTTACATTTTTGCTTTACTTTCACCCTGCAAATATCACATAAACTAGGTTAGAATTCAATAAGGAAGTTGGCTATTCATGTACAACATCCCTATCATGTGTGTGTGTGTGTATATATATATACACACACTGAGAAAACAGAAGAATTTTTTTAATGGGATGTTCGAGGTACAATTAACACCATAAATGTAAAATTATCGTCACTCTATTACAATTAAAGCATTCAAATCTTATTAAAAACATTATAATAATCTCATTATCTCCAACTATTATATTGTTTTATCTAGTACATGAACACACTCAGAAACGGGTGTCCAAACAACAATCCTTTTTTAAAGGCTCAATGCGTTTCTTGGATGAAAATTCACTTCTTCAGGAGAAAGTGATGGAGATATAAACAATTCTATAATGTTACAAAAAAATAAACAAATTGATAATTTGTTTCTCAATTAGCACAAAAATCAATTACTGAATTTATCAGTGTATAACATTTTCTTATTTTCCCTGAAAACCGATACCTGCATTGGGCTGCCTTGGAGGGGACAAAGGGGGGACGGGACAAAGGGGGGATGGGTCAGGGAGGGCGGGATGAGTGGACGAGCGCCATCAGATTACATAGAGCAAGGATCAGGCTGCATTGATGGGCAATGGTGATGCTGCAGATGGGCACTGACCAGGTTGCAATGGTGAGGCTGCAGATGGGCACTGACCAGGTTGCAATGGTGAGGCTGCAGATGGGCACTGACCAGTTTGCAATGGTGAGGCTGCAGATGTTCACTGATCAGGCTGAAATAGTGAAGCTGCAGATGGGCACTGACCAGGCTGCAAATGGGCACTGATCAGGCTGCAATGGTGAGGCTGCAGATGGGCACTGATCAGGCTGCATTGATGGGCACTGGTGAGGCTGAAGATGAGAACTGATAAGGCTGCATTGATGGGCACTGGCCCTTATTTTGCTTCAAAGTTCTTTATTTAAAATGTACGTTTTTTTCCTGAAACTTCCCCCTTAAAATTAAGGTGCGTGTTATGCGCCGATAAATACGGTAATTCTTATTGTCTAGTAATGTAATCCAGGTGTTATAAACCTTTTAAAGGGTAACTCCACTTATGTGTGGGAAAAAAATAGCAAATAAGGAAAACATAATATAGCGTATACAGTAGCGACACAAGTCATATTGTAATTGAATGTTATTAAAAATTACCTTTCCTTTTCAATCTGCAGCCACTGTAATTTTCTGAGAATGCATTGTAATATGGCTACCTGGAGTTGTTCTGTACACAGAGTGTGTACTGACCACCCTCAGAAACATCATTTCCTGCTTGTGTGATTGGCTCACTAATTTTACCAGAAGTCTGCCTAAGCTACAAATCAGATCTCAGGCACCCCCTGCAATGAAAATGTCATTTTGGTGAGACACTTCCAGTAGGAACACATCTAAAGGGATGCAGGCCCAGCAGATTTCCTCATTAGTGCCCTGCAGGTGCACACCTGATAGATAATTATGAAACCACTCCCATTAGACCCACTCATCACTGAGACTCAGGAACATACAGGGATTACTTCAGAATAACAAAAGGTAGGAATCTGTAACAAAGTTTGTTATAATCTTTGCAACGTACATCGATCACCCAGAGGGGAATGTTTTTTTTTCTCAACAAAAGTGGCGTTACTCTCCAGTGGTTTTTGACATAAAGATAGCTTCATATGCTTTAATCAAAACTCAGCAGTAAAGACTTGGTATAAGGATGATACAGAGCATAAAACATTAAAGGGCAAGAACAAAACAGAGCCTCTTAGAGACTAAAAAGTTAGTTCAATCCGAGGTCTTCCCCTTCAATGTGTGTCTGTCTAAGTAAAAGTGCTGGCTTTACCTTGATCTTCAGAGAGAATTCTGTTCCCTTAACAAGCCATAGCTATTTTTAGAAATGTGCCTACTAGATGTGATAAGTGAAAGTTCATTTTAGGCTTACCTTGCCGATTGTTAAAAGTGCTGAAGTCATCATACTGCTTTATGGTTGCCCCACCATCAACTGCCAAGCTGCAGGGTGGAAAGAAGGGTGAAATTAAAGAGGAAGTAAACCCTGATGAGTTTACTTCTTCTTTGTCTCCCTGCAAAGGTAAAGCATAATGGACTACTATGCATCTTCAAGTAAATATCTCCTAAACCGTATAGGTTTAGGAGATATTTCTTGGACCTACAGGTAAGCCTTAATCTAGGCTTACCTGTAGGTCAAAGTGGTTTTTAAGGGTTTACAACCACTTTAAGAGATATATGTGACCTCTCATTAAGAGCTGCTTGAACTAAGCACTCGATATGTTCTCATCAACTGCCTTTATTCCTCTAGAGCAGTGTTTCTCAACCTTTTTTCAGTCCCCATTTAAATTTATGGGCAATTTCAAGGAACCCTTTAAAATTATGAACATTCCCAATGCACCCTTTACAATTATGGACATTCTCAAGTCACTCTTTAAAAGTATGCGCATTCCCAAAGCACCTTTTAAAATTATGGACATTCCCAAGGCACCATTTAAAATGATGGACATTCTCAAGACACCTTTTAAAATTATGGACATTCTCAAGACACCTTTTAAAATTATGGACATTCTCAAGGCACCTTCTAAAATGATGGACACTCCCAAGACACTCTTTAAAATTATGGGCATTCTCAATGCAAGCTTTAAAATTATGGCACACCATTTTAAAATGTAAAAAACGATTCTAATAGTTTTACATAATGCAGCAGCATCCACAAACATAGGACACTAAACATTAGAGGTGATTTATTCTTTCTAAGCAAATACACTTCTGCACACTGGTACTGATTAGTATTCCAGTGTTTCTCTCTCCCTCAGTTTCTCTCCATCACTTAGCTAATGTGACACCAGTGCTGAAGGCAAGGGCCAGAGGAGGGTCAAATAAGGATGTTGTGCAGGTGATCAACACCCTTCTTATCAACCAATGACATCACTGGTTGTTAGGATGCAGGTGGCTGGAAGGTTGAAATGGTGAACAAAAAACCTGAGGCTTTGTGTAACTAAAAGGCAGGCTTGAGCCACCTGCTGGCTTTTATACAATCCTGTTGCAGTTTTTAGGCATTTTGCCAAGGCACAAAAAAATCCAGTTAACCCGGGGTCCCTTTGAAGCCTGGTTGAAAAAGGCTGCTCTAGATTCTAGCAGGCAGTGGTGTTAAATCTGATTTGGGAGTCTTCGGCCTCATTCAAACGAGGTGGATCCGCTTGCACGGAGTCCGCCTCTGTCCGCCGGCTCAGCGGGAGATCTCTGTTGATCTCCGCTGAGCCGGCGGATGACAGGTCCCTCTCTGCTCACTGAGCTGGGAGGGGCTTGTCGAGCGCCGCTGGATTCTATAGAGAGATTGGATGAGAACGGACAGCATGTCCAGTTAAATGGGTGTATACATCATGTGACTCGCAAAAAAAGAAATTTCAGCAGTATTTGGTCGGTTCAGACTGGTTTTGATAAAGAAGTCCTTTTGAGCAGCTTTTTGGGTTCTTATCAGTAGTTTGTGTTGTCACATATCCAGTAGTTTTGATTTTCCAGGAATTGAAACACAAGTGAGGAAAAACAGAACGTCTAGGTAAAAAAAAATAGTATTACCAATTCTTAAAGTGATAGTCTTTCTCTCTCTGTATGTATATATATATATATATATATATATATATATATATATATATATATATACACTCTATCACTGATATATATATATATATATATATATATATATATATATATATATATATATATATATATATACTAAGAATCCAAAAAGGTGCTCAAAAGAGCTTCCTTATCAAAACCTGTCTGAACCGACCACTCAACATTATCAAACCCCTATAATGCTACTCAGTGGGATGCTCCTAACAAGGTTCATGAAGACATAATTGCAAATAGGACAAACAAAGAGAATGTCTTATGACCCGTTATGTGATGCAGAGTAATTTTTTAAACTCTTGACCATAATAAATAAAAGTAGTTCGCGCTTATGGATTTATGGATTTAACTTTCTGAAATCTTGCTACCAGGACCTTGATGAAGGACCAGTCGGTTTTCAGTGTAGAGGATCCTGGTGCAGGAAAGTAAAACATGGAAAAAGAGAGTTACTAGAGTTTATTTAATAAGCTGGAGCATGCAAAATCTAGTGCAGCTCTGCATAGAAACCAATCAGCTTCCAGTTTTTTTTGTGTCAAAACTTAATTGAAAAAGCCAAACTTAGAAGCTGATTGGCTACAGTTTTAGTAAATCAATCCCACTGTGCCCTGTAGTGATGCAGAGATCAATAGAAGGAACCACTGAGAACAACAGGAGACACAGGAGACCAACAATTCTGGAGGAGTGGCTTTCTGAATTTTTTTTCTTTCTGCGTGGCATTTGTCAATGTGAGAAGCAAAAGAGGTAAGCAGAGTTGTTTTAAATTAACATTGTAGAAGAAATTGTGTTTGGGTTACAGATATGGCAACATACAGAGTTAGTGTTAGGGATAGAAGGGGGTTAGATATCGGGTTAGTGTTAAGGTTGCAGGGAAGATTAGTGAGGGGGTGTGTTGCTATAGCTATTTTAGTGATTTTTATAGCATAAATATATGGAATGGTGCATTTTGGTTACCATGTATTGTTTTTAGCAAATAGTCTTCCCTATTCATAAGCTAATAAACTTGTTTGACTGGTTCATAGAACTCATGCAACAAGAAGTGATGTGAGCAGGAACAAAGGACTTGAACGCAGGCATGTGCTGAAGACAAAGAGAAGTAATTTTGGAGGACTCGATGAGCTGTTGGGAAGAGATCCTGGATAGAAGACTCCAGATCACCAGGAAGAAAGCAAGTTAATTAACTGTTTAGTGTATCCCTATTCATGTTGTACACATTATCTACAGTAGGCTCATTTGTTAGGAAGGATAGCTATCTTATGCATGTGTATATTGTATGCATATTTTGTGACACTCTGTACGTCGTATCTCCTTTTCCTAAAATTGTAAGTAGTTAGTATGCACAGCATTGTTGTTTAGTAAAGGCACATTAATATACTACAGTGATATTTTTAAAAGCTTCCCTGTTTTACTGAAAAGTGACCTTAGCCCATGCAAAATCACGTGCATGTACATCATTTTGTTGAGGTGGTTGTACAGGGGTGATGCCTGCAGCCAGGGGCATCGCCCCACTACTGTTTTTTAGAGCTGGCGGACGTCTTTCAAGTGATAACAATCGATGTGGCTAATGAGCCGATCGGCAATTATCATAAGCAGCAGGAGGAGATGTCCCCCATCCCGCCACCTTCCGCTGCTCCGCCCTGGTCCCCCGTCCCATCTGGAGACCCGAACGACCAGCCGTCACGCCCGCAGGCTGGCTGGAGTCCCCCCGGACAAAGCTGGAATTAGCTTCGGGTCTCCGATGTAGTAAACCGGAAGCCGCGTCATGAAGCCGCTTCCAGTTTACTCAGCAGCCAACGATTTTGGTGTTTTGAATACTTTAAAGCGCAGAGGAGGAGTTTGGTGTCTTTTAGACCCAGCCCAGATCCCTCCATAAAGAGTACCTGCCACTGCCTATTACTGTCACAAGGAATGTTTACATTCCTTGTGACAGCAATAAAAGTTTTCAGATATTTTTTTTCAAAGGAACAGTGTAAAAATAATAAATAACAGAAAAGAATTATAATTTGAAAGCGTCCCCGTCCCTGCGTGCTCGCGCACCAAAGACGTTGCATACGTAAGTCACGTCCGCAAATGTAAACAGTGTTCAATTCACACATGTGAGGTATCGCTGCGATTGTTAGACCGAGAGCGATAATTCTAGAAAAACACCTCCTCTGTTACGCTAAACAGATAACCGTTAAAAATGTTTAACCACTTCAGCTCCGAAAGGATTACCCCCTTCCTGACCAGAGCACTTTTTGCAAAACAGCACTGCGTCGCTTTAACTGACAATTGCGTGGCCGTGCGATGTTGTAACCAAACAAAATAAACATCCTTTTTTTCGCAGAGCTTTCTTTTGGTGGTATTTGATCATCTCTGCATTTTTTATTTTTTGCGCTATAAACAAAAAAAAGAGTGACAATTTTGAAAAAAAGCACAATATTTTGTACTTTTTGCTATAATAATTACCCCCAATTTTATTTTTTTTAAAAGCTATTTTTTTTCTCAGTTTAGGCCAATATCTATTCTTCTTCATATTTTTGGTAATAAAAATTGCAAAAAGCATATATTGATTGGTTTGCGCAAAAGTTATAGCGTCTACAAAATAGGGGATAGGTTAATGGCATTTTTATTTATTTATTTACTATTAATAGGAAGGCGATTTTTATTGAGACTCTGATATTGCAGCGGACACATCGGACACTTTAGACACATTTTTGTTTCGATTGACAAATGGTCTATTGACAATTATACAGCATTTGGTGCTATAAAAATTCACTGATTACTGTATAAATGTCACTGGCAGAGAATGGGTTAACACTAGAGGGCGATCAAGGGGTTAAATGTGTTCCCTAGGTGTGTGTTCTAACTGTAGGGGGAGGAGACTGACTAGAGGGGATGACAGATCATGGTTCCTAGCTACAATTAGTAACGCACGATCTGTCACTCCTCACAGAACAGGACAGGGATTTATGTGTACATCCCATTGCTTCACTCTAAGGGAGCTGCCTCCAGGTGCTAATCATACAAGATCTCGGATCATTTATGGACATTATGTTTTAAACAAATGTTTTAATATTATGTGTGCTTATTCACACACATTGTATGTATACCTATATTCCAATTGCTATATAATTTTATGTTATCACCATATCTAGCGCCGCTGTTCACCCCTGTTTTTATTTCTGTGTACACTTCTGCTATCCCACTTAAACGAGCCAGCGCATTGTTATGACGGCTCACGGGATCGTGCATAATGATGGCGGCTGGTCGGCAAGCAGTTAAACGTCGCCTATGGAGATTTATAAGTAATTGTCAGTCAGTTGCTAGTGACCAGAATGCCATCCTTACAAACAGCTCAAAAGATCATTGGTGTCATGCAGCTGGCTCTACCAAATGGAATTGGCCCTTGAATCATCAAATGAGGGCTGAATCAATCGCAGCTCAAGGAACCCTTAGCAGCCTCTGAAGGAACCCCTGGGGTTCCACAGGACCCTGGTTGAGAATGGCTGCTCCAAGTGTTGGGTGCTGTGCACATTATCTCTTGCATTGAAAATTAATGCGTGAGCTAATTGGGCTTGATTTACCTTATCATAGCCTGTTCCTATGTGGGTAACATTTATATGTTCGTAATATTTTCATTAAAGTTTGATTATGATTATTTCTGCAATTTCGGATTCAAATCTTTTCTAAAATTAATTCTAAGTTGGAGCTGAGTAATTATACATTCAGTCTAAAAGCCTCTGGTTATAGAGAGGTGACTATTAAAATAATCACATATATATTTCCAGATATTACAATTAGTCACGAAAATCTCCTGAAAAAATACAAAACTCTACATTCAAGTCAACATGAACATTTTCCATTTAATTAGACACAGGGGATGTGGTCTACTCACACAGTGCCTCTAATTTTTATCTTGGCTCTGCTTTTGTGTGCCAGGCTGAAAACCTCTGTGATGGTTGTTCATAACCTTATCATCTGGAGGTGCCCGAGCCAAGTCCTCTGTCCGCAACTTCGCCCAACCAAAATCATAGTGGTTCACTTAAAAAACTGATATTGTCATTTTCCATTTTTTTTTCTACAAGTCTTACTTTTGCTTGTTTATAAAACTGCTCTTGCTAATTTCTCCCTGTCATTCAACTACATTTCATAAAAATTAAATTAAAGTTCTCTAGACATGTGGAAAAATATATAATGTGACTACTGCAACTCGCTCCTCATTTGCTTACACTTAAATAGGCTACACCCGCCTTAAGTCTATCATGGATACTGCTGCCAGGCTCATCCATCTTACAAACCACTCGGTGTCTGCTACTCCTCTGTCAATCCCTCTATTGACTTCACCTCACCCAACAAATTAAATTCAAGATACTAACAATAATTAACGGGGAATAGAACCCAGCTCCTGTGAGGCTTCAGAGAACATTGGGGTGGACCCTAAAAGTCACACATCTAGGTGTTCTGGAGTGGAAAGTAGAGTGGTAACCTCAGCCTGGACTCCAACCAGGCCACACCTCCAATGCATTTCACTCTGCCCCCCAAAGCTTAGTCATGGTGATCGATTTTCATAGACCATGTGGCTCAAAAACCACATCACAAACGGAACACGGGTGCATTTTGGATGCATTTTTGCATATCAATAGAGAGGTGCGTTACATCGCAACAGACCAGTATGAAAACATACATAGGATTTAAAGGTGCACTCATTCTTCAGGCCGTTTTGAAGAAGGAGCCTGAAGAAGGAGCACATGATCTGCAAATGTGTTGCCGAATACCCAGCTTTGCTGTGCAGATCAGGAAGCGCCAGAAGCCAACGGCTTAAAAGACCGCAGACCTTGAACCTGGTTTTGTGCATCTGCATCTATGGACGTGTGTTCCCCCAGCCCCAGATGACGCATAGGATCTAAAGTACAGTGACACTATCTATATGCCTGTTATTCTATCAACTTAGTGACTAACATTCCTCCTTTTTTACCTATTAGAAGTTCTACAAAGCAACACTTAGTAGGCGCTTGTGTTCTCTTCTAGTGTTCTCCTCCAGAGTTGTCTTCTTGTTCCCACACATAGCTGCCAGCTTTGTATGCTCCATATGGAACTTTATGGAGTTTTAACTGATTTTTCATTATATATGGACTAATTGTTTTTATTTTCCTTCACATTTATGATTGCCTCCTTCTCCTCTAGCCTAGAACCCATACCCAGTGCCCACATTTGCGCCAATTTTTGTTTCCTTTTTTTTTTAAGTTGAATATAACACACTTATAGTACAATTATATGTGTGTGTGTATATATATATATATATATATAGATATAGATATAGATATAGATAATTTATTTTTATTATTATCCTTATTTTTTTTTTAACTGTCCGTTTCGGTTTTCGTCCAAGTACATCCTACATTTACGGTTTCAGGTCAAACTTTTCATTTTGGTGCACGACTAGTTTGTATAGTGTTAGAGTAGAAAATTGTTGAAATCCTGGTTATTTTTTACATTTCAGTTTCCCATTGGGGAGATGTCCTTTAACCTCCTGTTCCTGAGACAAGCAGGTATGAGGAAATCCCTACAATGTAAGGCCACGTACACACGGGCGGACTGTTCGCTCAACTTTGTCCGCTGAACAGTGTTTCAGCGGACAGTCCGCTCGTGTGTGGGGCTTCAGCGGACAGTTTCAGCGGACAGTTTGACGAACAAAGTTTTTCGGAAATTCCGAAAAACTGTCCGCTGAAACTTGGTTTGAGCGGACAGTCCGCCCGTGTGTATGCCACTTTCGAAATGAGCAAACTGTTCCCGCTCGGAGGAAAGTCTGCTCATTTAGAGCGCGTCTCCAGGTAGGCGGGGCCCGCGAAGGAGACGTCGCGGGCCCCGGCGCCTGGTATGGACTTAAAGGGGAACCCCAACGCCGAAAAAAATCGGCGTGGGGGTCCCCCCGAAGTCCACAACAGACCCTTGTCCGAGCACGCTACCCGGCCGGCCAGGAAAGGGGGGCGAGCGAGCGCGCCCCCCCTCCCGAGCCGTACCAGGCCGCGTGCCCTCAACATGGGGGGTGCCTTGGGGAAGGGGGGGCCGCGCGGCCCCCCCACCCCAAAGCACCTTGTCCCCATGTTGATGAGGACAAGGGCCTCTTCCCGACAACCCTGGCCGTTGGTTGTCGGGGTCTGCGAGCGGGGGGCTTATCGGAATCCGGGAGCCCCCTTTAATAAGGGGGCCCCCGGATACCGGCCCCCCACCCTATGTGAATGAGTATGGGGTACAATGTACCCCTACCCATTCACCTGTAAAATAAAAGTACCCAAAAAAAAAACACAACACACAAGATAAAATATTTTATTGCACAGCTCCGGGGGTCTTCCGTCTTCGGGGGTCTTCTCGCCGGACTCCTCCGCTATCTTCTTGTAGCTCTTTTGCTAGCGGAGGAGTCCGGCTTTCTTCCTCCCCGCCGCCGGCCTCTTCTCCCGACTTCGGGGGTCTTGTCCCCCTCTTCGGTTCTTCTGCCGGGCCACCGCGCCTTCTTATAGCTCTTTTACAGGTGGTGGCCCGGTCTTCTGTCGCCGCCGCCTTCGGTTCTTCTGCCGGGCCACCGCGCCTTCTTATAGCTCTTTTAGAGGCAGTGGCCCGGTCTTCTGTCGCCGCTGTCGCCGCTGTCGCCTTCGGGTCGCCTTCCGTTCTTCTTCTTGTTCTTCTTCTTCTTCTCCAGGAGATGTTGACACGTCGCTCTCTCCGGCCGGAATGCCAGAGCCGCGCTGTGCGGCCACTTATATAGTGACAATGGGGCGGTGTCACATGGTATATGTCACATGGGTTGGTCACATGGTGACCCCGCCCCCTTACGATGTCATAGTCCCCATGTGACATCAACCCATGTGACCAACCCATGTGACATATACCATGTGACACCGCCCCATTGTCACTATATAAGTGGCCGCGCAGCGCGGCTCTGGCATTCCGGCCGGAGAGAGCGACGTGTCAACATCTCCTGGAGAAGAAGAAGAAGAACAAGAAGAAGAACGGAAGGCGACCGGAAGGCGACAGCGGCGACAGAAGACCGGGCCACCGCCTGTAAAAGAGCTATAAGAAGGCGCGGTGGCCCGGCAGAAGAACCGAAGAGGGGGACAAGACCCCCGAAGTCGGGAGAAGAGGCCGGCGGCGGGGAGGAAGAAAGCCGGACTCCTCCGCTAGCAAAAGAGCTACAAGAAGATAGCAGAGGAGTCCGGCGAGAAGACCCCCGAAGACGGAAGACCCCCGGAGCTGTGCAATAAAATATTTTATCTCGTGTGTTGTGTTTTTTTTTTGGGTACTTTTATTTTACAGGTGAATGGGTAGGGGTACATTGTACCCCATACTCATTCACATAGGGTGGGGGGCCGGTATCCGGGGGCCCCCTTATTAAAGGGGGCTCCCGGATTCCGATAAGCCCCCCACCCGCAGACCCCGACAACCAACGGCCAGGGTTGTCGGGAAGAGGCCCTTGTCCTCATCAACATGGGGACAAGGTGCTTTGGGGTGGGGGGGCCGCGCAGCCCCCCCTTCCCCAAGGCACCCCCCATGTTGAGGGCACGCGGCCTGGTACGGCTCGGGAGGGGGGGGCGCGCTCGCTCGCCCCCCTTTCCTGGCCGGCCGGGTAGCGTGCTCGGACAAGGGTCTGTTGTGGACTTTGGGGGACCCCCACGCCGATTTTTTTTCGGCGTTGGGGTTCCCCTTTAAGTACATTCCAGGCGGCGGAGCCCGCGACGTCTCCGTCGCGGGCCCCGCCTACCTGCACACGCTCGAAATGAGCGGACTGTTGCCTCGTGTGTGGGCGAGTCCGTTCATTTCAAAAGTTGCGCGGACTTAGTACGACGAACAAAGTTTGCCGTATTTGTCCGCTCAAAAAGTGCCGTGTGTGGGCGTGTTCGTTCATTCAAAAGTTTGAGCGGACTGTTTGACGAACTTAGTTTCGGCAGACAGTCCCCGCGTGTGTACGCGGCCTAAGGCAAATTTGACACAGCAATTGTGGAAATTAGATAATATTGAAGGTAAAGCGTATGTAAATCCAACTGTTTCCCATTAGGGAGGTTCGCTTTAAAGTGGAAGTAAAACCATCGATTTAAACAGTTAAAAAAAAAAAGGATGCCGGGAATGCTAACTGCACATTGGCTGTGCTCTCAGCCAAACTATCAAACCATCAAATGGCTGGTGTCATAACGAATCACATGTGCAGCACCATAGCAGTTGAAGATTAAACAGAGGCAAAGATGGCAGCTACCTTGGCTGAGAACGATAGGGGAGTTTACTTCCACCTTAACTTCTTGTTCCAGGAACAGGATACAAGAAAATCTCTACAAAGTAAGGCAAATTTCCTTTTAGACAATTGTCACCAAAACCGGTGTCCCTATTGGAAGATATCCCCTCAAATATTGTTGTGGTAACAATTGTAACATTTTCAACTTCCCATCACTCAATCTGCCCTTTGATCCACACAAGCTTATTGAGCTTTGTTGCGGCCTCAGTGCCTACATATCAGGAGAGACTTCAGGAACGCAATATGTACAGTCTTGAGGAAAGAAGGGAAAAGGGGAGCATGATTGAAATCTTTAAACACTTGCTGACCAGCCACCGTCATTATACTGTGGCAGGTCGGCACAATCCCGCAAGTTGCTGTAGGTGTACATCGGGCCCTTTAAAGGCGATAGCAGGCGCGCACACACGCCCGGTGCATGGCTGGGAACCCGATGCGCGTGCCCAGTGGCCACGACGTCCACTGGCCACCTGCGATCGAGCCAGAACGGGGATGTGTGTATGTAAACACACAGATCCCTGTTCTGACAGGAGAGGAGAGACAGATCTGTTGTTCCTACTAATCAGGAACAGCGTTCTGTCTCTTCCTCCAGTCAGTCTTACCTCCCCCACAGTTAGAAGCAAACACAAGGGAACACATTTAACGCCTTGATCTCCTCGTAGTGTTAACTCCTTCCCTATCAGTGACATGTACACAGTAATCAGTGTATTTTTATAGCTATATCGCTGTATAAATGTGAATGGTCCCAAAAAAGTGTCAAAAGTGTCCGATCTGTCCTCCGCAATGTCACAGTCCCGCTAAAAATTGAAGATCGCCGCTATTACTAGTAAAAAAATAAATAAAAATTCCATAAATATATAGTGTCTAAAAAATAGGTTATATAACTTTTGTGAAAACCAATCAATATATGCTTATTGCTGTTTTTTTTTTACCAAAAATATGTAGAATATATATCGGCCTAAACTTTTAAAGAAATTAATTTTTTTACTTTTTTGGTTCAATACTTATTATAGCAAAAAGTATAAAAATGTATTTATTTTTTTTTCAAAATTGTTGCCCTTTTTTGTTTATAGCGCAAAAAATAAAAACTGCAAAGGTGATCAAATACCACCAAAAGAAGTTTCTATTTGTGGGAAAAAAAGGACATCAATTTTGTTTGGGTACAGCGTCGCACGACCGTGCAATGGTCAGTTAAAGAGACGCAGCGCCATATCGCAAAATATGGCCTGGTCATTAAGGGGGAATATCTTCCGGTCTGTAAGTGGTTAAATTCACCAACCTACCCAATATTGAATAGGTCCCCCTTTTTACCTCTAAAACCACCCTGACCCATTGAGGCATGGAGGCCATTAGACCTCTGAAGGTATGCTGCAGTGTCTGGCACCAAACTGTCGGTAACGTACCCACGACCGGTTTTCCCAACGGAATAAACTCTGAAGGTTTTTCCGATGGAGTTCCGATGTAATTCCACTGAAACCGTCTTGCCTACACACGATCATACCAAAGCCTAATCGCCAAGAACGCGGTGACATACAACACGTACAATGGGACTAGAAAAAGGAAGTTCAATAGCCAGTAGCCAATAGCTTCCATCTCGTACTTGCTTCAGAGCATGCGTCGTTTTTGGTCTGTCCGGAACAGCATACAGACGAGTGGTTTTCCCGATAGGGATTGGTTCCGCCAGAAATATTTAAAGTATGTTCTATTTCTAGGTCCGTCAGAATTTTCAAAAAAAAAAAGTCTGATGAGGCATACACACGATCGGAATATATATGATAAAAAGCTTCAGTCTGACTTTTTCTGTCAGACATTCCACTCGTGTGTACGTGGCATAAGTCTTGTAAATTGAGAAATGAGGCCTCCATGGATCTCTGACTTTCTTTTCAGGTCTCAGCATCCATATTACCAATGTCTTGGACAACATGTTTATTTGTTGCCTAATTTAGCCCACTAACTTTCAGACATGCTCAGTAGGGGCAGGAGCAGCCATATTAGGAGCTGTTCCAGCCCTAGGCTTCTGTAAGCAGGCTAGACGGGACACAGAGCGGCATCAGCTGGGCACGTAAGTCACTGTGGGTGGATGGACCAAGGCACCACAAGTCCTGTAATGCCACGTACACACAATTGGAATTCTTGCCGGAAAAAGCTCCGATGGGTTTCCCGTTGGAATTCCGACGGAATTCGGCTCAAGCTGTCTTGCCTACACACGGTCACACCAAATTCCGATTGTTTATAACGCGGTGACATACAACACCTACGACGCGACTAGAAAAAGGAAGTTAAATAGCCAGTAGCCAATAGCTTCTATCTCGTAGTTGAATCTGAGCATGCGTGATTTTTGGCGTGTCGGAATTGCATACACACGATTGGAATTACCAATAGAAAGTTTTTCCGTCGGGAAAATTGAGAACATGCTATAAATTTTTGGCTGGTGGTAATTTGGACAGCTAAATTCTGATGGAGCATACACATGGTCACATTTTCCGATGAAAAGCTCTCATCGGTCTTTTTCTGGCCGGAATTCCGATCGTGTGTACGCGGCATAAGAGCTGTGTACTGCAAGGACTAAGTGTAGTATTTGCAGGGTGGTTGAAGTGCATAAATTGGGGTTATTACCTTAAGTTTTTTCCTCAGGCATGTCTTCCTGGAAGAGAAGTGGGAGAGGCACAGCAGGAAGGGGTGCAAATGCACCACCTTCATTTGCTATTGCCGGATCTGCTGCACAACCGGCAGTGGCAGCTATTGGTATCTGTCAGTCTTTAAAAGACCAGGTGAAGCAGGTAACTAAGACTGTTCCTGATAAAGGTGTATCTGCTGAGGATTTGGCAGAATTACCTCAGGCCTTACCTGTATTTAACCTGAATTTATTTGTGGGTTTTTCTTTGCATCCCGAACAATTTTCCTGGCAGTTGTGGCTGAAATTATAGTTGGTCTACCGGACTGTGGTTTGGTTTCAACAGAACCCCTAATTTTCCACTTCTTAATTAGAGATTGAACACTGCTGATTGGCATTCTCATTTCCTTGGATATCTTTTTTTATCCCTTTCCTGTTTTATACAGCTCAACTACCTTTTCCTGCAAATCCTTTGACAATTCGTTTGCTTTCCCCATGGCTCAGAATCCAGAAACGCCAGTGCACCACTGGATGAAAGATGCAAGGGCCTGTCAGCAGTCGAGAAACTCATTGACCTTTTATACACACAGGTTAATTACAAGCACACAGATCACAGGTGAGGATGGTTACCTTTAATAGCCCCTTTGTGTCAATTGTGTGCATGTTAGGCCAAAATCTCCAGGGTATGTAAACTTATGATGAGGGTCATTTGGGTAGTTTCTGTTGCTATTATGATTCCAAAAGAGTAAACACAGTTGATTGATAATAAATGGCTTCAACACTAAGACCCCTTTCACATTGAAGGAATTTTTGAAGGTGCTTTAGTGCCAACAATAGCGCCTGTAAAGCGCCTGAAAAATGACTCATCTGAAATCCCAGTGTGAATGCCTGAACGCTTTCACACTGGGGCACTGCACTGGCAGGACATCAAAAAAAGTCCTGCAAGCAGCTTCTTTGAGGCGCTTTAGGAGCGGTGTATACACTGCTCCTAAATCAATGGGCAGCGCCGCAGAAGGTCCTGCAAAGCGTCTCGGCAGCGGCATTTTGTAAGTGCTTTTATCCCTTTATTCGGCCGCTAGCGGGGTTAAAAGTGCCCGCTGGTGGCCGAAAAGCACCTCTAAAACGTCAGTAAATCTCCGCTAAAACTAGCGGCGTTTGACCGCCAACTCCGCCGCACTGTCAGTGTGAAAGGGCTCTAACCATGAAGGAAAGAAATGCTTTTGTGTTATCATTCACATTCTCTTAAAAATGGCCAAGAAATCATAAATTCTGCCAGGGTATGTAAATTTAGGAGCACAACCGTATATGCTGTATATATACACTCACCGACTTTATTAGGTACACCTAGCTAGTACCGGGTTGGACCCCCTTTTGCCTTCAGAACTGCCTTGATTCTTCGTGGCATAGATTCAACAAGGTGTTGGAAACATTCCTCAGAGATTTTGGTCCATATTGACATGATAGCATCACACAGTTACTGCAGATTTGTCCGCTGCAGATCCATGATGCAAATCTCCCGTTTCACTAAACATGTGCATTTGTTTTCTTTCTAATGCATTTTCCTCCAACTTTCGGGTAGTTGCATTATTGTTTTAACAAATGATAACACACATGCAGAATCCAAAAACCGAAAGATCTGACATAAACAAATGATTTATTTTCGTTTTCGTTGCAACAGTTCGATATGGATAGATAGGACATGACGCTGACAATAGCGATCTGTGTCCATCGAACATGTGGTTGAATGTGCCTAACCTTAGCTCTATTAGTTCAAGCTTATTCTACATAGAGAGAAAAGATTTGATATAGAGAGAGAAAAGATTCAACATTATAAAGACAATAGCAAAAAAAAGGTTGAATGTGCCTAACCTAACTCTATTAGTCCAAGATTATTCGACAGAGAGAGAAAAGATTCGACATGAAGATTTGATGAAACAGTCGCTGCGATTGGACATTTATGGTCAAATGCTCCACCCATAGGCTATGGAAGAATTCTAATGTTGGTTGTCTAGTAATAATAATTAATAAATATAAATATTACTAGTGTCATACAGCATTAGAATTCTACTATAGCTTGTAGGCGGAACATTCGACCAGAAATGTACGATTGCGGCGTCATACAGTTTAGCTGCTCCGTCGAAACTTCTTAGAACATTCGACAGACACCATAAGCCTTCAATGGCAGATTTGACCTTAATTATTTTGGATTTTCAGACGAATGCATTTTTTAACGAAACAAAATAAATAAAAACGAATTTCGGGAGTAACTAAATAAATTTTATTTTTCATACGAAAACAAAATTTCCGAAATGAAATATTTCAGTGTGCACATTTCACCACATCCCAAAGGTGCTCTATTGGCTTCGAGATCTAGTGACTGTGGAGGCCATTGGAGTACAGTGACCTCATTTTCATTTTTAAGAAACCAGTGGTGAGAAGATTTGAGCTTTGTGATATGGTGTATTATCCTGCTTGAAGGAGCCATCAGAAGATGGGGACACTGTAGTCATAAAGGGATGGACATGGTCAGCAACAATACTCAGGTATGCTGTGGCGTTTAAATGATGCTGAGTTGGTACTAAGGGGCCCAAAGTGTGCCAAGAAAATATCCCCCACACCATAGCACCATCACCACCAGCCTGAACCGTTAATATTAGGCAGGATGGATCCATGCTTTCATTGTTTAAGCCAAATTCTGACCCTACCATCTGAATGGCGATGCTGAAATCAAGACTCATCAGACCAGGCAACGTTTTTCCAATCCCCTATTGTCCATTTTTGGTGAGCCTGTGTAGCCTCAGTTTCCTGTTCTTAGCTGACAGGAGTGGCACTCGGTGTGGTCTTCTGCTGCTGTAGCCCATCTGATTCAAGGTTTGATGTGTTGTGAGTTCAGAGATGGTAATCTGCATACCTTGGTTATTTGAATTACTGTTGCCTTTCTATCATCCCAAACCAGTCTGCTCATTTTCCTCTGACCTCTAGGCATTTTTGTCCACACAATTTCTGCTCACTGGATATTTTCTCTTTTTTTGACCATTCTCTGTAAACCTGAGAAATGGTTGTGTGTGAAAATCCCAGTAGATCAGAAGTTTTTGAAATTCTCAGACCAGCCTGTCTAGCGACAACAACCATGCCATGTTCAAAGTGTCAGAGCTGGGCTCAGCCCTTCCTTCTCTGAGCTGGCCGCTCAGCTGTCTGCTAATTTCCAGCTCCTATCTCTCCACAGTTACTCAGCTGTTGATGATATCCTGCTCATCAGTCCTGCCTACTTAGGCCATCCAGTCCAGAGGATCTCTGCCTTTGCCTTGGTTAACATCACATAGACTATCTCCTGTGTTCCTGTTAAAGACTTGCTTGGCTGACATCCCTTCTGGCTCCAGATTCTGCTTGCTGTTTTACTACGCTCATCTCCAGCTCCCTGACATTTGGCTTGTCTGACTATCCGTTCTGGTTCCTGAACTCTGGCTATGATTTGACTATGTTTGTTCTATTTACTTTTATTATTAAACAAGTGTGATATAACTGTACTTCTGTCTCGATCTGATGTCATGGTTTCTGCCTCAAAGTCACTTAAATCCCCTTTCTTCCCCATTATGATGCTCGGTTTGATCTTCACCATGTCTAGATACCTAAATCCATCGAGTTGCTGTCATGTTATTGGCTGATTAGCAATTTGTGTTACCAAGCAAATGAACAGGTGTACCTAGTAAAGTGGCCAGTGAGTGTGTATATATATATATCAAACTTGATGTTATGCTTGGTCTTTTTTCTGCCATCACTCTTCTACGTTTCTATGTTTCAAGGTGGCTGTTAATGTTCAGAGCCTATACTTCTCCTGCCTGCTCCTTGTCTACTCCAGTGAATATAACCACACTGGTGACACCTGTCCCAAGATATCTCCTTCCTGGAAATCCAACCGAATTACTTCCTATCCACCTACTATCAGAGTAGGTAATGCCATTGCCAGCCAGTTGTCAACTTTCAGAAGACACCTCAATCAAGGTAATTGTAATATTTTTACTACATGTCCTGGAAAAAAAGTAATTTGCAATATTTCAAAGATTTTGTATGGAAGGCAAACTAAAGGAAATTTTGTATAACCTGTTGCCGTTTTTTTAAGTTAAAGCAGACATTTTCATTAAACAAAGTTCAGCAAATCTTGTAAAAAATACAGTTAAAAAACTAGTATGAAAAGGCGATGTGAAAAGTTGTATAGACACGAACTAGGTGCCATGACAACAGTTGCACAAAGCTTATTTTTTCCCACTAAATTCAAGGTTTGCATTTTGTTATGTTCATCTTCTGTTATCATTCACAATACCTAGCTGTGACGAGATAGTGAAACTAGTCATTATTGCCTTATGTTGTTTAAAATCAGAAGACTGCACTTGTAATCCAAATACCTGTCATTAATATGGCTCACAATGCAGAATAGGTGTTTTCAAATTTACAGCCTCACAGTTTTCCTGATACAAATAATTTTTATTTGTGAAGTCATTTTGAGGACCAATGGGCAAAAAGTTTATATTATATATACAACACAGCCTATCACCAGCATTAACACAGCAGTTTTTTGCCCTATCGTTACATACACTATATTGCCAAAAGTATTGGGATGCCTGCCCTTACATGCACATGAACTTTATTGGTACCTATAACATATAAACAAAAGTTTTTTTTTCCCAACCATGAGCAATATCACTGTATTATACTATATATATATATATATATATATATATATATATATACACACACACACATATATATATATATATATATATACATATATACATATAAATTCTATCTATATCACTAAATAGCACAGGCATCTTCAAAAATTCTACTCATTACTAAACTTGAATAACATATAGAGCAAGAAACATGACCATGATCCCTTAAGGTCAGTGGCACATGAAAGCCAGTACCCACTATCTTCTCACCCAGGAGTCTCCTAGGGAGGGACCCGATATCCTCCGCTGTTACATGCCATCGTCTAAAAAATTTCAGGCATGGGGCAACATAAGCCGGGAGCTTACTATGCTCGACCCTTAGCCCTTGTACACACGGTCGGACATTCCGACAACCAAATCCGCCGGATTTTGTCCGACGGATTTTGTCCGAAACTGTTGCATACACACAGTCGGACAAAGTTGTCAGAAAATCCGATCGTACTCAACGTGATGACGTTATTTCGTTAGGACGGGACTACGTTCTGGCTAGTAGCCAATAGCTTTGGTCTAGGAATTTGATCTGAGCATGCGTGGCACTTTGTCCGATTGGAATTCTCTACACATGATCAGACAAAGTCTGATCGGATCATGTTGTTGGAAAATGTTATAGCCCAGCTGGAAAACTTGGTCCGTCGGATACTCCGACGGAAACAGTCCGGTGGAGCCCACACACTGTCGGTTTATCCGACAACACGGTCCTATCGGACATTGTTCAGACGTTCTCTCTGCTAGCATGTTACCAAAATTATGTTTTGGTAGAAGAACACAACCGGGTTGACCATCCGTAGGCCACCCATCTGCCTAGATAGATAAGTCACATTCCACTTCACAAGATTCAGCCTGTTCCCCCATAATAATTGGAACAAACAACTATAAATCCTGATATAGCAGGACTCTGGCAAGATGCAATCAAAGCTGACATATAGAAAGGTAAGAATCAGGTAGGTCTTAATCAAGTCCACCCTTTCTCTCAAGGAGAGCTGCCACCCCTGTCAGAATTTCACCTTGACATCAGCATCATTTAGCCTGGATCCCAATTTGACTTAATGTAATCATCAGGGCCAAACTTGATGCCTAATACTTTGAATTTCTGCTGAGGCCTCTGGAAGTTGTCCAGAAGTGCAAAGCTCTCACCTCCCTCAGTCAGCCAAAAAATGTCCCTTTTATCATGGTTGACCTTGGAGCCTGATGCCTCAAAATACTGCTCTATCATTGAGACCACCTCCTGCACCTCCTCTGTCCCAGAGATAAAGACAGAAATGTCATCAGCATAGGCTACAACCCTCAAGGGTGGCTCACCAGCAGTGCCCACCGGCACCCTGAACAGCGGTCTGCTCTCTAGCCTTCTGACGAAGTGGTCGATTGCAAACGCATATAACAAAGGACTCAGCGTACACCCCTGGCACACCACGATCCAACCCTGAAGGGCCGTCCAACCCAACAGTTAACAAGCATGAAGCTCTCTGCCTCTCTGTCTAAAGTCTTAATCCATCCAATAAACCTACCCTCCAAGCCACACTTGTCAAGGAGAAGCCAGAGGTACTCATGATTGACAAGATCAAAAGCCTTCGCCTGATCCAATGCCAGCAAATACTTTCCCCAGCCTTCAGCCTTGCAATGTTCCAGAGCCTCCCGGACAGCTAACACCGCTGAAAAAGTGCTCCTGCCCTGGACCAAACATTACTGCTGACGAGAAAGCAATCTGTCTGCTACTGACGACAAGCGCCAGAAAATTATCTTCGCCAGAATCGTTCTATCGACATTGAGAAGGCTAATGGGGTGCCAATTCTCAATCATTGAGGGATCCTTGCCTTTTGACGACAGAATCACAGCAGATTGTCTCATGGAGGGAGAAAACCCTCTTGCAGACAGCCATTAAATACCTCCACAAGATAAGGTACCAAGCTGGATTTGAAAGTCTTATAAAATTCAGTTACCTATCCATCTGGCCCAGGTGTTTTCTTTATAGCCAGACCGTCTATAACTTTGGCTACTTCTTCTGCTGTCATTTCCCCCGTCAAACTTCTCAGTGGAATGTTATTTCCCAGACCTGGTGTTGAACATCTTTGCCCGATCAAGGTACTTTTCCTCCAGAAGATCCACATAAAAAGACCTTGAGACATCTATGATCCCTGACCTGGATTTAGTCAAAAGGGCCATTCTATCCCTTAGTCCAACAACCGTCTTAACTGCTAAGCTTTGTTTGCAGTTTGTTCGTTGCAAGGGTCGGGCGAGTGATATTTCCCATAGTCCTTTTCCAGAGCCAAAGAAGCGTGCCGGTCATACTGATACATCCTAAGGAGAAGTTTCACCTTAGAGATTGCCCCTGAATCTCCACCACTCGAGACCAGGAGATCAAGTTTTTTTCTGCAGCTGCTGGTAGGCAATGTACATACTGAGCTGTTTCCTTTTTCCTATGGCCTTGAAAAATTCACAAATCCGGCTTTTGGCAAGCTCCCACCACTGTCTTACTGTCTTACCTCCTTGTCATCCAGCAGAGCTGAATTCATCCTCCAAATACCCTTTCCTTTGTGTGGCATATCTGAAGCACTGAGAATAACAGACAGCAAAAGGTGATCAGAGAACTCAAGCATACGACACTCAGGAGCCGAAAAGGCAGAGTCCCCCTTAAAAAAAACAAAAAAAAACTATCTATTCTGCTCTCACAACTGCCTCGCTTAAATGTATACTCCGCGCTGTCTTGGCAAAACTTAATATGCACATCTTCCAGACCTGCTTCTCTGGCTATCGCATTAAGAAAGACGCTATCATATCTCAGGCTGTCAACAGAGCCTTTCCTGTCTTTGGGTCTAGTGACGGTGTTAAAATCACCTCCAAAGACAACTTGCTGAGATGTAAACAGGAAAGGCTTAATCTTTGTAAATAGGCATTTCCTCTCCCATCTAGTTTGTGGTCCATAAATATTTATTAAACGTAGATCATGCCCCTTCACAGAGACGTCCAGGACCATACACCTTCCAATCTCTACCTCGATTACACGCCGTCACGTTACCATGCCAGTAAAAGTACTGTGACTCTGCTGTAAGGCTCAGCTGCAAGAGGTCCACGCCTCCACTCCCTCTTTGCCAGGTGGACATCAGCAAGGCTATTTAGGTGGGTCTCTTGCAAAAATAAAATATCAACATCCAACCCCCTGAGCAAAAATAAGGCCATATTACGAGTCTTTACAGATTTTATGTTGGCAACATTAATCATTACCATCTTTATCAGAGTGGGAGCTTCCATCGGGTTGATTAAGGTAGGCGTTTCTTAGCCTGAGCTCCCTCCCCCCTTACTGGAGACCTTGACCTCTTTAGGGAACACTCTACTTCATCCTCCTCCATCTGAGACATGGATTTAAAAGACTCCTCCTCCCCCTCAGATAAGGACCCAAACTTGTTTCTCAGAGGAAGATGATCTACCTCTAAAGATGAAACCGAGGTGGCTGAGGTCAGGACTACTTTATTCCTCCTTCTCCGCACCTTGGTCCACTCTCCCTCCTCCCCTGAAGCATTACCCTGAAAGGCCTCATCTACATCATTAGCAGTGGTAACTTCCCCCTCGTTCACCTTAGAACCTCCACTAGAGGTCTTACGTTGCCTCAGGGAAGGTCCTGATGAAGCTGCCACCTCAGATCTGCACGAATCTGCCTCTTTGGCAGCCTCAGCCAATCTGAATAACGTAGTAGGAACACTGGGCACCTGAAGCACTGGGGAAGAACACACAACAAATGTAGACACCGACACAGTAGGGATCACAGACAAGAGGGGTCACATCTTCATATTGGGAAACTGACACCTAGGGGGGGCCCTCAGGACTAGCTGAAACAGCTCCACCAACCCCTTGCTGCCCCAACGTTCCTCCTCCTCCATCCTCAGCAGTTCTTCCACCACCTCTGGCTGATTATGGAGGGCTTCAGGGCAAAGGCTATAGGGGTGACCAAACTTGTTATAGAGATTACAACGAATACTATTGCAGTCCTTTACAACATGCCCTGAGCCCTGACAGAGGGAACATTTCCGCACAGAACATGAGCTTGAAAAAAATCCCCCCTTTCAGCACAGAGATGACACAGCTTTGGTTGTTATGCAGAAAAAATAATAATCCTGTCACAACCTGTAAAGGCAGACGAAGGGATGTGCTTAACAACATTATCCGTGACATGCATTTTTACCAACACTGTCCATCCTCCTGTTCATATCCCCCTATCATCTACAACTTCCTCAAGGAGGCTTGGACATCCGCATATCTCCCCAACCACACCACCAGATCCGCAGCAGGAATAGACTCATTACATACTAAAATGGTGACGTTTTTGTATAATGGCTGGTGAGAGACTACTTTGGGTGAAAAACCTGCCCATCTTGGGGACTCCTTCCACCTCTGCTCATAACTCATCCAAAAGACATCTAATCCTTCCGCCTTGACAAACGAGAGGGCAAACTCATATGACCCAATTGGGCTGATGAGGGCAAAAATCTCCTCCACTTTATAACCCATCCCCAGAATACAGTCCACCACATCTCTCCTATTTGTTGGGGGAGGCTTCTCCAGTCCACCTCAATTGGACCACATTGCGACATTTAAAGGAGCTACCAGATGGTGTCAGATTGACCTGACCTTCACTCACATCACTTCTAGTGACTGCAGAATAACTGGCCCTACTCACCACTGCAGCATAAGAAATAACCGCTCTCCTTGCAACATCCTGCACATCACTTTTAGTTACAGACCCCTCTTTAGATAAAGTAGAAACAACAATATTGTCAGGAACAGATGGAGCAAAGACTTCTGACACAGAAATAAAATTTCCATTACCCTTGGTAATTCTTATTTCATTACCAGTAACTAAAGGGTTACCAACAGTGGAGACGTCCTTATCAGCACTCTTCACAGCAGAGTCTGCACACCCTTCACTGACTTTCTGTACACAGGTGGGAGGCTCAGCCAGGAGATAAGATTGCTCTCCGCCGCCTTCTACTGCACAATCCATAGGAACTACACATCCATTATGTTGTATAGGCAAGTCATGAACAAAAACTTTTTTTTCTGTCTGTTTCAAATGTTTTGGCTGGACATCATTATCCTCTTCTTCATCCTCAGATGATCCATGGCAAACTTGCGACCATGCAAAGGTGATTCCATTTTGGTAATGAACTTTAGCATATCTGCTACCTTCAAAGGCTCAGATGGATAATCTTGCTCCATAGCCTCCTGCTGCGGTGACAAGGGCACAGAACTTCCTTGGCCCAATGACATACTGCCAGTCAAAACACCAGAGTGCCGATCATAAGGTTGCCACCTCATCCCTTTAAAACTGTTCACATATGAATTACACAGGTCCTAAGGCTAATTTAATGCAGATAAGGCACCAAGTGAGCTTAATGACTACCTTAATCAGCCACAGAACCTGTGTAATTAATATATGTTCGGGTTTTAAAGGGATGAGGTGGCAATCCTAGCTGATCACCTGTAGCCTGTCTGCCAGAGCTTTCTCCACTTTCTGCAGGTATACTGATACTTGGCATGGGATGTTCTGGACATAAACACAGTCCAAGCCCACAGAAACTTTGACCTTGGCTTGTGGCACTGTGGTGAAGCCTGCCCTCTATTGGCCTCTATGGCCCCTCTGCACATTGCACGGAAGCGATCATCACTGCCATACTTTTCCTTGAAAGCTCCTCTGGTTTCTTTCAATGCTCTACTCTGCTTTTCCACGTTGGCCTCCAAAGCCATTAACTCAAGCCGCATCTGTCTTCTCTTGGAACTGCGAATCCGGTCACTTGCAATTTTTTATGGTTGAAGTCAAACTTTAACTAGGCCAGTACTTCTTCCTCCTTGGCTACTCTCGCAATCCTCGCACAAACCTTTCTGTAGGTTGCCAGGGTTTCACCTTTAGCTGGGCCATTTCCCAGGTCCTCAAACACTGGTATGGGAGGACTGATACTCTGACCATCCGGGGGATCCTCCCCTGGGTCCACCCCAGATTCCTGCATCCACTCTGGGTATAGGAAGTAATCAAGATCCATAGATCAGTAGGCCTCACTGGAGCTCAAGAGAGCAGCAGTAGTGCAGCCACACCCTTTGCAGGTATAACAGCTTCAACTCTTCTGGGAAGGCTGTCCACAAGGTTTAGGAGTTTGTCTATGGGAATGTTTGACCATTCCTCCAGAAGCGCATTTGTGAGGTCAGGCACTGATGTTGGAGAGAAGGCTTGGCTCGCAGTCTCTGCTCTAATTCATCCCAAATGTATTCCATCGGGTTGAGGTCAGGACTCTGTGCAGGCCGAGCGAGCGCTGCCGAAAAAGACCGAGCCGACTGTACTGTGTACTCATCTCGGCTTGCAGTCCCGCCTGCACACTGAGTCCAGGTGCAAGCCCCACCATCCAAGTGGTCATACAGTAGCACAAAGTAACAGGGCCCCTCGCGGGCTCGCTTCTCTTGCCACGCTTCGGGCATGGCCTCGCTTCGCTCGGCTATTTTCTATTCTAACTCTATGTCCACTTGGGTGGTGGGGCTTGAACCTGGACTCACTGCGCAAGTGCCGTTCATATTCTGAGACGTTCAGCATTTCCTTGTCCTCTGTACTGCGCAAGCGCAATACAGGGCCAACACTATCCGATGGGGGACACTATTTGACACATCACCGGCTGCATTGATGGCCCCTGTGAAGACAATATCCTTAGTGCCTTCATTTAGATCTTACCTAATCTGCAAGATTTCACAATAGCTTGAAAGGTCTTGCATCATTGTCATACTGTGCATGCACAAGATGGAGTACATGACGTCAAGTGGCTCTTGCTTATGCACCATACAACATTACATTCCTCTTATTTTTGGAGAAACAGGGTAGTTGCTAGGTCGACTTATTTCTGTCTTAGCTTGTTGTTTCTTTCAATGGAAAACCATTGATTGGGACAAATGGAGCGCTGTTTACTGAATGCAAAGTTATTTTTTTATCTGACCCTCTTGGGACCTCCTGAAATCCATCCATGGACCACTTTTTCCCCTTTACTATTGTTTACAGTATCGCATAAAAGTGAGTACACCCCTCACATTTTTGTAAATATTTTATTATATCTTTTCATGTGACAACACTGAAGAAATTACACTTTGCTACAATGTAAAGTAGTGAGTGTACAGCTTGTATAACATTGTAAATTTGATGTCCCCTTAAAATAACTCAGCACACAGCCATTCATGTCTAAACCACTGGCAACAAAAGTGAGTACACCCCTAAGTGAAAATGTCTAAATTTGGGCCCGATTAGCCATTTTCCCTCCCCGGTGTCATGTGACTCATTAGTGTTACAAGGTCTAAGGTGTGAATGGGGAGCAGGTGTGTTTACTTTGGTGTTATCGCTCTCACTCTCTCATACTGGTCACTGGACCAGGAGTTCAACATGGCCATACAGTGGTTTAACAGGACAAGTTCCACTTGGAACAGGCCTCGCCAGTGTCGACCAAATAAGTTGAGTGCATGTGCTCAGCGTCTTTGTGAAATAGACGTATGAGTGCTGCCAGCATTGATTTAGAGTTTGAAGGGATGGGGGGGGTCAGTGCTCAGACCATACATCGCACACTGCATCAAATTGGTCTGCATGACCAGAAGGAAGTCTCTTCTAAAGATGATGCACAAAAAAGCCTGGAAAAAGTTTGCTGAAGACAAGCAGACAAGAACATAGATTACTGGAACCATGTCCTGTGCTCTGATGAGATCAAGATAAGCTTATTTGGTTTAGATGGTGTCAAGCGTGTGTGGCGGCAACCAGGTGAGGAGTACAAAGACAAGTGTGTCTTGCCTACAGTCAAGTATGGTGGTGGAAGTGTCATGGTCTGGGGCTGCATGAGTGCTGCCGGCACTGGAGAGCTACAATTCATTGAGGGAACCATGAATGCCAATGTACTGTGATATACTTAAGCTGAGCATGATCTCCTCCTTTGGAGACTCCCAAACACACCTCCAAGATGACCACTGCCTTCCTTAAGAAGCTGAGGGTAAAGATGGTGGACTGGCCAAGCATGTCTCCAGACCTAAACCCTATTGAGCATCCATGGGGCATCCTCAAACGGAAGGCGGAGGAGCTTATGGTCTAACATCCACCAGCTCCGTGAAGTCGTCATGGAGGAGTGGAAGAGGACTCCAGTGGCAACCTGTGAAGCTCTGGTGAACTCAATGCCCAAGAGTGTTAAGGCAGTGCTGAAAAATAATGGTGGCCACACAAAATAATGAAACTTTGGGCCCAATTTGGACATTTTCACTTAGGGGTGTACACATTTTTGTTGCCAGCGTTTTTTACATTAATGGCTGTGTTGAGTTATTTTGAGGGGACAGAAAATTTACACTCTGTACACACTACTTTACACTACTTGTAGCAAAGTGTAATTTAATCATGGTGTTTTCAAATGAAAAGATATAATAAAATATTTACAAAAATGTGGGGAGTGTACTCACTTTTGTGAGATACTGTACATCATGATGTGAGGCACCACAGAAAATGGATGAAAGGAGAAGGGGAGGCAGCATAGAGTTAAGTAGGTGGACTTTTTTCTGTTTTAGGTTGTCCTTATGTCTTTATCTAGTAAGGTAAGGGGGGAGGTCCTCTTTAAGAAACTGCTATTTAGTAGCATATTCATGTTTTATTATCTTATTATCCCTTATTTTAACTACTTTTAACAATATATAAGTAAATTCCAATTCCAGAGTTAAAAGTGTTTTATTTGCTATTTTTCCGTTTGTTTATATTTAACTGTGCAATTTAATTTATTCCAGTTGCTGTTGATTAACAAAAGTAGCATCTATAATTATTTAAAATGTAAAAAAGGCAATTGTTAGGAATATTATACTTGCAGCGGAACAATTTACTGATTGGTAATTTTCTTCGGATTAGCCTATAAAGAAAAATATCACAGTGTCAGCAACACCCCATATTTATATGGTAATTTGTTTATATAAAAAAAAAAAAAATACTTCTCTACTTTCGCTCCTCTAAAAGTAAGAAATGAAACTTAAGTTATGATTTTGCAAGAGGAATTTCACTTTACTAAATAACTAAATACAGACAAATTAACAAAATGCTAATTTTTCAAATCTGTAAATCTTGTGCAAAAGAGAAAATATATTGCCTGTGAAGGTCAATCAGGGCAAAATTGGAAAACATTGGTGGAATAGAGGAGATACTTTCCTTATACTGGTATCAGGGTTGCACCAATATCAATACCAGTACTCCCAGATAGCAAGCGAATATCTTGCAAGCTTGAAAATGACTTGCTGAGCTATTGCTAGACTTGCCAGGCTTCACAGGTTTGTTGCACAAATTACACCAAGTCTGCATTGCATGACTCCGGATCAACTTTCTTTGCAAACATTCTGCAAGTCTGCTGCAAGTTCTGGTTTAGTTATGTTGTGCAATAGTCATCCCACCACAGGGGTCACTGTGTCTGAATTTTCATGCTGTGGACTTACAGAGCTCTTGCTGTAGACTCACCACTGCAACTTTGCTCTTGCTAGAGACCTGCAATGCAAATTGTCTACAAATTGGAAAAATTTCAACTAGAACTTGTGCTTCAAGTGCTCTGCAAGTGTACCAGTACAAGAGTACTTGACAGTGAAAATGTGCAGAAAGTTAACAGACTAACAATTCAACACTGCCACAAATGTGTGGCAAGTTATCCTTGCTATCTGGGCTCTTACTTGTGAAAAAGCTCCAGTGCCAAAACTGATAGCTTTGTGGTGCGATTTGAGCCCATAAAAAAGTGAACCCAGGCTTGTCATAGTGATTTTAGCCTAGACTCACACAGGAGTGGTGCAAGAAACTGCACGTGATTCCAACAGGAATCACACTGCTGTTCAAATTGTATGTAATTCTTTGCCGAAACATCGAGGCAAAGGGAAATGTGCATGCACATTAGCAGCCCTGCAGGTGTCGTCTTGTTGGGCACAGGCACACAAATAGCCACACGCGTGTTCACCATTAATGCTGGTGCCAAATGACCTATATAAGTGCAGCAGCTGCACTAGTACATTGCTGTCTGATCTGCAGCTTTACCCATGTTCCCCTGCTTGATTTCTGTGTTTGACCCAGCTTATCCTGACCATGCTTGCACTCCACCTGTCCTGACAACAGCTTGCCTTAAGACTTAACTTATCTGTACACATCCTGCTGCTAACCTCTGTCTGCATCTTGACTATTCTCTGCCTGCCGTTTATGCTTATACCTAATCATCTGCTGCTGACCTGGCTTGCCTGACCCTCCAGTCATCTGTCTGTCCTACTCTGCATTGTGCCTGGTGATGCTGGTCCTCCATCTGCTGTGTGCTGCCAGTCTTACTGTATCTGTTACCAGTTGCTACCCACACAACCTGAGGTTTTCTGTTCATGCTGCCATCCACTGCTTCAGCTATCCAGCCTTTCAACTGTGGGGACGCACCTGCCATGCACCTCTGCGACCAACAGAAGATCTTACAGGCACTCTTACCTCACCGCACTTTCGCAGCCACAGCCCCAACATCAGTGATTCTTTGGCCAGGGCCAAAAGTGAGATCTCCCTCTACATGTCAGGCTCTGCCACAAGGTACGTGACACCTTATCATCCCTGTGTCCTCAATCAATCCCTTAAAAAATAAAATAAAAACTTTAGGCATGCCTTTCATTGGAACTGGCTAGCATGAGAACAGAATTCTAGTGCTTAAATAGGCAGACAATTGAAAAAGAAAAGGCAGGATTGTATAATTTTAGAGACAGTAGCCACGAATAATGTTCAGGGACTGGACAGTATGTAAGCAGCTCGGTTAGTCTGCAATATAAAAAAGGAGAGATGAGGTTGTTTTTTTCCTGAAAACAACATTAAAGTGTATCAATTGATAAACAAATACTTTCTGTATATCAATGCACACGAGATGAGGTAGTACAACTAGTTTCCTGTCTGGCATCATTCCCAGCTGGCATCAAATTGACCCTCTGAATTGTGAAGCAGATGTAGCATGCCTGCCCATGGTTGCTGAACCATGTGGACTCTGTCAGTGACAGCATGGTCTAAAAAAATGTAGGTATGAGTTTGGTTGGAACTGTCTTGCATCGGTAAAGTATGCAAGTGCTTTAATAGGCAACAAATTGAAACAGAAAAGACAGGAGTGTATTATTTCAGAGACAATATCCACAAATAATGTTCAGTGACTGGATCGTATGTAAGCAGCTTGGTTAGGCCAACAACAAGAAAACAACATTAAAGTGCATTATTTGATAAACAAATATCTATAAGCCTATATCAATGAACAAGAGATAGGGTAGTACAACCAACAGTGTTCCCTGTCTGGCAACCTTCCCAGCTTCCAGCAAATTGACCCTGTGAACTGAGAAGCAGATGTAGCATCCCTGCCCAAGCTAGCTCAACCATGTGCCTCTAGCCATGTGGACCCTGCCACTGACAGAATGGTCTCCTCCACACACTGGAGGAGGACAGGAATGGCCTTCCGGACAAAATAATTTAAAAGTCAATGTAAATATAAAATGCTCATGAAAGTGAGCCAGCTCTTCAAAATGGAACAAGAGCAGCTGCAAAGTGAGCAATTTGAGACACGGGGCATAGGCTTGATTAGAAAACATTTTTCTTCTGTTCCACAGGCTGTGAAGAAGGCTCTTTACTGGTCAAAAAAACTGCTGGGGAAGGTTGGGTGGGTGTTGGGGACTTATGGCAAGATTCAAGCCTACACTTGGCTCATTGTGGCACCATGCTGATCCTCTACACTGGTCATCGGCTAAACAGCAACTGAAGTTGTTGCTGACTCACAAAAAAATAGTCCTAAAAAAGACTTACAGGTCTATGCACTTTGAATACTTAGGATGTTCACACTAATATGTAGCCCACCACACTGCAATTCACAGTAATGTAACACAATATAGTTGTATAGCACCAACCTCTCCCTACACATACACTATCCAACACACAGGGGTTTATTTACTAAAGCTGGAAAGTGCAAAATGAGGCTTACTTCTGCATATAAACCAATCAGCTTCAAGGTTTTATTGCCAAAGCTTAAAGGGGTCGTAAACCTACGTGTTTTCCACCTTAATGCATCCTTAAGGTGTGTAGCGCCGGCTCCTGAAGAGCACGTTTTTCTCAAGTTAAGGTTACACCTGAACTGCAGTTTGGTTTGGGTAAAATAGTTTAAATTTGGATCTCAGCATCAGTCAGACTGGACTGTGGGATGTTCAGCCTGGCCACAGGGGGCACTGTCACTTCTGGCATGCATGGAACTACAGTCTAGTTGGGTGCTTTAAGTTTACTCTCTCTCGAAGATCGCCCATTGGGAGTGGCGCTCTTGCTGTGCTTTCTGGGGAGGGTACTTAAGATGCGGATATCACTTGATTCGGGGTTCTGGTCCAGAAGGATGTGCTGACTTCATGGTCCTGGTCCTCCTGACCAGCCCCCAGGAAGGCTATGGCCTGGGGTGCGGATCCACCTGACTTGTTGTCTCTGGGCTGGCTAGCCCGAGGCAAGGAAACGAAAGGAGGATTCTGAGGTGTTTGGGTGCTGCCTACGGTTTGGGAGAGACCCAGTAGCTTCATAGCATTCCAGGGCAGGACTCTTCAGTTAGAAGACCACGTACGTGTTGGTTTCTTAGCAAGAGCCTGAGAAGGGCTGAAGTACCATAGTGAATCTGGTCTCGTGGATATCGCCAAGCTGGCTGAAAGATCCAGGTATCACACAAGTGTTCTACAAACTTAGTTTCCTACGTGTTCTACAACAACGTCTGTGGCTGAGACTTATTCTTGTATGTTCTACAACAATGTTTGTGGCAGAGACTTGTTCCTGAGTAAAACACCTTGTTTGCTGCTAGGCTTTGTGAGAGAGGGACTGTCCAACCTGAGTGAACATCCAGTTGTGAATGGCTATTCTCTGGATGCAGTCAAAGTAAGCAAGTCCTTCATTTATTGACTTTGACAGTAATAGTACCTGAGCTTTCATCCTGACCCTCCAATTTAAGAGACTGTTTGTTGTCTACATTTTGCAAATAAAAATCCCTTTATGCAGATTCTGTCGTCAGTCTTTCAAGTTACTGGGCCATCTACCATGGGAACCCCTAGACACAGATCGAGGAGGAGAAGGTAACGGTAAGCCCAATTCAAACCAGCAGCTCCTTCAGGGGATAGTGCTACAGGTGAAAAAACACCTGGCAGTGACCGACCCCCAGCCCCCGCCCGTTTTACTTACCTGAGCCCTGGAACTTGACCCACAGGGATGCGCTATCTCTCTGCCCAGGGATCTCGGCTCTTTTTAACCCTGATGACTGGTGGGAATGAAATTAAGGTTAAAGGATAAAACACGCCCGTGCAATGCAGAGCGTGACAGTACATGGTGACATGCTGTCACGCTCCGCATTTGTGTGTTTTTTCTGTCCTTTTAAACATTGCCGGCCGGCTTATATTGTGCGCTAGGTTCACAATGCATTTTTGTATGTACTGACTGACTTTGATCAGTCTTTTTCATCATTAAAACCATTGGATTTTACCTATGGCGATACCTTCTCGTCTTTTTTCCATGTGATGAGATTGTTCACCCCCATCAACTCCCCATTCGCTGAATTGAGTGCTGCATTAGCAGTTTTTGAGCCTGCCAGCTGATACTGTCATACCGGGACTGCTGGATCTCCTGTGTCAGAATTTCATGAGAACACCAGGTCGGTAAATTGCTCGCAGTGGTCGTACACAGCAGCGGGAGATCTTCACTACCCAGGAGTGGGTGATATCCTAGTGGCTATCTGGTAAGCCTGCACTTCTTAAGGTGGTGGAATCACACTGTTTCATATCATACTTACCTCCACTGTGAAGCTTGTTTTGCACAGAGTGGTCCCGAACATCCTCTTCTGGGTTCCTTGGCGGCTCTCACGGCTTCTCCCCACATCATATAACCCCCCTGCGGGCATGCTCCCGAGTCCAGCATTCGGCGTCCATAGAGGCCGAATGCAGGACTCGGCTCCGCCCCCCCCAGTGCCCACGTCATTGGATTTGATTGACAGAAGCAGGAGCCAATGGCTGCACGGCATTCAATCTATCCAATCAAGAGCCAGGACCCCGTGGGGAGAGGGACAGCACATTCCCGCCAAAGAGATGAAGGGCTCAGTAAGTTGGATGGGGGGGCGGTGACTGCCAGGTGTTTTTTCACCTTAATGCTTAGGATGCATTAAGGTGAAAAAACACAAGGGTTTACAACCCCTTTAAGACACTACGGAGGTCACTAAACGCCACACACAGTTTATTATTTTCTTCTTCCTAGATGTATAGTCAGAGTCACAATGGCTTGCATATAGATCATACACAATGGAGTCACCGCGAGAGAAAACATATAGGTTGCCGTTGACAGTGCATCACAAAAGCATTTATAGCCTGAATGTCAAAACTAAATCTCTGGCTAAAAAAAAAAAAAAAAAAATCATTTATATTCCATTGGTCTCAGGAGGCCCCTTATGAAATATATTATCTGGCACCTGCAGAAAAAAATGTAATGTCTTTTTCTTTGTATTTTGCATTTATGTAGGTCCTTCAAAGATTTATTTTCTCAATTACCAATCAAAAGCGCTCATAAAAGCAGGGACGGTGAACCATGAAGGATCGGGTCTCACTGCAGAGACAGATGCACACACTACATCTAATACATTAAACTGTTCTATCTGTAACCATTGTGTGCCAGGTGATTGTGAGTGAGAAAGTGAATTGTTCATAATAATCCATTCAGTTCTGAAGAAAAAAAAGGAATAGCAATTGTATTTAGTGTTTATTTGCCAAGGCTCATATACTGTAGGTGATAAATAAATGATCTTTGTGTTTCCCTATTTTTAAAGAGAGTCTGTCTCTCGAGAAAATTTATCTAGTTTTGATGGCAATAAATATGGAAATATATTTCTGCTCTAAAAAAAGAGCTGTTTTCCTGTGTTGTTTTTCAAACTGATTTCTGAACGGGAGGGTCAGTCTTCATTATAGCTACCTGAGCTAATCTCAGTGTTGTGATGAGGAAAGCTGCAGTATGTACTTTTATTTATATATATATATATATATATATATATATATATATATATATATATATATATATATATATGTATATATATATATATATATATATATAATATATATATGTGTATGTATGATTTATATATATATATATATATCTATCATACACACACACACATAAGAAATAGAGTCCAAACACAAATGGTGATATCAATGTTGTTTTTTGGGCATGCACCCTTTCACCAGATCACTCCACCAGTGCGTCACACTCTCCTCTGGGGTTCAAACGCACCAAACTTCCAAGAGTATCAAGCTTCACTAAGATATCCCCAGAGCCTGCTTCTTTGTGCTTTTCTTACGCCAGAATTTTCAAACGATCAACCAGAACCGCCATATAAGAAGAGAGAAAAGCTCCACATGGTCCAGTTCTGTTTAATTTATACGCTTTTATTGAATTTCCTCCATAAATGATACTTGTCCCCATTAAAACATTCCACAATCCTTGTCCAATTTTGACCGTATAACCTGTTGTCATGCGTTATTATCAGTCACTTTCTGAGGAGAATGTTGGCTGCTTCCGTGGTGTGTTTCAGCGCAACTCGCCACTCCACGCACCGCCAAGCAACACTTCCGGTTTCTCTACTCTCAGTTATTTGGAACGCAAGGCATCTGTGCATCACTTCCGGTCGTCGTAAGGTCACAGGCTGACACGTTTCGTCCTTACGTCTTTGTCAAAGGGAATGTTTTAATGAGGATAAGTATCTTTTAGATACTGCTATCCTATGCTTACTGTTAATCTTTTAAATTGAACATAAAGTTAGCCTGGTCATTTTATTATGGACAGAAGCGCTCCTTATGATGAATGTCATCTGACGTTATTTGTCTAATTGGTGTGTTTATCATATGGAAGATATTTCGTTTTTTTAAAGTAAGCGACTGCTTTCGCATATTTTTAGGGAATCCTAATTGTATGTACATATTTATTTATATATATATATATATATATATATATATATATATATATATATATATATATATATATATATATATATTTGAATGTCATTGTGCTGAGATAAGGAGGAATTAATATCAGTTGCACCTTTCTTAACATATAATAACAACACACAGCCATTCATGTCTAAACTGCTGGAAACAAAAGTGAGTACACCCCTAAGTGAAAATGTCCAAATTGGGCCCAATTAGCCATTTTCCCTCCCCAGAATCATGTGACTAGTTAGTGTTAGAAGGTCTCAGGTGTAAATGGGGAGCAGTTAACCACTTCAACCCCAGAGCATTTTTGAGATTTGGCACTGCGTCGCTTTCACTGACAATTGCGCGGTCGTGTGACTTGGCTCCCAAACAAAATTGACGTCCTTTTTTTCCCACAAATAGAGCTTTCTTTTTGTGGTATTTGATCACCTCTGTGTTTTTTATTTTTTGCGTTGTAAGCAAAAAAAGAGCGTCAATTTTGAAAAAAAATGATTATTTTTTACATTTTGCTATAATAAATATTCCCAAAAAATATATAAAAATACTTTTTTTTTCCTCAGTTTAGGCCGATACGTATTCTTCGACATATTTTTGGTTAAAAAAAATCGCAATAAGCATTTATTGATTGGTTTGCGCAAACGTTATAGCGTCTATAAAATAGGAGATAGTTTTATGGCATTTTTATTAATATTTTTTCTTTACTAATCGGCAATTTTTATCGTGACTGCGACATTATGGCGGACACATCGGAAACTTTCGGTGCTATTTTGGGACCATTCACATTCATGCAGCGATCAGTCCGATTAAAAATGCACTGATTCTGGGATGGAAGATTTAATCCAGCAAGCACGAGATACCTTGACTAAATTTCATAAAACTTGGGCTTGCTGGTTACATTTTAAAGAAATTACAGAATATAGCAACATTATGTTGAACTCCTCATAGCTTGGGGGACAGTACAAATTACCTCACAAATACACCTTACACCCAATCTTGAATTCCCCTCCCCCCTCCTTTCCTAACACCTTCTTTACTCTATTCCCCGCATTCCCTGTACACATATACCACCTCCGTAGATGGATCTTAGTCAAACAACATCACATCGACTATCCATCCGTCTTTTTATTTCTAACCTGCTATTTCTTCAATAAAAATATTAAAACAAAAAAAAAATGCACTGATTACTGTGTAAATTTGACTGGCATTGAAGGAGTTAACCAGGAGGGGGTGCTGCAGTGTCCTAGGGAGTGATTCTAACTGTGGGTGGGGGGGGAGGGGGTGTGTGTAACATGACACTGATCACCGCTCCCGATTACAGGGAGATGCGATCAGTGTCTTGTCACTAGGCAGAACAGGGAAATCCTTGTTTATATCAGCATTTCCCATTCTTCCTCCCCGTGAGATGATCGCGGGTATCCCCGTGGACATCTAATCCACGGGACCCACGGTCGGACTCACAGAGCTCATGAAGGGCACATGCGCGTGCCTGCTATCCAAGCTTTGCGAGATCACGTACAATAACGTGATTTCATGCAGCGGAGTCAACCTGCCACAGTAAAACTGCAGCGGCTGGTCTGCAAGCTGTTAAATTTGGTGTTATCGCTCTCACTCTCTCATACTGGTCACTGGAAGTTCAACATGGCACCTCATGGCAAACAACTCTCTGAGGATCTGAAAAAAGAATTGTTGCTCTACATAAAGATGGCCCAGGCTATAAGAAGATTTCCAAGACCCCCGAAACTGATCTGCAGCATGGTGGCCAAGACTATACAGTGGTTTAACAGGACAGGTTCCACTCAGAACAGGCCTCATCATGGTCGAACCAAAGAAGTTGAGTGCACATGCTCAGTGTCATATCCAGAGGTTGCCTTTGGGAAATAGACATAGAAGTACTGCCAGCATTTCTGCCAAGGTTGAAGGGGTGGCGGTTCAGCCTGTCAGTGCTCAGATCTTACACTGTACACTGCATCAAATTGGTCTGCATAGCTGTCATCCCAGAAAGCTCCACCTTTCTTCCCATCAACTATGACCAGCTTCCATGTACCCACTGAAGAAAACATCCCTACAACATGATACTGCCACCATCATGTTTCACAGTGGGGATGGTGTGATCAGGGTGATGTGCAGTGTTAGTTTTCTGCCACACATAGCATTTTGTTTTTAAGCAAAAAAGTTCAATTTTGATCATATCTGACCGGAGGATCTTCTTCAACATGTTTGCTGTGTCCCCCACATGGCTTTTGGCAAACTGAAATGGAACTTCTTATGGCTTTTTTTTCAACAATGTCTTTCTTCTTGCCACTCTTCCATAAATGTCAGATTTGTGGAGTGCACAACTAATAGTTGTCCTGTGAACAGATTCTCCCACCTGAGCTGTGGATCTCTGCAGCTCCTCCAGAGTTACCATGGGCCTCTTAGCTGCTTCTCTGATGAATGCTCTCCTTGCCCGGCTGGTCAGTTTAGGTGGACGGCCATGTCTTGGTAGGTTTGCAATTGTGCCATACTCTTTCCATTTTCAGATGATGGATTGAACAGTGTTCCGTGAGATTTTCAAAGCTTGGGATATTTTTTTTTTATAGCTTAACCCTACTTTAAACTTCCCCTCAACTTTATCCTTGACCTGTCTGGTGAGTTCATTGGCCTTCATTATATTGTTTGTTCGCCAAGGCTCTCTGACAAACCTCTGAGGGCTTCACAGAACAGCTGTATTTATACTGAGATTATATACACAGATGGACTCTATTTATTAATTAGGTGAATTCTGAAGGCAATTGGTATCAATAGATTTTAGTTAGGGGTATTAGAGTAAAGGGGGCTGAATACAAATGCACGCCACACTTTTCAGATATTTATTTGTAAAAAATTTGAAAACCATTTATTATTTTCCATCAACTTCACAATTATGTGCCACTTTGTGTTGGTCCATTACATAAAATCCCAATAAAATACATCTTTGTTTTTGGTTGTGTCATGATTAGGAGCATAATTTTCCTGTATTGTAGTTATGAAATTAGTAATTTTAAACAATACTATTTTTAAGATACAGGATCAATAAATATGAACACAGACTAACAATTGTTACATAAAAGCAAGAGAACTAATTAAAACACCCGCTAATGGCAGTGTTGTACTCTTTAAATGACACAGAAATTATAAAACTTCCCTGTAGAATCAATAACCAAGTAAATATGTCCATTAAACAGAACGTCTGTACTTCACAAATTCAACCGTTACTATACTGCGGGTAAGTAAGTGATCAATAATGTGAAATAAAATTAGGCGTTTGCTATGTCAATAGAATGGAAACTATAAAAGTTATAACGAAAAATTGAAGCTTAGAGAAAAATCTACCAGATGGTTATCGACTCGAGAGAAATAGTTATCCCAACTGTATATTATAATCAATAAATCAATATTTAAGATAACACAAATGAATATAAGGTAAAAATAAATACGACATAATTACCCTTTACAAAATGGCTACTGGTCTGAAATGAAGGTTACCAGAGTTTTAAAATGGCTGCCGTGGTTTCCAAGATGGCTTCTGCTTAAAGAGGGATTATGTCTTGCATCCTCAGAGTTTCAAAGTACAAGGTGTCGAGGAATCCTCATGAATGTGAAAATATGAGTTGATGAATGAAGTGTGTGTGTCTGAGTGTCCCTCCATAGTATCTCACAAAAGTGAGTACACCCCTCACAATTTTGTAAATATTTTCTTTTATCTTTTCATGTGACAACACTGAAGAAATGACGAAATGAAGAAATGAAGAAAGTGGATTATGGGACTCATTCAGTGCCACCATCCTATTCCCTTTTTGGGTCTGTTGGGTTATTCATCTGAACGTGGCCAAAGGTAATGCATCTACTTTTAATACCTGCTCTCTTTTTGAAAGCAATGATTTTTCATTTGAGACTGTGACCGACCTATTTACTTACTCATTTCATCTCTTTATTTAGCCATTTTTGATGCATCCCACTCCTGATGATTGGCTGAAATTGCCATGAAACGCGTAGAGTCCATACTCAGGGATGCCAAGTTAAGTTTGCTATAATCATGAATTTCTTTTATCATTTATAGTTATATTTATTAGGATAACCATGTTCACCTGCTCTGTATATCAATTAAATTTTTTAATTGTGATTGCTTGTACCAATTATGTCTATCCATTATATACATTAAATATGTCAACATGATTATTACTACAATTAATTATGCTTCTTTTTGCATGACCCATGTATTATATATTATGATACATTATATATACCTACTATTTAGTATTTGTAGTTAATTTATTGGATTGATTAGCAACTTTCTATGGGTATACAGATTTTCCCCGCAGGGACAGTGACAATTAATTAAATTTTAGGTATCCTAGACCATTTCAAACACATATCCATGCCTCAGTTAAAGTCCCATAATCCACTTTCTTAATTTCCTTTTATTAATACAGGGATGGAGGCATGCTTATGTTGCATTGGGGTCCAAACAGATTACGTGCTTTTTATTATACTGAAGAAATGACACTTTGCTACAATGTAAAGTAGCAGGGGTGTAACTATAGGGGGTGCAGCAGTCGCAACCGCAACTGGGCCCTGTGCTGCAGGGGGCCCATGCAGCCTCCTCTACATATGGCCAGCAGCAGCATAGGCAGCTAGGGGTACCAGTGCACCATGCACACGGGTGGCTGGAGGTGGAGAGTGACTAGCAGAGCTCCATGCTCGACTATCGCACTGGCTGCTCTTTAGTTGTGCATTCCCCGCATGACCTGTGTCCTCAGCCGGCTCCTCAGAGTACCCCTCTCCTGCTCCATGCATTGCCGCTCAGTCCGATGTCTGTTCTCCCCAGCCAGAGTCCCGCCCCCCCCCCCCCGAGTCCGGCCCACTCTGCACTGCATACTTCTCCTGGGTAAACAAACTTTAAGCACACAGATGCAGTGCAGCCCTATGAGAGCCGGCTCCCCGGAGGACACTGCAGGCTTGTCTGCCAGCAACCCTCCTCCCCCATCATACACAAATGATGAAAGGTCTTTCTGGGAGATATGCTGATCACCCGTCCAGCACACTGGATGGAGCCCAGGCCAACATGGATGAGTGCGCGGCCTGCAGCTTGGTCATGGTGAGTGAGAGGACCCCATCCCCCACACACCATTACTTACCCCCCCATCTCCCCCTGGGGACAGGGACCCCATCTCCCCCTAGGGACAGGGACCCTCATCTCCCCCTGGGGACAGGGACCCCCATCTCCCCTGGGGACAGGGACCCCTTCTCACCTGGGGGCAGTAACTTCATCTGCCCTGGAGAAAATGACCCCATCTCTTCTGGGGATGGGGACCCCATCCTGCCTAGGGACAGTCCCCCAATGGGGCACCTAAAAATTAAAAAAAAAACTAATTAAAAAAAAACTACTGATGCCAGTGGTGGAACTACAGGGCTCACAAAGGTCATACCTGTGACCACGCCCTGGAGTTCTACCGCCAGACTCGGAGGGAAGGGCCCTGGCTGGGGTTGAGGGGGGCCCTTCATGGTTTCTTGCATCGGGGCCCTGAAGGGTCTAGTTACGCCACTGTAAAGTAGTGAGTGTACAGCTTGTATAACAGTGTAAATTTGCTGTCCCCTCAAAATAACTTAACACACAGTCGTTAATGTCTAAACCACTGGCAACAAAAGTGAGTACACCCCTAAGTGAAAATGTCCAAATTGGGGAAATTTGCCATTTTCCCTCCCCGGTGTCAAAAAAAAGAATTGTTGCTCTACATAAAGATAGCCTAGGCCAGTGTTTCTCAACTCCAGTCCTCAAGGCACCCCAACAGGTCATGTTTTCAGGATTTCCCTCAGATGAAACGTCTGTGGTAATTACTAAGGCAGTGAAATTGATCAAATCACCTGTGCAAAATAATGGAAATCCTGAAAACATGACCTGTTGGGGCGCCTTGAGGACTGGAGTTGAGAAACACTGGCCTAGGCTATAAGAAGATTGCCAAAACCCCGAAACTGAGCTGCAGCACGGTGGCCAAGACCATACAGTGGTTTAACAGGACGGGTTCCACTCAGAACAGGCCTCACCATGATCGACCAAAGAGTTTGAGTGCACATGCTCAGCGTTATATCCAGAGGTTGTCTTTGGGAAATAGACATATGAGTGCTGCCAGCATTGCTGCAGAGGTTGAAGGGGTGGGGAGTCTACTTCACCATTCCCAGGAGGGCAATTTTAGGGTCTGTGGATATTTGTGTGCTGCATAAATAATGAACTTTTGAAAAATTGAGGTCCAGTAACAAAACTGATTAAGGCATCACCAATAACATATGAATCAAGGAGCACATGACTACAAAACATCTGGGACAACACACAATCATGATTCTATCCCAGAAATATAATTTTTGAGGTGTTTGATGTACTCTATGCAGGATAAATAATTGAGTAAATTTTTGTGTAGAAGAAAGAGAGATTCAAAAATGTATTCTGATACCAGGGTCCGTTGATCTTCATCTATAATACCAACATCTTGTCTCAATTGTCTACATTTCAGATGAAGCTTTGCACCAGGGGGGCCAACTTCTCCTATCAAACCCTTAAGACTACCATCATGAGAATCACGGATGAATTATATACCAATAAACGTTTCTTACAATTTGACTTGTATCTCTGCACAGACTCCTAGAGAAAAGCAGTAAAAAAAAATAAAAAATAAAAAAAATCACACAAGTAGGAATGAGCTTAGTGCTTATTCCAAATCTAAGTGTAGCGCTGGCTCCTGAAGAGCACGCGCTATATGTTTTGAAATGTAATGTTACCCTCAAAACTGCAGTTTGGTTTAGGTCTAATTGTTCTAAATTTTTGACCTCAGCATCAGTCTGACTGGACTGCAGGGTGTTCTGCCTGTCCATGGGGGGGGGGGCACTGTCACTTTTGGGAGGCATGAAACAGTCTAGTTGGGTGCATTAAGGTTACTCTCTTTTGGAATCAGGCCATTGGGAGTGTCGCTCTTGCTGTGCTTTCAGGGAGGGGGTACTTAAGGTACGGATGTCACGTGTTTCGGGGGTTCAGAGGTATGTTCTGAGTGCATGGTCCTGGTCCTCCTGACCAGCCCCCAGGACATCCATGGCCTGGGGTGCGGATCCACCCGACTTTACTAGCCCGAGGCGAGGAAACTGAAAGCAGGATTCGTAGATGGTCCGGTGCCATCTCGGTTGGTGGAGTTATCCAGGGGAGGACTGTTCGGGAGAAGGCCATGCAAGGGTTGGCTTCACAAGAGCCTGGACAAGCTGAAGGACCTAAATGAATCCAATCTCGTGCGGTATCGCCGGACTGGCTGCAAGATACTGGTACCACACGAGTGTTCTACAAGATTTCAAGTTTCCCTCACATGTTCTATAGGAAAGTCTGTAGCAGAGGCTTATTCCTGACTCAAGCACCCTGTTGGCTGCTGGGCTTGGTGAGAGAAGGACTATCCAATTAGGGTGAGGATCCAGTTGTGAATGGCTATTCTCTGGATTTATTCAAAGTGAGAGAATGTTTCATACTGAATTTAACAATAAGTGTACCTGGACTTTTCACCCAAACCCTCCGATCCTATGTTGGAGATTGTGTTGTTAACTACTTTTCGCAAATAAAAATCTCTTTAAGTGGATCTGTCGTCAGTCTCTGCAGTTTTTGGACCATCTACCTCGGGAAACCCCTAGATGCATACGAGGTGAAGAAGGTAACGGTAAGCCCAATAAATTCAGCCGCTCCTTCGGGAGTCAGTGCTACATAAGTCTGGACTGAAACTCACTGTTTGAGCAATCTTCCGAATGCCCTAAACGTGGGTTTGCACTTGACAGCTTATTGCTGTACATCGTTACTGAGGACGCAGCAGGTTCTAGCACCCGCCGTGTCCTAACCAATCACTGACATCACCCTTCCACCATGAATCCCCAGCCATGTAAGCAAATGGTCAGGGATCAGAAGGGTTACATCATTGCCTAAGTATGGCCATGGCTATATATGGGCAGTTAAGTCACCACTATTCCTACTTCTTCCCTTAAATAGCCAATAGCTTCTTCTCTTTTATAGCCAATGACAGCTTGGAGAGTTGTCATTCTGATAGTGGTACCTTTGGGATTGGTTGTGGGTGGCATCTGTTTTTTGTTTTTTCATCGGGCGTTAGATATTGTGATTGACAATGAATTTACAATGAGGGGCCTTTCTGGGAATTTTTTTTTTTTAATAAAGATCTCAAATGTTTAGGTGTCTATTTATGATTGCAACCTTTTTTTTTTACTAAATATGTAGGGGTACCCTTACTCATTCATACGGGGGGGGGGGGGTGGTGTCTGGGGGCAACATTATTATTAAAGGGGGCTTCCAGATTCCATTAAGCACCCCTGCCTGTAGATCTCCCCAACGACTGGCCAGGGTTTTGGGGAAGAGACCATTGTTTTCATCACTTTGGGGACAAGGTGCTTTGCCAGGGGAAGGTGGGTGACATAACGCCACCTGTCAAATGCCTTCTGAAGAGCAATCCAACACATACCACTCTTCAGAGGGCACTGTACCTGTGAGCACTGTGAACAAGGCCTTACACATTTAAAAAAAAAAAAATCACTGCTCAAATGGACAGAGTTCGGGTTCAGCATTAGAAAATCTTGCTGAATTCTGCTAAAACCAAGACAGTTTGGCTCATCACTACATATATGCAGGTAATATTTCTGGAAACGTTCTGAACACCAATGGGGTATGGAGTGCTTCCAGGTTGCCAGTTTGTTAGAAAGTGACATTTCATTTTTTTGACAGTTTTTATGACAGTTTTAGAAAATTATAGGTTGAAATGGAAAAGTAATTTGTAATAATATTATATTATATAATAGCTTGTTTTGGAATTACTCATGATATGGTAATTGTTTTAAGAAAATTGAGTTCTCCCTTAAAGTGACTGTAAAGTTACTGTATTAAAAAAAAAATGCTGATATTCAATCGACACTTCCAGGAGAAATGGATGCTGGAGTCCCGTTATGTGCTCCGTTGTTTCCTCTCTTAGCCCTTATATTATTGCAGGACAAAGGGACCGGTGTGACAATCCACAATGCACAGTAGGGGGCCACATATCCAGATGTATGCTGGATGTTGTGATCTTACAGAAAGCTTTGTTTTTTTAACCAAGAGAAGTTTGGCACAGCAGGTAGCAGGAGAGGTAAGTTTTAATTGCTTTCTTTGCAAGGAGGACTAAAAATAGCAAAAATAACTTTAAAGCACAACAGACTGAAAATGCTATTTAAAGTGATACTAAAGTCTCGTTTTTTTTTTCTTTAAAAATTACAAACATGTCATACTTACCTGCTGTGTACAGTGATTTTGCACAGAGCAGCCCAGATCCTCCTCTTTTTTGGGTCCCTCTTTGCTGCTCCTGGCCCCTCCCTCCTGTTGAGTGCCCCCACAGCAAGCAGCTTGCTATGGGGGCACCTGAGCCGAGTCACAGCTCCCCGTGTCCATTCAGACACGTTGCTCTGGGTCGGCCCTGCCCCCCCCCTCTCTCCTGACAGGCTAACTGAATTTCATAGATAGCAGCAGAAGCCAATAGCACTGCTTCTGTTTCTCAGCCAATCAGCAGGGAGAGTCCTGGACAGCTGAGGCACTCATGTACATCACTGGATAGAGATAGGGGTTCAGGTAAGTATTAGGGGGGCTGCTGCACACAGAAGATTTTTCATCTTAAAGCATAGAATGCATTAAGATAAAAAAAACCTTCTGACTTTTAGTGCCGGTTCACATCAGTGCAACTCTGTGAGATCGCATGTGATTCACACCGCACTGCAGTGCAAATCACATGCGATGACTGTGCGATGCGATTTCAGCCATACAGATAGTATGGCTGATACCGCAAAAAAATACACTTTTTTGAATTAAAAAATAAGACAATAGTAAAGTTAGCCCATTTTTATTTTTTTTTATATTGTTAATGTTACGCCGAGTAAATTCATACCCAACATGTCACGCTTAAAAGTTGCGCCCCATGGAATGCTGACAAACCTTTACCCTTAAAAATCTTTATAGGTGACATTTAAAAAATTTAAAGGTCTAGAATTATTGGTCTCGCTCTACCGATCGCGGCGATACCTCACATGTGTGGTTTGAACACCATTTTTATATGCGGCGTTACTCACGTATGCGTTTGCTTCTGTGCGCGAGCTCAGCGGGATGGGGCATGTTTAAAAACATTTTTTTTTCTTATTTATTTTACCTTTTATTTTTATTTTTTTACACTGTTTAAAAAAAAAATAAAAATTGTCACTTGTATTCCTATTACAAGGAATGTAAACATCCCCTGTAATATAAAAAAAAGCATGACGGGACCTCTTAGATCTGGAGTCAAAAAGACCTCAGATCTCATATTTACACTAAAATGCAATAAAAAATAAAAAGAAAAAAGAAATTGTCAATTAAAAGAATTTTTAAAAAAATGGCCCCCTTAGCTCTTGTACACACGGTCGGACATTCCGACAACAAAATCCGTCGGATTTTGTCTGACTGATTTTGTCTGAAACTGGTGTTGCCTACACATGGTCGGACAAAGTTGTCGGAAAATCCGATCGTTCGTAACGTGATGATGTTATTTCGTTACGACGGGACTACGTTCAGGCTAGTAGCCAATAGCTTTAGTCTAGGAATTTGATCTGAGCATGTGTGGCACTTTGTCTGATCGGAATTCTCTACACACAATTGGACAAAGTCCGATCGGATCATGTTGTCAGAAAGTTTTATAGTCCAGCTCTAAAACTTTGTCCGTCGGATATTCCGACGGAAACAGTCCAATGGAGCCCACACACAGTCGGATTATCCGACAACATGGTCCGATTGGACATTTTCCATCGGAATGTCCGACTGTGTGTACAAGGGCTAAGAGCTATGGGTGGAAGTGACTTTATGACATCACTTCCGCCCTGCAGTGTCAGTGGAGACGGACGGGGGCCATCTTCCCTCACTTGTCTCCATGCACAGCACTGAGAAGGATCCGATCACCTCCGCCACTGGCGACGGCTCCGGTAAGCAGTGGAGGGCACCAGTTTGTGGCGGGGGGGGCTCTCCCACCACTGATAAAAGTGAAATTGTGGCAAATCCTCCGCAGAGACAACTTTTATCGTGTACCGGACCGCCGACCGAAAACGGGGATGCCTATTGAAAAATATAGGGTACTGATATTTGACACCATTTCAACGGGCCGCGGGCACACATAAATGTAAGGTTTGGCATGTTGGGGTATCTATTTACTCGGTGTAACCTTGTCTCTTATATTTTACCAACTATTTGGGTAATTTATTGTGTTTGCTTGCCCTAAAATTCACATTAGGGTGTTTTTTACTGAAATTTTATATTTCCTAGACCTTTGTGGTAATACCTTGTCACCTTTGAAAATTGCAACAACCACTATTTTTAAGTGATTTTTTAAACATGTGTGCAAAAAAACACAAAAATGGCTCTGGCAGTGAAAGGGTTAAACTTTAGGGGAGCTGGACTGTGACCAGCAAGAGTGGAAAATGTCCTTGCATCAGTTGGAGTACACATCACCACATTGGTATGGGGGGGGGGGGGGGGTAGGGATAGTGCTCCATTGTTGGTATCGTTGGGATGAATTGTACCCCATGGTTGGTATCATTGGGAGGTGTAGTGCCTCATTGTTGGTATCATTGGGCAGAATAATGCCACATTGTTGGTATCATTGGGCGGAATAATGCCCCATTGTTGGTATCATTGGGATGAATAGTGCCCCAATGTTGGTGCCAATGGGATTAATGGTACCCAATTGTTGGTGTCAGTTGGTAGAAAAGTGTCCCTTGTTAGGGGTAGAATAGTGCTCCAAGGGCCAGTTAAAGGCAAGCAAAGGGCCACTTCTGTCCCCCAGGCTGCAGTTTGGAGACCACTGTACTAAGCAATAAAATATGAAGTGAGGTGGTACTATACTCAAATCAATACAAACACAATAGTGACTTAAAATAAGCAATAAATATTGTTAAAACAAATCAATACAATGCAGCGCTGAATAACTGATATAGTGCAAAAATGCTGTGAAATTAAAAAGTGCAGAAAAAATTAGTAGAAGAAGAAGATCAGAAATCGCCTGATTGATGAGTTTTCCTTATGATCCTTCCTATATGACTAGGGTTACATCGTTACATAGTAGGTGAGGTTGAAAAAAGACACAAGTCCATCAAGTCCAACCTATGTGAGTGATTATATGTCAGTATTACATTGTATATTCCTGTACGTTGCAGTCTTTCAGGTGCTTATCTAATAGTTTCTTGAAACTATCGATGCTCCCCACGGAGACCACCGCCTGGGGAAGGGAATGCCACATCCTTGCTGCTCTTGTGCCTTGTACACACGGTCGGACATTCCGACTACAAAATCCGTCTGATTTTTTCAGACGGATTTTGTCCCAAACTGGTGTTGCATACACACGGTCGGACAAAGTTGTCGGAAAATCCAATCGTTCGGGACGTGGTGAAGTTCGTTGGGTACGACGGGACTATGTAGGGGCCAGTAGCCAATAGCTTTGGTCTCGCAATTTGATCTGAGCATGCGTGGCACTTTGTCCGTCGGAATTCTCTACAAAGGATAGGAAAAAGTCTGATCAGATTTTTTTGTCGGAAAATTTTAGATCCTGCTCTCAAATGTTTTCCGTCGGAATTTCAGACGGAAAAAGTCCGATAGAGCCCACACACAAGGGCATTACAGTAAAAAACCCTCTATGTAGTTTAAGGTTAAACCTCTTTTCTTCTAATTTTAAAGAGTGGCCACGTGTCTTGTTAAACTCCTTTCTGTGAAAAAGTTTTATCCCTATTGTGAGGTCACCAGTACGGTATTTATAAATTGAAATCATGTCCCCTCTCAAGCGTCTCTTCTCCAGAGAGAATAAGTTCAGTACTCACAACCTTTCCTCATAACTAATATCCCCCAGACCCTTTATTAGCTTTGTTGCCCTTCTTTGTACTCACTCCATTTCCAGTACATCCTCCCTGAGGACTGGTGCCAAGAACTGCACAGCATACTCCAGGTGCGGCCGGACCAGAGTCTTGTAGAGCGGGAGAATTATCGTTTTATCTCTGGAGATGATCCCCTTTTTAATGCATGCCAATATTCTATTTGCTTTGTCTGGGTTGTCACCTCGTTCCTTTAAAACCAAACACATATTAATTACACAGGTTCTGTGGCTGATTAAGGTGGTAATCAAACTCACTTGGGGCCTTATCTGCATTAAATTAGCCTCAGAACCTGTGGAATTCATATGTGTTCGGGTGCAAAGGGACGAGGTGGCAACCCTATATATGACCCACACCTGTCATGGATCCACAGTAGCACTCCTCCACTCCTCCATGAATTGGAGAAATAACTAATATAGTGTGATACCATGTATTTAAACGTCTTTAAAAACATGTATAAGCTGCTTACATGATAAAGTGTGATCCCCAGTACTGAGTTAGTCCGCCTGCTGTTGTAAATAGGATCTCTGCGTCTTCGCTAAAGCTCTGGAGCCGGTGTGCGTTCCACTTGCCAATTACTGAGAACTGGAAGATCCGGACCCGGAAATTAAGAGGCGTAACCAGAAGTTACGCCACGAAGTACGTTTCGTCAAATGACGTTATCAGGAAGCCACAACCTGGGATGTATGACAGCGTTTTGGCCTAGGCCAGAAACAAGGAAGAAACTGAAATGTAAAAATAAAAAGTTTAAAATAAGTAAATAAAATATACCTTCCTATCCATTTACTAATGCTAGCAGCATAAGGATTGAAAATAATGACTGCTGATTGAGAGAGTTTAGTTCCAGTTTAGCAGAATGAGTAATTATCAGACTAATCAGATAGAGCATCTCTGTAACTTGCAGATTAGTAAAAAGGTGTAGAGTTGGAAGCAATAATGCAAAACAGGGTCAAAATGGCAAAAAAAAACACGACTACATTACAGATAAATGATAACTACACAGACATATGTAATTTGCACAATCATGATATCTTCACGACAATGCTTCTATGAGTTATTCAGGGTAATGTGGCTGCGTAACATAGTCTCTTTAATCACTTGCTTACTGGGCACTTATAACCCCTTCCTGCCCAGGCCATTATCCAGCTTTCAGTGCTCTCCCACTTTGAATGACAATTGCGTGGTCATGCAACACTGTAACCAAATTAAATTGTTATCATATTTTTTTTAGACAAATAGCACTTTCTTATGGTGGTATTTATTTAATCGTCACTGTTTTTTTTTTGTTTTTTTTTGCTAAACAAACAAGAAAAGACCGACAATTTGAAAAAAACAAAAATATATTTTGTTATAAAATCTTGCAAACACAGGCAATTTTTCTCTACTGATGGGCACCGATAGGCTGCATTAATGGGTACTGATAGGCGGCACTGATGGGCACTGACAGGTGACACTGATGAGGCGGCACTAGTGGGCACTGGTCAGGAGACACTGATGAGGCTGCACTAATGGGTGGCACAGATAGGCGGCACTGATGGGCACTGATTGGTGGCACCGTGGGCACTGATAGGTGGCACTGATGGGCATTGTTAGGCAGCACTGGTGGGCACTGATCAGGAGACACTGATGATGGGCACTGATTGGCAGCACTGATGGGCACTGATAGGTGGCACTGGTGGGCACTGATTAGCAGTACGGATGGGCACTGTTGGGCATGGAGTTGCAGTACTGGGGGGCACTTAGGGGACTGATGTCCCTCTAAAAGAAGCCGGTTAATGACTTTATTCTTTTCCTTGACGCTGACAGCATGAAGAAGAAAAACAGCCGGTAACTAGCTACTGCTCACTTCCAAGATCAGCTGTCAGCTGAGCGTGATCAAAGTCAGGCCAGGGTCAGTAATGGCAGGCAGATGGGCAGATAAGCATAAGGAGCAGGCAGAGACAAAATCCAAAGACAAGCCAGGGGTCATTACAGGAAGCGTTTAGGCAGTGTAAGAAGCAGATCAAGTCATTAACAGGGAGTCAACACAGGAAAAAATCAAATGGCAATGGCCCAAGGCCATAGTGCAGCTTAAAGTGGAGCTCCATCCAAAAGGGGAAGTTCTGCTTTAAGCATCCAGCCTCCTATGACACATTTGGCATGTCATTTTTTGGGGAGTTCTCCTCTCCCACTCCCTCCCTGCAATCTTCTGGGACATGTCACAGGTTCCATAAGATTGTCCAACCCTTGAGGAGGCGCAGCGTGACTCGTGCATACGTAATGCGCACCCAGTTGTGAAACCACAAGCTGTCACAGCTGGTTGCCCACATTTGTAAAGCCGGCACCGGGGAGAGGTAAGGGAGAGAACCGAGGGTTCGGGCGGTCGAATCACTGGTTTCTGGGACAGGTGAGTGTGTGTTTATTAAATAAACACAAAAAACACTGGAATTTCTCTTTAAATAGCCCACCTGGTGTTTGTGCGTGCTCGCGCACCCATTCATGCACCCCCGCATACACATGCTCACCTGTGAGTTGGCCACAGACTGATCTTCTGTGCACAGGAAACCTTTCCTGACAGATAAAACCCAGAATCTAAAAGCACCTACTCTAGGCTTCCCACTATGTATGGGCCCTCTAGCCACTTTCTGCTCAACCCTCTCCAGGGATTGGCTGGATCCCCATAAATATCTAGCTGCTGCAGAATGCACGGGGAAGCAATCAAACCAGCAGCCTTTAAAACACTGAGCCAACTAGAACAATCAACTGCTTCTCCACTGTTTACAGAGGAGCTAAACTAACCTTACCTAGCAACCTACGGTAACTGGGAGGGTGCCAAACCAGTGACAGCCAAGCGGAAAGACACCAAATCGTAGACAGGATCAGAATCAGGCAGAGGTTAGCAAAGGGTGGACAATGAAGTGCAAATTCTCTGGGCAGGAGCATGGTCAATAGACCAAGCATAGAGCAGGAGCGAAGATAGACAGTAATCCGAAAGCAGGTCAAGTGGAAGCCGGGTAACTAACAGGATCAGAATGAGTAGTAGGATCACAGGAGGAAGACTGAGGATTATTCAGCAAGGGGCTTGTGCTGAGTTCAGGTTTAAATTGCCCACTTGGAGGCTGTGGACATGCTTGGGTGTCCACCTTTTCTTTTCAAGCCAACCCCGAACACTTTAGCAAACTGGGACACATTCTGGTGCCCCAAAGAGAGTAGTAATGCGGTGTGAATATTGTGCCATAGCGAACAGTGGGTTTAACCAACATGCTGACATCATTGCTCTGCCCCCCCCCCCCCCAGTGATGCCGAACCTGCCCCCAGACAGCCACTCTTGCTCTTGGAGAGCAATAGATTTGTGTGTGATTATCTTGGTTACTTGGGGAGCCACAGTCCAGTCTGAATAATGTGTTCGGGTTTCAGTACACTTGAAACCCAGACACATGATTCAAAACCCGGACTGTCCTGGTGAATCCCGAACATGTGGCAACCCTAGGACATGCGCGCTTTCACATCCCCATACATGTGCATAATGATTTACATGCACATTAGTCTGACAGCTGATAAAAATTTTCCTGACAACCAACAGGGGTTTTAAGCCTTCTCTACTCTTTTGAAAACAAATAATAAATGTGGCTTTACATACACTTGTATTTTGGGCTAATTACCCTTTATTGAATCTGCGTTGGTTAATTGGTGTTTTTTTAGTTTCTCTAATTAACACTTACAAATGTACTTCCTGCAAAAAAAAAAAAAAAAGCAAATACATTTTCAACAATTTCACTTGTGTCTTTTACATCTTTTGAGGACATGATTTCAAACTCCCCGAACAAGTGATGAATTAAGATAAAATAAAACCCTTTTTTACATCTAAGTAGCAAGCAATTTGTAAAATGTCACACACATATATTTAGTTACACATTCAAGCAATCTTTTAACTTTAATGCGCAGTAATCTTGTCTAAAATTCTGTATGCAATTGATCTGGAAAAATCATTTACAGTAAGCATGTCTGGAAATTGTGTGAATGTATTTTTTTTTTTTTTTTTTTACTCAATACATGGTATAAAATGTAACTATTAAATTGAATTTGTAAATTGCATCTGTCTCAAACTCCTGCTGAGTAATTGGAACTATTATTACCTAGAAACACGGTGAAGACCATTTAATAAATGTATGCTTAATGTATCTGAAAGCTTTCTAGAGCTTTTAAAGGGCAGGCAAACAGTTCCAATCCATTAACCAAAATTAGTATTTCCTGAAAATCCCAGTCGTTTTATATATGAATATGATATAGCTAAGAATAAATATTGCTTACATTTTTTATACTGCAATGTGATTTAAAGTACACCTGTCATGAGAGAATTATGTAGGCTGCATATTCTGACCTCTCCTTAAGCTAGTGATTATTATTATTATTAAAATTATTATTATTATTATTATTATTGTTGTTTGAATGGTACGATTCTTAAAAATTATGAAAAATGTGATATTAAAGTAAATTTTTTTCTTTGATAATAACAAACATGTTATACTTACAGTATGGACAGGAAGGTTTTGGTGGGATTTTTAAAGGTGCCAGCAAACAATAAATACAAATACTAAAGTATATAAAAAATAAAGTTTGTATTATTACATACACATAATTAAAAGGTTTGCTTTTGGTATACTTATGGATGGAAACATCTTGTCTTCAGAAATGTTTGACACAAGGTGACAATTAGGAGAAAATCCCGACATGTTTCGCCATCCTGATCTTCTTCAGGGGATATATTAAAGACAAAAGATGTAGCACCGCATCCAGTCTCTTCTGCCTGCAGCTGGATATCAAATACAGGGCAGCAATCACTGGATGACATACGTAAAGGCTAATGAGTGCCCAACAGACCAGGAGAAAAAGTTGTTGAAATGCAGATAAGCCAAGGGTGCCAAATGAAAATGTAATCTTAATTATCATGTTGTAAAGACAAACAATAGAGATGCTTGTATGAAGCAGTTGCTGAGCTTACTCACACTTGGATTTCTGACCAAGAATTACTTACCTGTTCTGTGAAATGGTTTTGCACAGAGCAGCCCAGAACCTCCTCTTCTCGGATTCCTCTTTGGAGCTCCTAGCCCCTCTCTCCTGTCGAGTGCACCCCAGCTGAGCCACAGCTCTGTGTCCATTCAGACATGGAGCCGCAGTTCGGCCCCACCACCTCTCCAGGGCCAGACTGGCCTACCGGGATACTGGGACATTTCACGGTAGACTGCCTGCCCTGGGGCCGCTTTGGATCTATGCCGTGGCTGCAGGGCAGCACTCCCCTCCCTCTTTCTCACTCACAGAGGGAGACCGCTGTGTCACGGAGCTGTGAAATGTTCGACTACACTATGACAAAGGTCCTGCCCCCCTCCTAGACCAGCCCGTGTTATAGATGCAGTGTTCTGTCTATCACACAAGCTGGTCTAGGAGGAGGAGGGGACTTTTGTCACAGCACAGCTGAACATGATTTCACACTCAGCTCAATGACACAGGCTGCAATGATGGTGAGGCTCTCATGAGGGCACAATGAGGCTACAATGAGGACACAGTAAGGCTGCAATGAGGTCACAGTGAGGCTGAAATGAGGGCACGGTGAGGCTGAAATGAGGGCACAGTGAGGCTGCAATCAGGGCACAGTGAGGCGGCAATGATGGGCACAGTAAGGCGGCAATGATGGGCACAGTAAGGCTGCAATGAGATCACAGTAAGGCTGCAATGAGGGCACAGTAAGGCTGCAATGAGGCAACAGTAAGGTGGAAAATAGATGGGCACGGTGAGGCTGCAATGAGGGCATGGTGAGGCTGCAATGAGGGCACAGTAAGGCGGCATTTATGTTCACAGTAAGACTGCAATGATGGACACAGTAAGGCTGCAATGAGGGCACGGTGAGGCTGCAATGAGGGCACAGTAAGGCTGCAATGAGGGCACAGTAAGGCTGCAATGAGGGCACGGTGAGGCTGCAATGAGGGCACAGTAAGGCTGCAATGAGGGCACGGTGAGGCTGCAATGAGGGCACAGTAATGCGGCAATGAGATGGGCAAGGTTAGGCTGCAATGAGATGGGCAAGGTTAGGCTGCAATGAGGGCATGGTGTGGCTGCAGTGAGGGCACAGTAAGGAGGCAATGATGGGCACAGTAAGGCGGCAATGATGGGCACAGTAAGGCAGCAATGATGGGCACGGTGAGGCTGCAATGAGGGCACAGTAAGGCTGCAATGAGGGCACGGTGAGGCTGCAATGAGGGCACAGTAAGGCATCAATGAGATGGGCACATTGAGACTGCAATGAGGGCATGGGGAGGCTGCAATGAGGGCACAGTAAGGCGCCAATGATGGGCACAGTAAGGCGGCAATGATTGGCAAAGTTAGGCTGCAGTGAGGGCATGGTAAGGCTTCAATGATGGGCATATTAAGGCTGCAATGAGGGCATGGTAAGGAGGCAATGATGGGCATGGAAAGGCGAAAATGATGGGCACGGTGAGGTGACAATGATGGGCATGTGAGGCTGTAATGATGGGCATGTGAGGCTGCAATGATGGGCACGCTGAGGCTGCAATAATGGGAAAGGTAGCAATGATGGGCATGGACTGGCACAGAGGCTGCATTGATGGTCACGGTGAGGCTGCATTTTATGGGCACTGGTGAGGCTGCACTGATCTCTTGTATCATGTCCGCAGTCTCCGACCATCTCTTGTACTATGTGTGCAGTCTCTGACCATCTCCTGTATCATGTCTGCATTCTCTTAACATCTTTAGTATCATGCCCTCAGTCTCTAAAAAAAAAATAATAATAATAATAATATCATACAATCCCATATACCCAATTCTATACCCACAGTTGATCCAGAGGAAGGCAAAAAAAACAGAAGAGCATGATCCAATTTGCTAAAGCAGGGGAAACAATTCCTTCCTGATCCCCCGAGAGGCAATCTGATTTTCCCCGGATCAACTTTACCTATAAATGTTAGTGCCCAGTTATATTATGTACACTTAGGAAATAATCCAGGCGTTTCTTAAAGCAATCTACTGAGCTGGCCAGAACCACCTCTGCAGGGACACATTTTCACAGCTCTTACTGTGAAGAAACCTTTACGTATTTGGAGATGAAATCTCTTTTCCTCTAGACGTAAAGTGTGCCCCCTTGTCCTCTTTGTTGACTGTAAAGTGAATAACTCAACACCAAGTTCACTATATGGACCCTTTATATATTTGTAAATGTTGATCATATCCCCCCTTAATCTCCTCTTATCAAGAGTGAATAAATTAAATTCCTCTAATCTTTCCTCATAGCTGAGCTCCTCCATGCCTCTTATCAGTTTGGTTTCCCTTCTCTGCACTTTCTCCAGTTCCCCAATATCCTTTTTGAGAACTGGTGCCCAAAACTGAATTGCATATTCCAGATGAGGTCTTACTAATGATTTGTACAGGGGCAAAATGGTATCTCTCTCTCTCTGGAGTCCATACCTCTCTTAATACAAGAAAGAACTTTGCTCACTTTGGAAACTGCAGCTTGGCATTGCATGCTATTATTAAGCTTATGATCTACCAAAACCCCCAGATCCTTCTCCACTATGGACACTCCCAGTTGTACTCACCCTAGCATGTATGATGCATGCATATTCTTAGCCCCCAAGTGCATAACTTTACATTTCTCAACATTAAACCTCATCTGCCACATAGTTGCCCAATTAGACAGAGCATTGAGGCCGGCTTGTAAATTGCAGACATCCTGTAAGGACGTTATTCCACTGCATAGCTTGGTGTCATCTGTAAAGACGGAAATGTTACTTTTGATCCCAGACCCAATATCATTTATAAAGATATTAAAAAGTAAGGGTCCCAACACTGAACCTTAGGGTACACCACTGATAACCTTAGACCATTCAGAGTAATGCCACGTACACATGATCAGACTATCCGGCGGACTTAGTCTGGCGGACAAACCGCCGGAAAGTCCGCTGGACTTTCCGAACGAGCGGACCTGCCCACACACAACCGGACTATGGCGGGAGTCCGCCATAATTTTGAAATGAAGGGACTTACTCACACGACCCCCCAAGACAGAAGAAGACCCCCGTGCACCCCCGGAGCTGTGCAATAAATTATTTTAAAACCTTGTGTTGTGTTTTATTTAAATTTTTTTCACCAGGTGATACTCATTCACATAGGGTGGTGGGCCAGTATCTGGAGGCCCCCTTATTAAAGGGGGCTCCTGGATTCCGACAAGCCCCCACCCGCAGACCCCGACAACCAATGGCCAGGGTTGTCGGGAAGAGGCTATCTTCCTGGTCTGATGTAGGGATGAGCTTCGAGTTCGAGTCGAACTCATGTTCTACTCGAACATTGCCTGTTCGCCTGTTCAGCGAACAGTGAACAATTTGGGCTGTTCGCAGCAAATTCGAAAAGCCGGAACACCCTATACAAGTCTATAGGAGAAATCTAAAGTGCTAATTTTAAAGGGTAATATGCAGGTTACTGTCCTAAAAAGTGTTTGGGGACCCGGGTCCTGCCCCAGGGGACATGGATCAATGCAAAAAAAAGTTTTAAAAACGGCCGTTTTTTCAGGAGCAGTGATTTTAATAATGATTAAAGTGAAACAATAAAAGTGTAATATTCCTTTAAATTTCGTAGCTGGGGGGTATCTATAGTATGCCTGTGAAGTCGCTCTAAATCTAAGGGGTGGATCTGAAAGGAGTGGAAGCTCTGCTGATTTTATCAACCAATCATGTGCAAGCTAAAATGCTGTTTTTTATTTTCCTTGCATGTCCCCCTCGGATCTACAGGGACTTTACTTCCAAGTGCACTTTCAGTGCACTTTCAAGTGCACATGCAGTGCAAAGTGGATTTTTCTTTAGTAAATAACCCCTTATTTGTCTCCCTGCAAGCAATTATGTTCTCTATAAAGGTTATGCCTCTTACCGGGAGCATAAAGTCCCCTCACATTGAGGGAAATTAGGTTTGTCGTGGCCATTGGACCCATCGGGGAGACTCGTGGTAAATAAACAACCAAGGTATCTGAGGTGGAGGCAGGGAAAGGAATAGGGTCGGTAAAGCAGGAAGAAGAAAAGGGCAGAAAAGGGAAACAAGAGAGCATAGAACAAGAACAGTGAAGGTCAATTGAGAAACATTAACTGACATACATGTCCATAGTATGCACACAAAGTCTTGCGGTGCATAGACAAGGCAAGCGCAGGGCCCGACAATAGGGCCAAATGGGGCACCATGAGAGGGATAATGCAGCCCCGGATCTCAGAACACACATACCAAACTAGTGCGTGCACCATCTGAGTGCTCCGGTGCTGGCACTAAATAGGGATAACCGAACGGTTCGCGGTCCGCTCGATTGGCGGACTATTGCCGCCGTTCGCCCGGCGGACTTCCGTGTTTACTGTGTAAAAGAACTTTGACCTATGATGGCACATCCATCATCGGGTACAGGACAGCCAATTGAGACATTACAGCACATGGACACTTGGACATTCCCCCTAACTTATAAATAGACCCGATCCAGCGGCCATTTTACATTCTTTCGTATGTCACTATAGGGAGAGGTTGCTGTGTGGAGCAGGGAGAGACTGCAGTGACCCAAATCGCTAGCTATTAGGTCAACAAAAGTTATTTTAAGGACTGGTATCATGGTATAGGTGTTAGGTGTAGTTCAGGATATAGGTTTGAGGCACTGCTGTGCTAGTGATTGTTGCAGCAGCCTGTCTTTTGTCAGTGTAGAGAGAGGGCCAGGACGCTGTGTGCAGCAGGGAGCAGTCAGTTTAATCATTAGCTGTTACTATTAGGTCCACAAAAGTCCTTTTCAGGACTGGTATGGTAAAGTAGTACAGGATATAGTTTTGAGTGCTATTCAAGTTATTGTTCCAGCAGCCTGTGTTTTGTCAGTTTAAATAGGGACAGGCAGGAAGCTGTGTGTGGCAGTGAGGGACAGTCAGTTTAATTAGTAGCTGTTACTATTAGGTCCATAAAGGTTCTTTTCAGGACTGGTATGGTAATAGGCTTGTACACGTATAATATTCTTTCTTCCAAATATATAAAGATATATAGGTCCACAATATATAAGGTTGAGGTGCACTACTGCTGACTGCTGCCCTATACTGCAGCAGTCCTTTATCAGTATAGAGACTGAGGTACAGTCTGCTAATCATTCACAACCTACTAGTTCCACAAAGGTCCTTATAAGGACTGGTAAGGTATAGGGTACTACAGTACATAGGGTTGAGTGAGGTACAGTCTGCTATTCCTTAAGGACTGGTATAGGTCCACAATATATAGGGTTGAGGTGCACTACTGCTGACTGCTGCCCTATACTGCAGCAGTCCTTTATCAGTATAGGGACTGAGGTACAGTCTGCTAATCATTCACAACCTACTAGTTCCACAAAGGTCCTTATAAGGACTGGTAAGGTATAGGGTACTACAGTACATAGGGTTGAGTGAGGTACAGGCTTCTATTCCTTAAGGACTGATATAGGTCCACAATATATAGGGTTGAGGTGCACTACTGCTGACTGCTGCCCTATACTGCAGCAGTCCTTTATCAGTATAGGGACTGAGGTACAGTCTGCTAATCATTCACAACCTACTAGTTCCACAAAGGTCCTTATAAGGACTGGTAAGGTATAGGGTACTACAGTACATAGGGTTGAGTGAGGTACAGTCTGCTATTCCTTAAGGACTGGTATAGGTCCACAATATATAGGGTTGAGGTGCACTACTGCTGACTGCTGCCCTATACTGCAGCAGTCCTTTATCAGTATAGGGACTGAGGTACAGTCTGCTAATCATTCACAACCTACTAGTTCCACAAAGGTCCTTATAAGGACTGGTAAGGTATAGGGTACTACAGTACATAGGGTTGAGTGAGGTACAGTCTGCTATTCCTTAAGGACTTGTATAGGTCCACAATATATAGGGTTGAGGTGCACTACTGCTGACTGCTGCCCTATACTGCAGCAGTCCTTTATCAGTATAGGGACTGAGAGTTTTGTCACAGGGTCATTTAAAAAATGACAGGCAGAGGAAGAGGCAGGCCCTTCCGCAGGGGTGGTAGGGGTAGGGCAGGAGCAACAGGCTTGAGCCAAAGTGGGAAGTTGCAGAAGGTGCGTTCAATTACTTTAAAGGACGCACCAGACTTGGTTGAGTGGCTCACTCAGCCTTACTCTTCTGCACCCTCCTCATCCTCTCGATCTGCACCCTCTTCTTCACTCTCTGCTATGTGCACCCCCAAAGACACTACCACCAACAACACCACCACCACCACCACCACATACCTTCCGCTTGAGTCACAGGAATTATTTTCCAATCCATATCAAGACATTTCTGATGCGCAGCCACTCTTGGCATTGGATCAGGAAGAGGAGGTAGCAAGAACCGCCACTCAGCAGTCTGACGACAGTACCCAGATCAGCCCAAGGAGGAGGTTGGTCCCCGGTGTTGCTGCCTACTCGAGATCTCTACTTATAGCGGTGGGGAAGGTGACGTAGATGATGACGTGTCTAGTGATGTCACGTGGGTGCCCACAAGAGAGGAAGAGGAGGGGAGTTCAGAGGGAGATATGGACCAGCAGATAGGGAGGAGAAGCAGGAATATCTTACATTGCACAGGAGGGACAAAGCAGACTGCTAATGTATCAGGAGCGAGTCATCGACCATGTACGGTCACATCTGGCGCTCCCAGGATGCCGGCACATGGCTCCGCAGTGTGGGATTTTTTTAACGTGTCCGCTGCTGACAATAGCGTTGCCATCTGCAATCTTTGCAGTCAACGCATTAGTCGCGGTAAGCCCAACACTCACCTAGGGACGACCGCCTTAAGAAGGCACATGAGCAGCCATCACCGAGCCCAGTGGGAGCAACGGAACACACAAAGCCACACTCCAGGCTCTCACCGTCCAGCCTCGTCTTCTACTTCTCCTTCTCCTCTATCCTCACAATTGTCCTCCACTCCACCTTCCATCACGCCAAGCTTACGTTTTTCTGCAAAAAGGCAGGCTTCCATGGGCCTAATGTTCGAGCGTAAAAAAATGATGACGCCGGATAACCCTCTTGCTCAACGGTTGACGGCTGGCTTGTCAGAACTGATAGCCCGCCAACTACTGCCATATAAACTGGTGGACTCGGAGGCCTTTTGAAAATTTGTGGCCATTGGAACACCACAATGGAAGGTCCCAGGAAGGAAGTATTTCTCAGAGAAGGGCATCCCAGAGCTATATGGCCATGTTCAGCGGCAAGTGAATGTATCTCTGGCACACAGTGTCGGTGCCAAGATACATCTGACCACAGACACGTGGTCTAGCAAACACGGGCAGGGAAGGTATATCACTTTTACTGCCCACTGGGTGAACCTTCTGATGGCCGTCAAGCATGTAACCCGTGGCACCCGTGTAGATTTGGTTTTACCGCCACGGATTGCATGCAGGCCTGGCTCTTCTTCTCCTCCTCCTACTCCATCCTCCTCCCTCTTCTCCTCCTTTTCCGCTGCTAGCGTCTCTTCCGCTGTGCCTCCCAAGCTCCCCAGAACCTATTCGACATGCCAGGTGAGACGTTGTCATGCCATGCTGTGTCTGTTGTGCCTGGAAGCCAAGAGCCACACTGGCCCGGCACTCCTTTTAGCTTTGCGTTCACAGGCAGATCAGTGGCTAACACCGCTCAATTTGACAGTTGGTAAAGTGGTGTGTGACAACGGTGCCAATCTGCTTAGCGCATTGAAACAGGGCAAAATTACGCACGTGCCATGCATGGCACACGTCTTAAACTTGGTCGTGCAGCGATACGTTGTCAAATACCCTGGGGTCCAGGACATCTTGCGGCCGCCAAGTAAAATCTCGGCCCATTTCAGAAGATCTTACACGGCCATGGCTCGCCTTGCTGACATTCAGCACCGACACAATCTGCCGGTCAGACGTCTTATTTGCGATTGCCCGACGCGATGGAACTCAACCTTCTATATGCTTGATAGGCTGCTCCAGCAGAAGCCTGCAGTTAATGTCTACCTGTATGAACTCTGCGGCAGAACAGGTTCTGGGGAGCTGGGTTTTTTTTCACCGCGCCAGTGGCTGCTCATGCGCGACGCATGCAGACTTCTGCGGCCATTTGAGGAGATCACCAAACTGGTCAGTCGCAGCCATGGCGCCATCAGTGACATGGTACCTTATGCCTTCTTTATGGAGCGTGCATTGCGTCGTGTCATTGATCAAGCTGTGGAGGAGCGGGAAGATGAGGAAGTCGCAATGCTGGATGAATTCCCAGGGGGGGCTACTCTACCTAAGACAAGTGAACAACAGCAGTCTGAAGAGGAGTCAGAGGAGGATGGTGCCGGGGCGGATGAGGAGGAGCAAGAAGAGCATGCTTTAAACCTTTCTGGGATCCCTGTTGTTGTGCGTGGATGGGGAGAGGAGAATGAAGAGGATGACATTATCCTGGATGATGAGCAGGAGACAGGCCACCACACCGCTTCCAGTTTAGTGCAAATGGGGGCCTTCATGCTCCAGTGTTTTAATAGGGACCCCGTATAAAAAGCATAAGGGTCAAGGACCAGTACTGGGTGGCAACGTACTTAGACCCCCGGTACAAACACAAAATGGCGGAAATGTTACCGCTGTCACAGAGGGCTGTCAGAATGGAGCACTTCCAGGCCTTGCTTCGAGAAATTCTGCTTTTGTGTGCGCTGGCAGAGGAGCAATTCCCACTCCCAGAGAAGGAGTTGCGGGTACCAATCCAACAGCGCCTGCAAGAAGAGGCCGGTTTGAAGATGTGTTGGTGACTTCTGATATGAGGTCATTCTTTCAGCCGACCCATCGATAGGTGTCATCCGGATCCAGCATCAGGGAACGCCTAGACCGCCAGGTGTCCGACTACATCGGGTTAACGGCCGATATGGACGCTCTGAGGAGTGATGAACCCCTGGACTACTGGGTGGGCAGGCTTGACCTCTGGCCAGAGCTTGCCCAATTTGCAATCAAACTGTTGGCTTGCCCCTCATCCAGTGTCCTGTCCGAAAGGACGTTCAGCGCAGCAGGGGGGATCGTGAGCGATAAGCGTACCCGCCTAGCTCACGACAGTGTTAACTACCTCACATTTCTAAAAATGAATGAGGCATGGATCTCGGAGGAATTCAACACATGTGACCAGTAGACCATGTATATGTCTATAAACAAATTTTTTATTCGAGCACACAGACCTTTCTTCATTTGGCTATCTTCCTTGTCCAAAAAAAGCACACCGTACTATATGCCCGTACCCTCCTGTTTGAAGAGGTTGAGCGGTGTCATATTTCTACTGGGGCTGCTTATTATGAGGGGCTCCCACCATCCCTGTGCTGTGCTGACTTCCTCCTAGGACTGCTTATTATGAGGGGCTCCCACCATCCCTGTGCTGTGCTGACTTCCTCCTGGGGCTGTACCTCTGCTGTGCATATTATGAGGGGCTCCCACCATCCCTGTGCTATGCTCATTAAGAGGGGCTCCCACCATCCCTGTGCTATGCTCATTATGAGGGGCTCCCACCATCCCTGTGCTATGCTCATTATGAGGGGCTACCACCATCCCTGTGCTATGCTGACATCCTCCTGGGGCTGCTTATTATGAGGGGCTCCCACCATCCCTGTGCTGTGCTGACTTCCTCCTGGGGCTGTACCTCAGCTGTGCATATTATGAGGGGCTCCCACCATCCCTGTGCTATGCTCATTATGAGGGGCTCCCACCATCCCTGTGCTATGCTGACTTCCTCCTGGGCCTGCTTACGGTGCAGGTGTCAGTGCTGTATATCACGGTGCTGGTGTCAGTGCTGTATATCACGGTGCTGGTGTCAGTGCTTTATGTCACGCTGCTGATGTCAGTGCTCTCTATCACGGTGCTGGTGTCAGATCACTCTATCACGGTACAGGTGTCATTGCTGTATGTCACGCTGCTGATGTCAGTGCTCTCTATCATGGTGCTGGTGTCAGTGCTGTATATCACGGTGCTGGTGTCAGTGCTTTATGTCACGCTGCTGATGTCAGTGCTCTCTATCACGGTGCTGGTGTCAGATCACTCTATCACGGTGCAGGTGTCATTGCTGTATGTCACGCTGCTGATGTCAGTGCTCTCTATCACGGTGCTGGTGTCAGTGCTGTATATCACGGTGCTGGTGTCAGTGCTTTATGTCACGCTGCTGATGTCAGTGCTCTCTATCACGGTGCTGGTGTCAGATCACTCTATCACGGTGCAGGTGTCATTGCTGTATGTCACGCTGCTGATGTCAGTGCTCTCTATCACGGTGCTGGTGTCAGATCACTCTATCACGGTGCAGGTGTCATTGCTGCATGTCACGCTGCTGGTGATCATCTCCTGCACCCTCTTCTTTGCCTACCCTGACCTTCCCTCTCCTCCATTGCCTTCATGCGCTCCACAGTCTTGAATTGTCACAATTTCACATATAAAAAAAGAATGCTTGTAGTTGTCGATCCCAGATTCACCTTATACATGTGTTATGTCATTGGCCATGTGGTGGGACTATGTTTGCATAGCTAGTAATTATTTTGTGGCTGCAAATTTGACCTGTAGGTTTGCAAAGTTCGCTTCCCATTGAAGTCAATGGGGCCCGCCGCGAACGTCAGAAGTTCGTCTATAATTAGCAATAAACATAAAACAATTCTGCAATATTAAACGATAGTTGCAGGTAAAGACACTAAAGTGTGTATCTTACAATTAGCAGTAAAAAGGCACAATCAGGTCACTGACAAGCAGTGAGTAAATTGTCCAACTGAACAGAAATGACAGCAGGAGTAAACACAACAATCAGAGTGCTTGCTTGCGGTATTCAGAGGTGGAAACCCCACGCCAGGGTATCACATCCATGGTACAGGGGGTTAGCCTATTTGTGGCGTAGAGCTCGGTGTGGCAGAGCAGTGTTTCTGTGCCACTTTCTGTCAGTGCACTTCAGATGTATTAGAAAATGTTGGAATGGCATCCTGCCAGCCAGGAAGTTCCAGAGGCTCGATTCTGAGATCCCTGCCGAACTTGTCTAAGTCTTCAGGGAAGCGGAGAATAGCCGTTTTACCATCTCTGTTTGCTATGAGGGCAGCCAGGAACCCGCATTGGAAGTTAATAGAAGCAGAGCTAAAATTATCTTTAGGCGTTTAAGTGCCCTCTGGCGTTCCAGGGCTTCCCTAGTCAGGGAAGAACAAACGGGTAACTCCACCAAATTCAAGGGTGGCAGCTTCCCTCACCTTCCACATTTTCTTCAAAATAATGGACCCTGCAGATGATATCCCTTGGGGTGTCCGAAGACAATTTGTGGGGTCAGAGAGCCCGGTGAAGTCTGTTCAGCTTCAAAGGGTGATTTTCCAGATTGTCCAGTTAATCGTTGAAGATGCCGTGGACCAAGGCGGGTAGGTCATCATCCCTTGTTGCCTCTGGCAGTCCTCTGATCCATATGTTGTTCTGCCTGTTGCAGTTCTCCTAGTCTTCGATTTTGTAGAAAGCCATTCTGTGGGCTATGGAGAGGTTGTAGGTGGTAGCCTGCAGGTCTCTAATGGCTGCCATGTGTCTATCAAGTCGCTGTTCTGATTCCTCCACTCATTCCAGCACTTGAGCTAGATCGGATGGGACCTCTGAGACTTCCTTTTTAATGGCTCTCTCAAGGCTGAGTAGCATGGAGGCCAGGTCTGACTTGGGGGGCAGACTGCTCACTAGCTCTGCAACTCCTGAGTATCTGGGCGGGCTCCTATCCCCGTCTGATCCGACAGAGGATACTGGGGACTAGACATGGGTGCTGTCAATAAATTTGTTTTGTTCTGTTCCGTTACGGTTCGTATTAAAATTAATTCGTACTTCGTATTTCGTGTCCGAAAATTCAATTTCAATTTGTACGAAATACGAATTGACATTAGGTTCATTAACTTGTACGAACGTTCGTTACGATGAATTTAAAGGCAAAAATATACCTCAATATGACAGTCGATGCTGATGGAAGTTTGGTTTTTATCCGAAATACGAAATTCCGTTGAAGAATTTCCTATCCGAAATACAAATGTCAGGTCACCTGAGACCAAGTGACAGATGCACTCCATAGGAGTCGGAAGTGCACCGCTAGGTAGTGGACCTTAGGACTGACTGCTGCAGATTGTACCCAGGGAGATTCAGGACATGGGTCTACTGGATCACTAACACAGATCCCGGTAGGAGCTAGAGCATAGATTCCCCAGGGAGCAGAGTCTAAGAGCCAGCGGGTGTTCACCAGAGCCTCCAGTGGTGAGGATGGACTTCGCTGCAGTCTGGCTCCAGGTCGCAGCCCCCAGGGTCTCACAGCTCACACTCACAGTAGACTACAGGAGAAGGAAGCAGCAGGCTGGAACAACAAAGTACACGCCAAAGGTTCAGGGTCACAGGCAGACAGGGATGGTTAGGGACTTGCCAAAAGGTCAAGGTCACAAGCAGACAGGAATCGTTGAGAACACGCCAAGGTCAGTAACAGAGACAAACGAAGAGCACACGGCAAGCAGGAAACACAAAGCCAAACACACAATGAATACACAATGGTTGATCAGCAACTCTGGCTTGCAGTGCACAGGTTAATATAGGGTTCCCTGATAGGGCCTGGGGTGGAGCCATGCTTAGAGGAGAGGTTATAAAAACCACCAGGTGGAAGTGGCTGGCCTCTAGTCTGAACACATGAGGAGAGATAAGCAGAGGAAGATTACTGCATAACCATGACAACGAATTTTCGTTAGATGAGGGGCTCCCACCATCCCTGTGCTGTGCTGACTTCCTCCTGGGGATTCGTAAACAAAAGTTCGTATTTCGTACAAAATTCGGACGCATGACAATTCGTATTTCGGATCCTCCCAAATGTACGAATTTAGGGAAATTTCCCTAAATTCGTACGAATTTGAGATTCGTACGAAACTAATCACACATGTCTACGGGGGACCAGCGCCTGGAATCAGGCCTATGATGGGAGGCCAAGCCAGTGCCTGCACCACGCGGTGAGCAGCCTAGGCCGTCCGTCTCAGTGAAGTCCTCCGTTTCCGTGGCTAGGAAGCGCTTGATGGAGCCCGTGGAAGTTTTTTTTTAGGCAGGGTCTTACCCATTCTCTTTCCCATACTGGCCATACGAGGTAGGTTGCGATTTATTGCGATAAAGGCTGTTATAACGAGTGCCAGTGCCGGAAGCTCACAGGAGAAGCGTCCTCACTGCTTCATGCCGAAACCACACCCCCTGAATTCACAAAATTTGTTAAATAACAAATTCAGAAGAAACTAATTGCACAATTGTGAACATCCCTGTCAGTCACACTTTTGTAGTGCAGCTTCTTACTGTGATGGAAGTTGAAAAAGAACAGACATACTGGCAGGATCACCAGGTGAAACTAAAGGAATGAAAGCCTGAAAAAGAAAATGAATGCAGCCAACATATCTAAGAATTTGTTAGTGGCAATATAATAAATGCATATTTTGGGGTTTAATACCAATTTGAAACAATACAGTGGTGCCATTTCTCTACCTCCAGCCTGCTGATTAGACAGTTAAAGCAGAGTGCCTCCCACATGGAAAAAATAAAAGTTAGCAGCTACACATACTGTAGCTGCTGACTTTTAATAATAGGATACTTACCTGTCCTGGAATCCAGTAATGTCAGCCCCCCAGCCAATGTTTCCATTGGCTCTTGGGTGCTGCCGCCACCATCCATAGTAAGGGAACACGTCAGTAAAAGCTTTGTAGCCAGTTCCCTACTGCACATGCACGAAGCACCCTGAGCTGCGCCCGGCAGTGGGGAAAGGAGGCGGGAGGAGGAAGGGGGGGCGAATTTCTCACATACTTCACCATGGCGAGGTCCAACGGAAGTAGGGATGGTTACCTGTGAAAAACAGGTACCATTCCCCCCCCCCCCCCCAAAAGGTGCCAAATGTGGCACCAGAGTGGGGGAGGAGACAGATAAGCAGAGCTTCCACTTTTGGGTGGAGCGCTGCTTTAAAGAACAGTAGCAGAGTTATGATGTCATCTCTATGCACACTCTCCTGTATGCTTGCTCCTTGTCAGCACATTTGTATGCAACGCGCCTAATTGGTTCTCATAGTTGCGCCTCCCTCTAAAAGTCAAAAGCATCTGGCATTCAGAAGACAGAAGGTGCAAACGCCACACACCGGTGCCCAGGTACTATACAGAAAGCTCAAGATATGGCTCCAGCCTAATCTCCTCCTGACTACTCTCCTCCGACAAGTTTTGTCCCACCCATGAGAGCGCTCCAAGTTCTTTTGCATATGTGTCATCTGAAGTTCAGGTTTTAAAAGTGATTCCACACACAATATTTCACATATTTATTGATGCTTCTGGGCTGTTTCATTCACTGGTTTATATATTTCTGGAGGAATGCAGCAAGTTCAAGCTCTGCTACCCCCAGCCATGGAGTTAAAAGCCTAACTTACATGGGCGCTGTTACCCATGCAGCAAAAATAAGTGCCTTGTCTATGCAGTTGGAGCCTACTGGAACTAAGTGCAGAAAGCCCACATGTTTCTATCATGATGCAGAAGCTTTATGGACACTGCCACTCATCCTAATATAACAAGTGTGTAGGGGCGGGTGAGCAACCTCAAACACAGAGGTGCGCATTCAGACAATGCATGTTCTCTTCTGATCATTTTAATTAGCAGTTACAAAAATGCAGTATTGTTCTTCCATAGTTAAGTTTTATACAAAAATGAACTTATGTATATTAATCTTAAGGCAGAATAGTAATGCAGGGCTTACATCAGGAGGTTCCTCAAGACATGCTTTCTTCAATGTATCTGTGAGACTTCATGGACCTTTACAAAGGGGTCCTGTCCTATCAGAGCGGTTAGCAAAAATGCACCAGACCAATTTGCTGGAACACTGATATGTTTACTTATCAGTGCCAGGCACCAGGTGGTCTCCAGGGTGTCTGGAAGAGTCCTCTCTTGTTAGGAACCTATCTGTAATGCTAAACCTAGATTTCCCTCAAAAATGGGCCTCTGTCCCTACCTAAAACTTCCCTCACTGCAAGCTCACCAAAATGATACAGTCTATCCCAAAGATGGCTACAAATTTCTCAAAAGGACGCTGTGTCCAGACACACATCATGGCACCCAGAATTCATGGCAGTGGACAAATTGGTCCTATGCCTTGTTCCCACTCTGGATAGAACAAAACCAAAGAACATTCCCTGCAAGATGATTACAATTAAGGAACTAAAGACAGGTTGTGTCATCTAGTAGTAAGAATTGAGAAACACACGCTTAACATCCTGTTACACATATTACATGCAGTGAGGTCAATGTGCCACCAGCGCTAGCAGAGTAGCAGACATCTACACCTTCAGTAATCCTGAGGGCTATGGCCGTTGGAACCATGGCTGCCTTTGTACTGACTGCTGGTTTGAGTAAGGATGAGCATCATTCAACCTGGAAAAAAAAGAGTGGCAGCTGCAGAATAAGGTCCCTGGGACAGCTATTGGGCTCATTTTATTTAAACTTCAAAGCTGGAGTTGGGCTTTAAATTTACTATAAGAACTGAACCTTTCAGTTATAAGGAAGACTTATGTTGAATAAAGGCAGAGCAAAGGGGTGAAGCAAATCATTCCTTTTCCCATAATTGTCAGCATTAGGAATACATACTGTACTGCTGTGTCTGTGACAACAGTGCTACACATACAAGAAATATTGGTGGAAACTGCTGCAGTAAGGGATTATAGATCAAGAGAAATGCCATAAAACCACAAAGGACAAAACAGTTCAAACAATTACTATCATATCAAAAATGAAATATATGGTGTAAAAGGACCATTAGATGTACATTGCCACACAAAAAATGCTTCCCAGCTAACCGTAACATGATTCACAGACACTGGGCTTCTTCCTTTCAACGCGGATATTTTGTATTTGTTCCCCTCTGCAGTTGTGTGTCCAACAAACTCTAGATGTCCTGAAACTACAAAATGTAGTGTTAAGCCTTGTTTACACAATCAGATTTTTTGCAGACAAAACCTTGGACTTTTATTCGAAGGGCGTTAGCCAGGAACTTGTCTTGCATACAAATGGCAAGGAATTCTCGGCCAACAAACACGAACATAGTGACGTACTACATGGTTTTTCAGCTCTTTAGTGCCACCCTTTGGGCTCCTTCTGCTAATTTTGTGTTAGTAGAAGTTTGAGTGTTGATTTGCGCTTTTCATTTTCATGCCCTTCATTTCGTGCTTTTCATTTAGCACTTTTCGGTTCGCACTTTTCATTTTGTGCTTTTCAGTTTGTCAACCAAACATATTGCAAAATCTGAGGAGATAACGTTATTTATTATTCACCTTGGAGTTATTGCTTTGACCCAAGTCCAGTCCAGGAACATGAGGAGGAGGATTTCTTGGACCAAAAATTGGTTGCTTTATTAATCGTGACCAGTTATGTTATGTGCCTTTGCTGCGGGAGCTCCAGGAGAATAATTTGGATGATTTTCGGAATTAAAACCAACTCTTAGCATTGGTGACCCCCTATATTAAGAAGCAGGACACATGCATAAGGCTTTTATTTTATTTTTTGGTTGAATAATGATTTCATTTGGTATATTTTCTATATTTTTGGATGCATAGAATGCATTTTTGGTTAAGTTCTATTGGCAGATAGCATGTCTAATTTTATTTTTTAATGCACCATAAAAAAATTGTGGAGAATAATACTTGGCTATGTGTTTTACTTCAAATGACAGTTTGGGAGGAGGCAGTTACACCAACATAGTGGTATCTTTGATCTTAAAAAAGACGGGATAATGGTGTTGTGGTAAAGTGCCCCTAAAAAAAAAAAAAAAAAAAAAAAAGCATAATATTATTCTTGATATGATATCACTAGAAAATAAAAGCTTTTTAAAATACATTTGGCAGAACCCCATCAGTATTACCAGAAAAGCAACTTCATTATTATGCCATTAAAGAAGAAGAGAATGTGCGCTGCATTTCGAGATTTCATAATTTGCCGCGTCACAAATGTTAATTCTCCATAACAAACATTCGTTTACAGGATCGACCGCTTCTGACTCGTCCCTGCTTCGGAGAATGCGTGTTTTTACTTTGGACTTTTGTCCGTCGTACTTGTGTACATACGCTCGGAAAATCCAACAACAGACATTTGTCCACGGAAAATTTTAAAGCCTGCCATCCAACCTTTGTCCTGCTGGAAATCTAACTACAATTGTCCAATGGAGCATACAAACGGTCAGATTTTCTGCCAACAGCCTGTCATCACACAAGTCCCGTCAGAAAATCTGATTGTGTGTACGAGGCTTTAGACATGTAGGGTCCCACAGGGTCATCTGCAACACAGTTAAGATTGACCCCATCTCTAAACCTTTAAAAAAATAAAAAATACATCCTTTAGACATTTTATGATGAAATAAACTCTTTGTGGTCCTTCAACATTTGGTCTGACACTTCTATTTATTCCTGTAACTCTTTTGTTTCACACAATACATGCCCTAAATGTCTTTTAGTGTTCATGAGCTGCCAACCAGAACTCTTCTACACTTCAATAAGATTTAAGTGTAGCCATGGCACTCTATGCTTGAAGTAAATGCCCAGGTGCTCACCCACAAAGAAATCCATAGAGATACAAAACTGGTTTATATGCACTCAAGCGTCTTGCAGAGGAGGAAGATCAAAAACAGAAGTGCTTTTATTGTCAAAGTTTCGATGAAGCTCAGTTCATCTTTATAGAGATGAATCGAATTGAAGAATCTTCCAGAAGATTCATATTCCAATAAGAAACAGGAAGACTCTATTGGGCAAAATGTGTCATAGAATGAGGATCACAAGTGGGTAATTTATGAACTTTCTATGTGAATTAACCATTTAAGACGGGAATACGTATATATTTACATTGCGGCTTTGAAGTGGTTTACTAGGGTTATGGTTAAAGCTATCAAGCTTCTGTGTTTACAAGTGACAGCGGGGAGTGGGAGGATGAGAGCCAGAGGTAGTGGAATGGAGTTCCACCATGATTCTGCTGCCAAATTGGGTGAGGGGGCCACACGACAAGGCCTGGTGGGCCAGATTTGGCCTGTGAGCCTTGTGTTTGACATATGTGATCTAGAGCTTTTATTGCACAAGAAATACAATAGCCCATGTAGCCTTATTCTCTAAATCAGGCATTCTTAACCAGTGTTCAGTGGACCCCTAGGGTTCCTCAGAGGTTGCTGGGGGTTCCTTGAGCTGTGGCTAACTGACTTACATTTTAATGGTATCTTAGTACCTCCAGGACCAACACCACTTGTCACAAGTAGCTTCATGACACCAATTAACTTTGTAGCTGTCCGTAAGCCCTTGTACACACGGTCGGACATTCCGACGGAAAATGTCCGATCGGACCGTGTTGTCGGATAATCGGACTGTGTGTGGGCTCCATCGGACTGTTTCCGTTGGAATATCCGACGGACAAAGTTTTAGAGCTGGGGTATAAAACTTTCTGACAACATGATCCAATTGGATTTTGTCCGATTATGTGTAGAGAATTCCGATCGGACAAAGTGCCACGCATGCTCAGATCAAATTCCTAGACCAAAGCTATTGGCTACTAGCCTGAACGTAGTCCCGTCGTAACGAAATAACGTTGTCACGTTACGTACGATCGGATTTTCCGTCAATTTTGTCCGACCGTGTGTATGCAACCCAACCATCCCCCCCCCCCAACAGAAACAGCTTTAAGTGGCAATTTTTAATGGATTTCTTCATTGAAATGCATGTTATTGCATGACATAATGTAACACAAATGTAAAAGGGCCTGAGTATGTTTTTTCCCCATAGAAAGGGTTATATTTCTAAAACTGTATTCAAGTTATGTGATTGTATGTAAATAATGCTTAGCAGTGCCATTGTTGGAATATTGATAAAAGAAGTGCAGTCTAGCACAATCAGATCTCTACAGCCTTGAGATATGAAGAACTAGAAATTGCCTAGCATCACAACTCTACCCCATTGTTACCAATGGTGTTGTATGCAATGTATTACGGAATCTGGTTCGTCTTCTATGGATATCTATCCCTGACTCACTGGCTTGTCGCTATTCGTTTTATATAGCAACTTTACCTTGAATTTTCATTGATTCTATCATTCACTGTAAAGTAATGATGCACTTGGGATTGTTGAGATGAACTGTGCTTAAAATAAAATGGAAAAATATAATTATTGTTGACTTAGAACACATCTGCCTGAGTTTTATAATGATTCTGGTAATAAAAAATACTTAAATTGCATACCTAAAGAGACAGAATTAAGGAGCAGAATTATTATAGAAATCTGTAAATCTCCAGCAGAGTTTTAATTACATTTAATATTGTATGTCAAAATTCACTGTGATTTTTCTTCCTATTTTTTCTTTTTAATTAATACAAATATTAGATTTTTTGCACAAAATTATTTTGGGGCTTAAATCTTGCTAAGATGCAAAGTTAGTTACATTATGTTTCAACAGCGGGATCAGCAGAAGATTTCTGTGACCAGATGTAAGTTCCAGGAGAGGGACTGACGCTCACCCTTGTAGCCAACCACCTTAGTGTGGGTTTGCTCCGCTCAATGGGCCTACAGTATACAGACCTGCTGTGACTAGTAGTCCTTCTCCCTCCTGAATGCTCTGCTGCAGTCTCTCATGTGAGTGGATATTTGTTTTATAATACATTTTTATTTGATACATATTCAGAAGTGCCTCTCTCCTTGTTTTTTTTTTCTCAGAGGCTTGTTTGCGCTCCTCTGTAGCGGCCGGGCACCGCGCAGGTTAGCGGCGGAGCTGGTAAAAGAATAATTTAATGTAGTGCTGTAGCAGGCCCTGGCCAGCCAGGCCCCTAAGGACGGCCCCCTACATGAGTACTGCCTGTACCCCCTGATGGCAGCCCTATGGAATATCCTGGAGATACTTTATCATTCACTAAGCTCTGGTGCAAATTCCCCTGGACTTTATTTCCAAAGGGAACAGTCTTTCGTAAATCAACCCTAATGTGTAAAAAGTTTTTGAAGAGCTGAGAGTATTTCTACTGATGAGGAAGTACATGGTAAAGCTGCTTGTTTGCCACCAGTTGGCATAGGCCTACAGTGCCTAATGATAAATAGGCCCTTTTGTATGAAAATGCTTGACCTTCTGGTCAAGCTGATTACATTTACAGGGTCTGTAAAGGTGATGGCAGACTATAGTTACAAGACACTCCATTGTGCATAAGAGCAAATCAACAAATTTAGTTATTATGGTGTTTTAAGAGGTTTTATTTGTGCTGGCTAAGAATTTGTTTTATTTTGTTAACTTTCTGGGCAAGCCACAGTGGAAACTGCTTATGGTTTGACACTATTGGTTGGGGCAGTGATAGTGTGAAAGCGGGTTCAGTTAACTAGTCTGCCACTGGGGGGCTCTGTCCTAGAATAGAGTTTGGTATAAGAATAGAATAGAGAATAGTGAATAGTGTAATCAAGTGCTAGTTCCCTTTTAACTAGAGCTCTTCTGTTGTGATGCAATGGGTGAGTCAGTGACCAGATATAAGCCAGGTTGGGGGAAGCCTTAGTGCAGTTGAGGCATGGGAGCCAGAGACTCCATCATTTGGCAAATGTAGTCAGCAAGTGGAGGCCCTGGACAAGTTTGGAGGGCAAGGAGAGGCAGACCAGCACCCAGAACAGCCAACTGTAGACTTCCTTACCTTTATGGTGGAGGAGGCTAGAGCTGGTTGTAAAAGGGCTTTTAGGCCAGGCCAAGCATTCCCTGGAGTCAGGTTACCCCCCTGGATGACCACGGTGTAGCCAGATAGAGGTATCTGCAGTGATCCTGTCTCCGAGGGACTATCTGTGAGGACACAGACAACTAAGGTGAACCCGAACCTCTGAGTAAGTACTAATGACCCCAGGTGGAGAGAAACTGAGCTAGGGAAGATGGCTTGCTATATGTGCTGCTGTATGCTTTCACATGTGACTGCCGAGGATCGTCCACTATATGTGATTGACAATGTACTGTTAAGTGACCTCAATTAGTTTATGTGATGTGACCGTATTTGACATCTTTACATCTTTACATCCTACCAACACCAACGGTACAGCAATCCTATTTCTGTATGGATATCCCTTCCTTTGGTATATAAAGGTTAATGACCAGGAATGTTGTGAGAAGGCCCTTGACATGGAGAGGGCACAATATGGTTGAGGGTAAAAGCCTCAATCAGGTGGATTGATGTGCTGGAAGGGGAGAAATGAGGCAAGGATTTGTGCTCTGGGCACCCTTACGCCATTCACAAGCAGGGCCGGATTAACATAGGGGCTATTGGAGCTGCAGCTCCAGGCCCCTTTCTCAAGATAGGCCCATTTGCCCAAAAAAAAAAAAAATAAATAAAAAAGAGATCGACTTCGAAGATTGTAGCTCAAATTTGGGGGATAGGTAGCTAAAAACTCACGCCAGCACTGGTTAAAATATGGGGTGGCTATTATCTATGGTTCCGGAGATACGGGACTCCTTGCACAGCCTGTCAGAAGCTACAGTGGTGTGAAAAAGTGTTTGCCCCCTTCCTCATTTCCTGTTCCTTTGCATGTTTGTCACACTTAAGTGTTTCGGAACATCAAACCAATTTAAACAATAGTCAAGGACAACACAAGTAAACACAAAATGCAATTTGTAAATGAAGGTGTTTATTATTAAAGGTGAAAAAAAATCCAAACCATCATGGCCCTGTGTGAAAAAGTGATTGCCCCCTAAACCTAATAACTGGTTGGGCCACCCTTAGCAGCAACAACTGCAACCAAGCGTTTGCGATAACGTGCAATGAGGCTTTTACAGCGTCCTGGAGGAATTTTGGCCCACTCATCTTTGCAGAATTGTCCTATTTCAGTTACATTAGAGGGTTTTCGAGCATGAACGGCCTTTTTAAGGTCATACCACAACATCTCAATAGGATTCAGGTCAGGACTTTGGCTAGGCCACTCCAAAGTCTTAATTTTGTTTTTCTTCAGCCATTCGGTGGTGGACTTGCTGGTGTGTTTAGGATCATTGTCCTGCTGCAGAACCCAAGTTCGTTTCAGCTTGAGTACACGAACAGATGGTCGGACATTCTCCTTCAGGATCTCTTGGTAGACAGCAGAATTCATAGTTCCTTTTATCACGGCAAGTCTTCCAGGTCCTGAAGCAGCAAAACAGCCCCAGACCATCACACTACCACCACCATATTTTACTGTTGGTATAATGTTCTTTTTATGAAATGCAGTGTTCCTTCTACGCCAGATATACTTGGACACACACCTTCCAAAGAGTTCCACTTTTGTCTCATCGGCCCACAGAATGTTGTCCCAAAAGTCTTGGGGATCATCAAGATGTGTTGTGGAGAAATTGAGACGAGCTTTGATGTTCTTTTTGCTCAGCAGTGGTTTTCTCCTTGGAACTCTGCCATGCAGGCCATTTTTGCCCAGTCTTTTCCTGATGGTGGAGGCATGAACGCTGACCTTAACTGAGGCAAGTGAGGCTTGCAGTTCCTTGGACGTTGTTGTGGGGTCTTTTGTGACCTCTTGGATGAGTTGTCGCTGCGCTCTTGGGGTAATTTTGGGCGGCCGGCCACTCCTGGGAAGGTTCACCACTGTTCCATGTCTTCGCCATTTGTGGATAATGGCGCTCACTGTGGTTCGCTGGATTCCCAAAGCTTTGGAAATGGCTTTATAACCCTTTCCAGACTGATAGATCTCAATTACTTTCTTTCTCAATTGTTCCTGAATTTCTTTGGGTCTCGGCATGATGTGTAGCCTTTAAGGATCTTCTGGTGGACCTTACTGTGTCAAGCAGCTCCTATTTAAGTGATGCCTTGATTGTGAACAGGTGTGGCAATAATCAGGCCTGGGTGTGGCTAGAGAAATTGAACTCGGGTGTGGACAACCACAGTTATAGTATGTTTTAACAAGGGGGGCAATCACTTTTTCACACAGGGCCATGATGGTTTGGATTTTTTTTCACCTTTAATAATAAACACCTTCATTTACAAATTGCATTTTGTGTTTACTTGTGTTGTCCTTGACTATTGTTTAAATTGGTTTGATGTTCCGAAACACTTAAGTGTGACAAACATGCAAAGGAACAGGAAATGAGGAAGGGGGCAAACACTTTTTCACACCACTGTACATACAGAACGGCAGTATAAATACAAGCTGGAACACTCTGCAGCAGACGGAGAGGATGACCTCACAGAGCTTATAATAATTATTTGTATATTACTTATGATAATTAACCCCTTGCCACCCAGGCCCATTCTGAGACTTCTCTCCTACATGTAAAAATCATCATTTTTTTTATGCTAGAAAATTACTCAGAACCCTCAAGCGTTATATATTGTTTTAGCAGAGACCCTATGGAATAAAATGGTGGTCTTTGCAAATTTTTATTTTTATTTTTATTTTTAATTTTTCAGACTCTTTTTTTGGAAAGAAACTGTTTCATTCATAAAAAAACACTAAAGTTAAATTGGAAAAGCACGATTTTTTGTTGTGTACTAGGCGATGCTTTACATTTTTTTTACAGGTTACATGTTTAGAGTTACAGAGGAGGTCTAGTGCTAGAATTATTGCTCTCGTTGTAACAATTGTGGCGTATGTAACCTGTGTGTATCTGGCTCTGATACTAACCAGTGCCTACCCAGGGACTGACTAGTATCTCTCCGCAGCCTGTCCCCACACACCCTCTCACCTGCTCACCTGTGAATGGGGCAATCACTCCCGCAGTGTTATTGTGTTCTGCCAGTCACTACAATGATTAGTGTTGCTAACTATAGCTGGCAGCACTGATTGTTTTGGGGAAAACCTGACAGGCTGGTTGTACTCAAGTCGGTTAATAGGTTGACTTGTGTAAAACCAGCTAGCCCATACATAGATCGACTATGGCTGGTCTCTGCTTAATTGGTGTAATTTCAACGTATGGCCCGCTTAACCACTACGCAGTCCCTAAACATCCTTCCACAAACCTTTACATTTTTCCTTCCCAGATTACTTCATCCTCCTCTCCTATACATAGTGCCCACTGTCATACTCTCCACACTTCTCTCCTATACATAGTGCCCACTGTCATACTCTCCACACTTCTCTCCTATACATAGTGCCCACTGTCATACTCTCCACACTTCTCTCCTATACATAGTGCTCACTGTCATACTCTCCACACTTCTCTCCTATACATAGTGCCCACTGTCATACTCTCCACACTTCTCTCCTATACACAGTGCTCACTGTCATACTCTCCACACTTCTCTCCTATACATAACGCCGCTGTAATATCCTACACACTCCTCTCCTGTACATACTACTCACTGTCATACCCTCCACACTTCTCTCCTATACATAACGCCCCCTGTCATATCCTACACACTCCTCTCCTGTACATGGTTCCCGCTGTCATACACTTCTCTCCTGTACATAGTGTCCACTGTCGTACCCTCCACACTCCTCTCCTATACATAGTGCCCACCGTCATACCCTCTACATGCCTCTCCTGTACATACTGCTCACTGTCATACCCTCCACACTCCTCTCCTATACATAGTGCCCACTGTCATACCTCCAACACTTCTCTCCTATACATAGTGCCCACTGTCATACCCTCCACACGCCTCTCCTGTACATACTACTCACTGTCATACCCTCCATACTCCTCTCCTATACATAGTTCCCACCGACATACCCTCCCTCCACACTCCTCTCCTGTAATTACTGCTTACTGTCCTACTCTCCACACTTCTCTCCTGTACATATTGCTCACTCTCATACCCTCCACACTCTTCTCTTATACATAGTGCCCAATGTCATACCCTCTACACTCCTCTGCTGTGCATACTGCCCACTGTCATACCCTTCACACTCCTCTCCTGTACATAGTGCCTTCTGCCATAACCTCTGCAGTCCTCTCGTGTACATAGTGCCCACTGTTAGACCCTCCACATTCCTCTGCCTCGCCTGCACATACTTCCCACTTTTATACCATCCATACTCCTCTCCTATGCCTCTAAAGCCCCATACACACTATCAGATTGTCTGCTGATTTTTTCCATCAGATTTACCAAAACCATATGAAGGAAAAAATCAGCAGACAATCTGATAGTGTGTACGGGGCTTTACCCACAAAAAATGTTCTTTAAAATTATACACAATTATACATGCTCATGTGCATCCCCTTTTTCTCTCTCTCTCATCCTCCCTCTCTCTCTTTAATTGAATTTGTTATAACAAAAAATAGTTTGCATTTTTATTTATTTATTGTTTATAAAAGGCCCCACCAAAATCCTCAGCACCATGCCCATGATGTTCTTAATCTGGCCCTGTTCACAAGTCCCCCTTAAAAGTGAAGGAACAAGATTGCAATGGTGGATGAAGAAAGGTCTTCTTGCACCTAGAGGTGGTACCATCTGGTCTTGTTGAGAGCAGAGCAAGACTTAATAAAGTTGCAAGGTATATTTCTTATCAGATGTCTCTAAAAACTTCCTTGCTGTACTTTTCTAGGGAGGGTCCAAAGGAATGGCTATCTAGTAGTAGATACTTTGTTTATTGGTGATGTACCTGTTGCTCTGCATGCACACATAGTGTATGCAGCTTACAATGACTTCCGTAGCACCCAATCTAGGAGGCATACACCTTACATATACTTTACCTGCAAATGCAAGGTCTTTTGTTATCCATGCTGCCATTTAAATGAATACTGAGCTGATGCAGAATTATTCATCTTTGTATGAATGATAAACACCCTCGCCTACCAGTGCTGGGATCGTGGAGTCAGTTTCCTGGAGATATTGCAGGCTCAATTCATTAAGTTATAACTATTGCTATTTACAACAATGACTTGTTATTTTCAACAATAAAGGCCAATGACTACTGAATGTAACTATCACAATGACAAATTAAACATGCATTATATCTCAGTGAATTACGCCATGTGGGTGACTGTGTCATTCCTTCTGCATTACAAAAAAGGTTTGAAAGGTTAGCTGGTTTCTACACAGGAATTTGTGTATGTAGGTGTATCACATTGCAGGTGCTTTGGATTAAAGGAGTGATGCAATTAGATTATATATGCAAAGTAAAAAGGAAAAAGAAGCTTGTAGGGACTTCATAGAAAACTAAAATACACTAGGAATAAAGATACCCAAGTTTTCTTAACAGGAAATAAAGCAATTCTTTGTCTTTACAAGTGATGATAGTGAATTAAAATACTAGCCAGGTGCATCATCCTACACCCATGTATAGAGCAGACTTGTCTAAAGGTAATAGAGTGACACAAGTCCTCAGGCTCATGAAGTTACTTTATTTCTCACGATAAAAGAGCTATATTCTCAGGCCCAATGCTTACACATTTCTGCACTATGTGGGCCTTAGCTATAGCAAGAGCAGCCTTGTTCCTGAGATAGTCAAACCTGCGACCTCAAAAAAAAATTGATAATCCTTCCTCTACACTATACTAAACCGTAAGGTTTCTTTCAACCAACATTTTCAATATTGACAGCCCTCGCTAAGGCACTTGTATAATGCATCAGATGGAATGACACACAGATCACTGGCCTTGATCTACCACGCCACCCTTGTAACCCCCAACCCCTATAACTAATCCTTGGGGTAAAAAAAAGACACAATAGCCCCCTTTACCAACATGGATCCATGGTCATATGACCCACCAAGCCTTCTGGACTGCAGAGTGAAATGGTCCTCCTTTGGATGCCCACCTTGTTGCCTAGGTGACATGGACACTTCCTACTAGTTGTCCAATGCCATGACCCTCTCAGGCTCAAAAAGACTGCAGCAGTGTGATGACATCATGAAAAGGAGCAGCAGCAAGGTTTTTTTTTATCATTGGGATAAAAAAAAAAAATTACTTAATAGCCTTTTTGCCAATGTGGATCATTGGTCACATGATCCGCTGAGTCTTTTGGACTGCAGAGTCCTACTTTGGGTACCCACCTTGCTGCCTAAGGGACATGGACACTGGTTAGCCATTGCCATGGCCCTCTATCCAATACCAGTATTGGTTCCCGATACTAAGCATTTGCATGAGTACTGATAGTCTTGCAAATGCTCTGATTTCTGAGGCTCGGTTCTTTCAGATGACAGTGGATTCCCCCCACTGACAGACGAAATGTAAAAAAAAAAGCCAGCAATTATCAATTGTTAAGGAGCGGGACCGCCACGTCCTTAACAGCTGATGATTCATTCATTTGTCAGTGGGGTTCCCCTGTTGACAGCTGAAGTGTTAAAGAAGTCCCTGCAATTGGAGCTGTCAATGAAAAAAAAAAGTCTGGCAATGTTGATCAACAACATTGCTCAGCTGCTGAAACAGAAAAATAAAAAGAAACATTGTTTGTTTCTTTTTGTATCTTTCTGTTTATACATCAACAGATTAAAAGGATGAACTCTGATCTGCTGATCAAGTCAGTTTAAAGCAACCTTTCAAGTTAATTTTTTTTTCGTATTTGTTTTTTAATAAATGATCCTCTGACTTCTTACTAACCCTTCATTTACGCTAATCAGCCTTAATTAACTCCTTATTCTCCTTTATTATTTTCCTGCTGATTTTTTTTTCCACTTCTCTTTTATAAATGATTAATAATTAAAACTTTTTTTTGTTTGCTTTGTTCATTAATATTTTTAGACCTTTAATATTTATTTACACGTTTCACATTGAAAAAGCACAACATTTAAAAAGAATAAATGTATTCCATTTGTAAATGGATAAATGATAGTGTTGCGCTGTGTAAAATGCTGATGCAATAAAAATATGTGCAATAGAAAACTGACTACGGTAAGTGTTATAGTGCCAGGTGGGAAATACCACAAATAAACTTGCTATAAATAATGAACATCAATATTCGTAAGTGAAAACTTAATAATAAACATAATGGTAAACATAAAACCAATAAAGGTATGTGAACAAGTGAATCAAAATAACAAAAGTCCCATGTGCACCACTAAATAAAAATCTTGAATATATAAGTGCAATCCAAGCAAGACTGTGATAGTCTAATGATTAGAAGATGCAGTCCAAACAATATTATGACAGTCTAATGATTTTTTTATACTATGAATAGTAGATCCCTCAACCGTGAATGAATAACAAAAGCCGGTGCCTGGCCAATCCTCTGTGATAGCACCTGTATGCGTAAAAGCCCCTCATCTTACTGCCTTGTTGTTAACAAAGCTTCCTTCAATAATATACTCGGTATGTTGAATTTAATGAATTAAAAATAGGGAAGAGAGGTGCCAATAGCATAATCCATTTAAAAACTAAGTTTATTACAGCAAACAAGTAGATACACCCACTTAAAAAAAAAAAAAAAAAATACAACAATCCACGAGCGATGAGCTTGTTTACGTCCGTCCAATCCTGGTATCGCCTATTGCGCCAATCCTGACGCGTATCATCAAATCACTTCATCAGGGGATGACAATAGGCTGTAATTACTGTCCTTAAATAGTGTATTAAATTAGAGTGACGGTGGCCATTTTCGTGTAGTCTGCCATTAGACTGTATGGCATCGGCCATTTTACCTTGGTTTCCCATAAGATAACATTATGGCGGCCATTTTCCGTTGAGTTCTGCATATATTAACATTACGGCAGCCATACTCAATTGGTCTCCATATGTACTAGCTCTAAATAGCCATTAGTAAAGAGACCTGGAGGCCACTAAGGCTCTGGGGACGTTTAAAATAGTTAAAAAATTCAATTAAAACCCCCGAAACGGGGATAGGAAATAAACATGAAATTTAGCAAAAAAGGGGGAGAGAAAAAAATGAATGTATAGATAGCTTAAATGGACATGGATCAAAACGCACGGTATTAGACTTGAAGTAGGACAACTATGGTCTAAAAGCCTATTGTCTAAAAGCCTATGGTCTAAAAGCTCTGATGAAGTTACGTGATGTCACGATACGCGTCGGGATCGGAGCAACAGGCGATACCAGAATGGACATAAGTAAACGAACTCTGCGCTCGTGGATTGTTGCAGTTTTTTCAAATTTTAAAAAGTGAGCGTATCTACTTGTTTGCTGTAATAAGATTATTTTTTAAACAGGATTACGCTATAGGCACCTCTCTTCCCTATTTTTAATTCTCACATACCGAGTATATTAGGGAAGGAAGCTTCATTAACAACAAAGAGGGATCTGCTGAAGACCGCTGCTTGTGATCCATTCATACTGTAACCTTATGGCAGTAAGGTGAGGGGCTTGTGCGCACACAGGTGCTATGACAGATTGGCCAGGCATCGGCTTTTGTTAATCATTCATGGTAGAGGGATCTACTATTCATTTTGGATAAAAAAAATCATTAGACTGTCATAGTATTGTTTGGACTGCATCTTCAAATCGTTAGGCTGTCACAGTCTTGCTTGGATTGCACTTATATATTCAAGATTTTTATTTAGTGGTGCACATGGGACTTTTGTTATTTTGATTCACTTGTTCACAAACCTTTATTGGTTTTATGCAAGTAGAGGGGGGGGGGGAGGGTTGGGACTTTAAATGAAGCATGGATATGTGCCTCCATCCCGTAATTAGATACATGTAAACAGGGAGTTTTGGGACTTTAAATGAAGCACCTGGATAGTGGAGGTGAGTTTTAACCATATTTAGATGTTTATTGATTGTTTGTTCAGTGGAAAACCATAAATTCTAGAAATGGAACATATTCATAATATATATCAACATCAATGTAATAAAAACACAGTATATAGTATCCACATGACAACATTTAACAATGATAAATGCAATAAATAGATAAAGTGGCATGGTAATGCCCATGACAGCCAGCCCGGCATTGACAAGTAGGCCCACATGGTAGGTAAGCATCCACTAAAAACGATTAATATTTAATTAAGTATACAATTCATAATAGAATGAATATGATTCCGTATAAAATATAACTGGGACATCAAAATCAAAAGCTCAACGCGTTTCGTGGGTGACTCCCCACTCATCAGCAGCTGATGCTACCACAGAATTCCTATGAGATAAAAAGTGTATAAATAATATAATACCTGTATTAATGGAAATGTCATAATTGTATATATATATGGTTTAAGCCAAGCAAGCTCACCGGTCAGGACGGCAAGTGCAGTGCGTGGCGGTGGATGCTGAGCGGACCAGGGACAAATTCCCTCCACGGGAACTGAGGCGACATGAAGATGGATGCGATGTCAGGCAAACCTGGAAAATACACCAGCGTAGGAAAGTATACCATGAAGTGGGAAGTGTAATAGTTGTTGAAATCAAAATATCTGAGGGCAAAATATGAGTTGTAGGTGTGCTATAAGAGATTGTGTAGTGGCGAAGAGATTGAAAGTTGAGCCCCAAAGAATCCATAAAAGCAGGTGAACAAAAAAAATAATAATAAGTGCTGCGTAGTGAGTGTAAGGAAATAGATATAGTCATGTGTGGTGTGCAATTAAAGAGAAAAAGTAATGATCATGACTGTGTCCATGGAAATATGAGTGCACGGGTTGAGGTAGGTGAAGGTGATTGAGAATATAGTGTGTGTGTGTGTGTGATAGTGAAAACAGGGGGAAGTAGTGAGGTTGCTCAAGGAACAGTAGAATGAATCAAAAAAGGGAGAGAGTATGTTTACCTGCATATCGCCTAAAGGACAACACCAGCAAACCAGAGGGCTGGTGTGTACAGACCCCATGCAGAGACCAGCCGCAACCTACAGCTGGCTCCGAAGGGGGTTTAAGTATGCCGCCAACGCCACGCACGTGAGACACAGGGGGAGGGACCACACCTAGCCTGGTTTAACAACCAGAGACAGGTGTGCCGTGCCCTCCCTATGGAAACACGGAGAAGGAAGATACCAAATCGTCGGCGCAGTGACGCCAGTGTGACGTCACACGCACGACGTAGGAGGCGTGGCGCCGATGCACAAAGGGGAATCCTCCCAAACCTCCCAGTAAAAAGTGAAAGGGGAGGAGGGGAGGATCCACTGGCGCATCGCAGTTCCCTGAAGGAAACAAAGGAGCCCAGCAACGCCCAGACACCCAATCGCCCACCACAGAACAACACCGGCCGGCCGGTGAGCATACAATGGGCCTTAGTAGCAAAACATCCATGTGGGGCACCTGTACAGTGTCGGAAAAGTACTGGCAGTCTACAAAATTGAATAGAAACTTATGAAAACATACAAAAATAAATAAAATTCAGGAAATATCAACAGTAAATGTTAGGATATACCTCACACGGGGGGGTAGGGGAACACTACCACCCCAAATATCCAAATGCTTCCATCCCGATATATATGCAAGTAGAGGGGGGGTTTTTTGGGACTTTAAATGAAGCATGGATATGTGCCTCCATCCCGTAATTAGATACATGTAAACAGGGAGTTTTGGGACTTTAAATGAAGCACCTGGATAGTGGAGGTGAGTTTTAAACATATTTAGATGTTTATTGATTGTTTGTTCAGTGGAAAACCATAAATTCTAGAAATGGAACATATTCATAATATATATCAACATCAATGTAATAAAAACACAGTATATAGTATCCACATGACAACATTTAACAATGATAAATGCAATAAATAGATAAAGTGGCATGGTAATGCCCATGACAGCCAGCCCGGCATTGACAAGTAGGCCCACATGGTAGGTAAGCATCCACTAAAAATAATTAATATTTAATTAAGTATACAATTCATAATAGAATGAATATGATTCCGTATAAAATATAACTGGTACATCAAAATCAAAAGCTCGACGCGTTTCGTGGGTGACTCCCCACTCATCAGGAGCTGATGCTACCACAGAATTCCTATGAGATAAAAAGTGTATAAATAATATAATACCTGTATTAATGGAAATTTCATAATTGTATATATATATGGTTTAAGCCAAGCAAGCTCACCGGTCAGGACGGCAAGTGCAGTGCGTGGCGGGGGATGCTGAGCGGACCAGGGACAAATTTCCTCCACGGGAACTGAGGCGACATGAAGATGGATGCGATGTCAGGCAAACCTGGAAAATACACCAGCGTAGGAAAGTATACCATGAAGTGGGAAGTGTAATAGTTGGTGAAATCAAAATATCTGAGGGCAAAATATGAGTTGTAGGTGTGCTATAAGAGATTGTGTAGTGGCGAAGAGATTGAAAGTTGAGCCCCAAAGAATCCATAAAAGCAGGTGAACAAAAAAAATAATAATAAGTGCTGCGTAGTGAGTGTAAGGAAATAGATATAGTCTTGTGTGGTGTGCAATTAAAGAGAAAAAGTAATGATCATGACTGTGTCCATGGAAATATGAGTGCACGGGTTGAGGTAGGTGAAGGTGATTGAGAATATAGTGTGTGTGTGTGTGTGTGATAGTGAAAACAGGGGGAAGTAGTGAGGTTGCTCAAGGAACAGTAGAATGAATCAAAAAAGGGAGAGAGTATGTTTACCTGCATATCGCCTAAAGGACAACACCAGCAAACCAGAGGGCTGGTGTGTACAGACCCCATGCAGAGACCAGCCGCAACCTACAGCTGGCTCCGAATGGGGTTTAAGTATGCCGCCAACGCCACGCACGTGAGACACAGGGGGAGGGACCACACCTAGCCTGGTTTAACAACCAGAGACAGGTGTGCCGTGCCCTCCCTATGGAAACACGGAGAAGGAAGATACCAAATCGTCGGCGCAGTGACGCCAGTGTGACGTCACACGCACGAAGTAGGAGGCGTGGCGCCGATGCATAAAGGGGAATCCTCCCAAACCTCCCAGTAAAAAGTGAAAGGGGAGGAGGGGAGGATCCACTGGCGCATCGCAGTTCCCTGAAGGAAACAAAGGAGCCCAGCAACGCCCAGACACCTAATCGCCCACCACAGAACAACACCGGCCGGCCGGTGAGCATACAATGGGCCTTAGTAGCAAAACATCCATGTGGGGCACCTGTACAGTGTCGGAAAAGTACTGGCAGTCTACAAAATTGAATAGAAACTTATGAAAACATAAAAAAAAAAAAAAAATCAGGTAATATCAACAGTAAATGTTAGGATATACCTCACACAGGGGGGGTAGGGGAACACTACCACCCCAAATATCCAAATGCTTCCATCCCGATATATATGCAAGTAGAGGGGGGGGGGGTTTTGGGACTTTAAATGAAGCATGGATATGTGCCTCCATCCCGTAATTAGATACATGTAAACAGGGAGTTTTGGGACTTTAAATGAAGCACCTGGATAGTGGAGGTGAGTTTTAAACATATTTAGATGTTTATTGATTGTTTGTTCAGTGGAAAACCATAAATTCTAGAAATGGAACATATTCATAATATATATCAACATCAATGTAATAAAAACACAGTATATAGTATCCACATGACAACATTTAACAATGATAAATGCAATAAATAGATAAAGTGGCATGGTAATGCCCATGACAGCCAGCCCGGCATTGACAAGTAGGCCCACATGGTAGGTAAGCATCCACTAAAAACGATTAATATTTAATTAAGTATACAATTCATAATAGAATGAATATGATTCCGTATAAAATATAACTGGGACATCAAAATCAAAAGCTCGACGCGTTTCGTGGGTGACTCCCCACTCATCAGGAGCTGATGCTACCACAGAATTCCTATGAGATAAAAAGTGTATAAATAATATAATACCTGTATTAATGGAAATTTCATAATTGTATATATATATGGTTTAAGCCAAGCAAGCTCACCGGTCAGGACGGCAAGTGCAGTGCGTGGCGGTGGATGCTGAGCGGACCAGGGACAAATTCCCTCCACGGGAACTGAGGCGACATGAAGATGGATGCGATGTTAGGCAAACCTGGAAAATACACCAGCGTAGGAAAGTATACCATGAAGTGGGAAGTGTAATAGTTGGTGAAATCAAAATATCTGAGGGCAAAATATGAGTTGTAGGTGTGCTATAAGAGATTGTGTAGTGGCGAAGAGATTGAAAGTTGAGCCCCAAAGAATCCATAAAAGCAGGTGAACAAAAAAAATAATAATAAGTGCTGCGTAGTGAGTGTAAGGAAATAGATATAGTCATGTGTGGTGTGCAATTAAAGAGAAAAAGTAATGATCATGACTGTGTCCATGGAAATATGAGTGCACGGGTTGAGGTAGGTGAAGGTGATTGAGAATATAGTGTGTGTGTGTGTGTGATAGTGAAAACAGGGGGAAGTAGTGAGGTTGCTCAAGGAACAGTAGAATGAATCAAAAAAGGGAGAGAGTATGTTTACCTGCATATCGCCTAAAGGACAACACCAGCAAACCAGAGGGCTGGTGTGTACAGACCCCATGCAGAGACCAGCCGCAACCTACAGCTGGCTCTGAATGGGGTTTAAGTATGCCGCCAACGCCACGCACGTGAGACACAGGGGGAGGGACCACACCTAGCCTGGTTTAACAACCAGAGACAGGTGTGCCGTGCCCTCCCTATGGAAACACGGAGAAGGAAGATACCAAATCGTCAGCGCAGTGACGCCAGTGTGACGTCACACGCACGACGTAGGAGGCGTGGCGCCGATGCACAAAGGGGAATCCTCCCAAACCTCCCAGTAAAAAGTGAAAGGGGAGGAGGGGAGGATCCACTGGCGCATCGCAGTTCCCTGAAGGAAACAAAGGAGCCCAGCAACGCCCAGACACCCAGTCGCCCACCACAGAACAACACCGGCCGGCCGGTGAGCATACAATGGGCCTTAGTACTTCATGGTATACTTTCCTACGCTGGTGTATTTTCCAGGTTTGCCTGACATTGCATCCATCTTCATGTCGCCTCAGTTCCCGTGGAGGGAATTTGTCCCTGGTCCGCTCAGCATCCACCGCCACGCACTGAACTTGCCGTCCTGACCGGTGAGCTTGCTTCGCTTAAACCATATATATATACAATTATGAAATTTCCATTAATACAGGTATTATATTATTTATACACTTTTTATCTCATAGGAATTCTGTGGTAGCATCAGCTCCTGATGAGTGGGGAGTCACCCACGAAACGCGTCAAGCTTTTGATTTTGATGTCCCAGTTATATTTTATACAGAATCATATTCATTCTATTATGAATTGTATACTTAATTAAATATTAATCGTTTTTAGTGGATGCTTACCTACCATGTGGGCCTACTTGTCAATGCCGGGCTGGCTGTCATGGGCATTACCATGCCACTTTATCTATTTATTGCATTTATCATTGTTAAATGTTGTCATGTGGATACTATATACTGTGTTTTTATTACATTGATGTTGATATATATTATGAATATGTTCCATTTCTAGAATTTATGGTTTTCCACTGAACAAACAATCAATAAACATCTAAATATGGTTAAAACTCACCTCCACTATCCAGGTGCTTCATTTAAAGTCCCAAAACTCCCTGTTTACATTTATTGGTTTTATGTTTACCATTATGGTTATTATTAAGCTTATTTTTATTTTTATTTGTGGTATTTCCCACCTGGCATTATAACACTTAGTCATTTTTCTATTGCACATATTTTTATTGCATCAGCATTTTACACAGCACAACACAGTCATTTATCCATTTACCCCCTTTTTTCCTGTCAAGGATCAGCTTACCAGGTGTTTGCCGCAGTGTACCCTTAGTTTTAAATTTAACAGCACGGGAGTTATATACCTATTCTATTCCATTTACCGTATATACTCGAGTATAGGCCGACCCGAATATAAGCCGAGGCCCCCAATTTACCCCCAAAAAACTGGAAAAAATTATTGACTCGTGTATAAGCCGAGGGTGAGACATGCCTGTCCATCCCTGTGTGTCCGTCCATCCCTGTGGGTCCATCCATCCCTGTGTGTGTCCATGCATCCGTGTGTGTGTGTGTGTGTGTGTGTGTCCATGCATCCGTGTGTGTGTGTGTGTGTGTGTGTCCATGCATCCGTGTGTGTGTGTGTGTGTGTGTGTGTGTGTGTGTCCATGCATCCGTGTGTGTGTGTGTCCATCCATCCCTGTGTGTGTGTGTGTGTGTGTGTGTGTGTGTGTGTGCATGCATCTGTGTGTGTGTGTGTGTGTGTGTGTGTGTGTGTGTGTGTGTGTGTGTGTGTGTCCGTGCAGCCTACCTGTGTCCAGCCTGCCTGTGTCCGTCCAGCCTGTGTCCCGTCCAGCCTGTGTCCCGTCCAGCCTGCGTCCCGTCCAGCCTGCGTCCCGTCCAGCCTGCGTCCCGTCCCGGCCCGTCCCGAGCCGAGCCTCCGTCCTTCAGCTCTTCGTCGGCGGCCATTCTAGGATTCAAAAGCCGCGCCTCCGTCGGTGATAGGCGGAACACTCAATTTCCCACTGACTGCTGGGAAATTGAGTGTTCCGCCTATCGGATGTCCGTGATAGGCGGATCACTCAATTTCCCAGCAGTCAGTGGTCCGCCTATCATGGACGTCCGCTCATCCTCATACTACGGACGAGGATGAGAGGATGTCCGTGATAGGCGGAACACAGACTGCTGGGAAATTCAGTGTTCCGCCTATCACCGACGGAGGCGCGGCCTTTGAATCCTAGAATGGCCGCTGTCTGTCTGCTCGACACGCTGATCGGGCAGACAGACAGCGATGACTCGAGTATAAGCCGAGGGGGGCACTTTCAGCCTCAAAAAAGAGGCTGAAAATCTCGGCTTATACTCGAGTATATACGGTATAAATAACTTTTCAATGCTTTATACCATTGCTGACAGCTGAAAGTGTAAACAAAACAGTTGTGGTAGGTATCGGTAATTGGTATCGGTGAGCACTAAAAAAAGTATTGGTACTCATGATACTCGTAAAAAAAAAATGCTGCAAAATGACTGGCAATGCTGCAAAGTGACTGGCAATGCTGCAAAGAGACTGGCAATGCTGCAAAGAGACTGGGCAAGGCTGCATAGGCACTGAGCAAGGCTGCAAAGGCACTGGGCAATGATGCAAAGGCACTGGGCAAGGCTGCAAAGGCACTGGGCAAGCCTGCAGATGGACACTGGGCAAGGCTGCAATGATGGACAAGGCTGCAGATGGACACTGATAAGGCTGCATTGATGGGCATCTAAATGTAAGTTTTTTTCCTTAAACTTCCCTCCTAAAAGTTTTTTCCTTAAAATTCCCTGCTAAACTTGGGGTGCGTGTTATACACCGGTGCATGTTATACGCTGATAAATACGGTATATACAGTACAAACTATATACAAAATAAGGGGCACGGATAACAAGAAATACCAGGGATGCAAGGAAGGGGAATCAAAACTGGGTACAGAAACAAGGAGCTGGAGTAAACAGCAGGGTACTCAGGCATAAGGGATCTGGCAGCAAGGATGGAAATAAAAACATTGATGCAAGGAGCAGTAGAAAAGGTGGAACTTAAGTACCCTCCCAGCAGGTGTAGCCCACTGGAGCTTATCAGTGGAACCTGCTGGCTTTTGGGAGACATCTACTCATGGACATCTAAATTGCAGCTTTCTGCCCAGAGCACCACAGCAGGTGAACTTGGTCCTAACACTGGGTCAATAGCTTCCACTCCTGAAAGAGGTTCAATCAAAGGTTATTTTAAAGTGGGCATTGGTGAGTAGAAAAGTGGTTTTGAAGAGTTAGTTTCCAAAAAATGTTTTTTAATGAGTGGCAGTAAGGGGGATGCACTGGAATAGGGGGGCTTTAAAATGTTGAGTTTATATACATGTGTAGCGTCGGCTCCTGACGAGCATGCGGAATATGTTTTCAAATTTAATTCTCCTGAAACCACAGTTGGGTTTTGGGGCTAATTTTACTAAATGTATGGTTTCAGTAACAGTCTGGCTGGGTTGCACTGGGTTCTCCTTGACCGCAGGTGTTGCTGTCACCGCCGACAAGTTTGAGAATGCAGGCTAGCTGGGTGTATTGAATGTTCTCTGGATTTCTTTTATAAGAGTCTTATCATTTTTGCAGCCCAAAGTACCTGAACTTAATTCTTACCCTCTACCGTAAACTGAGACACTTTGTCTATACTTTAAATAACCCAAAAAAAGTTTCAGTGTCAGTTTCCACATTTCTTTGGGCCATTTACCACAGGAAACCCTAGACGGAGAAACAATCAAGAAGGTAACGGTAAGCCCAATAAAACCAGCAGCTCCTTCGAGGGTCAGTGCAACACATGTCTGTGCCATTTTCTATAGCGAATGTACTCACTGGTCTGGGATAGTCATCCTTATATATGCAGGCACTGTGCAAGACTGCAAGTGCTTTAATTTTATTGTACTGAAGGAATCTGAACAAAAGAATTATTGTCATGAAACTTTATTATGTATTTATAGCTTGCTCTGGTCACTGGTCTAGCAGCTCACATATTGCCTGTGGATATTTTATAAGGCTGCAGGGATGAGCAGTTTTCTGAATATCTTATACCAGTGAGAATATTCTGTATGAAGAATGTACAAACTTGTATTCCTGTGGATATTACACATGGCTTCATGGTATAGTATTATGGCTACCTTTCTGAGAAATACATGCCAAACTCTCAGACCACAAAGCCTGCCCATCCTAACCGCCTAGACCCACATTTTGCCACTATCCAGCTATTATACAGTGCATCTGAAAAGTACACACAGCACTTCACTTTTTCCCCATTTTGTTATTCAGTGGTGTGAAAAAGTGTTTTCCCCCCTTCCTCATTTCCTGTTCCTTTGCATGTTTGTCACACTTAAGTGTTTCGGAACATCAAACCAATTTAAACAATAGTCAAGGACAACACAAGTAAACACAAAATGCAATTTGTAAATGAAGGTGTTTATTATTAAAGGTGAAAAAAAATCCAAACCATCATGGCCCTGTGTGAAAAAGTGATTGCCCCCCTTGTTAAAACATACTATAACTGTGGTTGTCCACACCTGAGTTCAATTTCTCTAGCCACACCCAGGCCTGATTATTGCCACACCTGTTCACAATCAAGGCATCACTTAAATAGGAGCTGCTTGACACAGTAAGGTCCACCAGAAGATCCTTAAAAGCTACACATCATGCCGAGACCCAAAGAAATTCAGGAACAATTGAGAAAGAAAGTAATTGAGATCTATCAGTCTGGAAAGGGTTATAAAGCCATTTCCAAAGCTTTGGGAATCCAGCGAACCACAGTGAGAGCCATTATCCACAAATGGCGAAGACATGGAACAGTGGTGAACCTTCCCAGGAGTGGCCGGCCGCCCAAAATTACCCCAAGAGCGCAGCGACGACTCATCCAAGAGGTCACAAAAGACCCCACAACAACGTCCAAGGAACTGCAGGCCTCACTTGCCTCAGTTAAGGTCAGCGTTCATGCCTCCACCATCAGGAAAAGACTGGGCAAAAATGGCCTGCATGGCAGAGTTCCAAGGAGAAAACCACTGCTGAGCAAAAAGAACATCAAAGCTCGTCTCAATTTCTCCACAACACATCTTGATGATCCCCAAGACTTTTGGGACAACATTCTGTGGACCGATGAGACAAAAGTGGAACTCTTTGGAAGGTGTGTGTCCAAGTATATCTGGCGTAGAAGGAACACTGCATTTCATAAAAAGAACATTATACCAACAGTAAAATATGGTGGTAGTAGTGTGATGGTCTGGGGCTGTTTTGCTGCTTCAGGACCTGGAAGACTTGCCGTGATAAAAGGAACTATGAATTCTGCTGTCTACCAAGAGATCCTGAAGGAGAATGTCCGACCATCTGTTCGTGTACTCAAGCTGAAACGAACTTGGGTTCTGCAGCAGGACAATGATCCTATACACACCAGCAAGTCCACCACCGAATGGCTGAAGAAAAACAAAATGAAGACTTTGGAGTGGCCTAGCCAAAGTCCTGACCTGAATCCTATTGAGATGTTGTGGTATGACCTTAAAAAGGCCGTTCATGCTCGAAAACCCTCTAATGTAACTAAATTAGGACAATTCTGCAAAGATGAGTGGGCCAAAATTCCTCCAGGACGCTGTAAAAGCCTCATTGCACGTTATCGCAAACGCTTGGTTGCAGTTGTTGCTGCTAAAGGTGGCCCAACCAGTTATTAGGTTTAGGGGGCAATCACTTTTTCACACAGGGCCATGATGGTTTGGATTTTTTTTCACCTTTAATAATAAACACCTTCATTTACAAATTGCATTTTGTGTTTACTTGTGTTGTCCTTGACTATTGTTTAAATTGGTTTGATGTTCCGAAACACTTAAGTGTGACAAACATGCAAAGGAACAGGAAATGAGGAAGGGGGCAAACACTTTTTCACACCACTGTATTACAGCCTTATTTCCAAATGGATTACATTCAGAATTTTACTCAAAATTCTACAAACAATACCCCATAATGGCAATGTGAAAGAAGTTTGTTTGGAATCTTTGCAAATTTATTAAAAATAAAAAGTGAATAAATCACATGTACATAAGTATTTACAGCCTTTGCCATGACACTCGAAAATTAACTCAGGTGCATTCGGTTTCCACTGATCATCCTTGGGATATTTCTACAACTTGATTGGAGTCTACCTGTGGTAAATTCAGTTGATTGGACATGATTTGGAAAGGCACATATCTCTCTATATAAGTTCCCACAGTTAACAGTGCATGTCAGAGCACAAACCAAGCTATGAAGTCCAAGGAATTGTCTGTAGACCTCCGAGACAGGATTGTATGGAGGCACAGATCTGGGGAAGGGTACAGAAACATTTGTGCAGCTTTGAAGGTCCCAATGAGCACAGTGTCCTCCATCATCTGTAAAGGGAAGTGGTTTGAAACCACCAGGACTCCTAGAGCGGGCCACCCGTCAAAACTGAGCAATCAGGGAAGAAGGGCCTTAGTCAGGGAGGTGACAAAGAACCTGATGACCACTCTGAGAGAGCTCCAGTGTTTCTCTGTGAAGAGAGGAGAACCTTCCAGAAGAACAACCATCTCTGCAGCACTCCACCTGGCCTATATGATAAAGTGGCCAGACGGAAGCCACTCCTCAGTAAAAGGCCCATGGCAGCCTGTATAGAGTTTGCCAAAAGAAGGACTCTCAGACCATGAGAAACAAAATTCTCTGGTCTGATGAAATAAAGATTGAACCCTTTGGTCTGAATGGCAAGCATCCTGTCTGGAGAAACCAGGCACCGCTCATCACCTGATCAATACCCTCCCTACAGTGAAGCATGGTGGTGGCAGCATCATGCTGTGGGGATGTTGTGCAGCGGTAGGATCTGGGAGACTAGTCAGGATCGAGGGAAAGATGAATGCAGCAATTTACAAAGACATTCTTGATGAAAACCTGCTCCAGAGTACTCTGAACCCCAGACTGGGAAGAAGGTTCATCTTCCAACAGGACAACGACCCTAAGCACATAGCAAAGATAACAAAGGAGTGGCTACAGGACAAATCGGTGAATGTCCTTGAGTGACCCAGCCAGAGCCGAATTTGAACCAGATTGAACATCTCTGGAGAGATCTGAAAATGGCTGTGCACTGACGCTTCCCATCCAACTTGATGGAGCTTGAGAGGTTCTGCAAAAAAGAATGGGAGAAACTGCCCAAGAATAGGTGTCTCAAGCTTGTAGCATCGTACTCCAAAAAGACTTGAGGCTGTAATTGGTGTCATAGGTGCTTCAACAAAGTATTGAGCAAAGGGTGTGAATACTTATGTACATGTAGCACTAACCCCCGAAGGAGCTGCTGGTTTTATTCGGGCTTACCGTTACCTCACCTGCTCACCTCTTCATCTTAGGGGGGTCCCGTGGAAAGTAGCCCAAATGATGATAGATCAGACACATGGTCCTTTTTGAAGATTTATTTAGGGGTAACACCAAAGAAAGACACAAGACACAGCCCTTCAATAGAGGGTTAGAGGATCAGGGGGAGTTCAGGTACCTGGTAATTGCGGGTTAGAGGTCAGATCCAGAGGACAGACAGCTCCACAGACTGGATCCAGCAGTCACCGGATCGGCCCCTCTCACTTGACTTAGCAGCCAATGAGTTGCCAAACAAAGTCTTTGCCACAGACTTGTTAATTGAACTTAGTGGTTTTGAGAGTAGATGTACAACAAAGTCTCTGCCACAGACTTGTTAAAGAGGGATTTCACTGTAAAAAAAAAATATTAAAAGCCAGCAGCTACAAATATTGCAGCTGCTGACTTTTAATAAGTGGACACTCACCTGTCCCAGGATCCAGCGATGTCGGCAGCCGAGGCCGATTGTTCGCTCGGCTCTCGGCTGCTGCCGCCGCCATTCTAGGTGAGGGAATCAGGAAGTGAAGCATTGCAGCTTCACTTCCTGGTTCCCTACTGCGCATGCGTGAGTCACGCAGCGCACTAGGGATGGTCCGCGCTGTCTCTGGGACGCGTGTGTGTCCCAGCAGACAGCGGAGGGACAGGAAGAGGCATAGACTCCCGTGGGAGTCTATGCCCGGAAGTGGGTGCAAATACCTGTCTTAGACAGGTATCTGCACCCCCCTCCCCCCTGAAAGGTGCCAACTCTGACACCGGAGGAGGTGAGGGTGCCGATGAGCAGAAGTTCCACTTTAGGGTGGAACCCCGCTTTAACTGAACTTAGAGATTTTTGAGAGTTTTTAGGAAAAACTACCATACAGTACCAGATTCTTTCAGCCGACCCGGCGATACTGTAAGGATACTGATCCGGGTTGCGCCCTCAAACTGAGTTTCCAGGCTCCTCCAGAGACACCAGCCTTACACTCGGTCCTCCACTGGAAAAGTCCTTCCCTGGATCCTCCAGCTTTTCTTGGCTTATCCCCGCAGGCGAGACAGCACAGGGCCACCCCTGGATCAGTAGGCCCCAAGACATTCCTGGGCCTACACTCTCAGTTGCGAAGCCAGTCGCCCCGAGGCGCAAGACCATGCGACACAGACCCCAGACAAGGAGGGCCCTGGGGTTGGGATCACGGACCCCAGAAAACGAACAAAAAAATGGCGTTGGTACCTTAAATACCCTCTTCCAGAATGCACAGCAGGGAAACCACACCCACTGAACCATTTCTGAGCAAGAGGTGACATTCAATGCATCCAGCCTGCTGCTGCTCCACACAGACCGGCGGTGACAGCGACAGCTGGACTGGTATAGAAACCAGAACTTTTAGAGAAATTAGTCTGAGCCAAAGTACAGCTTTAGATAATTAAAGCGGTTCTTCATCCTAAAGGGGAAGTTCCGCTAATCTGATCCCTCCCCCCCTCCGGTGCCACAATCGGCACCTTTTAGGGGGGAGGGGGGTGCAGTTACCTGGATAATCCAGGTATCTGCACCCACTTCCGGGCAGACCGCCGCAGACGCCCTGCCCCCCGTTGTGTTCTGGGAAACACACAGTTCCCAGAGACACAGTGGGGGACCATAAGAGACGCGCAGCGCGACTCGCGCATGCGCAGTAGGGAGCCGGGCAGTGAAGCTGTAATGCTTCACTTCCCGATTCCCTGACAGAGGATGGAGGCAGGGGGAGCAGCGAGACGAGCGATCGCTCGTCATCTGCCGCCGACATCGCTGGACCCTGGGACAGGTAAGTGTGATTTTATTAAAAGTCAGCAGCTACAATATTAGTAGCTGCTGGCTTTTAATATATTTTTTTTTAGGTGCAGAACTGCTTTAAATTAGTAAAAAAAAAACAATAGTGTCTGCTCATCAGGAGCAGGGCGCTACATACATGTGAGTTGTTTTGTTTTTTTATTTTAAATACATTTACAAAGATTTCAAACAAACTTCTTTCACATTGTCATTTTGAGGTATTGTTTGTAGAATTTTGAGTAAAATAATGAATTTAATCAATTTTGGAAGGCTGTAACATTACAAAATGTGGAAAAGGTGAAGCGCTGTGAATACTTTCTGAATGCACTGTATATATTTGGCACATATATACAACAGAACTGTTTTTGCCAAACTCTTGTTGATAGCGGGACTCAATAGGTACACCTTCTTAATAATGATTTATTATTAGACAGTGAAGTACAGGTGACCCATACCTATACCAGCCCAGTAGCTATCACTAATAGGGGAACAATTTCTCCCCTGTGTGTTTCCTTTCCCCAAAATTCGATACTATTTTTATTTTAATTGCAAAAAACAAATAGCTTTCTTCTCTAAGAGCTAAAATAATGTGCTGAAATCTTGCTTTTCTTGTAAGTTCCATATATCAGACTCTTCACTTAAATCACATAAGAATTGCTAAAACTATATTCAATTAAGTCTGAAGTGTAAATTCTGCATTTTTAGTATGATATTCCAGATAATTGCAGAGACACGTCTTATTTGTATATAGAATTTATTTCCCTGGTGCGGCTAAGCAATTAAACAGTAAAACCGTCTACTACATTAATGTGGGGAATGTTTATGTTTATAACAGTGCATAACAATTTTAGGAGACAAAGCCTGTCATGGTTGACTTCTCTTTGCATACGTTACTTAACACCCAGGCAACAGTTAGAACAAAATTCCTTTGTTTGATTTTGCTTATCCAACTTCAAAATAATTGTAATTTATTGGTGTCAGAAAAAAAAAATGCAACATTCGAAATAATATAGGTAGCATCAGCGAGCTTAATCCATATTGAAGTCACCACTCTATCATCGTTAAAAAATAGATATTTCTGAAATTTTTATTTCAAAATGATATGGTCCAGAGGGTCAGTTTGTTAAAATGCAGCCTAGGCAGAGGGATTGCTGTAGAGGCTTAAAGCCGCGTACACACGGGCGGACTGTATGGCCAACTTAGTCCGTCAGACAATCCGACGGACAGTCCGTCCTACTTTCGAATGAACGGACTTGACCACACACGGATGCACAAACAGTCCGTCGAAAGTTTGCGTGATGATGTGTACAGCACGTACGACGGGACTAGAAATAGGAAGTCCAATACACAGCAATGCAACCTTTCGCCGTGTAAATCCTTTCTGAGCATGCGCCATTCTTAGTCCGTCTAACTAGCCTACTCACGAGCGGATTGTCCGCTGAAACCAAAGTACGACGGACAATATTACGGAAATTCCGAAATACTTAGTCCGCCAGACTGCACGCTGAAAAAGTCCGCTGAAGCCCACACACGAGCGGACTGTCCGCTGAAATGTGTTTCGACAGACTAAGTTGGCCAGACAGTCCGCCCGTGTGTACGAGGCTTTAGGTCATCCATTCTCAACCAGGGTTTTGAGAAACCCTGGGGTTCTCCAAGAAGTTTTTATGGGTTCTTTGAGCTTCATGTCCCATTTCATAGTGCTTGCAGAGTTCTGGGGCCAATGCCACTTGCATGGCTAAAGATGTAAAATTTCTGGAAATTTTGAAGCCATGGGAAATTTTTTTTTTTTTTTTTCAGAAAAATTGAAAACATTTTTTAGTGTGGAATAGTTTTACAAATTGAAAGTCATTTTGATACACTGCAGTGTATATACAAGCATTCTGCTAGAAATAAAAGTACAGTTTGTTCAGTAAATAAACTAAATTGCTTTTTAAAATTGTATTTTTTATTAAAAATTGAATAACAAGGACTGTATTGTGTATTTTTTTCTGAGGCAGTGGTTTGCAACACTTCCTTACTTGAAGATGCTGATGGTGAAGAAACACTTTGTGATGATCAAGAAGCAGCAGAAAGAGTGTTTCTGGAATGAGAACTCTGAAACGAAAAGCTCTTCACACTTTAATTCTGGTCCTCATCATTTAAAGCGGTTCTGCACCTAAAAAAAAAAATATTAAAAGCCAGCAGCTACTAATATTGCAGCTGCTGACTTTTAATAAATGGACACTTACCTGTCCCAGGGTCCAGCGATGTCGGCGGCAGATGACGAGCGATCGCTCATCTCTCTGCTGCCCCTGCCGCCATCCTCTGTCAGGGAATCGGGAAGTGAAGCATTGCGGCTTCACTGTCCGGTTCCCTACTGCGCATGCGCGAGTCGCGCTGTGCGTCTCTTCTGGTCCCCGCTGTGTCCTGGGAACTGTGTGTTTCCCAGAACACAACGGGGGGGGTGGGGCATCTGTGGGGGTCTGCGGCGGTCTGTCCCAGAAGTGGGTGCAGATACCTGTATTATGCAGGTAACTGCACCCCCTCCCCCCTGAAAGGTGCCGATTGTGGCACCGGAGGGGGGGAGGGATCAGATTAGCGGAACTTCCCCTTCAGGGTGGAGAACCACTTTAATTTTATAAAATATTTTTTAATGTTTTTAGGGCACCTCTGGTATGCCAGGATGCGTTTCATCATCATTGTAGCATTTGGAAAAGAATATTTCTTCTCACGACATTTGCAAATTGTGCCTTTGCTCTCAGCAGAAACTACAATGTGGAAATGTGTTTATCGCATAATTTTACTAAGAAGAGGAAAAGAAAAAACAATTTACTAACCAGACAATAAGTAAACAATATGCTGTGATGGTGGAGAACATTAATAGAATCATTTAGAAGTTATAAAGATAAACTAATTTGTCAGATAAATATCATCTGACCTGCTAGGGCCTGAGAGAACAGAAACTATCATCTACTGTATCCCAACAATCACCCAACTGTAGGAAGTACAAGGTGGAGCCCACAAGAAAACTAAAATTGAGCCTTTCTCCTGAAGTGCCCTCTAGTGGCAGAAATTCATATTTCTTTTGTTTGAGAATTGAGAAGTACAGTGTTACTTGAATTGAATTCCAGGATTTGCATGTCTTCAGCAAGGAACTTGCAATCATTTAAGACTTTATATATAGTTGTTTTCATAAGTTTACATACCCTGGCAGAATTTATGATTTCTTTGCCATTTTTAAGAGAATATGAATGATAACACAAAAACTTTTCTTTCACTCATGGCTAGTGTTTGGCTGAAGCCATTTATTATCAATCAACTGCATTTACTCTTTTTAAATCATAATGGCAACAGAAACTACCCAAATTACACTGAACAAACGTTTACATACTCCAGTTCTTAATGCCATGTATTTCCCTCTTTACCATCAAAACATCAGCGATCCACCTCCGTACCTTTCATCATAGGCCTTATTGACTCCTCTCCAAATGTACTATGGTTATGGCCAAAAAGATACATTTTGGCCTCATCACTCCAAATGACTTTGTGCCAGAAGGTTTGAGGCTTGACTCTATGCTGTTTGGCGTATTGTAAGCGGGATACTTTGTGCCATTTGCGTAGTAATGGCTTTCTTCTGGCAACTCGATCATGCAGCCCATCTGTCGGAGTCGGGAGCGAGGCCGAGATGCTGAGAGGGCTCCCCTTGCGGCCGAGTGCAGCACAACCCTGAAGTTGACACAGGGATGCAGTGCCCACAGTAGCACAGGTTGCCAGGTAGCAGCAGCAGAGGTCAGGTACCGGGTAAGCAAGTCTCTAAGGGCAACCGTGCTAAGAAGTCCGGGAGTTGGCAGCAGAAGTCCAGAGAGTGGTCAAGACAAGCCGGGATCGGGTGCAGGAAGCAGACCAGGAACGTCGGGTACAAGCCAGGAGTCAGACAGGTTCACAGGAGAGCTGACGATAATCCAGCGATGCGGCACTGTCAGGCGAACGTTTAAATAGGCGAGGTACCCAGGTCACGTCGTGAGCGCGTCGGGGCGATCGTACGGCTACGTCGAGTACGTTGTGTATTCGTAACATCACCGCATATGCCCGCCTGGTTAGACGTATCGTCGGTCGTTCGTCTTGAAACTACTTTGCGCTTCCGTAGGCGCCGACGCGCGCTAACGCGAACGTACCTCGTGAGATTGCGCCTATTTCCCTGACAGTGCCTCCCCCCAAGGGGCAGCCTCCGGATGCCCAACCGAGCCCATTTTTCAGGATACCGGCTGCGGAACCTGTGTATAAGCTTATGAGCATGTACGTGACTGGCAGGTTCCCAAGAGTTCTCTTCAGCAGAATACCCCTTCCATTTGATTAAAAACTGGATAGTCCTACCTCTCCGACGACAGTCAAGGATAGACTCAACTTCGTATTCGGTTTCTTCACCAACCTGAACTGGAGGCGGGGGCAATTCTTCTCTTCCTGAAAAAGGACTAAAGGTAACACATTTAAGAAGGGAAACATGAAATACAGGATGGATCTTAAACGATTCAGGCAAAACAAGTTCAAAAGCTACGGGATTAATCTCCCGTTTAATCTCAAAAGGACCCAGGAATTTAGGTCCCAATTTCCGGGATGGACATGGCAGTTTAAGATTTGCTGCTGAAAGCCACACCTTATTTCCTGCCTTGAAGGTAGGGTTAACTCTCTTCCTCTTATCGTACTGTTTCTTGTACTCCTCCTGTGCCCTCTTCATGGTATCTTGAAGTACTTGGTAGTTTGAGTGAATGAGGTTTACTCTGTCTTGAACTGCCAGGACAGGCGATTCAGGAATGGTATTAGGCAGAAATGAGGGGTGGAATCCGTAGTTTGCCCAGAAAGGTGACTGGTTGGTAGAGGCGTGCACTGAGTTATTATAGGCGAACTCTGCACAAGGTAACAAGGAAACCCAATCATCCTGGGAAAAGGAACAGAAGCATCGCAGGTACTGTTCCAAAGTTTGGTTGGTTCTTTCGGTTTGACCGTTGCTCTGTGGGTGATAGGCAGAAGACAAACATATTCTAATTGAGAGTAATTTACACAGTTCTTTCCAAAATTTGGAGGTGAATTGTACCCCTCTGTCCGATACAATGCTGTCAGGTACCCCGTGTAACCAGACAATTTCTTTTATAAAAGTTTTTGCCGTATCCAGGGCAGAGGGAGTCCCTCTTAACGCAAAAAATGCGCCATCTTGGACAGGCGGTCTACTACCACCAAAATGGTCGTAAACCCTTCAGAGGGAGGTAGTTCTACAATAAAACCCATGGAAATTTCTTTCCATGGTTTTTCCGGGACTGGCAGTGGCCTTAACAGACCCCAGGGTCTGGTGTTAGATCCCTTGTTACGTTGGCAGATGGTACAGGAATCAACATATACTTTACAGTCAGCCCTTAAAGTAGGCCACCATAGGGACCGCTGTACAAGGTCAGTCGTCTTCCGGACTCCAAAGTGGCCTGCAAGTTGGTTGTCATGGAAAGTCTTTAATACCAGTAACCTGGCTTGCCGGGGTACAAAAATCTTGTCCCGATGCCATAGAAACCCTCCTTGGCTTCTCAGGGAAGAAACTTCAGTTTCCGTACACTGTCTAGTGGCCAGCTCGATAGAAGACCTTAGATCCGGTTGGATCAATAAGAAATTTTGGGGGGACAAAATTGTACTGGGTGGGACTCCTTCCGGGGTATCAGGAAACATCCGAGATAAAGCATCCGCTTTGCTGTTCTTAGATCCTGGGCAGTAGGTAATGTGGAAATTGAATCTTGAAAAGAACAAAACCCATCGGGCCTGTCGGGGTCTCAGACGTTTGGCTGTGCGGAGATACTCTAAGTTCTTATGGTCCGTAAAAATTAGAATGGGGTGAGCGGCACCTTCCAGGAGATACCTCCATTCTTCAAGAGCGGTTTTGATCGCTAGAAGTTCCCGATCCCCTACATCGTAGTTCCTCTCTGGGGAACTCATCTTTCGAGAGAAGAAGGCTACAGGATGCAGTAAAGCTTTGGAACCTTGACGTTGGGATAAGATCGCCCCTGTGGCCACCTCCGAGGCATCAACTTCTAGCATGTAGGGCAAAGCGGGATCTGGATGCTGCAGGATGGGAGCAGTGGTAAAGAGGGTCTTGAGCTGGTCAAAGGCGGACTGAGCTGCTGGGGACCAGTGGAACTTGGTGTGTTGGCGAGTGGTCTGAGTGATGGGGGCTACAATGGTGGAGAAGCCCCTTATGAATCTTCGATAAAAGTTTGTGAACCCGATGAATCTCTGTACACTCCTTTTGTCAGAAGGAGCGGGCCAATCCAGGATAGATTTCACTTTCTGCGGGTCCATGGCAATTCCACCTGTGGTAATGATGAGTCCCAAGAAATGAATGGATTCCTTCTCAAAATCACACTTCTCGGCTTTAACATATAACCCGTGTGTTCTAAGAATACATAGTACCTTCTTAACATGTACCCCGTGAAGCTCTAGCGAGGTTGAAAAAATCAGAATGTCGTCAAGGTAGGCGACAACAAAGTGGTCTAGATGCTCCCGGAAGATGTCGTTAATGAAATGCTGAAAGGTTGCCGGGGCATTACATAGTCCAAAGGGCATGACTAAGTACTCGAAATGTCCAAATCTTGTTCTGAAGGCGGTCTTCCACTCGTCCCCCTCCCGGATACGGACAAGGTTGTAAGCCCCACGTAGATCGAGTTTGGTAAAGATACGTGAGGTGTGGAATCTTTGGAAGAGTTCAGGGATGAGCGGAAGTGGATAGCGGTTTTTAAGGGTAATATTATTTAATTCCCTATAGTCCACACATGGTCTTAGAGTCTTGTCTTTTTTCTCCACAAAAAAGATGCCTGCTCCGGCAGGGGATGAAGAGGGACGAATGAATCCTTTGGCCAGGTTCTCATCAATGTATTGTCTCAGAGCCTCAAGTTCAGTCTCAGAAAGGGGAAATATCCGGCCAAAAGGGATGGGGGCCCCGGGTAATAATTCAATGGGGCAGTCATAGGGGCGGTGTGGAGGTAGGGTATCGGCTTTCTTCTTATCAAACACATCTCTAAATTCCTGGTAGACTGCTGGTATGTGAGGAACTGGACTGGGTATGGGTTGTACAGTCAGACAACTGGGCAAGTTGTGGGGTACGGAATCTAAGCAATGCTGCTGGCAATAGGCAGATGTGAAGGATACCACTTTTTTGGGCCAATCGATCTGGGGATTGTGAGCCTGTAGCCAAGAAATCCCTAGGATAACGGGGAACATCGGGGAACTCAGAACATCAAATTTAAGGAATTCCCGGTGACCTGAATCGGTGATCGCCAGGATGGGACTAGTTTCCTTGGTGACATGACCAGAACTGGGTAAGGAGCCGTCGGCCAAATGGACAGTCAATCTCCGTTCTTTGAGGTTAAGTGGGAGAGCCAGACTCTTAGCCAGGGTTAAGTCCAGGAAGCAGCTACAGGCTCCAGAGTCAATTATCGCTTGTAGAGGAATTCCTCTACCTGCCACCATCAATGTGACCGGAAGAGTGATGTTGGCGGAAGCTGACTTCGCTACCTGAAGGTGAAATGGAGTGCATAGGACTGGTTTACTCTGCCTTGTGGGGCAGTTGTTAATGAAATGTCCCGATTCCCCACAGTAAAAACAAAGGTGTGCCTGTCGGCGATGAAGTCTCTCTTCGGAGGTTAAAGCGGGACTGGGCATGCCCCTCAGAACGGGAGCTACTGCTGGGCGAGCTGAAGGTGGGGCCTGGATGGAACAAGAAGTCCGAGTGCGTTCAGACTGGCGTTCCCGTAGACGCCTGTCGAGCTGGATAGTGAGTAAGATGAGATCCTCAAGGGTAGTGGGAATCTCCAATCTGGCTAACTCGTCCTTGAGAGCTTCAGACAACCCCACCCGATATTGATATTTTAGTGCTGCTTTGTTCCAGCCGGAATCAGAGCTCCAGGTACGGAATTCTACTGTATAGTCCTCTGCAGGTCGCTCACCCTGGCGAAGGGCGTACAAGGTTGCTTCAGCTGTAACTGTCCGAAAAGGGTCATCATACAAGCGTGCCATGGCCTCGAAGAACAGATCCAAAGTATCCACGTAAGGGCTGCATTGCTCCAGCAGGCCATGGGCCCACGTCTGGGGATCGTCCCTCAGCAGTGAAATGGTGAACCCCACCTTGGTCGCTTCTGAAGAAAAGGTCTGAGGTTGCAGGGAAAAATAGAGAAAACATGAATTTTTGAAGGATCTGAATTTCCTTCGGTCCCCAAAAAAGCGTTCCGGGGCTGGGACTCGTGGTTCTGGGGCAGCTGAGGTTGCAAAAGCAGGAACTTGACCAGAGGAGGTGGGCGGTTCAGGAGGGTGTTGCAGGCGTTCCTTCAGCCAGTGATATCTCTCTTGGAGCTCCTGAATAGCTGGAGTAAGGGCCGTAAGTTCTTGTAAAATGGCCTCCATTGGGGAGTCACCTCTGTCGACCTCTGACATGGCTGGATTATACTGTCGGAGTCGGGAGCGAGGCCGAGTTGCTGAGAGGGCTCCCCTTGCGGCCGAGTGCAGCACAACCCTGAAGTTGACACAGGGATGCAGTGCCCACAGTAGCACAGGTTGCCAGGTAGCAGCAGCAGAGGTCAGGTACCGGGTAAGCAAGTCTCTAAGGGCAACCGTGCTAAGAAGTCCGGGAGTGGGCAGCAGAAGTCCAGAGAGTGGTCAAGACAAGCCGGGATCGGGTGCAGGAAGCAGACCAGGAACGTCGGGTACAAGCCAGGAGTCAGAGCCAGGAGAATAACAGGAGTAGGTCAAGCAAGCCGGGTCGGTATACAGGAGGTCGGATAACAGGAAACACAGATACAGGTTCACAGGAGAGCTGACGATAATCCAGCGATGCGGCACTGTCAGGCGAACGTTTAAATAGGCGAGGTACCCAGGTCACGTCGTGAGCGCGTCGGGGCGATCGTACGGGCAACGTCGAGTACGTTGTGTATTCGTAACATCACCGCGTATGCCCGCCTGGTTAGACGTAGCGTCGGTCGTTCGTCTTGAAACTACTTTGCGCTTCCGTAGGCGCCGACGCGCGCTAACACGAACGTACCTCGTGAGATTGCGCCTATTTCCCTGACACCATCTTTCTTCAAGTGCCTCCTTATGTTGCATCTTGAAACAGCCACACCACATGTTTTCAGAGAGTCCTGTATTTCACCTGAAGTTATTTGTGGGTTTTTCTTTGCATCCTGAACAATTTTCCTGGCAATTGTGGCTGAAATTTTAGTTGGTCTACCCGACCGTGGTTTGGTTTCAACAAAACCTCTCATTTTACACTTCTTGATTAGAGTATGAACACTGCTGATTGCCATTCTCAATTCCTTGGATATCTTTTTATATACTTTTCCTGTTTTATACAGTTCAACTACCTTTTCCCGAAGATCCTTTGACAATTCTCTGAAAAATGGGCAAGAAATCAAAAATTCTGCCAGGGTATGTAAACTTATGAGCTCAACTGTAAAGTCTCAGAAATCTTTCATTAAGATATGCATGTTACATGGTTTGAATTTCATGCCATAGGTATATTGTTTATCATTGAAAAAGAACATTTCACATTTTTTCTATTTTTCTGGAATCAAAACAATAAATAAATGGATTTGGAAAAAAAAAAAAGAAAAAGAAAAAAAATGTTTTTTTTTCCACAATTTTTCCTTTTTCCCCAGGTCTTTTTCACATCTCTATGCATGAGACTAATGATTTTTTAGCTGCCTGTAAGGTTGGCGTTCTGACCACCACTTTAACCACTTCTCCCCTGTAGTATGTCATATGACGTTGCAGGCTTTGAGTGGTGATATCGGAATGATGTCTGTCAGATATCTTCTTTTTCCCTTCACTGTAAGAACAATCATAGCAGTTTTTCAGCCACTTGATTGTTCTTACAGGCGGCGGGAAGGGACCTCCCCCCTCCCCCCCCGCCACCCTCCGGTGCTTCTCCTGGCTCGCCCGTGCGATCTGCGAGTTGGAGAAGGAATCAACCGGCCCTGAAGGTTACCATAGAGATCTGGTCAGATGGTCCCCGAAGTCTCTATTATCTTTTAGAGACCAGGTGTGATGTTACGACGTCACGCCCGGCCTCTGCATTTGAAAAAATGCCACCAACTCAACTGAGAAGCCAGGATCTTTTTTTTTCTTTCAGGCTTCCCAGCATAGAGGCGAGATCTGGGGACCGCTTCTGGCTTGTCCTTGCTTCCAAGCATGTGTGTTTGTGCTTGGGACTTTTGTCTGACGGGTCGAGGAATACCAGTCGAGGAATACGTACAACTCCACACCAAAGTGTCTCCACTTATTTGTGGGGCCTTCTGTAACAACTGCAAAACCTATTATTCTGGATTGAATGTTTGTTCAATAATGATTTGCTGTCTTTTTGATGTAAATTTTATGGATTTGTTAAATAAATATGAATAAATTTTTTAATTATCTGTGATTATTGTATATGGGTACCGTAATAGTCCCCTCCATCATTTCTGCTCAAGGGTACTGTCTGGAGTAGCCTTTTTATGAGCTTTTCTTTTTCTCTTCATACCATCCAGAAGTGACATGTACCGCCACCCTAGAGCAGTCCTGAGTGTCTGGAAGTGATGGCAACCATCAGCGTTAGCCGGATTCACCAGCTGCCTCTCCACCTGTGAGCAGACCGTCCTCCCCAGGACTAGATGAACCTCCATAAACATACCACACACGCTGGCATCTTGTTGATCCTGTGAGTTTCCACTTGTATTTATGAATACATGTTTCACTTATCGCTGCACTTAGATGGCGATGCTCTCTTTGTGTTTGTGCATCCTACAGAGTTCCTTCTAGCTTGTTACGAGCCGGCAGCCTCCTACAGTCAGAATACCCGAGACCATCACCAGTGTTTGTGCTGTACATGAACTTTCACATTTGGACCCCCAGTGAAAGAGAGTTTTTAATTTCCCAGTCTTTCTTAATCAAGCTGAAAGAGTGCACGTTCATAGGACAATCAGAAGAGAATGAAACTCCTCTTCCAAGCTTTAACCAGGCACTGATAGAAGTCATAAGACTGCTATATACTGCTGATGAGAAAATATATTTAGCAGTTTATTTTTACTAAAGCCCCATACACCCTATCAGATTTTCTGCTGATTTTTTCCTTCAGATTTACCAAAACCATATAATATGAGGTCAAACCTTAGGAGTTTCAGTGTATGCAATAAGGCAGGCCCTTGCACTACATGGTTTTCGTAAATCTGAAGACAAAAATCAGCAGAAAATCTGATAGTGTGTATGGGGCTTAAAACTATTGCATTTCCATGTTCTGTGTACTGTGGGAGACCAGATATAGTGAATGCAGGGTGCTGGCTTTAGTAACACTTAAAAAAAAAAAAAAGTTAAAGTGGTTCTGCACCTAAAAAAAAAAATATTAAAAGCCAACAGCTAGTAATATTGCAGCTGCTGACTTTTAATAAAATCACACTTACCTGTCCCAGGGTCCAGCGATGTCGGCGGCAGATGACGAGCGATCGCTCGTCTCGCTGCTGCCCCCGCCGCCATCCTCTCTCAGGGAATCGGGAAGTGAAGCATGTCGCCTTCACTGCCCGGTTCCCTACTGCGCATGCGCGAGTCGCGCTGCGCGTCTCTTCAGATCCCCCGCTGTGTCCTGGGAACTGTGTGTTTCCCAGAACACAACGGGGGGGGCGTCTGCGGGGGTCTGCGGCGGTCTGCCCGGAAGTGGGTGCAGATACCTGGATTATCCAGGTAACTGCACCCCCCTCCCCCTGAAAGGTGCCGATTGTGGCACCGGAGGGGGGGGAGGGATCAGATTAGCGGAACTTCCCCTTTAGGGTGAAGAACCGCTTTAAACTTCATAAATCCCTTCTATTACCTGATATGGGAAGATTTCCCCAAATGGGGTTTTTAAGCAGCAAAGTAGGTGAGTAATAAGGGATTCAAAAGAGAGTTTCTGGTCTGCTAGTACGCGGGATCATCTGATAGTCTTCCATGGGAATTTCGGCTGGATTTTCCCCTCTGTATATACATAGGTAAATGTATGAAGTGGTTATTAGTTGTGCTTACATTATCGCTTGTGCACTTTTTCCATTGATATGCTAAAGGTAATTTCTTTGCCCAAACCTATCCTCTGAAGAAGACCCGAAAGAAATGGGACGAAACGCGTCAGTTTCTGTTTTATCAGACATGTTTGCTATGTAATGCTATGCATATTTCAATGTTGCAATATAATAATATTTGTATTCCTTGGGTATACCCCCCTTGCTGAGCTCATATTTTAACTTCTATGGTCATTTCTTACATTAATAAATCTTTATCAAACACTCTTTCTTGAATCACTTATTACTCACCTACTTTGCTGCTTAACCACATTCAGACCGGACCATTTTGCTGGCCAAAGACCAGACCACTTTTTGCGATCCGGCGCTGCGTAGATTTAACTGAAAATTACGCGGTCGTGCGACGTGGCTCCCAAACAAAATTGATGTCCTTTTTTTGCCACAAATAGAGCTTTCTTTTGGTGGTATTTGACCACCTCTTCGGTTTTTAGTTTTTGTGCTATAAACAAAAATAGAGCGACAATTTTGAAAAAACGCATTATTTTTTACTTTTTGCTATAATAAATATCCCCCAAAAATATATTAAATTTTTTTTTTCCCTCAGTTTAGGCGTATACGTATTCTTCTACATAAGCGATTATTGATTGGTTTATAGCGTTTACAAAATAGGGGATAGTTTTCTGGAATTTTTATTAATAATTTTTTTTTTTTACTAGTAATGGTGGCGATCAGCGATTTTTATTGTGACTGCAACATTATGGCGGACACATCAGACATTTTTGACACATTTTTGGGACCATTTATACAGCAATCAGTGCTATACAAATATACTGATTCCTGTGTAAATGACACTGGCAGTGAAGGGGTTAACCAGGGGGTGGCAGTGTAGGAGTTAAATGTGTCCTAGGGGCTTGCTACTAACTGTGGGGGGATGGGCTGTGTGCTAGTGAAGACTGATCTCTGCTCCAATCACAGGAAGCAGAGATCAGTGTCACTTGTTGCTAGGCAGAACGGGGAGATGCTGTTTACAATGGCATCTGCCCGTTCTCCTTCCCCCGTGAGAGGATCGCGGGTATCCCCGTGGCGATCGAGTCCGCGGGACCCACGACCGGACTCACGAGGGGTCCCGACCGGCGTGCACGCGTTGGCAGGGCAGTAAATTCAACCTTTTGTATAAGAAGGTAACACTTCTAATATCAATTTAAAGATCTATTATTAATCAGTATATCTGTTGACTTATCAGTGTATCAGCAATCAATAAAACTGGGATAAAGATGCTGTATAAGAAGGCAGCACTTCTAGAAAGACCAGTTTGTTCTCAAACAATATATCTACTGGCCTGATCAATCTATCAGCAATCAATAGAATTTTGATGAATAAGAAGGCAGCAATTCTAATATTGAGCAACAGAAAGATAGATCGACCATCAATTAATATAGCTATTGGCCTGATCAATCTAATAACAATCAATAGAACTGGAATCAACCTGCTGTAAATGAAAGCAGCAATGTTAATATCAATTAATGAAAGATAGATGTATCTTCAATCGATTTTCCTACTGGTAAATTCCTCTACAATCAATCAATATATCTATCTATTGATCTAGTGGTATCTATCAGCTGCCTGAAGTGCTTCATTGGTAACATATGATGTGGAATGAGCCTCAGGCATGGCAGAGCAGCAATGCTGCCCATCAATCCAACTTGGTCACCTTCCTTCCTATGCTACCAGTGGGCTGCACTGGAGGCTTTTCAAAGGACCGACTACGGCTCCCGCCCTCCATACAGCCTCGCCGGTGCCTGTTACTAAAACTGGCCCACTGAGCCATCGGCCCACCGGGAATCTCCCGATAGTCTAGATGGCCAGTACATGTCTGTTTCAGGCAGTGTAATTAATGAAACAACTTTTGTCAATGGAAAAGGATTTTGACAAATTTTGACTGATTGGCTAACTGAGTTTCATTGACAGCAGGGGAGCCAATGGTGCTGCTGCTGTGTCTCAGCCAATCAGGAGGGAGAATTCTGGACTGACAAGGCACTTGTGGGCATTGCTGGATAGAGATGGGGCTCAGGCATAGGCGTGCACAGACTGTGTGCCAGGTGTCCCTGGGCACACCCTAATCACTCTGTGCGGTGCCTATTTCCCCTACTGTCCAGGCTTCCCCTTCATGTTGCGACCCCTTTGCAGTGCTGCTGGCTTCGCACCTCTCCTCCCACTTGGGGGGATGTTTCAGGATGGAAAGTGGGGGAAGGGGCTAATCAATATGTCATTTACCGACCCCTTTATTTTTGTAAGTGAACACACCCACTCCCTGTGTTCAATCAGAACTGAAGTATAGTAAACTGTGTTTACTATACTTCAGTTTGTGAGTGAACAGGAACAGTGGCGGCTGGTGCTAAACTTTTTTTGGGGGGGGCGGGGCGGCAAACAACCCCCCCCCCCCCCAGGTCCGCACTCACCACTCCACGGTCTCAGTGCAGCAGCTTCCTTGGTTTCTCCTCCTGCCCAACCTGATCTGCCCTGTGTCCGGATTGGCCGGCAGCAGAAGCCGGGAGACAATAGCGAATATTGATTCGCTAGTGTCACAAGTGTCACTAGTGTCAAAAGCCCAACCTTTTTCAATCCAATTAGAGCCTCATGTGGCTTGAAAAAAAACAAAAAACTCAGAAACCTATGAGTGCTGCGGCCCGCATGCAAACTGGGGGGGGGGGGGGGGAGGGACAGTGCTCCTGTTCTCTTTATGTTCCGGCCGCTCAGCACAGAGCACTTCCCATTCACCATTCACTTATTGTTCAGTGCAGATGAGGCTGTAGAAAACGTCACGTGTGTTTGAGCTTTGGGGTGCACACCCTAATGCAATAGGTTGTGCACACCTATGGGCTCAGGTATTAGGGGGGTGCTTGGTTGGCTGCTATACATAAGATAAAAAAAAAAACTTCTGACTTTACAACCGCTTTCAATATTATCTAACAATGTAAACTTTTATGTATTTACTGGTCAAAACCTAAAGGTGTGTCCCCACTTTATCATTGCTGATTTGTAATCATTAGTGTAATTATGTGTCCTTGTAGCAATATGTTCTTTGGTGCATCTTAGTGATATTTTAGTGTGTTTGTAATGAATAATCCATAGTGTGCAATGATAAATGTGTGGTATGAAGTATGAGCTTTTTACGTGACATCCATCAACTTGCCAGTGAACATTGTTGTGCTGACTATTATGCCGCCTGTGGCCTCGGGGTATTACATGGTAAGCATCATTACCAAAGCACTGAAGACAACAACACAAGAAGTATATAAGGTGTCGGTGTAATTAAATTGCTCCCACATCTGTTTTTATGACTAGTTTATTTCATTTATGAAAAAAAATATATATTTTTTTATTACAAAATGATTTGAGTTCTATAGGGAAAGAGATCTATAGCACCAATGGGCTTATTTCAAAAGCTCCTTGTTTTTACGGCTGTTTGGGAAACCTATGTGAACTGAAGATCTCTTTTTTTATAATGGTAAAGGAGACAAGAAGAAGACATCAATGGAGTGTAAAGTTCTGATAGAGAATTCAACTCTACTCTATTGCACCTAGGAATACATAATCCAGTTTATAAAATATATCCACTTTTGTTGAGCAAGAAAAAAAACAATCCCCTCTGGGTGATCAATGTACCGTATATACTCGAGTATAACTTTTAGCTAAAAAAAACTGGGAAAACATATAGATTCGACGATAAGCCTAGGGTGGAAAATGTAGCAGCAACTGGTAAACAATGTCCACCTGCAGCCTCACTGTGCCCATCTGCATCTTCACTGTGCCCACCTGCATCATCAGTGCCCATCTGCTGCCTCACTGTGCACATCTGCAGCCTCACTGTTCCCATCTGCAGCCTCCCTATGCCCATCTGCAGCCTCACTGTGCCCATCTGTATCATCAGTGCCCACCTGCAGCCTCACTGTGCCCATCTGCAGTTTTACTGTGCCCACCTGTATCATCAGTGCCCATCTGCAGCCTCACTGTGCCCATCTGTATCATCAGTGCCCATCTGCAGCCTCACTGTGCTCATCTGCAGTCTCATTTTGCCCATCTGTAGCCTCACTGTGCCCATCTGTAGCCTCACTGTGCCTATCTGCAGCCTCAGAGTGCCCTTCTGCAGCCTCACTGTGCACATCTGCATCATCAGTGCCCATCTGCTGCCTCACTGTGCCCATCTGCAGCCTCACTATGCCCATCTGCAGCCTCACTGTGTCCTTCACTGTGCTGATCTGCAGCCTCACTATGCCCATCTGCAGCCTCACTGTGTCCACCTGTATCATTAGTGCCCATCTGCAGCCTCACTGTGCCCATCTGCAGTCTCACTTTGCCCATCTGTAACCTCACTGTGCCCATCTGTAGCCTCACTGTGCCCATCTGCAGCCTCACTGTGCCCATTCGCAGCCTCATAGTTCCCTTCTGCAGCCTCACTGTGCACATCTGTAACATCAGTGCCCATCTGCAGGCTCACTGTGCCCATCTGCAGCCTCACTGTGCCCATCTGCAGCCTCACTTTGCCCATCTGTAGCCTCACTGTGCCCATTTGCAGCCTCACTGTGCCCATCTGCAGCCTCACTGTGCCCATTTGCAGCCTCACTGTGCCCACCTGCAGCCTCACCTTTGATTACAAACAGCAGGTGTCTGCCGCTGTGTCATGCAACTGCAGTCTGTTCGGCGTCCGTCCACTGTAATAAAGCCCCGCCTCCTCCTTGTCTGTGATAGATGGAACATTGATTCAGTTTCCCAGCATTGTATCAGTGTTCCGTCTATCATGGATGAGGAGGAGGCTGGGATTTGTTTCAGTGGATGGCCGCAGATCAGTTAAGGCTGCATGACACAGCGGGAGACCCTCACTCGAGTATAAGCTGAGGGGGGCTTTTTTAGCTTAAAAAATGTGCTGGAAAAGTCAGCTTATACTCGAGTACATTGCAAGGTTTTGAACAAACTTTATTGCAGATTCCTACCTGTTTCTGCTCTGAAAAAAAGCTGCTTGTTGTGTGCAGAGTGAATCTGAATATGAGTGGCTTTTTCATTATTAATCAGCTGATGCACTTGCAGGGTTCTAATAAAGAACGTTGCAGTGTCTGTTTCCCTTTAGAAGTCATTAAGCCTTTGGGAGTATCTCACAAAAAAACTTTTTTTTGTTGCAGAGGATTCCTAAAATTTGCCTTGTATCCTAATGCAGACCTCTGGGAAAATCAGTGAGCGATTCACACACAAAGGAAACTATATTTCTGGGGAGGTTCTGTACACCAACTGTGCACAGGAAAGCTCAATAGACACGTGCAATTCATTTTGGTCCAAATACAAAGTCGGACACATTTTCTGTGAGGTCACGTGACGTCAGGAGGGACAGTGCCACCGGGTGATGTAGGCAGGTGGTCCCGCCCCTTGCCTATATAAAAACTGTTAAAGCGCAGAGCGGGCATACAGCAAGAGATCTCCCAGGAGGTGGAGCATTTTTTTCTTGCTTTTTTTTGGGTCCGGCGGGCGTCATGATTGACGATGGATGTATATCGAGGGACACTATTTTTTTTTTTTAATAAAGGACTTGTCAAAAACTGCTTCTTGTGGTTATTACTTTTTGACACTTTTTTGGTGAATTGGTAGGTGTATTATACCCATTCACATAGGAGGGGGGCAGGATCTCGGGGCCCACTTGTTAAAGGGGGCTTCCAGATTCCAATAAGCCCCCTGCCCGCAGCTCATGGTTGTCTGGAAGAAGCCCTTGTCCCCATCAACATAGGGACAAGATGGGGTAGGGGGTATAGAACCCCCCGCCCCAAAGCACACACACCCACATGTTGAGGGCATGTGGCCTGGTATGGTTCAGGAGGGGGGGTGCTCGTTTGCCCTTTCCTGACCTGCCGGGATGTATGCTCGGATAAGGGTCTGGTATGGATTTTGGGGGGGCCTACACCAATTTTTTTTTCAATTTTGGTGTGCTTTTCCCCCTTAAAATTCATACCAGATCCGGTATAGGCTGAGGTGAGGACCCTACACTGTTTATTTTTACATTTTTCTATTGCCTGGCCATGCCGGCATTCTTTTCTTTACATTCATCTGTCAGTGGGGAAGCCCGCTGACAGATGATGACACATAGTTGTTAAGGACTCCTGGCCCGGATTGGTTAATTGTTTTTCGACCGATCTGAAATTCTAATCGTTCTGAAGAGTTGAAATTGATTTACAAATGTATAAATGAGATGAATTTTAACCAAATTTAACAAAAATTTAACTAAACTAAAGGAATTCCAAAACCAAACTAAACAAATTCCATAACAAAATGAAATTAGTAACATAACGAATCAATCCAAAACTAAACAAATTTTTCCACTCTGCACATGTCTACAGCTCAAGTTACAGGGGAAGGAGGCGGCACAGGGGAATGTGATAGTGGACAGAGTGGTCGATCAGTGCATTGAGTGGGAGAAATAATTGGAACCAATCTTTTGTGGCTTTCCCTGTAGCCACTGAAATCACCATTATTTTCCAGCACTGCCTTAACGCTCTTGTGGATGGAGTTCACCAGAGCTTCACAGGAGTCCTCTTCCACTCCTCCATGACGACATCACAGAGCTGGTGGATGTTGGAGACCTTGCACTCCTCCACCTTCCATTTGAGGATGCCCCACAGATGATCAATAGGGTGCTTGGCCAGTCCCTTAACTTTACCCTCAGCTTCTTTAGCAAGGCAGTGGTCATCTTGGAGGTGTGTTTTGGGTTGCTATCATGATGGAATACTGCCCTGCGGCCAAGTCTCTGAAGGGAGGGGATCATGCTCTGCTTCAGTATGTCACAGTACATGTTGGCATTCATGGTTCCATCAATGAACTGTAGCTCCCCAGTGCTGGCAGCACTCATGCAGCACCAGACCATGACACTCCCACCACCATGCTTGACTGTAGGCAAGACACATTTGTCTTTGTACTCCTCATCTGGTTGTTGCCACACACGCTTGTCACAATCTAAACCAAATTAGTTCTCATCAGACCACAGGACATGATTCCAGTAATCCACGTCCTTAGTCTGCTTGTCTTGAGCAAACTGTTTGTGGGCTTTCTTGTGCATCATCTTTAGAAGAGGCTTCCTTCTGGGACGACAGCCATGCAGACCAATTTGATGCAGTGTGCAGCGTATTGTCTGAGCACTGACAGGCTGGCCCCCCACCCCTTCAACCTCTGCAGCAATGCTGGAAGCACTCATACGTCTATTTCCCAAAGACAACCTCTGGATATGACACTGAACACGTGCACTCAACTTCTTTGGTCGACCATGACGGGGCCTGTTCTGAATGGAACCTGTTCTGTTAAACCGCTGTATGGTCTTGGCCACCGTGCTGCAGCTCAGTTTCAGGGCCTTGGCAATCTTCTTATAGCCTGGGCCATCTTTATGTAGAGCAACAATTCTTTTTTACAGATCTTTAGAGAGTTATTTGCCATGAGGAGCCATGTTGAATTTCCTGTGACCAGTATAAGATAGTGAGTGCGATAACACCAAATTTAACACACCTGCTCCCCATTCACACCTGAGACCTTGTAACACTAACGAGTCACATGACAACAGGGAGGAAAAATGGCTAATTGGGCCCAATTTGAACATTTCACTTAGGGGTGTAATCACTTATGTTGCCACTGGTTTAGACATTAATGGCTGTGTGTTGAGTAATTTTGAGGGGACAGCAAATTGACACTGTTATACAATCTGTACACTCACTACTTTACATTGTAGACAAGTCTCATTTCTTCAGTGTTGTCACATGTGGGTGTACTCACTTCTTTTGTGAGATACTATATATATATATATATATATATATATATATATATATATATATATATATATATATATATGCATCCTACTTATGTGTGTGTATCAGGAATTATCACTCCTTCTGTTGCACTATTAAGCATGTGTAGGCCGCCCTTATCATTATTTCAACAGATGTCAGTACTATGTTTAGCTGTGTGTTCCCAGGTCCTCTACTGAGAAAGTGGTATTTTTCTTTCAGGTTGTCATGGAAACTACAAATTATTTACTGCAGAGTTTGCAGGACTTTGCTAAATCAAGAGTTTGCTAAGTCAACTTAAACCTTTTTTTTTTTTTTTTTCAAAATGCCTGATGCGTTTTTAAGGTATTGCATTGTTATCTCACAAAAATATCAAAACGATAAATTGCATTGCTCAGGCTGCTGTGAATTAAGCATTTTTGGATTTAATTTGTAAGATAATTGTGCCCACTGAGGAAGCGATGAGCATGACTGCAGGCAAATACATCATTCCGTGTCACCCATGGCAGAAAATTAGACATTTCATTTGATTAGTGCAAAAAGAAAATAATAGCGGCATCACACCTGCTGGTTAAAGAGGTAAGGCGTTGCATAACAATGGCTTTTTCAGACCGCGGTAAAACCGCCTCTACAATCAGTCTGAGAGGCTCGAAGATTAGTAAAGGCTTGTTGAGGGACAGTGACTGCAGCCTATTATAGGAGGAAGAATGAAGATGTACAACTTTGACATTAATTAACAATGAAGATGGCAAAGTTTGCACACGTCTCCCCCAACCTTACCCCTTGGGTTTACTTCCACTTTGATAGCTTATTTTTATCAACCCTTGCTACCATAAACATTTTTGCATTTTTATGCACACATAAAATACAGGAATTAGGTCAAACTCTTTGCAAGGGAACTTGCACTTTACAAGAAGAATTAGCCCCGGAGCTTAGGGAAGCATTGAGTATTCTCTGCAAAGTAAAACTTCACCACATTTACTAAGCTCTGAGGCTAATTCCCTTGCAAAGTGCAACTCCTCTTGCAAAGTGAACCGCCTATTTGCTTTTAGTAAATCAACCTCCGTGAGTTGCATGGTGTTGCTTGTAAATGGCTGGCAGTTTAACAAGGCTGATTGTAGGACAAATGTGCACACATGTTAAAATGTAAAATCTATTGGAAGAAGATTGGGGTGGGATTATAATGGTGCCAACTGATAGTAGTAGAAACAAGAAGTATTTAAAACATCACATTTATTGCAGAAATTATTAAAATACAATCAAATTAACTCATTCAATATACATCTGCATTTTGGTGGTCAGACAAGTGAGATTCCAGTTATATGGTGGCTAAGGGTTCCTGTATTATCCTGACATGTTTCGCCAGTGCTGGCTTCATCAGGGATTTGAGAACCACCGGAAAACATGTAAAACTATATGAGTATAATATAAAAAATATAAATGTATAAGGATATATAAGGATATATATATATATATATATATATATATATATATATATATATATATATATATATATATATATATATATATATATGTGGATATAAATATATGCTTCCTGACAACGTCATTACAATGAAACGTACGTTGAGGCGCATCCCGGTCGTGTTTTTACTTCCGGCTACTTCTGGTTTCCGGTTTCTGCATCTCCAGGTGGTGGAACGCACGCCGCCCAAACGCAGCGCGAGCTTCCTCATAACTCACCTGGCAGTATATGCGGTTTCCTTTCAGTGCTGAAGCAAGGCACTTTTTCAAGTAAGAAGCCACTTGGCTTGCTGTTTTTACTTGTTATTTTTTAAATAAAATGGAATTATTCTATGGTCCTGCCCTTTTCCATTTTTTTCTGAGCAATCTTGACATGGAGTGATTCCCCAGGCTTATCCCATTGGCATCCACCAGTACAGGTAACAGTACCTAAATCTGTCAAAGCTCCACCTGACCTGTCTTTTTAATTAAAGGGGTCATGGTGATTTGGTAAGTAGGCTACTTACCTTTATCCAGCGGGTGTCATTTGTTTTCCATGATCGTTTCCAGTGGTGACAGTGTAAAGACCTAAATCGCTTCAAACTTTTTATAGACACTCTTGTTTAACTCATTTGGATATCTTTATCACTTTGCATTATTTTCTGCATTATGTTTTGAAATAAGATACCAGTGATGTATAAGTATATTTGCACTTTATTTGTCACATTATTTAAATATTGCATACACATTTAAAAATATTTTTTAAGTGCCCTCCTATATTATACAATCTATATTATATATATATATATATATATATAATTTTTTTTTTTTTTTTTTTTTTTTATATAGTACTCTTATGCCACATACACACGATCAGAATTTTGGTCGGAAAAAGCTCTGAAGGTTTTCCCGAGGGAATTCCGACGGGATTTCACTCAAGCTGTCTTGCATACACACGGTCACACCAAATTCCGACCATCAAGAACGCGGTGAGGTACAACACATACCGGACTAGAAAAAGGAAATTCAATAGCCAGTAGCCAATAGCTTCTATCTCGTAGTTGAATCTGAGCATGCGTGAGTTTTTACATGTCGGAATTGCATACACACAAACGCATTTTCAGATAGGAACATTTTTCCACTGAAATCTTTTGCTGGCCAAAATTCAGCCAGCAAAAGTCCAATGGAGCATACATACAATCTAATTTTCTGACCAAAAGCTCTTATTGGTCTTTTTCTGGCCGAATTTCTGATTGTGTGTACGCGGCATTATACTTTTCTGTATAGTTTTACATGCTTTCTGGTGGTTCTCAAATCCCTGAGGAAGCCAACACTGACGAAACATGTCGGGATAATACCGAAACCCTTAGCCGCCATATAACTGGAATGTCACTTGTTTGATCACCAAAATGGAGATGTATAATGAAGGATTTTATTTGACCGTATTTTAATCATGTCTACAATAAATGTGATGTTTTAATTACTTCTTGTTTCTTTTACTATCTCTTTGCACCGTTACAATCCCACCACAACCTTCTTCTGATATATTTTACTTTCTGGGATGAGGTGCCGGATGCTATATGGTTAAATGTTAAAATGTAAATTTTAGACCTAAAGACTTGACGACTGGAAACAAACCGGTACATCTCTGGACTTTGAGTGCTTATATGGGGATGATGCCTGCAGCTGCAGGCGTTATCCTGGGATTTACTTTTTCAGCCGAAGCTAAGATTGTAAAAGCAATCTAAGTGGCTAATTTTACAAGCAGCGTGCCCCCTCCCGCCACCTCCCATAGCTGTCTTGGGCTCTCCTGTCCTATAGACCCCAGATCTCTCAGTACTCTCACAATGTAAAATAAATAAAGAAATAATTAATTAATTTTTAAAAATGCCCCCGTTCCCCCACCCCCCATGCTCATGCACAAAGGCAAACACGCGCGTTGGTCCCGCACGTGCAAAGACAGCATTTACACCACACATGTGAGGTATCACCGCGAATGTCAGATCGATGATAATAATTCTAACTGTACAAACAAATGGCCACTGCCCTCTCCCATAACTGGCCTTTGTAGCAAGGAGCACATGGAAGAGCAATCCATGCAAAACAAAACCAAAGCAATTCTCGGCTCAACTTACTGACCAGCCTGCTAACCAACCGAACTGCCCTGTCTAACAGTATGCGTTAAAAACAGGGGTTTAGTTTGCACACATTTGTAATTACATGCAGAAGCTCCAGGGACCCATCAAGGGACTCCAGTATTATCTGCAGTCCTAACTCAAAATATGAAAGCCTCCATAGTAGAAGCGCATGCGTTATAATGGATATGCAGAGGGTAGGTGAACCTGGAGGGAGCTCTCAGCTCATCCTTCCTTAAAGGGACAAGGGTGCACTGGACACCCAGCATATAGCACCATGGCAACAAAGGTGTCCAATGTGTCCCCTCACCAGTATTCCAACATTACAAACAAATGGCCACTACTCTCATCTATAACTGGCCTTTAAGGAGGGGTGGGCTTTCTCCAGGCTGGATGGTAAGTCGAGCCGGGAATTTCTTTGGTTTTGTTTTGCAATAAATCCAGCACCAGGCCTCCTGAGTAAATCTAAAGTGGTAACCTGTAATAGCTTTTAGATCGTTGCCTATGGGTAATAGCATTTTATTTTGTTTGTCGCCATTGCACGGGCGTCCAAAATTTTCATGATATGTTTGGTATGTATTTACTTGGCGTAACATTATTTTTTATATTTTATCAAACATGTGGGTATTATATAGTGTCTTTTTGCATTAAAATGGAAAAAAATAAATATTTTCCCCCAAAAAATTGCATTGAAAAACCGCTGCACAAAAACCACGTGACAAAAAAAATTGCAGCAGCCTGATCTTAAAGTGGTTAAAACTCCCAAATATGATGGATTTTTTGCAGCGGTACCCCCGTGAGGGCTGCTGAGTATTATAGTCCACCTGCCGACCCGCCAAGTAAGGCACATAATTCCCAGTCACTCTTAGCCCTTGTACACACGGCCGGAGAATCCGTCGGAATGTGTCCTATCGGACCGTGTTGTCGGATAATCCGACTGTGTGTGGTATGCATCGGACTGATTCCGTCGGAATATCCGTCGGACCCAATTTTCCAACTTGTTGCAAATATTTTCCGACCAACTGGTTCGATCGGACATACTCCGATCATGTGTGGAGAATTTTGATAGGACCAAGTGCCACGCATGCTCAGATCAAATGCCTACATCAAAGCTATTGGCTACTAGCCTGAACGTAGTCCCATCGTAACGAAATTACGTCATCACATTCTGAATGATCGGATTTTTCGACAACTTAGTCCAACCGTGTGTATGCAACAGTTTCGGACAAGATCCGACGGACAAAATCCGATGGATTTGGTTGTCGAAATCTCCAACCGTGTGTACAGGGGCTCATACCCCCTGCACACGATCGGATTTTCCCACAACAAAACCGTGGATTTTTTTCCGAAGGATGTTGGCTCAGACTTGTCTTGTATGCACACGGACACACAAATGTTGGCCCAAAATTCCAAAAGTGGGAACATGGTGACTTACAAGACGTACAATGAGCCGAGAGAAAGGAAGTTCAATAGCCAGTTCAATAGCCTTCTGCTTGATTCAGAGCATGCGTGAACTTTTAACAGACCCGAGCACCTGAGTGGCGGAGAGGCAGTTCAGTGTAATGCCCTGTACACAGGGCAGGACTTTCCAACGGAAAATTTTCCTTCGACACACAAAGTTTGAGAACAGGATCTAAAACTTTCCGACAACAAAATCTGATCGTTTTAATTTCCGATCTTGTGTAGACAATTCCGATGGACAAAGTGCCACGCATGCTCAAAATAAATTACGAGACGAAAGCTATTGGCTACTGGCCCGTTTATATTCCCATCGTACGTATTGTACGTCACCGCGTTCTGAAAGCTCAGATTTCCCGACAACTTTGTGCGACCGTGTGTATGCAAGACAAGTTTGGGGCAAAATCCGTCGGAAAAAATCTGACGGATTTTGTCGTCGGAATGTCCGACCGTGTATATGGGGCATTAGGAAAGCAAATATTCATTAGCTTTTTTTAACACAGTGCACTGTTTACCTTTTTTGGCGCCTATTAGAACCTATGGCTCTAATCATGTGCTTCAAAAAATACCCTGCCGCTGAAATTCAGGCGCCTGAATGGGGGATGGCAGCGGTGGCCATAGATAGATTCATGCAATGCATTAATCTATCTATAAGTGATAGAGGGGTGGATGGAGAGATGGGGCGGCACCTGTGCGCCCTTATGGATGCACCGCCAGCAAAAGCATTAAAGAAATACTAGAAAGAAAAGTATTGTAATCTTATGACTTTATGTGAATAATACCTTTTAGTATTAAAGTGATTGTTATTTTTATAGAAATAAAAACAAGACTTTACAAACTGGCTGCTGCACACAGAAGGCTTTTATCTTCACACATAGAATGCATGAAGATAAAAAACCTTCTGCCTTTACAATCACTTTAAATATATGACTTCCTTTTATTATTTTTAAAGTCCTTGTTTTATTTTTTTTTTCTCAAAAAGGATTTTTATTGGTAAAAATCAAGGTAACATAGATGTTCATACAAGAAACAGAACATAAAACAAAAGGGGGAAGAGAAACAGCACACTTGCCATTACAATATACCCTTATTACATAAATTAGATTGTTTCCCTTACATACAGCATTCCAACTTATAGAGGTTATATGGCCCATCAGTAGAAAAGGGGGGTTGAGGTGCGCTATGGACGTAAATTATTTTTTCGAGATCCGAAAAACCCAAAATGTGAGACCTTATAGGTAAATTTAACAATAAGGTACAATCATTAGCAGGTGAGTTTCCTGCAGACACGAAGTAGAAATAATAGCAGGTGAGCGCTATAACTACCCCCTTTAATATTTGTATATGGCCCATCAGGCCTCAACACTTTTGCACTCGGACATTCCTTTACCTTACTCTGTTTTTATACACTTATACCCAGTGGCGTAACTAGAACCTTCAGGGCCCCGATGCAAGAAACCATGAAGGGACCCCCTGAACCCCAGCCAGGGCCCTTCCCTCCGAGTCCGGTGGTGTAACTCCAGGGCGTGGTCACAGGTATGACCTTTGTGAGCCCTGTAGTTCCACCACTGGCATCAGTAATTTTTATTTATTTTTTTACATTTTTAGGTGCCCCATTGGGGGACTGTCCCTAGGCAGGATTGGGTCCCCGTCCCCAGAAGAGATGAGGTCCTTTTCTCCAGGGCAGATTAAGTTACTGCCCCCAGGGGAGGTGGGGGTCCCTGTCCCCACGTGAGAAGGGGTCCCTGTCCCCAGGGGGATATGGAGGGGTTATGTAATAGTGTGTGCTAGCTGCCTATGCTGCTGCCGGCCATATGTAGAGGGGGCTGCATCACAGGGCCCAGTAGCGGTCGCGACTGCTGCACCCCCTATAGTTACGCCCCTGCTTATACCCTCGGTTCTGACTTGTCAGCTTATTTCTTAGCCCTTGTACACACGGTCGGACATTCCGACAACAAAATTCGTCGGATTTTGTGTTGTCCGAAACTGGTGTTGCATACACACGGTCGGACAAAGCTGTCGGAATATCCGATCGTTTGTAACGTGATGCCGTTATTTCGTTATGACGGGACTAAGTTCAGGCTAGTAGCCAATAGCTTTGGTCTCGTAATTTGATCTGAGCATGTGTGGCACTTTGTCCGATCGGAATTCTCTACAAACGATCAGACAAAGTCCGATCGGATCATGTTGTCGGAAAATTTTATAGGCCAGCTCTAAAACTTTGTCGGTCGGATATTCTGACGGAAACAGTCCGCTGAAGCCCACACACGGTTGGATTAGCCAACAACATGGTCTGATCGGACATTTTCCGTCGGAATGTCCGACCGTGTGTACAAGGGCTTAGAGAAGCAATCTGTCCATAACCAGTTCCAGGGGGGATAACCCTGGGGCATTCAGTCCACCCTGTGTTGATAAATGTACTTTTCTAAGCGTAATGTAGCTCCCATCTGAGCTATCCATTCCTGCAACCTAGGAGGGTCACTTGCCTTCCAATGTTGAAAGATACGTTTATGGGCTTGGGAAGGAGCTCTACCAATGGCTTCCTTGGGTTATCCTCAATTGGGAGATCGTCCATAATGCCTAGTATACACACTTTTGGATCTTGTGGAACCTTTACCGTAAATACATCATTTATAGTTTCAATGACCCCCCCTCCAATAGAGATGCAACTTGGGGCATCACCACAATAAGTGAATGAGATCTCCATAATCCCTGGCGCACCTGGCGCATTGATCATTTTCCCCAATACCCATCTTGTGCAGTCTGACCGGCATAAGGTGTACCCTCATTACAATATACAATTGTGACAGTCATTGTGCAGTGTTAAGCGAACACCCTTGTATTGCCTTTAGGGCCTCTGCCCATTTGCAAGCCTTGTTTACACCTGTTCTGGTGAGCATTGAATAAGAGGGTAATTAAAGTAGGTTTTTCTCTCACTTCCTTGAGATAGGAAGTAAAGGGGAATCTTCAGGATCTCCATAAACTGAAAGCCTATTTTATTCAAAAAAATTTGGCAATACATATAGTTAAACATTAGTGACTACATCATATATATGTAGCACCCCCTCCTACCCCTGGGAGGTACAACGTACATGAGGCCCTCCCGGTAGCTTGGTGGGCTAGCATTTCAAACCTCAGGGTGGAATCATTACTCTTTGTGGGATGGAAGAATTTGTGTGGCAGTCACTTTGGAGGATTTAAAGAGTTTATTAAGGCTCAATAAATTCAGGGAGGTTGGGATTAAGAAACAAGATACCCATATAGTGAAAATAATTGACTCCAGACCTCTCCAAAAGCAACAATCAATACAGAAAGGAGAACCTTAAACTAGGACTGGCAATCTATACTATCCAGACTCTTGAGCAGGTTCAGGCAACACAAATTCCTTTTCAGTTGATCAACCATGATTCCTGCAATGTCCTCCGACACCATCTTGTACTCTGCTCTCCAGGACACTCTTCAGCAGCAACATTCCTCCACCCGATGCTCCAACAAAGCTCCAAGTTCATCCATCCTGGATGTACCCTCCAGCAAGGCAGTGCAAGTCCTTCAGAGCCCAGATTCAGGACCACTCTTACCTTTACCCTCTCCAGGTAGCATGTCTAGGAGGCAGAAGCCTTCAATTTGCCCTCTCTCCTTGTAGCAGCTCAGGGGCAAGGACAAAAGCCTTTTCTGGCAGATCATCTCACATTGTCATATCCTCCACCAGCATGCATCAGTTGCAATGAACCTCATTGTGGTTAGCTAGGGAGGTAACAATATTCATAACTCTTTGTCTTCTTTTTCTTTTGTCAGGGACTCTCCCTGACAGCAAACAGAAGTAAACAATGATCTGGGCTTAGGGAAAATCCAATAAAAGCAGGGGTCGTAATTGCAACTCAGCCCAATTTTCCAGGGCTGCAGGAGGAAAATGGAGGGGATCATTTCCTCTACATACTCCCCCAACTACCCCTGTTTCTAGGATGGGGAGCAGGGAAGAGGCCAGTAAATATGGCATTTTTTGTCTCCCTTCCTAATGAATAGAGGCAGTGATCTGTACTGATCACTGACTTAATTCAACAATGAAGCTATTCCTGTCTATATATTCTTTGCTGCTGAGGCTACAGAGATGGGGATTGAGGGCTGTGTCCTCAAACTCCTTTCTGTGTCTCAAAGATGAAATAACAACAGGGCTCCTAAAATATTGTAAAAAATTTAAATAAAAAATGAAATTGTAAATGGTTCTTGAGGATTTCTAAAATAGTTCACATCTCCCAAGAGAGTATCCAAAAATTGGGCTTGCTGCTGGGCTCACTTTAAATCAACACCGCGTTTCTGAGCCTATAGCTCTTAAACTACAACTGCCACTATTTTAGTTGTAGGTGGTAAAAGGTAAATAAACCGGAACAGTATGGCCGCACTGGAGAATGAACATGGACTCTGATAACTCCTACACCTTAACCCCCCCCCCCTAATGTGTGTCACCCCCCACCTCTCCCCCCCCTTTTTTTATTTCTTCTCTCTCTCTTCTTCCCTCTCTCTCTCTTCTTCCCTCTCTCTCTCTCTCTCTCTCTCTCTCTCTCTCTCTCTCTTTCTCTCACGGCTCCCCCCTCTCTCTTTTTCTCTCTCTCTCTATACTTTATTTTCCCACTTTCTCTCCTCTTCGATAGAACAAAGTTATTCTTTTTCTTCACGCTATCTTTCATGGTCCTACTGCTACATTTTATTAGTCTTGGACTGCGGAGCTGGAAGTCCAGTAGGCTTGATAAACATTTAATATTTATGATCTCTCTTTGTGTCCTGAAATTTCGCATAAAACATCTACTGTTAGGTTTTCATTGTATATGCAAATATTAATAAAATCTTTATGGAAAAAAAATTTAATTGTAGAACAATATAAAAATAAATAAAATAAAAAAATGGTAAAAAAGGAAAATAACAAAAATAAAAAACTACTGACCCTATTGGCGGAACTACCAGGGTCACAAAGGTCTCATTTGCGACCAAGCCTTGGTATTCCACCCTGGTGGGGGGCCCCTGCCAAGGGCTAGGGGGACCTTTATGGTTTCAAAAACAAAATATTTGCGGCGCTACTAGTTAAGTCTGTGGTAAAATGCGGAATGTAGATGCTTACTTTGTATTTTACGTGTTCCAAAATAAACAATTCATAATATAAAGTACTATAAGTATTCAAATAAATAGCCAATTCGTTAAAGTGTTCCATGTGTGAATTAATATATATTATAAAGTGCTAAAGTGTCCAAACAAAAATTAGTCCATATATATAAAAAAAAATTTGTTGTGCTTTATAATATTCATTACAAAGGGAAGCATTTTTCCAATTTTACGGCCAGACATATAGTGTAAAGGGGAACTCCACACTACATTATACAAATGAGAATAAATAAAAATAAATGTAAATATAAATAAAAATGTAAATAAAAAATATAAACATAAATGTTGGATTATGAGGGAATTGCCAAAGAATCACTTATTGTGAGACTTTTAAAGGGGGACTCTAGCCCCATACTATAAATGTAATTGTTCCATCCCTGCACACTCTCCTATTTATATCCTAACGGAGAATAGCTTATTATTATATTTATTGCAGTACTACAGTCAATTTTATTTTTATCAAAACTTTTTTTAAGAATGAACTCCAGTCCCCATATTATGGAAAGGTCTCCGATGAATAAACTTGTGGAACACCAGATAACCTCAAACTTAAAAAATCTGCCATAAAATTGATTTTGACTATAGTTCCTATTTAAAGGATAACTGTAATTTGAGTACAGTTATCCTTAAAAGCCCACTGCCCTCAGCACTAGGGATGGGCCGAATGGATCCCTGTGCGGTTCGCACCAGAACTTTCGAACACTGCAAAAATTCTGACTTGAATAACAAACCCCATTAACCACTTGCTTACTGGGCACCCCGCTCCTGTCCAGACCAATTTTCAGCTTTCAGCGCTGACACGCTTTGAATGACAATTGCACGGTCATACAGTACTGTACCCAAATTAAATTTTCATCATTTTTACCCACAAATAGAGCTTTCTTTTGGTGGTATTTGATGACCTCTGCCGTTTTATTTTTTGTTAAAAATATTTATTTTAAATTTTGGCATAAAATTTTGCAAACAGGTAATTTTTCTCCTTCATTGATGTACACTGATGAGGCGGCAGTGATGGGCACTGATGGATGGCAGTGATGGGCACTGATGGTTGGCAATAATGGGCACTGATTGCTTACACTGATAGATGGCACTGATTGGCACCACTGGTGAGCACTGATAGGTGGCACTTGTGGGCATTGATAGGTGGCACTTATGGGCATTGATAGGTGGCACTGGTGGGCACTGGCAGGTGGCAATAACAGGTGGCACTGGCAGGGGGTACTGATTGGCACAGATGAGGTGCCTGTGTTCCTTAATCTTCGGGACCAATGTCCCTTTAACATAAGCCGGTGATTGGCTTTTTTTTCTCCTCATCAGCGTGAGGAGAAAAAATAACCGATTACTGAGCTTTTGTTTACATCATATGATCAGCTGTCATTGGCTGAAAGCTGATCACATGGTAAGGGGCCAGGACCGGCCCCTTACTCAGATCAATGATCATCCGAGTCTCAGTAACTCGGTGATCACAGCAGGGAGCGTGCACAGGGGAGGACGTCCTATGATAGCCTCCCGGAAATTGAGGTCCACGCTGTAGCCATCATTTGGCTATGGCCCGGACCTCAAGTGGTTAAAGTCAGTGGGACCCGAATGTCAAAAATCAAAAGTGCCCATTTTTAAGGCTTATATGGAAGTAATTGGGCATACAATGGTTATGGGGGGGGGGGGGGTCCTGCCCTGGGGGCTATGTATCAATACTTTTTTTTAAATTGCATTGGCAACTATCATCTTGGATAAAGTATTCATATTGGATTAAGTATTGCACTTCCGCTCAGCACTATCTAACATAACTCTTCTCTATCCCTCCTACAGGTATGTGTCAGCTCAACCACAACTTCCACCTTTCGTTGAAACTGGGATCTGTGTGCTAATTCTGTGTATGTGCTTTTGGTGATCTATGCTGCCTTCAAATTCTTTACCTCTGTCCATATCACAGTGATGTTTATTTTACTTTCTTATTGTCTATACCTAAATTATTAGCTGTTCCTATCTTTAGGGCTCTGACCTTTTCTGCTCTCTTGCTGTGTCTTGTAGAGAGCCTTGGTGTGAGAAGTTCATTCTGTTAGCCATGTGTTCATCCTATGCATCCTGACTAATTCATTGGCCATACTCCCACCCAAATTCAGTATAAATTCAGGCCTTACCTAGGGGATGCACAGGCAGGGGTTTGCAGAGGCTGGGATTGCATTGGCAACTATGATCTTGGATAAAGTGTTCATATTGGATTAAGTATTGCGCTTCCGCTCAGCACTTCAGCGATTGCACAAAGTGAAAATACACAATAGACTTCTGCAGAACAGTAAACAGACTACAGGTGACCTGATTCTCCAAACTTTTTCTTCTCTCATTCAGGCTTCCTCTCAATCACACCACTCTGTATCATGCACTCTCTACTTTTCCTTCTCACAGTTGCATCCTCTCTCCTTAAATTCTCACTTCTTTACCCACCTTCTACACCCCACAGCTTTTATATATCACCCTCACTCCTGTCTTCACCTTATTACTGCACTCATCAGCTCCTGCTAATTCTGAACCCATATACCAATAAAACCTGTAGGCCACTGGGACGTGTCCCCCCACATAAGTCACACTCCCATATCACCTCTTTCACCCCTCTGCTTCTCCTAACTTCTGGAGATATTTCCCCAAATCCTGGACCACTATCATTTACCTTCGGCCAACATACCCGGCACAACCCATCCTCTGATAGCAATCTAATTTCTATTCCTCTTTAACCTAGAGCCAGCCTCCCCTTCTCGTGTGCCCTTTGGAATGCCCGCTCTGTTTGTAACAAACAATTACTGAGACCTGGATTCAAGAATCTGACCTTCCTTCTCCTGATTCTCTCTCCTATGGTGGCCTCCTGTGGACTCACTCTCCCAGGCCTAGTGGACGGAAAGGAGGTGGGGTTGGAATCCTCTTATCCCCTCAAAGCACTTTTCAGGTTCTTCATCCACCCCCCTCTCTGTCCCTCTCTTCATTTGAAGCTTACTGTATTTGTCTATTTTCTCCAGTTTCATTGAGAATTGCTGTGATCTATCAGCCCCCTGGACTGGTATCAAACTTCCTTGAAGACTTCTCCACCTGGCTACCCTACTTTCTCTCCTCTGAAATTCCAACAATCATTCTTGGTGACTTCGACATCCCTGTTAATCTTAACACTCTTGCTACTTCTAAGCTGCTGAGCGTAACCTCCTCTTTTGATCTAAAACAATGGACAAGTGCTTCCACTCAATCTGTTGGCAACTGCCTTGACCTCATATTCTCCTACCTATGCACTCCGTACACCCTCTCCAATATTCCTTTTCCTCTATCTGATCACCACCTTATTAGGTTTACTCTCTCCTTGTCTGCCTCCTCCTTGCCTTCCAACTACCAAACTATTACCCGTAGAAACCTTCGCCATCTTAACCCTTCTCTTCTTTTTTCTGCTACAGATTGTCTCTATGACAAAATCTCTTCCTTGTCCTCCCCCAACTTGGCTACTTCTTCACTGTCACCCACCCTGGATACCTTAGCCCCCCACACTACGCACAGAATCAGGCCCCGACTGCTTAAACCCTGGCAGACAGACGATACCAGAAGCCTCAAAAAACGTAGCCGTGCTCTTGAGTGTCTGTGGCATAAAACTAAGTCACAGCAAGATTTCAGTCAATATAAATCTGCCCTCCAAAAATACCATTCCTGCCTCCACACTGCCAAACAGACCTACTTTATCACTCTCATTAACACCCTCTCATGCAGTCCCCATTAACTCTTTTCTACCTTTACCACTCTACTTCATCCTCCATTAACCCCACCCACTAACTTACTCACTGCCCAAGAGATTGCTTATCACTTCAAAAATAAGATTGAGACGATTCGTCTCGAGATCTCCGCTCTACAGACATCTCCCTCACTTTACACTCCTTGTCCTCCTGCACAATCAATACTTCCCTCTTTTAACCCAGCTACTATAGAGGAAGTCACTAAACTTTTTTCTAATGCCCACCTAACCTCCTGCCCCCTGGACCCTGTTCCTTCTCAAATACTACGGTCACCATCTGACTCAAATCGACACTCCTTAACTCATATCTTCAACCTCTCACTCTCTACTGGCATCTTCCCCAACCCCCTAAAACATGCACTAGTCACTCCGATACCAAAAAAGGCCTCAGACCCCACCAATCTTAACAACTTAAGACCCATCTCTTTACTCCCTTTTGCCTCCAAACTCCTTGAACGTTTAGTCTGCAACCGACTGAGCCACCACCTCATTGAGAATAACCTTCTTGATTCCCTTCAGTCTGGATTTCACCCACAGCACTCCACAGAAACTGCCCTGCTAAAACTCACAAAAGACTTACTAACAGCCAAAACCAATGGTCATTATTCCATACTCTTACACCTTTCTGCTGCCTTTGATTCAGTTGACCTCCTCAAAAAACTAAATTTGCTTGGTCTCCATGGCTGCACTCTCCGTTGGTTTGAATCTTACCTATCCATTGCACAACTCCACTTACTCTTCTCCAACTCCCCTTTCTGTTGGGGTCCCCCGAGGTTCTATCCTTGGACCTCTACTATTCTCGATCTACACGGGTCAGCTGATAGCTCCCATGGCTTTCACTACCATTTATATGCTGATGACACCCAAATCTATCTCTCTGCCCCTCAGCTCACCCCATCAATCTCCTCACGCATCACTGATCTACTAACAGACGTATCAGCCTGGATGTCAAACCACTTCCTCAAACTTAATCTATCCAAAACCGAGCTCTTAATATTTCCTCCCCCACATGCCCCTTCCCCTGACTTCTCTGTCAAGATCAATGGCACATCTATCAGTTTGTCCCCACATGCCAGGGTGTTAGGGGTAACCTTAGATTCTGAACTGTCCTTTCAGGCCCATATACAATCCCTGTCCAAATCATGCCGCCTTAGTCTCCGCAACATTTCCAGAATATGCCCCCTTTTAACTAATGACACCACCAAGCTTATAATTCACTCCCTGGTCATCTCTCGTCTCGACTTCTGCAACTCCCTCCTCATTGGATTACCTTTACATAGACTATCCCCCCTTCAGTCCATATTCAATGCCGCTGCCAGACTCATCCACCTTACCAGCCATTCAGTGTCCTCCACCCCTCTCTGTCAATCCCTCCACTGGCTTCCACTCACCCAACAAATACAATTCAAAGTACTAACAATAATTGACAAAGCCATCCATAACTCTGCCCCTAGTTACATCACTAACCTAGTCCCAAAATACCAACCAAGCCGCTCTCTTCAGTCATCCCAAGACCTCCTGCTCTCTATCTCCCTTGTCACCTCCTTCCATACTCACCTCCAGGATTTCTCCAGAGCTTCCCCCATCCTTTGGAACTCCCTACCCCAATCTGTCCGACTGTCCCCCATTCTATCTTTAGACGATCCCTGAAAACCCTTCTCTTCAAAGAAGCCTATCCTGCTTCTAACTAACACTGTTTTACTTCCTCTATCAGCTCACCCCCCCCCCCCCCCCCCAAAGATATTACCTTTTTGTATCAATTGACCCTTCCTTTTTAGATTGTAAGCAGGGCCCTCTGATTCCTCTTGTACCAAATTGTAATGTAACTGTAATGTCTGCCCTCTAGCTATACACTAATGTCAAGATTACTGACACGGCCTCACTACACTACACTGAAACTATCTGAACTGTCCCTACTCTACACGAATGTATGTATGAATGACACGGTCTCACTACATTACAGGGAAACTATCTGAGCTGTCCCTACTGTAGCTACACACTATAGAAAGCTGAATGATGGTCCTCCTCACTACACTCTCACTATCCCTAGACTGACACTAAACTAATATTCTACACTGACGATTAAAGCAAAATAGCACAGTATAGCACATTAACTAATAGCACTGAACAGAGCCCTGTTCTATCCCTCTCCACACCAAAATTACACTGAAAATGCCTGCCATTGAAAGAATACTTTTATACTGTAGTGCGGGAATGAGCCATGATTGGATAAAGTCATGATGACAGTTTCCAATCATGACTCTGAAGTGCTCTGTGCCCTGATTGGCTGAAGCTTTCACAGCTTCAGCCAATCAGGGATTGTAATGCACTGTTCAGCGCCGCAATGCATTGTGGTCGGTTCGGGGGGGGGGTGAACAAATGGTCGAAAAAACCTGTTTGTTTGGCTGTTTACCAAACATCCGAACAATGAAAGTTCAGCCCAAACTTATGCGCGGGCCAAACCGTTCGCCCACCTTACCCAGCACCTCTTATAAAGCCCCGTACACAAGACTGGAAATCCCTTCAGCAAAAGTCCGATGAGAGCTTTTGTTTGGAAACTCCAACCGTGTGTATACTCTATCGGACTTTTTCTGGCAGAATTTTTGCAAAAGATTGAGAGCAGGTTCTCTATTTTTCCGACGGAAAAAGTTCCGATCGGAAATTCCAATCATCTGTAGAAATTCCGACGTGCAAAATTCCTATGCATGCTCGGAAACAATTTGACGCATGCTCAGAAGCATTGAACTTCATTTTCTCGGCTCGTCATAGTGTTGTACGTCACCGCGTTCTTGGCAGTCGAAAGTTTAGAGAACTTTTGTATGACCGTGTGTATGCAAGCCAAGCTTGAGCGGAATTGCGTTGGAAAAACCATCCAAGATTTTTCCGGCAAAAACTCTGATTGTGTGTACGCGGCATAAGTCTTACATTTACCTGCATCTGATCTTTCAAGATCTTTGCTAAGCACTGAAAAGCCTTCTTTTTAAAAGTCTCCCAGCAAGGCTGTTCTTCCTCCCTGCATGCATACTGTGATCTCTATTCATTCCTCTGGAAAGCTGTCCATTATGCATCCCAACAGTAGACTTACCTTAGGAATAAATGAAGATTGTAGTGTACGGAAGAACCTGGCTGGGGAACTTTTGAAGATGATGTTGTATGGCATCCTGTGGGGCAGCACAGCAAAAATCTCAAGAAAGAATTGTGCCCTGCTAAGTATAAGTGTCAATTAACATGTATGCATGCAACGTTTTTTGAGTGTTTTTGTGAAAGAATATAGGAAGACAGATCCACCTAATTATGGGACTAATTAAGCATTGGGTTACTTCTAAAGAGATGTTGAGTGATGTTCTGCAATGGCTTGAATGGATTGTTCTATCACCTACTTAGAGAAAATTAGAAAGGTTTCCGTTTTTTTTATTCTTTTGTTCATTTGCATTCTTTTTGGAGTTTATTTGTCTAAACATGACTTACCATTATTTTATTGCTGTCTGGGAGGAGCAATGAGAGAAAAGGACACACATCATCAGTTTGAGTTCTGGTTTTATAGTGAGGGTTGGCTGTCCTGACGTCCGCTCTGTTATGGGATCAGGTGTCAAACCCATGTAGCAATGCTCCCACAGAAACTGCTGGAATACTTGTCCTTGGGCTTCCCACTGATTATCCTGCAGCCAGTTACACGGTATTTGACACAACCAGGTGCACACACTCTTCCACTCATTGTCTCCAATGACCAGTCTTGGAGATTTGTTTTTATATTTTATTTGGAGAACTTGGATATGAGAAGGGAATTAGTAGGATACTCCAAATGAACTATGCACAAGTGAGGACAACTCTCCCTGTAGAACTGTGGAAGCAGATGATCTGCTGAACCATACAGGGTCTGTATGGAAGAATAAGTCTCTCTATAGCAGAAAAGATTCAGTGGACTTTGTCATTAAACTCAAGTCTTCAAGACACTAGCCGGAGTCTCCTTTAGCTCACACTCCCAGTATGCTGACTTCTAGGACCTGAGGGAGATTTTAGCAACACACTCAGTCTCCGGGATGCCTTCAGGGTCTGTACTCACAAAATGTCCAGGGACAGCTAGTAGCCTCCTTCCAACTTCCAAGTGACACTCTATACCAGTGACACACAACTAGATCCATAGACTTTCTCCCTCAGTCAGGAACCCTGGGTTGTAGCTTGCATGCTTCAGGACCTCAGATCTGTAATATGAGGCCGCATGGCCTTCCAGGCTGGGAAGAGGCAGCCACCTCCTCCCCACCTGTATTTCTCTCCTCAGAGGTCGGCTGGACTGGAACCCCGAGCCCAGGTGCTCCTCAAACTTAAATACAGGCACCCAGCATTCAGGGCAGTCTTTAATATTGATTGGACCCTGGGCAAAACTTTTCTTGCCCCCCCCCCATGCAGTTTTGCTCTCCACCTGCTCTGAGACATACAATAAATAGCAGCTAGGCCTGGCGGAGTCCTCCCCCTTGTGCTGGAGGAACTGTGGGGAGGTTGGTAATTTACTGCATATGTTCTGGTCCTGTAAGCATCTTCGAAGCTTTTGGAACGCTATTTTCAGAGCTATTTCCGATATTACAGGTTTCCTATCCACCCCTGAACCAGGCTTGGCAATTCTTAACTTAGGTATTGATAGATATCCACCTGATTTCAGAATTGTTGTTTCCCATATCCTCCTGGTGGCTAGGTCTCTGATAGCCAGATTTTGGAAGAATGACCAGGCCCCCAGTGTTTCTGAGGTATGGTCGACTACCTCCCTACATTATTCCTATGAGCTGGTCTTGGCCCTCAGGATGGGGAAAAAAATTCAGTTTGATAACAAATGGAAAATTTGGAACGCATGGTATAAGTGTACTCCCCTGCCGTGAACCCACACCCTGGTGTTCGGCTCTTCCTGTTATAATGTACTAACCTTTCTGTGACTTACATTATTGCTATCATGCATATAGGCTTCCTCCTCTGGGTATATGACAGACCAACCATTTCGAGTTCTTTGTTGTTTGTTTAATGTTTTGTTTCTTTTTGTTCTACAGTATGTCCATCAGATTGCTTTTTCCCTCTCCCCCACCACCTGATTGTACTAGGCTATGTAATGTTGTGACAGCATGGGGGAAATATTTGAGACTATTCCTGCATTGTACTGTAAAGTTTCGTGAAAATCTTTCAATAAAAACTATTTACAAAAAAAATAAATAGCAGCTAGACTCAAAATCAGTTTACTGAATCAGATCAGGCAGCTATTGCGATTGGTTGCCAGAGGTTACAGTGTATCATTACCGCTCACTGATTGGTTGCTAGAGGTTACAGCACACATTACGGCTCACTGATTAGTTATTAGAGGTTACAGCACATGATTTCTGCTTGTTGATTGGTTGCTAGAGATTAATGTGAATATAACCTCATGGGGGCATGATATACATATCAATGCCGTCTGTCGCCTATATTTACATATGAATGCCACTGCTATTTACATATGAATGCTGCTGCAGGTGAGAGCTGGGCAGCATTAGTAGCAGCACTTCACACTGAGATATTGGGACACAGCACAGGACTAAAACCTCAAGGGACAAGGGAGTTTAAACCAGGACAGTTGGCAAGTATGAGGCACCTGCTTTGGGCCCCACAACAATGACAGGGCCCAGGGCAGCTGCCCCTTTTGCCCTGCCTTAAAAACGGCCCTGCCAGCATTCTGTCAGGTCACCTTGAGGCAAGGTGACAGATGCACACCGTAGGGATCAGGAGTGCACCGCAAGGTTGTGGACCCTACGGCTGACTGCTGCGGACGGGGGTCAAGGTGATAGGAAGGCAGGGCCACCAGAACACCAAGATGGATCTCACCGGGGTTAGAGCGTAAGATTGTCTGGGGCGTGGAGTCTAAGAGCCAGCAGGTGTTCACCAGAGCCTCTAGTTGTGAGGATGGACTTGGCTGCAACTGGCTCCAGGTCGCGACCCCCAGGGTACCCCAGCTCACACCCACGGTAGGCAACAGGAGGATAGGGATAGTGAGGGACAAAGCCAAGGTCAGTGCCACAAGCAGATAGGAATAGTCAGGGACACGCCAAAAGGTCAGGATCACAGGCAAACAGGGATAATCAAGGACATGCCAAAGTCGGTAACGGAACAACAGAAGAGCACACGGCAGGTAACAGGAAGCTAACACACAAAGGTTGATCAGCAGGGTTGGCCTGCAGTGCACAGGTTAATATAGAGTTCTCTGATAGGAGCTAGGGTGGAGTCATGCCAGAGGATGGATTACAAAAGCAGTCAGGTGAGGGTAGGGTGGTCTCTAGAGATGAACACATGGAAACAGGTAAGCAAACAAACTCTATTGCAAAACCATGACACATTCCTTGGGGCACATCCCTTTCTAATTGGCCAGGGCTGTATCTACATCCATGCTCTCATCTGTCCAGGTTTCCTCCCACTCTCCAATTTGCCTTCTTACTATTGGATCAGTGCAAAACATCAAGACAGCATGAGCCGCATCCAGAGCACTCTGAGCAGACCTCACTTATCAATCACTGCTCTCTGTTAAGCAGACAGCACCTAAATTTGTCTGTCTACTTCTCTGTTAAGCAGAAAAGCCAAAAACGATATACACTTCTTAGCACCTACCTAGGAGGGTGCTACACTCAATTTCATCATGGGCAGCATCAGCATTATGGTTGCCCTGAAAGGGCCAGTTGTATCTGTTAGACTAGAGAACCCTACCCCCATTATATCAAATGCCAAGAGCTCCCCCCACAATCAGTGTCAGAGTCAAGAGTCTCTTATCCTCCCTTACAATACCGCGCACCCCTTACCTTGTTCTGCTGCCAGGATCAAGCTAGGGCAGAACTGGGAAGCAGAAAGTGCAGGTTCTGGAGGAGGACCAGAGAAGGGCTGAAGTCAGCTGGTGGAATCTGCTGAATGCTGAGACTAGGGGTGGCAGAGATGAGGCGGTGGTGCAGCTGTACAGGGAGGCATAGCATCTATAGGAGAAGCTGATATGGTGGGAGGGGCAGAGACGAGCCTCTCTGTGGCTGCACAGAAGAGTGCAGGATCTGGTGGAGGAGTTCTGTCCTGCAAGAGCTGCAAGAGAGGTGTGAGGGCCACATGAAATGGCCTATCTAGCCAGATTTGGCTGGTGGGCCTTGTGTTTGACACATGTGGTGTAAAGGATAACACTTATGAGTTCACCTGTGATCATTTTGCTAAAGGATCCCCAAGGTTATTTAGAGGGAACCAGAAGGAGCCAACTTATGAACTGTGAGGTTGTTCTGGGGAAAAAAGCTCCCTCCTCCAATGTCTACTCCAGTATCAAAGTCCTACTCCTAAATGGCTTGATCCCCTGATCAAGAGGGAGGGCCCTCATACTGACACACACTGGGTATAGAAAAGCTGGATATATATCTATAGATTTCTCCACTCATGGTAAATAGTGTGGATGGATGTATCTTGTCCAAATACCCAAACAGGACCTGTATCTGATTAGATGCAGACACTATTTAGCTGACAATTTTCCACCCAGCTCCTGTCGGGTGTAGTGGTGCCAACAGGGCCATCCGCTGATCACTTTTAGTCTGCTTCATCAAAAATAAAATATATTTAGCTTCTAGGACAGGCAGGGTACATGTGGTTAGGGTGGCAAATATAGTTTGGCTTTAGTTAACCTCTAAATAGGTATAATGGATGTTCTGTAAATATTTGCTGCACTTTATTTTTGCTGAACCCCAGACAGATATACAAAACGTGAGTAGAGGGATGACCTCATCCTTGTGCAGCTCCTTCTTCACTGTCCATTCAGCAGTTTGGAGGCAGATTGGTGTTAGCAGTGTATTCTATTCTTGTAATGTGAATGTTTTTCTGTCCATCCAGTAGCTGTATAAATCTCAGAACTATATGGATGGACATAAAAATCCTTTGGCTATTAAATATGTTATATATGTACAGTATATGTATTCCGCCTGTGTATTTAGATCTTTGCCTGCAGTTCAACTTTAATATTATTGACACAGAACTCAAGATAATATTTTTTTCTATCTGTAGCAGCCCCCCAATAATCCTGTATAATAATACCACATTCATCCCATTTAACGAATGAAACCGCAAAGCTACTCATTCACTTCCCTGTTATCTTTGACTATTGCACCTCCCTTCTCTTAGGCCTACCTCTTTACAATCCATCCCCTCCCCAGTCTATCATGAATGCTACTACCAGACTCTACCTTACCAACTATTCAGTGCCCGTTTGCCAATCCCTCCACTGGCTTTTGATTGTCCAGCAAATTAAATTCGCTCCTCTCAAGACATCCTGCTCTCTAGCTCTCTTGTGTCCTCCTCCCATGCTCATCTCCAGGGCTTCTCCAAAGCCTCTCCCAACCTCTGGAACTATCTACCTTTATCTGTCCAGCTATCCTATACTCTGACTTCAGTCCCTGAAAACTCATCTCTTCAGAGAAGCCTAGATCACCTTCACCTAACAACTGAACTTTTAATTATTCCATCAACTTATCCCTCACTGTTATGACCTTATAAGCTTTTATAAGAAGGGCTCTCTTAACCCTCTTGTATTTTATTGTATTGTAATTATTCTGTCTCCCTTTATATTGTAAAGCAATGTAACACTGTTGACTCTATATATATATTTTATAATAATAACAATAATAAAATAATAGCCAGCAGACTTTACATTGTATGTAATTGCTCTACAGTCAGTGTTCTTGACATATCAGGCAATAAGAGCTAAGCCTGTTTATAAAGACCCACAGTTTGCACTTTCTACATACTGCAGGACATAGCTGAAAATTTGACACTACGCTGGTATTTTATGTTCGATTTAAAATGTGGAGTGCGATGTAAAGCCTAAGGCCGCGTACACACGGGCGGACTGTTCGCCCAACCTTGTCCGCTGAACAGTGTTTGGGCGGACAGTCCGCTCGTGTGTGGGCTTTCAGCGGACAGTTTCAGCGGACAGTTGGACGGACAAAGTCTTTCGGAAATTCCGAAAAACTGTCCGCTGAAACTGTGTTTGAGCGAACAGTCCGTGTGTGGGCTTGTCCGCTGTACTTTCGAAATGAGCGGACTGTTCCCGCTCGGAAAGTCCGCCCATTTCGAGCGCGTGTACAGGTAGGCGGGGCCCGCGAAGGAGACGTCGCGGGCTCCGCCGCCTGGAATGGGCTTAAAGGGGAACCCCAACGCCGAAAAAAATCGGCGTGCGGGTTCCCCCCAAGTCCACACCAGACCCTTGTCCGAGCACGCTACCCGGCCGGCCAGGAAAGGGGGGCGAGCGAGCGCGCCCCCCCTCCTGAGCCGTACCAGGCCGCGTGCCCTCAACATGGGGGGTGCCTTGGGGAAGGGGGGGCCGCGCGGCCCCCCCACCCCAAAGCACCTTGTCCCCATGTTGATGAGGACAAGGGCCTCTTCCCGACAACCCTGGCCGTTGGTTGTCGGGGTCTGCGGGCGGGGGGCTTATCGGAATCCGGGAGCCCCCTTTAAGAAGGGGGCCCCCGGATACCGGCCCCCCACCCTATGTGAATGAGTATGGGGTACAATGTACCCCTACCCATTCACCTGTGAAATAAAGTACAATAAAAAACACAACACAGAGAAAAAATATTTTATTGCACAGCTCCGGGGGTCTTCGGGGGTCTTCTCGCCGGACTCCTCCGCTATGTGTGTGTAGCTCTTTTGCTAGCGGAGGAGTCCGGCTTTCTTCCTCCCCGCCACCGGCCTCTTCTCCCGACTTCGGGGGTCTTGTCCCCCTCTTCGGTTCTTCTGCCGGGCCACCGCGCCTGGTCCGGTGGCCCGGTCTTCTGTCGCCATCTTCCGTTCTTCTGTCGCCGCCTTCCGTTCTTCTGCCGGGCCACCGCGCCTTCTTGTAGCTCTTTTACAGGCGGTGGCCCGGTCTTCTGTCGCCGCTGTCGTCGCCGCCGCCTTCCGTTCTTGTTCTTCTTCTTGTTCTTCTTCTTCTTCTCCTGGAGATGTTGACTCGACGATCTCTCCGGCCGGAATGCCAGGGACACGCTCCGCTGCCACTTATATAGTGACAATGGGGCGGTGTCACATGGTATATGTCACATGGGTTGGTCACATGGGTTGATGTCACATGGGGACTATGACATCGTAAGGGGGCGGGGTCACCATGTGACCAACCCATGTGACATATACCATGTGACACCGCCCATTGTCACTATATAAGTGACCGCACAGCGCGGCTCTGGCATTCCGGCCGGAGAGATCGTCGAGTCAACATCTCCAGGAGAAGAAGAAGAAGAACAAGAAGAAGAACAAGAACGGAAGGCGGCGGCGGCGGCGACGACGACAGCGGCGGCGGCGACAGAAGACCGGGCCACCGCCTGTAAAAGAGCTACAAGAAGGCGCGGTGGCCCGGCAGAAGAACCGAAGGCGGCGACAGAAGAACGGAAGACGGCGACAGAAGACCGGGCCACCGGACCAGGCGCGGTGGCCCGGCAGAAGAACCGAAGAGGGGGACAAGACCCCCGAAGTCGGGAGAAGAGGCCGGCGGCGGGGAGGAAGAAAGCCGGGCTCCTCCGCTAGTAAAAGAGCTACACACACATAGCGGAGGAGTCCGGCGAGAAGACCCCCGGAGCTGTGCAATAAAATATTTTTTCTGTGTTGTGTTTTTTATTGTACTTTATTTCACAGGTGAATGGGTAGGGGTACATTGTACCCCATACTCATTCACATAGGGTGGGGGGCCGGTATCCGGGGGCCCCCTTCTTAAAGGGGGCTCCCGGATTCCGATAAGCCCCCCGCCCGCAGACCCCGACAACCAACGGCCAGGGTTGTCGGGAAGAGGCCCTTGTCCTCATCAACATGGGGACAAGGTGCTTTGGGGTGGGGGGGCCGCGCGGCCCCCCCTTCCCCAAGGCACTCCCCATGTTGAGGGCACGCGGCCTGGTATGGCTCGGGAGGGGGGGCGCGCTCGCTCGCCCCCCTTTCCTGGCCGGCCGGGTAGCGTGCTCGGACAAGGGTCTGGTGTGGACTTGGGGGGAACCCGCACGCCGATTTTTTTCGGCGTTGGGGTTCCCCTTTAAGCCCATTCCAGGCGGCGGAGCCCGCGACGTCTCCTTCGCGGGCCCCGCCTACCTGTACACGCGCTCGAAATGGGCGGATTTGCCTCCGCCTTACGTGGGCGAGTCCGTTCATTTCAAAAGTTGAGCGAACTGTTTGCCCAACCTTGTTCGTCAAACAGTCCGCTCGTGTGTGGGCAAGTCCGCTCATGCAAATTTTGAGCGGACTGTTTGATGAAACTGTTTGCCGAACAAGGTTGGGCGAACAGTCCGCCCGTGTGTACGCGGCCTAAGATGTCCTGTAAATCAATGGTTCTTAACCCTGTCCTCAAATACCCCCAACAGGCTTTTTTTTGGAAATTTCTCTTAGATAACAAAAAGCTGCCCAATATACCAAGCCATTGACTCTGATTTAACCCCCCTGACGGTCTTCCCGAGTCTGACTCGGGGTGGATTTTTCATACCAAAAGCGGTATCCCCGAGTCAGACTCGGGACAGCGTCGCTGGATCCAGGAGGAGGTTTACTTACCTTCTCCTTCGGATCCAGCGTTGTCTCCCCGCTGTACGAGCGAGCCGTGTCTCGCTCGATGCATCACACCGCCGATCTCCGTGCCCTGCGAGCGTTGCGACGCACGGGCACGGAGATCGGCGCCAAATTCAAAAAGTGAAACAAACAGTATACATACAGTATAATGTAATCTTACAGATTACATTGCTGTATGTAAATATTTCACATCCCCTTTGTCCCTAGTGGTCTGCCCAGTGTCCTGCATGCAGTTTTATATAATAAAAACTGTTCTTTATGCCTGGAAACTGGAGATTGCCCATAGCAACCAAAACTGTCACTGTACATCAAAAATGATTTTAGAGCAGCTAGAAAACAGCGATAATAAATTAGAATCACTCGCAGAATTGAGCGATAGCGATTTGTGGGGAGATCCGTCATCAAATACTGAAAAGTAATGACAGTGACAAATCTGCAACTGAGCAAATTTCAGTGTTTTTGATTTGATTACATTATTGAATAATTTTTATTATTGTTATATTATCATTTCGTACAATTATTTATAATTATTTATTATATTATAATTTATGATTTAATTTTTCAAACTTTATCATACCCGGGATGTCTGCTAGACTCTGGTTTGGACAGATTTAAGAGAGTTATTCCTAAGAATTGCAGGACTACAATATAAAACGCCAAATTTTCATGCAAAATAATGGTACCGCTTTTAGCACCTAAAATCCGAAATAATCGTACCGCCAGGGAGGTTAAAGCACATGTGCAAGATAAAGGAAAACCTGCAAACATGGCCTGTTGGGGGTACTTAAGGACAGGGTTGAGAACCACTGCTGTAATGAACACTCATGGATAGGAAAGGGGTACTGTCCCATGACTACTCTTTCCGGCAAATCTTTTCCTTTCCAAAGTTTGATTAAGTGTTAAAGGTAGCATACTATTACAGAAATACATTCATAGCTTGTTAAAGTTACAGCAATTTGATAAGTACAGTACATTATGAGTGTCAGTGGGAGAGTATAATTTGTATACAGTATATAGTATAATTGTTGCTGTACCATGGCTGAAGAATGTACACTATGGAGTTGATTTGCTAAAACTGAAGCACGCAAAAAGTTGGTGCTGCTGTGCATCGAAACCAATCAGCTTCCAGCTTTTATTGTCAAAGATTAATTGAACAAGCTGAAGTTAGAAGTCGATGGCTACCATGCACAACTGAATCAGATTCTGAGTGCACCACCTTTAGTAAATCTACCCCTTAGTGATAGCAACCAATCAACCAGTGGAGATGGGGAGTAGGTATTTTAGAAGGTACAGAGAGGTCGGGGAGTCCTCTGGGGTTGAAGGCAGAAAGAGGACTTGACACAGTCCTATTGTGTCCTAAATAAATATGGCAGGGAGAGCAGGACCATTAGATTTCTAGCATCATGCTCTGGAAGCCCAGTGCTAGGTATATATATTTATCCAGGGTTGCAAATCCTGGATGTATTTGGAAACCTTATCTGTTAACGTTGGCTCTATTTTTACACAAGTCATGACTTTTATAAGCCTATTTTTAGCTACATATTTACCTTGTAGGTTCGTTACTATGTTGAATGTTTTTGTCCAAAAGGCCTGAAACACTGGACAGGACCACCAAATATGTACACGGATCCTAGCTCTGTGCAGCCTTGAAAGCAAGATGGTGAGCAATTGGGGATGAACTTTTGTATCCTGGCTGGTACTAGATATCAGTGGGAGAGCACTTTGTAATTTATTTCCAGTGCAGCCACACTCATTGAGGAGGATTTCATGGTTTCCTAAACTTGATCCCAATAATATTCTTCGAGAGCAATATTAGGACCAGCTGTCTACTTATGTGTGTGAGAGGAAGGGCCTTTCCAGAGTTTTATTGAGCTTTAAAGGTAGAATACAATAACAGAAGTATATTAATATCTAGGTAAAGTTACAGCAATTTGGTGAGTACATTATAAGTGTGACCATTTTGATCTGGCTTATGTTTAGCTCTTGTGGTAGATGCATTTGCGAAGTGATTTCACATCAGGCAAGAAGTCAATTCAAAGCGGTATTTCAACCCTAAAAAAAAAAAGTAAAAGTCAGCAGCTGAAACAAAAGTAGCTGCTGACTTTTAATAAGGAGACTTACCTTTCCAGGGTGCCCGCGATGTCGGCTGCTGAGGCTGACTTGTCCCTCGGCTCTCGGGTCCCGGAGCTACCATCCGCACTAAGGGAAACAGGCAGTGGAGCCTTGCGGCTTCACTGCCCGTTTCCTACTGCGCATGCGCGAGTCGCGCTGCGCTTTGTGACTGGGACGCGCTGTGTTAGGGAACAGCGCGCCACATTACCCAGAAAACAACGCGGAGGAGGGGAGAAGACGAAGATCACCGAGTAGAAGGAAGAAGGCAGATTAGGAAGACTGCCTAGCAACAGGGATTTCTGGCAAGGTAAAAAAAAAAAAAAATTTTCACTTTTTTTTTTTTAAAGAATATTAATGCTCTTTTTTTTTTTTTTTTTTTTTTTTTTTTTTTTAGGGTGGCCCTCCACTTTAAGGGCACAACAGCACATTTTTATTAAAAGGACAAAAAAAATAAAAAGCCCTTACACCAATGGATGATGTGGACTGGGATGTGAACAGTTTTTTGGACAATTCTTGAACCTGCTATACTTTAAATAATTTAATAAAACATTTTAAGATTTTTTCTAAATTTCCTTTTAGTTTAGAAATGTATATAATATATTAATTTTAGATGTCTAGTTTGTTAATTATTGTCCTTTTTTCATTTACTTGTCTTATATATATCGATTATATGAATATGTGTAAAGGTGCGCTGCCAAAGCCTGCTCTGGCCTTCTAATATTCTGGGGGTAGTTTAAGATTTCTCTCCGGAAGTGGCTAATACATGAGATACGAGACACAGGCTTCTTTTCGCCGCTGTGGGATGATTCCAGCCAATAAGCGCGCTCTTTTGGAGTGAGACGCATAAGCGGAGAGAGGCGTGCATCGAGCAGAAACAAAGCGCGCTGCATGTGCACCCTAGCGGGCATACGGGGAGCAGGATTCTGGGAGGATGTCCATGAGTAATGAGACAGATCGCTGCTCTAGGTGAGTATAATAATCCACCAAAAAGGAAGGGCTGGGTGCAAGGTCTGGCTCGCAACCGTGAACATAAAGATCAAGTGAGAAAAATTATCAAGTGAGAAAAATGAACCTGCAAACTCATATCTCCATGGGTGCCCTCCCAGAACTGGAAGCTCAGGGCGTGGATGGAAGTTAGGGGCCCCTCATCGTTTCTTGCAACGGGGCCCTGAAGGTTCTAGTTACGCCTCTGATTCAGTGGCGGCCCCCCATCCATGCGCCCGGCCCCTTTCAGGATGCCGGACGCATGGATTCCTATGGCGGGGCAGGAGTGGGTTGTACTTTTTGAAGCACCCAATTAGAGCCAGAATCTCTAATAGACTTCAAAATTGAGTGGGCTCGGGGTGCAGAGAGTGCACCCTGATCCCATCCAATTGTATGATGATAGCAAAGTAATTTTCACAATTTTCACACTAACCTTCCTCCCCGCCAATCAGGAGGCAGGATGACAGACCTGTTTCCTGATTGGCCAAAGGGGCAGGCCACCCTATTGGATGCCTGGCGCTTAAGAAGAGGAGGAGACAGACACTGGAGCAGAGGTCACTGCCCCTCTGGTGCACTGAGAGGAGCTGCTGCCTGGCGGTAAGTGCCAGGGGGGTCTGTTTTTCAGAACTGCAGGCAGAGGGGCTTGGGGGTCCTGCTAGAGCTGCGAGCCCCATGAGTGGGGGGGTTGGGGGTGCTGCCAGAGCTGCAAGCCCCGTGAGTGGGGGGGTCGATGGGCACAGTGGCTGTATATGATGGGCACAAGTGGCTGCATACACTGGGCACAAGTGGCTTCATTTGATGGGCACAAGTGGCTGCATTTGATGGGCACAAGTGGCTGCGTTTGAGGGGCACAAGTGGCTGCGTTTGAGGGGCACAAGTGGCTGCATTTGAGGGGCACAAGTTGCTGCATATGATGGGAACAAGTGGCTGCATATGTACGACATTTATACAGTAATCAGTGGCTATTTTTAGCTCTGATCAACCACGCAATTGTCAGTTAAAGCGACACAGTGGGGAATCACAAAATGTGCTCTGGGCTTTGGCCAGCAAAATGGTCTGGGCTTAAGTGGGTAATAATTGAATAGTCACTAAACAAGCATGAAGGGAAGTGAAGTGATGGCTGCATTTACTGGGCACAAGTGGCTGCATTTATTGGGCACAGTGGCTGCACTTGATGGGCACAAGTGGCTGCATATGATGGGCACAAGTGGCTGCATATGATGGGCACAATTGGTTGCATATCATGGGCACAAGTGGCTACATATGATGGGCACAAGTGGCTGCATATGATGGGCATAAGTGGCTGCATATGATGGGCATAAGTGGCTGCATTTGATGTACACAAGTGGCTGCATATGATGGGCACAAGTGGCTGCATATGATGTACACAAGTGGTTGCTCATGATGGGCACGATGGCTACATATGATGGGCACCATGGCTGCATATGATGGGCACCGTGGCTGTGTCTGATGGGCACAGTGGCTGCGTCTGATGGGCACAGTGGCTGCAATTGATGGGCACAGTGGCTGCAATTAATGGGCACAATGGCTGCATTTAATGGGCACAATGATGCACAATTGATGGGGGGGGTTCAGTATTTTTAAGATTGTTTGCGCCCCCCCAAAAATGTTGAGCACCAGCAGCCACTGCTCTGATTAGAATGAGTAGGGCTTTGCTTGCTTCAGAATCCTAACTACAATGTTATAGCGGCTTCTAAGTTGCCTCGTAATTTTACTGTCTGCAGCTCTGACTTCTGTTTTATAGAAAGACCAGACAGCCTAGCAAACCTAGCATAAGCATTCTATTCAACACTCAACCTCCTTTTTTTTGCAGAAAGAAGAATTATGTTAATTTTTACTAGACGCTGTATACAAGTTTTATTTCTCTCCACACTGTTAGCTGTAAACAATTAAAAAGCTGAAATTTGATGGAAAGCCGCAACATGACATTTTATCAGTGAATTGTGATCTATTATTCACAATGTTAATTATAAAGAGCATTGATGCCACCCTGTGGTCTCTAGTTGAAAGAATGGATATGATCTGCAACACTACACTGTAATCGTGTAATCTGGTGCAAGAAAAAAAATGAAAATAGTACATTATTCTATCTTGTATTTAATATAGCCGGCATGGATTTCATTTGTCATAAATTTTGAAGTATTGTTTCTGTAATTGGTCCCAATTTACAATCTTGAGCAACTAACTACTGAGAAGCATGAGCATGAACATCGACAACCAATTCATTGGGAGCAACCAATTCCCAATAAAGATTCTGAAGCCAATTATGTTTGATTGAGAAAGGCTGCAGCTTTATTGGAGCTAAAGTATATGTAAAAAATAAAATAAAAATTAAAACAAAAATAAACAGCGCTTGTGATAACAATATTGAAATAAACAGTTGCGCCACTCTAGTGAGATGTTGTCACAAAAAAGAATGTATAAAAAATGTGTAGCGTTTAATACAAAGTAAAGTATATGTAAACCCTCACCTTGCAAAACAACGCCTTCAGTTTGCATCAAAAATTAAACATTTGTGTATAAATATATTAATATATATATATATATATATAAATACCTTTCTCCTCGTTTTATAAGTGATCACATTCCCTCTGTTCTCAGCTGCAAAAGAGCTGGGGGAGGAGAAACAACACTACACTCATCTTCCCAGTGAATGGCTGGGCAGTTGGGGTGGGGGGGGGGGGTGTCAGGACAAGTGTGCTCATTGAAAGAGAGCAGACTGAGTTCCCAGCACATCTAGAGAATTGATCACCATGTGCTCTCATGCCTAGTGTGGTCAGTTTTAATAGGAAAGCAGAAGGACTGGCAGGACAAAGGAAGCAATACAAAGAGAACAGGATATATTTCATACAAGTACATGGTAGAGCAGCCACATATCAGGAATATGAAATGTTGGGTTTACGTATTATTTAACCACTCCAGTTCCGGAAGATTTTACTCCCTTCATGACGAGGACATTTTTTTTTAATTTGGTGTGCTAATTTAACTGGTAATTGTGCAGTCATGCAACGCTGTACCCAAACAACATTTATATAGTTTTTTTCACACAAATAGAGCATTATTTTGGTGGCATTTGATCACCACTGGGTTTTATTCTTTTTGCAATATAAACGGATAAAGGTTGAATTTTTTTTAAAAAAGGTCAATATTTTTTATTTTCTGCCATAAAACATTTTTAATAAAAAAAAAATGTCATTATAGATTTTGGCCAATATGTATTCTGCTTCATTTTTTTGATCCCAATAAGTGTTTATTGATTAGTTTGTCTACAAACTATGGTATATATACTGTATACTGGGATTTTTATTGTTTTATTTTTATTTTTTTACTACTAATGGCGGCGATCAGCGACTTAAAACGGGACTGCAAAACTGCGGCGGTCAATCTGACACTGGCGTTGGGGAAAACAAACCAACTGCCACTGACATCACCAGTGACACTACAAGTGATCAGTGCTAATACAGGCATACCCCACTTTTAAAGTGGGGTACCCCCTAAAAAAAAAAAATTAAAAGTCAGCAGCTACAAATACTGCAGCTGCTGGCTTTTAATAATCGGACACTTACCTGTCCCGGGTTCCAGCGATGCGGGGGAACGAAGCCCCCCCCTCGCTCCCCGCTCCGCTCGCGGCGCCGTCATGCATACTGTGGGCACCCGGCTGTGGCTTCACAGCCGGGCACCCACTGTGCATGCGCGAGCGGCGCAGGGCGCCGTGATACGCCGTACAGTCACCTGGGACACGTGACAGGTCCCAGGTGAATGTGCGGCGCGAGGGGAAGTGATGTCACCAGCCCGGGCAATGAAGAAGGCAGACTACGAGGGACCCCCTAGCAACCGGTATTTAGAGGTGAGTAAAAATTTTTTTTTTTGCCAATTATTTTTTTTTTTTTTTTTTTAAGAATTTTAAGTAGTTTTATTTTTTGGGGGGCAACTCCACTTTAAGTACACAACAGGGTTTATTTACTAAAGCTAGAAAGTGCAAAATCAGGTTCACTTCTGCATAGAAACCAATGAGCTTCTAACCCCAGCTTGTTCAATTAAGCTTTGGTAATAAAACCTGGAAGCTCACTGGTTTCTATGCAGAAGTGAGCCTGATTTTGCACTTTCCAGCTTTAGTAAATAAACCCCATTGTGTACTTAAAGTGGTTGTAAACCCTTACAACACACTTTGACCTACAGGTAAACCTAGATTAAGGCTTACCTGTAGGTCCAAGAAATATCTCCTAAACCTACACGGTTTAGGTGATATTTGCCGAAAGACAGGCACCGCTGTCTATGGCACATGCGTGATATGCCATGCGTGGCGGCTCCCGTGCGCATGCGCGGGAGTGATGCCATTGCGGCTTCGCCGAATGACAGTGGCGGAGCAGCGAGACCCACCGAGAAGATGGATGCGCCGGACTACAGGGGACAGCGGTGACATCGCTGGCTCCTGTGTCAGGTAAGTGACCCATAATGGACTACTATGCGATGCATAGTAGTCCATTATGCTTTGCCTTTACAGGGAATGAAAGAGGAAGTAAACTCATCAGGGTTTACTTCCTCTTTAACCACTTTAGGACCGCCGCATGTAATTATACTTCGGCAGAATGGCATGTACGGGCACAAGCACGTACCCATACGTGCCTGCCTTCCAGCGGGTGGGGGGTCCGATTTACAAACATTTACGTTTATATTTTGTACCTGTATAATATTGTATTCACTTTTGCTTTTGGGTTATTTTATATATACATTTGAATTTATATCACTTTGTAGCACTATAAGAAGTGTATACAGGTTGAGCGCTTGCACTACATTTTTCACCGATTTCTCAGCTAAAAAATCCCTAGTTTTAGCGTGCTGGCTGCTAACCATACACACTTCTTGTTATTTTTCCATTTTCTTTTGCGCAATATTGTTGGTGTATACTGACCCCCATATACTACCTAATAAAGGTTTTAACCCCCTGATTGCCCCTAGTTAACCCTTTCACCAGTGATCACCGTATAAGTGTTACGGGTGACTCTGGTTAGTTAGTTTGCTTTTTATAGCATCAGGGCACCCACCATTTATTACCTAATAAAGGTTTAACCCCCTGATCACCCGTCGGGTGATATCAATTAGGTTTTAGGGTCAGGGTCTGCGTCGCCCCAGGCAGCGCTAGGTTAGTGCCAGTACCGCTAACACCCACGCGCAAAGCATACACCTCCCGTAGTGGTATAGAATCTGAACAGATCAATATTAGCATCCCCAGCAGTTTAGGGTTCCAAAAAAACGCATTGTTAGTGGGATCACCCCAGATACCCGCTAGCACCTGCGTTTTGCCCCTTCGCCCAGCGAAGTGCAGTATCGATCAATCACTGTCACTTACAAAACACTAAACACATAACTGCAGCGTTCGCAGAGTCAGGCCTGATTCCTGCGATCGCTAGCAGTTTTTTTATATTTAAATCCTGACGGCGGTGCTTGGTTTTCGGGGTCCTGTATGCGGCTAGGCTCCCAAAAAGTCCCCCACATGTGGTATCCCTGTACTCAGGAGAAGCAGCAGAATTTATTTTGGGGTGTAAATTTCACATATGCCCCTAGCATGTGTGAGCAATATATCATTTAGTGACAACTTTGTGCAAAAAAAAAAAAAAAAGTTTGTAATATTCCCGCAATTTGTGGCAAAATATAAAATATTCCATGGACTCGACATGCCTCTCAGTAAATAGCTTGGGTGTCTACTTTCCAAAAACTGTGATAGGTAGTGAGAAGTGAAATCAAAAATTTGCACCCTTAGAAATCCTGAAGGCGGTGATTGGTTTTCGGGGTGCCGTACGCGGCTAGGCTCCCAAAAGGTCCCACATATGTGGTATCCCCGTACTCAGGAGAAGCAGCAGAATATATTTTGGGGTGCAATTCCACATATAACTATGACATGTGTGAGCAATATATCATTTAGTGACAACTTTTTGTAAACTTTTTTTTTGTGTCATTATTCAAACACTTGGTCCAAAAAAATATATATATTTAATGGACTCAACATGCCCCTCAGCAATTTCCTTGGGGTGTCTACTTTCCAAAATGGGGTCATTTGGGGGGGGTTTGTACTGCCCTGCCATTTTAGCACCTCAAGAATGAGATAGGCAGTCATAAATTAAAAGCTGTGTAAATTCCAGAAAATGCACTCTAGTTTGTAGATGCTATAACTTTTGCGCAAACCAATAAATATAAGCTTATTGACATTTTTTTTACTAACGACATGTGACTGAATACATTTTGGCCTAAATGTATGACTAAAATTGAGTTTATTCGATTTTTCTTATAACAAAAAGTAGAAAATTTCTTTTTTTTTCAAAATTTTCAGTCTTTTTCCATTTATATCGTAAAAAATAAAAAATCGCAGAGGCAATCAAATACCATCAAAAGAAAGCTCTATTTGTGGGAAGAAAAGGACGCAAATTTTGTTTGGATACAACATTGCATGACCGCGCAATTACCAGTTAAAGCAGTGCAGTGCGAAATTGTAAAAAGACCTCTGGTCCTTAGGCTGACAATTGGTCCGGGGCTTAAGTGGTTAAAAGTGGGGGGGCCTGTACTTTACACTGTCGCTTAGAGCGCAGCACAGTGGTGTAGTAGGTAGCAGTAAAAAGGGTCGCTGGTTCGAATCCCAACCACGACACTACCTGCCTGGAGTTTGCATGATCTCCCTGTGTCTGCATGGGTTTCCTCCGGGTACTCCGGTTTCCTCCCACACTCATGCTGGTAGGTTAATTGGTTTCTGTCCAAAATTTGCCCTAGTGTATGAATGTGAGATGGGAACCTTAGATTGTAAGCTCCTTGAGGGTATGAACTGATGTGAGTGTGCAGAGCGCTGCCTAAATTGACAGCGTTATATGGGTACCTTAAATGAATAAAAATATAAGAGCCCTTTCACACTGTGCGCCTAGGGTGTCAGCGGTAAATCTGTGCTATTTTTAGTGCCGTATTACCATTGTTTTAGCGGCAGAAAAGGGGTTAAATCCGCCCACAAAATGCAGCCGCAGCAGCGTTTTGCTGGCGGTATGGCAGCATTGCCCCATTGATTTCAATAAGGAAGAGCGGTGAGTTCACCGCTCCTTCACCGCTACAAAAAAGCTGCTGGCAGGACTTTTTCTGACGCCTTGCCAGCGGCCCAGCGCACCGCTCCAGTGTGAAATCCCTCGGGCTTTCACACTGGAGTGAATGGAGCAGCTGTTTTAGGGAGGTTTGCAGGCACTATTTTTAACGCTATAGCGCCTGCAAAACACTTCAGTGTGAAAGGTGGTCTAATAGATGAGCATCTTAATGAGACACAATGTACATGGATAGGGACAATTGTAGACACGCACCCACACTCACTCAGGATGGACTGGTGTCTTTATTCAATCTTACTAACTATGTAATTGTACTAATGACACTGGCTGGGAAGGGGTTAACATCTAGGGTGATCAAGGGGTTAAATATGTGCATGTGTCTAAAGCATGCTACTTTTTACTGATGATCTCTAAGGCTGGATTCACACCTACTGTATGCATTTTTTGTGCTTTTTGCATTTTGCAGATTTGCTCTACAGAACGTGTTCCATAGGAAACCATGTTGAATGGACTGTAGTGCAAATCTGCAAAATGCAAAAAGCACTAAAACTGCATAGGTGTGAATCCAGCCTAAGTTTCTTATCCCTGTTTGTACAATCACAGCAGAATCTTGGCTGGGGGTGCGCTTGTGCGTGCCCTAAAGCTTGATTCACACCTATGCATTTTTTGTGCTTTTTGCATTTTGCAGATTTGCACTACAGTCCATTTACCATGGTTTCTTATGGAACACATTCTGTAGAGCAAATCTGCAAAATGCAAAAAAGCACAAAAGCGGCATACTGTAGGTGTGAATCCAGCCTTAATCCGGAAGTGGGCAGCGATGTACCAGTACATCGCTTTGCCTACAGCAGCCGCTCACTCATGGATGGGGGGTAAGTATTTAAAGGGAATTTTTTTTTTTTTTTTTAAATAACAAACATGTTATTCTTACCTCCACTGTGCAGCTCGTTTTGCACAGAGTGGCCCCGAACCTGCTCTTCTGGGGTCCCTCGGCAGCTGTCTCTGCTTCCTCCCGCAGATGCTTCTCACGTTCATGCGAGCTCCCTCGCATGGTGAGAAGCACCTGCGGGCGCGCTCCCGTGATACAGCCGGCGGCTATAGCCACTCGCTGTATCACACGGCCCTGCCCCCCGGAGCTCCGCGTCAGTGGATGTGATTGACAGCAGCGCGAGCCAATGGCTGCGCTGCTTTCCATCCATCCACTCCAGCCAATCAGAGGCCAGGCTGAACGGTGGAAAGGACGTCGGGGGACGAGCGTGGGACTTTCGAGGAGTGAGGTAAGTAAAACGGGGGGGGCTGGGGGCGCAGGCACTGTCAGATGTTTTTTTCACCTTAATGCATAGAATGCATTAAAGTGAAAAAACATTTACAACCCCTTTAATATATTACAAATTTATACCATTATACCTTCAAACAAATACATTAGCATTTTAGCAAAAAATCTGATTTTCTGCTGATTTTTTCCTTCAGATTTACCGAAACCATATAATATGAGGTCAAACCTTAGGAGCTTCAATTTGTATGCAATCAGGCAGGCCCTTCTACTACATGGTTTTGGTAAATCCGAAGACAAAAATCAGCAGAAAATCTGATAGTGTGTATGGGGCTTTACTGATGGACTATGTGCCTTGCCTAAATGCCTGTCCTGATCTTCTGTATCAGACAGCTATTTGACTAACCAAAGGCAGGGGGGAATAACACATATACTATTAATCCATGTAAAATCTACCAATAAAGCATTTTCTATAAACAATATGGAGAGGGTAGGATATATACATGGGAACTTGTCAATGGTCTACAACAGCGGTCTGCAAAGTGCCACCCATGGGCCAGATGAGGTCCTTTGCTTGCCTTGGGGCACTATTCTCCACTCTGACACCAATGATGGAGAATTTTTCCTCCCACTAATACCAAAGATGGGCATTGATTACCCCAACTGACTCTTGGCCATTTTCTTTTTCCACTGGCCACAGTCTGGCCACCCTTAAGTCTGAAGGACATTAAACTTGTCCTTTGTTTTGAAAGACTGGAGATCCCTGGTCTACAAAAAGATCTTGTTCAGTAGACCCCTCACCCCTTTAGTGCTTAAAGAAGAATTCTAGGCATTTTACAGGTACGTTCAGCTCATCACTATATGAAACATTATTTCACACACAAGTATGGGGCAACACTGAATGTTCTATCTACATGGATTATTAACCTAGAACAGGCACCAACACGATCTTCTAAAAAGCACATCGCCATCTCATTTTAAAAGCATTAGTAGGACATTTGTGCTTATTGAACATTTTGGAATGAGGTGACTAATATTTTTAATTAATAGAGAGTACTTGGTGTTCTGTTTGATTTCATTGTGTTCCTCATGTTATTTTTTTATATATTCCAAGCAATTAAATACATTTTTTTTTTTTTAGTCATGGGAATTGTTCATTATTCTTTGGCTGGTTCATTGCCAAGTAGGCATCAAGAAAACTCAGTAGTAGTTTCTATCAGTTTCTAATAGATTCTTGGTTGATGTCAAAAAGAAACTGTTGATCTGTTGAAAAAAAACAAAACATTTAGGCTAAGTTTAGACTCAGCATTCTGTGCTCAAATCGCTTTTTGACAGGCGGTAAGAAATTGATGTGATTCTTCCTTGCCTCCATTTTAACCCCATGATTGCAGCACCAGAATGTTACAATTGAATGCACACTGTAGCAGGATGTTGGGGGCGCTTCCCTATTCAATTGAATGGGTTGATTTTAGTGTGTTTAATGTCCAACGAAAACGATAGGAGCCATAGTTTTTTCCAAGAACACAAAGCTTCATGACCATGGCATGTAAACAACCCAACAAACCCATCCACTTTCTTTGCATTTCAAGGGTAAGCTTTTTTTGGGGGGGGGGGGGGTTGCTGCACTAAAAACACAGCTCAAAGCATTTTTAAGGCACCTCAACTTTTAACTGCTTCAGCCCCGGAAGATTTTACCCCTTTCCTGACCAGAGCACGTTTTGCGATTCGGCACTGCGTCGCTTTAATTGACAAATGCGCGGTCGTGCGACGTTACACCAAAACAAAGCTGACATCCTTTTATTTTTGCACAAATAGAGCTTTCTTTTGGGGGTATTTAATCATTTCTGCGATTTTTATTTTTTGTGCTATAAACAAAAAAAAGTAACAATTGTGAAAAAAAAGCAATATTTTTTACTTTTTACTATTATAAATATCCCCCGAAAATATATAAAAAACTTTTTTTTTCCTCAGTTTAGGCCGATATGTATCCTTCTACATATTTTTGGTAAAAGAAAAAACCCGCAATAAGCGTATAGTCGGTCCAGCCCAACCCCTTTCTCCTATTCAAGGATTTGAATACATTTATTACTCTACTCTACTTTATTACCTTACTCTAAAAAGATTCTACAATATCCAATCCACTAAACATAATAACTACCACTCTAAGGCTAATTCCACCCCTGCCGATGCCCCATGTGGTGATACCATGACCCAAATTGACACTGCTTGCATGGCTCTTTTGGAAGAACTATCTTCCTACAATACAGAACCCGGTAATCATTATTCAACCTCTATTTCTTCACCTGAGAGCTCAGAGGCTGATCAAATATTGTACACTCTGCATCTTATGACCTCTCCACCTATTCAAAATACCAAATTTACATCTACATCTGTGTTTTATCTTACTCGCTCCAAGGGTTCCTGCATCGAAGGCGGTGGCATTGTTGTACAAAATAGAGCTGATTATGTCGCAGAGGCCATTAGACTCCTGTCAGACACTAACACATGTATTAGACTAAAGACTGATCCACTGCCTTGGTTTGCCCTGGAAGCTACCTCCCTTGTTAAAGATGCACTTAGTGACCATATAATTACTCAGCAGGAAGCCTCTTTCTTGGTTAAGGCTGTTCATTATACCCCATATTTTTACCATCTGCCCAAGGTGCATAAAAACCTGGTCAACCCCCCTGGACGACCGATTGTTGCAGCCATGGGAGGCATAACTCGTGGTCTTTCACAGTATGTTGATCAGTTTCTCCAACCACTCGCCCAATCCCTCCAGTTATATATTAGAGATGGCACCCACTTGCTGGAACTCCTCTCCCCTTATTATTGGGAACCCACTCACCTTTCTGTCTCCCTAGATCACTAATCACTAATCACTAATCACTATAAACCTCCATACCACACGATGTAGTACTATGCGCTATACAATCTTTTTTGTGCGAGAACCCAATGCTTAATGCCAGACAAGCCTCTTTTTTTGTAGAGGCTACTTCTTTTTGTCTTACCCATAATTATTTCAAATTTGATAATGATTTTTTTCCTACAGAATAATGGGACAGCAAATTTTTCTCCCTCATACGCCAACCTCACTATGGGGCGCTGGGAATCCTTGCACATCTGGCACAATAACCCTTTCTCTTCCCACATTGTTTTGTATGGAAGGTATATAGATTACCGTATGTGATCATCATTTGGGATGGTAATGCATCCAAAGTTTCGGATTTTGTTGAACATTGCAACAATAATAATATGGGTTTACAGTTCACCTCTGTCATGGACAAAGAAAAGTTGGCCTTCCTTGATTTCGAACTGTTCTCTGTTGGCAAAGAAATCCACGCTAAGAACTTTATCAAGCCGACAGCAGGCAATTCTTTTCTTCATTATAAAAGCTGGCATCATCCTCAATGGCTTAACAACATACCTAAAAGCCAGTTTTGTAGACTTAAAAAGAACTGTACCCAAAGCAGTGACTATGACATCCAGTGTAAGATATCGAAAGATACAATTCTTGACAAAAGATTTCCAGCTGACATTGTGAAAACAGCGTATTCCCATTACAAAGATGCACCTCCCTCATCACATCCTCCTACTCATGGCGATACTGATAAGAATGATCTGCGTTTCATTACTCAATTCCACTCCCGCCATAGACAGATGGAGAGCATTGTGCGGAGGCACTGGCCTTTGTTGCTTCAGGATGAGCACCTTCTTCTTGACCTATCTAATAAGCCTAAGTTTGCTTATAGAAAAGCCCCTAATATTAAAAGTAAGGGGGCACCAAACAAACTCAAAGAGAAACCACCACCTCAAGGCTATTCTCTCCCAACCCTTTTAGCCATTTCTGGCCTGTACCAATGTAAGACCTGTTGTTTTGTCAAACATGGTCAGAAGGATTTCTGTGTGAAAGGTAAAACATGCCCTATCAAGGGATTTCACACATGCTCCTCTAACCACATGGTTTACTGTTTGACACGCCCCTGTTCTACGTTGGGCGAACCATTAGGCCATTACGTAAGCGATTTGGCGAACATTGCCATTTCATTACTGATGGACTGGACACTCATAATGTTCCTAGACACCTCCTTGAATACCATAATAAATCAACTGATGGTCTAATTGTTTGGGTTATCGAGGTGATGCCTAGAGATCTCCCTCCAGCTGAGCGTTTTCGGAAGCTTTGTCATTGAGAAATGTATTGGATTTTCTTTTTGAAAGTTTTGGCTCCGGGAGTGTTAAATGAAGATTTTGAAATCAGTGTCATACTTTAGAAGTTTATTTTATACATGATTCTCCACTTCACACTTATCCTCTTTTAATAATTACTTTTTCACAACCCATGGGATGCATATATGTGTGTGTATGTGTGTGGGTGGTGTGTTATGCCCTATCCCCGGGACATGTGTACACATTCTTGCATTATGGAGATATATATATAACCTACCTGTGACCTCTTTTGCATATGCATTCATGAGTACATATGTATGTGTAAACCCACATATCCTTTTTATGTTGACATCTAATTATTTTTCCCTATATGATGTACTACCTGAAGGGCCCAGTGTTGAATTTGGGGGGACCCCCACGCATTTTTTTTTAAAATTTTGCTTTGGGGTTCCCCTGTGGAGGAATCCCATGCCGTTTTTTTTCAATGACTTTTATGTGCATTGCTGGGACCGTCAATTCATTATAGCCGCAAGTAGTTTTAAATGACTTTTTTTCCTTTAGAAATGTCATTTCGCTCTCGGAATGTTGTAAACATGGGAAAAATGTGCCACTTTACAGGCATACTATAGACACCCCCCCCCCCCCATGAAATTTAAAGGAATATTTCACTTTTATTGTTTCACTTCAAGCATTATTAAACGACTACTCCGGAAAAAAAAAACGGACGCTTTTTAAAACTTTTCTTTGCATTGATACATGTCCCTTGGGGCAGGATCCAGGTCCCCAAACACTTTTTATGACAGTACCATGCATATAAGCCTTTAAAATGAGCACTTTTGATTTCTCCCATAGACTTTTAAAAGGTGTTCCGCGGCTTTTGAATTTGCCGCAAACACCCCAAACTGTTTGCTATTCGGCGAACGGGTGAACAGCCAATGTTCGAGTCAAACTCATGTTCGACCTGAACCTAAAGTTCATCCCTAATGCCTTCATTCACTGCAGATCCTGTAAGTGTTTTTAACCCATTTTGGGGATATTAAAAGTTTTGCACTTAGAGGCGCCTTTTGCTTGTTTTTTTAGAGATTGCTCCTCTCTGCGAGTGCAGCCCTAAGTGCTGAAAAATACACACACATATCGGATTATCCTTTTCTAAACATTTTTTATACATAGACATTTTCTGCCTGGTCCTTTTACTCAGAGCGCCCTTATATATACCTTCATCTACCCTATGTGGATATTCCTTGAGGAAGCACAATATACAGGGCAAAACATGTTGGGATTCAACACTATGCCGCTGTAAACAAGTTTACAAACCATATTGTTAGGTCTAAGCTTAGGTCTTTTAAAAATATAAAATATGTTTTAAATTTGAAATATATAATACATCTTGAAAATGTTATCTTAATATATTCTTCTTTGGTTTGTTTCTTGCACCGTTATAGCCCCATCCTTTGTTCCATTTGTTCCGGGATGAGGTGCTTTATATTGTGTGAATCTATTCACATTGGTCTGATTAAAATACCAATCAAATACATTTACGTTTTTGGTTGTAAGATGACAAAATGTGAAAAATTTCAAGGGGTATGAATACTTTTTCAAGGCACTGTATATTGTAACTTTCTCTCTCCTTGCAGAGAGAAAACAAGTGTGTAAAAAAAAAAAAAAAATAAATATAAGAAAATAAAAAAGAAAATAAAGAAAAAATACATAGATCAATGTTTGATCTAGGTCAGTATCAGGGTTAGTGTTTGGGTCAAGTAATGGTCAAAGGTCAAGCTCAGGGGCAAAGGTCTGAATATTTTAGACAGGATTTTTTTTTTAAACATCATAGGGTGATTTACTAAAAACAAATAGGCTGTGCACTTAGCAAAGTGCAGTTGCACTCTGAAAGTACAGTTGCTCCAGAGCTTAGTAAATAAGGTAAGGCTTCACTTTGCAAACAAAGCCCAATCACGTGCAAATAAAATGTAAAAAAGCATAATTTTTGCTTGAACGTGATTGGATGATAGAAGTCAGCAGAGCTTCTGTTAATTTACTAAGCTCTGAAACAACTGCTCTTGCAAAGTGCACAGTCTATTTGTCTTTAGTAAATCAACCCCTAATGCCGCGTACACACGACCGTTTTTTCCATCAGAATAAACTCTGGCGGATTTACGAGTCCCGCTGAAACTGTTTTGCACAATCGGAATATCCGATGAAAAGATTCTGCCTGACTTTTTCTGCCGGAAGGTCCGACCGTGTGAACACGGCATTAGTATCAGTGTCAGTGGGGGTTATTTAACGAAAGGCAAATCCACTTTGCACTGAAAGTGCAGTCACTCTAAATCTAAGGAGTAGATCTGAAATGAGGGGAAGCTCTGCTGATTTTATCATCCAATCATGTGCAAGCTAAAATGCTGTTATTTATTTACCTTGCATGTCCCCCTCGGATTTACAGTGACTTTACTTCCAAGTGCACTTTCAGTGCAACGTGGATTTGCCTTTAGTAAATAACCTTCAGCGTGTTTTAGGTAGGATATACAAAAAACAAAATGGGCACTATTGTTTCTGGGCTGTACTAGGGGTAGAAATAACATACACATACAATATGTGGTATCATTGCAATCGTTGGGAGCAGGAGAATTTATTTTATGTTGTTCGTTGGTGGTAGGTTATGGTAGTAACAAGAAATATACAGCTAATTGTAAAAGAAAAAAAAAAAAAAAATGTTATTATTATTTTGGGCCAGTTTTACTTTGATAATAAAAAAATCAGGAGATCTCCATTATAATTTACCACCAAATGAAAACCCAATTTGTCCTGAAAAAACCAAGGTATAATCCGCCTGCCTGGATGCACAAAGTAGTTGCAGCGATATGTACGGTTTTACTAACACATGTCAAAGTTGCAAAATTGTGCTTACCGTAGGCTTTACGATTTATTTTACCCTGAGGTGCGAAGGGGTTAATGTGGTAAGGCAGAAGGCTTATCCATGTATTAAGGTAGAAAAAAAATCTGTATGCAGCTCCCTAAACCCACACTCCCCGTCAGGCCCCTTTCACACTTGTGCGACCTGAAAGTTGCATGATTTTTTCATGGCAGTGGCATGATTTTGATGCAACTTAAAGAGGAAGTAAACCCTGATGGGATTTACTTCCTCTTTTGCTCCCTGCAAAGCCCGCAAATTAAAAGCATAATGGGCTGATATGCATTGCATACTAACCCATTATGTGACACTTACCTGCATATGAATCCATCGCTGTCCCCTGTGCAGGCTGCATCCATCTTCACCCCCCCCCCCCTCCTTTCCGGGGGCCGCAGACTCCGGATCTGTGACTGGCCGGAGCCACATGACGTCACTAACGGCACATGCTGGGGAAGAAACGGCACAGTGGTCTGTTTCTTCACAGCGCATGCGCCCATTACATCATCGGGGCACTACAAGTGAAATATCTCCTAAACGGCGCACGTTTAGGAGATATTTCCACTATCTATCGGTAAGCCTTATTCTAGGCTTACCTATAGTTAAAAGTCTCTAGGGAGGGTTTACAACCACTTTAAAACAATACCTGTGAGATCTTGAGGTCTATGGACCTCAAGTCGTATAAAAGTTGGACCAAAGGTAGTGCTTGAAGTCGCACAGATATAAATGGTACTCATTGGAAATCATGCGACTTGGAAATCGTACGACTTGTGATGCTACTTTGCAGTCGCAGGACAAGTCGCACAAGCGTGAGAGGGGCCTTACTTACCTGAGCCCTATCTCCATACAGTGATGTGTATGAGAGCAGCATCTCTCGCGGGTGTTTGTCTCCTCATTGGCTCACACAGCAGCGGGAGCCATTGGCTGTCAACCACACGCAATGAGCCAATAATTAGGGGAGAGTGGGGGGGGCAAGTCAAAATTTGTGTGTGAATGGATAATGTCCATTCATAGGAGCGGGCCTGCTCAAGTGCCCCCATAGTAAGAAGCTTGCTATTGGGGACACTCGGCAGGGGGGAGGAGCCAGGACCGCTTGCGGAGGACCCAAAAAAGAAGACAATCTAGGATGCTCTGTGCAAAACTATAACACAGAGCAGGTAAATACTGTATGACATGGTTACATAGTAAGGTTGAATAAAGACACCAGTCCATCCTGAGTGAGTGTCTACAATTGTCCCTATCCCTGTACACTCTCATTGGTCCCTACACCCTCAAGGAGCCCACAATCCAAGGTTCCCATTCATATACTAGGCCCAATTAACCTACCTGCATGTCTTTGGAGTGTGGGAGAAAACCGGAGTACCTGGAGGAAACCCACGCAGGCACAGGGAGAACATGCAAACTCCAGGCAGGTAGTGTTATGGTTGGGATTTGAACCAGCGACCCTTCTTACTGCTAGGTGAGAGTGCTGCCCACTACACCACTGTGCCACCCACGGTTATTTAAAAACCATACAAAACCACAAGACTTTAGTGTTACTTTAATGCCACCGTCTGCATTCTCCGTGTGGTTCCTCGAAAAGAAGACACCGGCTGTTCCAGTGAACTGGCAGAGCCCATGCCCGATTACCTGTACTAAGCTTGGTAAAGTCTAATTCCAGCTTTTTAAATTACCAGCCGCTGCACCTTCAATGAGACGGAGAGCTTTAATCCCCTGGGCATCGGAGAGTGCCTGGAGAATTGAAGACTACATCAGAACACTGGCATCTGTGTGCAATGGGTCCTAATCGAATATAATTTGCTTTTTCTTTTTTTTTTTTTCCTTGGCATCAAGTAACAATGTATTTGCTTGGTAGCACATTAATAAGAGATAGCAGCTATCTATATTAAATTTAGAAAAGTTTTGCAGAATGTGAAAGGCTCGGCATATGCTTGTGTAGGGAAGATGCATCTGTCTCAGTTGCTGTCGATTTTTTTCATTTTTTTTTTTTATTCTGCACAGTTTTCACCAATACAATTAAATTTCCTTTCCGGGCATAGCCGGCTCGTGTCTTAATAGTCACCCAGAGAGCGTACTCCTAGTAGGTAATGCATTGTGGGACTTGTCAGCAGTAGAGGTTTCTAACAAGATGCAGGTAATGCGGCCTTTGATACCGGCATGTCAGTCTCTGAAAATAACAAGATTCCAAAAATAACATGATTTAACCCTTTCACTGTCTTTTTTTTTTTTTTTTTTTTTTACATTTTATAAGGCACATTTTAGGCCAGAAAAATACTTGAAAGCCCCAAATTAGTATACATTTTCTAAAAAACAGAGACCCTGTAGAATGAAATGGAGGCAGCTGCAAATTTTTTATGCAACGCGATAAATGTGCTACTACTACTACTTATCAATTATTTTCAGTAAATATACACTTATATTAATTTTAATCACTTGCCGCCAAATCGACGTTCCGATACATGCAGGGGCGGACTGACCATTCAGCCACTCGGGCACCGCCCGAGGGCCCTGGGCCACTAGGGGGCCCCATCAGGGTTGCCAGCCTCAGTAAAACCAGGGACAGTATGTAAAAATCTGTGTTTTTTTTACATCTGTCTCTGAAATGTCCCTTACCGACATCATTTTGGTCTAAAAATCCTGAGATTATAGCTGCCCCACCTCTCCAGTACCTTCTCAGCCAATAGAAACATGTCTGTGTATACTGTGTGTACATGTATGTGTATACTGTGTGATTGTATACTGTATGTGTGTATACTGTGTGGCCCCATAATCTCTGATTGCCTGGGGGCCCCATAATCTCCTATTGCCCGGGGGCCCCATGAGTTTTCAGTCCGCCCCTGGGTACATCGCTTGACTTCAAGCAGCTGCAGGCATCATCCTGGTGCAGTTTTTTAGAGCCAGCGGTCAGGTCAATTTTTAAGAACAATTGGAGCGGCTACCTGGCCGCTTGTTTGCTGTTACAAGCAGCAGGAGGGGACATCCACCCCTCTCCTGCCGCCTTCCGTGCCTCGCTCGGGCTCTCCTGTTCCAATGGGAGACCTTAGCAACCAGCTGGCATGTCTGGTTGGGCACCCAAACAACGTCAAGATCGGCTTTGATCAAGTCTCCATTGCAGGCAACCCGGAAGCGATGAACTGGCATCATTTCTCGTTTACTGGATGTTGTTGGCGCAAATTTAAAGAAAAATATTAAAAACCGCAGATCTTGATCAGAGTATTGCACAGTGTTACAGAGTATTTGGCAAAGTATTGCAGAGTATGGGCAGAGTATTGCACAGTGTTGCAGAATATTGGAAGAGTATTGCACAGTGTTGCAGAGTATTGGCAGAGCATTGCACAGTGTTGCAGAGTATTGGCAGAGTATTGCAGAGTATGGGCAGAGTATTGCACAGTGTTGCAGAGTATTGGCAGAGTATTGGCAGAGTATTGCAGAGTATGGGCAGAGTATTGCACAGTGTTGCAGAGTATGGGCAGAGTATTGCACAGTGTTGCAGAGTATTGGCAGAGTATTGCACAGTGTTGCAGAGTATTGGCAGAGTATTGCAGAGTATTGGCAGAGCATTGCACAGTGTTGCAGAGTATTGGCAGAGCATTGCACAGTGTTGCAGAGTATTGGCAGAGTATTGCACAGTATGGGCAGAGTACTGCAGAGTATTGTCACTGAGCAGCGTTGTGGGCACTACAGATCCAGCCCACATCACTGCTGCAATCTCTCCCCCTCTCCCCTCGCACTGTACTGATCAGTACAGAGAGGGGAGGGAGGAACCGGCGTCATCACATGTTTGTTTACAAGTGATCGGTCCGTCATTTGACAGAGCGATCATGTGGTAAACGACCGATATCAGCTGCCGTTTACCGTGATCCGTGATGCACCGAGTCCTCCAGACACAGCGATCAGGGATGTTCCCGGGTGCGCCCCAGTGGGCACCCGGGAGCAAGATTCTGTGGGGACGTCCCACGGACATCCACCCAGAATAAGCCGACCATGCTGTAGCCGTCTTTCAGGTATGGCACAGTCGGCATGTGGTTAAAGTGATCCTAAATGAAATCATTTTTTTTTAAATAACAAACATGTTATGCTTTACCAGCAGTCCTGGCTCCTCCTCCCTGCTGAGAGCCCCTTCCTATGGGGGCAATCGAAGGCTCACTCCTGAGTCGCTCTTTGTGTGTCCATGGGCACATGTAATGTGACTCGGCCCCACTCCCTACTCCCTCCTCATTGGTCCACTGGCTGTGACTGACAGAAGCATGTTGCTGTGTGAGCCAATGAGAAGAGAGAGACCTGGGAGAGCCGCTGTTCTTATAAGGCGAGGGAGCTACTTTTATATATATATATATACACTCACCGGGCACTTTATTAGATACACCTGTTCAATTGTTTGGTAACACAAAATGCTAATTAGCCAATCACATGGCGGCAACTCAAATATTTGGTAAAAAAAAAAAACGCAATAAACGTATATTGATTGGTTTGCCCAAAAGTTATAGCGTCTACAATATAGGGGATAGTTTTATGGAATTTTCATTATCTTTTTTTTATTAGTATAGCACAAAAAATAAAAAACCCACTAGTGATTAAATACCACTAAAAGAAAGCTCTATTTGTGTGGGAAAAAGAACACAAGTTTCATATGGGTACAGTGTTGCATGACTGAGTAATTGTCATTCAAACTGTGAGAGCGCTGAAAGCTGAAAATTGGTCTGGTCAGGAAGGGGGTGTAAGTGCCCTGTATTGAGGTGATTAAGGACCTTTGTGTGGTAAGAGAGAAGGAAGAGCTGCATTGCAGCACAAAAACTTTATTTAGTTAAAATAAGCAGGGGAAAAGGAATGCCACTTTAGGGCGAAGGTCTGCTTTGGAGCGTATCTAAAGGCAATTAGACAATAGTTCAGAGTTACAGGTGATCTAACCCCTCCAAATTTCTTTCAAAGCAGAAAAAAAATGTAACATGAAAAAAAAAACAAACAAAAAAAAAACAATACTACGTTCACTGTACTTAACCGCTTGCCGCCCGCTGGCCGTCATATGATGGCCAGGCAGCGCGGCTCTCGTTCTGGCAGGGCGTTATATGACAGCCTCCCATTTACACAAGGAATGCTCGCAATTGTGCTCGCGCATCCCTGTTCCTTCAGTGGCAGCGTGTCATGGAGACACCGCTCGCCACCGAGGGCGGTGAACAGCCATTGGGCATGGCTGTGTACCACGTGATCGACCGCGAGGTCACGGCTGATCACAGGTGATACTGCCCCTCTGTGCATGGCGCATGCACGCGATCGTGAGCACGTCGGTGACGGTGTGTTCCCAGGAACACTGCTCGTCACCGATGATACTAAACAGCCATTGGCCAGTGGCTGTTTACCACATGATCGGCTGTGATCCTTTAACACCCAATCACTAAATGTAAACACAGAGCTGTAACTAGCTGTTACCAGCTCTTATCTCCTCACACACCGTTTCCAGTGTGAGGAGAGTAGAGCCTGGAGCAGTGAGTTATTGATCTGTGTTCTGTAGTGTCTGCACCAACACCTCACTTGCCCCCCCCCCCTTGTCATCTGTCACCCAGCAGTCACCACAGTCACCCCATAAAGTGCACCTGTCACATAAGAGACTTCCATCAGTGACCGTCCGTGGTGCACCTGATTATAATATCTACATGGGGGGGGGGCTGGATTTCAACGATCAAATGATTCAGCCCTATTTGTTGATATGGAGGTCCCGATTCTGGTACAAGAAGGTAGCAATTTACCTCATCCATTTGGCAGTTTATAAGTCCTATGTAGTCTAGGAAGACCTTCGCTCTGAGGCTGTTTGCTGACTTCATGAGCGCCACATCCCCTTCAGCATTCCACCATCTGAAGCAGGCTGAAGACGTAAAAAAAATGTTGTATGTGCACCAAAAGAGGATTTCGAAAAGATACCAGCTACCATTGTCCCCACTGTCCCTCCCAACCTGGCCTTTGCATTGGAGGATGCTTCCAACTTTATCATACCTCCCTAAAATATTAGCCCATATTTTTAACCATGTCCCCATTTTCATCATCTGTGCTGACCATTTTCCATGCTTCCCCAAATAACCATGCCACTGCCTTCCTTGTGAACTGACCCTGGCCTGTTTTTTGACTATGCCTCTGCCTACTGTTTGGACTGCCTCCACGTGAACTGACCCTGGCCTGTTTTATGGACTATACTTTTGCCTACCGCTTGGACTGATCTGTTGCTCTGCTACTGTAGTACACAAGGGTCTCACATATGTGATGGGCTCCTGAATTGTTTTTCTGGATGGAGAAAACAATTTTTTTTTGTTTTCTCCGAGTTTCAGAATTTCCAGATGGGTCTGGAGTCCGGAGGCTTCATAGAGATTTTGGGTGGGTCGAAGAATCTACCCCTGTGTCCCTGTGCAGAGGTCTTAACTGATTGCGGCCCTCAGCCTGCTGCTGACTTACTGCCATCATGCCTCTGCCTGCCGCATGAACGGACCACACCGCTACCTGGACTATGCAAATAATTAGCTGTAGCAAGAGGCAGTATGTTTATGAAGGGATGGAGAGCAGTACAATGAGTGTCTGCAGGTAACAGTGTACCAGGACCAATATTATGGCTGTGCTGGCTGTCTCTGCCTGGACAATTTCTATGGACTGTGCTGTGCCGACAATATCCTTGTGCGCTGACTATAGACAATTTTCCTGCCTGCTGCCTGGTTTATTACTATTGCTGTCGCTAAGCACATCACTGCCTGCTGCCTGGACCAGTGCTCTCCTCTGTGGATACTACTAAAAGCACAGATAATCCTTTTTTTTTTACCCTTTCCGCAATAGAATGTATTTTGGATTGTAATTTTTGGTATGTACATGCTATGTGTTAGAAATATGAAGGGCCTTCAAAAATGATAAGTTGCCAGGAAATGATATATGTCATTTATGCTCCTAGAACGCCTGATGATGCTACTTGGATGTTAGGCCTCTGTATGTGGCAGGCTGTATTAAAGGCTTACACATGTGGTATCACCATACTTAGGAGGAGTAGCAGAACGTGTTTTGGGGTGTAATTTTTGCTATGTACATGCTATGTGTTAGAAATATCTGATAAATGGACAACTTTGTGGAAAAAAAAGTGTGTTTTAATTTTTTTCCACATTTTCCAAAAACTTCTGGAAAAAAATTAACCATTATATGGATTATACGTTGGGGTGTTTTCTTTCCAAAATGGGGTCATTTTGGGGGCAATTCCATTGTCCTGGTGCTCCAGGGCCTTCAACATTGTAATTGGTGGTTGAGAAATGAGATGCGTCATTTATGCTCGTAGAACGCCTAAAATGCTACTTTAATGTCGGGCCTTTGTATGCAGCCAGGCTGTGTAAAAGTCTCACACATGTGGTATTGCCATACTCAGGAGGAGTAGCAGAATGTGTTTTGGGGTGTTATCTTTGCTATGTACATGCTATGGGTTGGAAATACCTGATAAATTGACAAATTTGTGTGGAAAAAATGCATTTTCATTTTTTTACACATTTTCCAAAAACTTCTGGAAAAAAATAGTAGTAGAATGTATTTTGGGGTGTAATTTGTTGTATGCATATGCTGTGTGTGAGAAATAACCTGATAATATGACAATTTTGTAAAAAAAATCAAAAAAATAAATCTTAATTTTGCAAAGAATGGTGGGAAAAAATGACAACTTAAAAAAACTCACCATGCTACTTACTTAATACCTTGGAATGTCTCCTTTGTAAAAAGGGGTAATTTGGGGGGTATTTGTACTTTCCTGACTTGTTAATGTCTCAAGAAATGAGGTACACCTGATGTACTGAAGGCCTGATCAGAAGTGATCAATTTTCAGTGATTGGCACCATAGATTGTAGACTCTATAACTTTCACAAAGACCAAATAATATATACTAATGTGGGTTATTTTTACCAAAGATATGTAGCAGTATAAATTTTGGCCAAAATTTATGAAGAAAAATTACTAATTAGCAAAATTTTATGACAGAAACAAAGAAAAAAGCATTTTTTTTTCACAAAATTTACGGTCTTTTTTTATTTATAGCACAAAAAATAAAAAACCCACTAGTGATTAAATACCACCAAAAGAAAGCTCTATTTGTATGGAAAAAAAGGACACAAGTTTCATATGGGTACAGTGTTGCATGACTGAGTAATTGTCATTCAAACTGTAAGAGCGCTGAAAGCTGAAAATTGGTCTGGGCAGGAAGGGGGTGTAAGTGCCCTGTATTGAGGTAGGTATAGTGATACACAAGTCTCTGGTTTTTGCCTAAAAAAAAAAAAAATATGATATACTTACCTGCTCTGTGCAGTGATTTTGCACATGTCAGCCCAGATCCTCCTCTTCTCGGACATCTAGAGGCAGAAAACAATAGCTAGCTTTGTTATTTTATTTTTATCCTATACAGGCTATTCACTATTATCTTGTTGACAATGAGTTGGTGGGTATATAGATGTGTATGACACACCAGTATATACTCCTGTGCTAATAGATAGGGGAGATATGTAAACAAATGTTGAATACATTTTACCATAAATTAACGGGTTGTTGCTCTCAAAAGTGCCTGTGCCTTTAAATGTGGAAATCAAAATATAAGAGCGCTATCCAATGCTAAATGCTAACACATTATTACCACAGTGCAATAAATTTATGAAAATAAAAATAATCCATATATAACCATACTTAATTAACCTCTTCATCCCCGGAAGATTTGGCTGCTGAATGACCAGGCCATTTTTTGAGATTCGGCACTGTGTCGCTTTAACTGACAATTGCGTAGTTGTGCGACACTACACCCAAACAAAATTGACGTACTTTTTTCCCCACAAATGGAGCTTTCTTTTGGTGGTATTTTATCATCTCTGCTGTTTTTATTTTTAGCGCTATAAACAAAAAAATAGAGTCAATTTTTAAAAAAAACACAATATTTTGTACTTTTTGCTATAATAAATATCCCCATTTTTTTTTTAAAAAAAAGCTAATTTCTTCTCAGTTTAGTCCAATATGTATTCTTCTACATATTTTTGGTAATAAAAATTGCAATAAACGTATATTGGTTGGTTTGCGCAAAAAGTTAAAGCGTCTACAAAATAGGGGGTAGATTTATAGCATTTTTATTATTATTACTTTTTTTACTAGTAATGGCGGCGATCTGCGATTTTTATCATGACTGTGACATTATGGCGTACACATCAGATACTTTTGAAAAAATTTTGGGACCATTGTCATTTATACAGCGATCAGTGCTATAAAAATTCACTGATTACAGTAAAAATTTCACTGGTAGGGAAGGGGTTAACACTAGGGGGCGATCAAGGGGTTAAGTGTGTTCCCTCTCTGTGTTCTAACTGAAGGGGAATGGGACTGTCTAGGGGAGGTGACTGATCGCTGTTCATACTTTGTATGAACACAAGATCAGTCTCTTCTCCCCTCAGAAAACTGTGATCTGTGTGTTTACAAACACAGATCCGGGTTCTCGGTGTGTCACGAGTGATCGCGGGAGCCTGGCGGTTCCGTGAGCGAGCAGCGGGTGCACCCATAGTAGCCACAGGGCGAAGCGACATTACATTCTGCCGCCGGCTGGTCGGCAAGTGGTTAAAGTCCATAAAAGTGACGGCAGGTGGTGACGCAATTTCTGGCCGGTGAGACGCAAGTCGATGGTTACTTCCGCTTCTAGGTTTTTTAACTCTTGTTACAGAGTTTTTAACATGTGAGTGGATATCGTTTGTTTTTCTATGATTATTTAATGGAATTACGCTATATTTCTCTGCCATTCATTTACATCCCATTATGGTATACTGAGAACAACCTATGCTGCAGTTTGGGACACAACTCGTGGGACTACAGAGCCCAGCCATCCATACAAGTGCTTGTGACTTCTGTCATGGGAGTGATGGATATCCGGTGAGAGCGCACACAGAGGGGAGAACGGATCGCACAGGTTGTTTTTTCAGCACTTGGCACTTTACATTGCACAATTTACAATTTGAAGCTGCACTGGAAGATTATGAAACCTATGAACTTTATAAAGGATTTATGAACTTTTTATGGACTTTAGTTAGTTATGGATATATATGGATTATTGTTATTTACATCAATGTATTGCACTGTGGTAATGATGTGTTAGCACTTAGCATTGGGTAACGCTCTAAGCTCTTGTACACAAGGTCGGACATTCCGGCAACCAAATACGATGGATTTTGTCTGACGGATTTTGTCCCGAAACTGTTGCATACACACGGACAAAGTTGTCGGAAAATCCGATTGTACATAACATGATGACGTTATTTCATTACGACGGGACTACGTTCAGGCTAGTAGCCAATAGCTTTGGTCTAGAAATTTGATCTGAGCATGCATGGCACTTTGTCCGTCGGAGTAGGCTACACATGATCGGAGTATGTCCGATCGGAGCATTTTGTCGGAAAATTTTACCGGCAAGTTGGAAAACTTGGTCCGTCGGATATTCCAGTCCGATGCAGACCACACACAGTCGGAATATCCGACAAAACGGTCCGATAGGACACATTCCGTCGGAATCTCCGACCGTGTGTACAAGGGCTTACATTGTGATTTCCAGTATTATCTCGTTATTTTGGGTTGGAGCGACAATTTAAAATTGATGATAACAGAGCTAATGCTATGCACTTGAAAACTGGATTTGTGGCAAGCAGCCAAGTACTAAAGCTAAATAATAAAGTTAAAAATGATATACAGTATGTGAGATGTCTTTTCTACCAAAATATTTGTAATTCCTTGTGATATGGTCACCCCTGCCAGAGATGGCAAGACTGGTGACCCTTACTTTTTATTTTTGCAGTTAACCACTTAACCCCCAGAAGAATTTACACCCTTCCTGACCAGAGCACTTTTTGCGATTCGACACTGCGCCGCTTTAACTGAAAATTGTGCGGTCGTGCAACGTGGCTCCCAAACAAAAATCAATTTTTTCCCCACAAATAGAGCTTTCTTTTGGTGGTATTTGATCATCTCTGCGGTTTTTATTTTTTGCGCTAAATTAAAAAAAAAAAAAACACAATATTTTTTAGTTTTTGGTATAATAAATATCCCACAGAAAAAATATAAAAAAAACATTTTTTTCCTCAGTTTAGGCTGATACGTATTCTTCTACATATTTTTGGTAAAAAAAAAAATCGCAATAAGCGATTATTGATTGGTTTGCGCAAAAGTTTGCGTCTACAAAATAGGGCATAGTTTTATGGCATTTTTATTGATAATTTTTTTTTTACTAGTAATGGCGGTGATCTGCGATTTTTATCGTGACTGCGACATTATGGCGGACACATCGGACTATTTTGACACATTTTTGGGACCATTGGCATTAATACAGAGATCAGTGCTAAAAATTGCATTTATTACTGTAAAAATATCACTGGCAGTGAAGGGGTTAACCACTAGGTGGCGCTGTAGGGGTTAAGTGTGTCCTAGGGAGTGATTCTAACTGTGGGGGGAGGGGCTGTGTGTCACATGTCACATGTCACTGATCACCTCTCCCAATCACAGGGAGCTGTGATCAGTGACACTGTCACTAGGCAGAACGGGGAGATGCTTGTTTACATTAGCACCTCCCCATTCTTCCTCACCGTGAGACAATCACGGGTATCCCCACGGACATCAAGTCTGCAGGACCCGCGATCACGGTCATGGAGCTCCCAGCGGGCGTGTGCACCCGCAAGCCGCCTCTTAAAGGGCAATGTACAGGTACGTTAATATGTCTGTACGTGCCCTTCTGCTGCAGTATAGGTTGGGAAGCGGTTAAAGGGTAACTCCACTTTCTTAACCACTTCCCGACCAGCGCACGACGATGTACGTCGACAGAATGGCACGGGCAGGCATATTGGCGTACATGTACGTCCAATATTCGATGCCGCCGTGCCATCGGGAGCGCTCCGCCGGCGGCGCGCTCCCGCGCTGGTCGGGACCCCCGTGAGTCCGGTCGCGGGACCCGCGGACTCGATCGCCGTGGGCATCCCCGCGATCGTCTCACGGAGCGGCCGAATGGAGGAAATGCTGTGTAAACAACATTTTTCCATTCTGCCTAGCAACTAGTGACGCTGATCTCTGCTCCATGTGATTGGAGCAGAGATCAGTGTACACTAAATGAAAGCCCAACCCCCCCACAGTTAGTAACACACCCCTAGGAACACTTAACCCCTACACTGCCACCCACTGGTTAACCCTTTCACTGCCAGTGTCATTTACACAGGAATCACTGCATTTATATAGCAGTGATTACTGTATAAATGACAATGGTCCCAAAAATGTGTCAAAAATGTCCGATGGGTCCCCCACAATGTCGCAGTCACAATAAAAATCGCAGATCGCCGCCATTACTAGTAAAAAAAAAAATAATAAAAAATTATTAATAAAAATGCTATAAAACTATCCCTATTTTGTAAACGCTATAACTTTTGCGCAAACCAATCAATAATCGCTTATTGCGTTTTTTTTTACCAAAAATATGTAGAAGAATACGTATCGGCCTAAACTGAGGGAAAAAAATGTTTTTTTATATATTTTTGGGGGATATTTATTATTACAAAAAGTAAAAAATAATGCGTTTTTTTCAAAATTATAGCTCTATTTTTGTTTATAGCGCAAAAAATAAAAACCGCAGGGTTGATCAAATACCACCAAAAGAAAGCTCTATTTGTGGGAAAAAAGGACGTCAATTTTGTTTGGGAGCCACGTCGCACGACCGCGCAATTGTCAGTTAAAGCGACGCAGTGCCGAATCGCAAAAAGTGGTCTGGTCTTTGACCAGCAAATTGGTCCGGTCTGAAAGTGGTTAAGGAAAAAAATTGCAAAAATAAAAAATAATATAGAGTATACAATTACAACACAAGTCACATTGTAATTGAATATTATGAAAAGTGACTTTCCTTTTCAATTTGCACCCTTGTAATCCTCTGTACAATGTAATATGGCAACCTGGAGGTGTTCTGTACACAGATAGTGTACAGAACGTCCCCCAGAAATGTAATTTCCTGCTTGTATGATTGGCTTACTGAATTTCCCACAGGTCTGCACTAAGTTACAAATCCGATTTTGGGCATCTTCTGCAACAACAATGTCATTTTTTGTGAGATACTCCCAAATGGAAATTAGGTCTAAGTGCTGATTCACACCTATGCATATTTAGTGCTTTTTGCATTTTGCAGATTTGCACTACTGTCCATTTAACATGGTTTCCTATGAAACATGTTCTGTAGTGCAAATCTGCAAAAAAAGCTCTAAAAATGCATAGGTGTGAATCAGGTCTAAAGGGATGCACACCCTGACACTTGCCCTATTAGAACCTTGCAAGTTCAGCAGCTGATTGAAAATTATAAAATCATGGACACAGACAAACAAACAGCTATATCTTCAGAATAACAAAAGGTAGGAATCTCCAACAAAGTTTGTTAAAATCCTTGCAATGCCCACCAATCACCCAGAGAGGGTATTTTATTTTTATTTGTTTACCAAAAGTGGAGTTATTCTGCAATTTTAATGAATTCTTTGGGTGGTTTAATAATAGCTTCAGCATGCAATACAATTTGGCTACTGTGTATCATCCATATAATAAATAATCATGTTTAGTTCATGCAAATACCACCTAACTATGCTAATGGCCTGCAGCCATTATTATTAGGATTAGCTTTACGCTAAACTCCTTTGTGACTCAAAACTTGTATTTATTTCTAAGGAGGATCCGGAATTGGGAACGTGAAAGTCATTCCAAGTGTACGGCTGAGCAGCACAATGGAACACGGAACTCACCTAAGTAATAAATCTTTGCTTGACTGGTTACAAATTTAAAGCTGAACTTCAGGCGTATTTAGCACAATTCAATCCAGTTTAGAATTAAATAGTGAATTCATATATTTATTTATCATTACGGAACAATCTAGTATAAGTATCTGAATCTCCGCAACATCTCCTAAATACGCCCCTTTCTAACCAATAACACAACAAAGCTCACTGGTCATCTCTCACCTCGACTACTGCAACTCCCTTCTCATTGGCTTACCTCTACATAGTCGATCACCTCTTCAATCCATCATGAATGCCGCTGCCAGACTCATCCACCTTACCAATCGCTCAGTGTTTGCTACTCCTCTCTGTCAATCCCTCCCTTGGCTTCCGCTCGGCCAAATAATTAAATTCAAAATACTAACAACTAGGTACAAAGCCATCCACAATTTTGCCCCCAGCTACATCACTAGCTTAGTCTCTAAATACCAACCTACTCGTCCTCTTCGTTCCTCTCAAGACCTCCTGCTCTCTAACTCCCTCATCACCTCCTCCCATACTCGCCTCCAGGACTTTTCCAAAGCCTCTCCAATCCTATGGAATGCCCTACCCCAATCTGTAAACCTATCTCCTACTTTATTAGCTTTTAGACAATTCCTGAAAACCCTTCTCTTCAGAGAAGCCTACCCTACCTACACCTACCAACTGTATTTTCATTTTCTCCATCAGCTCATCCCCCCACAGTTATTACCTCTTGTTTGAACTTGACCCTCCCTTCTAGATTGAAAGCTCTAACGAGCAGGGCCCTCTGGTCCCTCCTGTATTGATTTGTATTGTAAGTGTACTGTCTGCCCTCATGTTGTAAAGCGCTGCGCAAACTGTTGGCGTTATATAAATCCTGTATAATAATAATGACGTATAATAATAATCTCCTTTGAATTCCACCTTCTATCTGGTTTAGACATGATTTCCCTTTGAAAGTATCTAACCAAAAGTCACATTTTTGTTGAAGGGGATGCCCAAAATCTGACTTGTAACTTAGTGCAGACTGCTGGGAAATCAGTAAGCCAATTACACAGGCAGGAACTTTAATTTGTGGGGGGGTTCTGTACACCTTCTAATGTCATATTGGATTGCATTTTATAGAACATAACAATTCAGTTACAACATGACTTGTGTCACAATTGTGCATCAATTTTTTTTTGTGCTATTTTTTCCCCATGAAAGCGAAGTTACCCTATTAAACAGGGGTCTTCAAATGTTCTAAACAAAGGGCCAGTTTACTGTCCTTCTGACTTAAGGGGGGGCAGATTGTGGCCATTGAGCATATAAAAGGTCCCAACATCAGTGGGAATAAACAATTCCCCATCTTTGGTATCAGTGGGAGAAATAGCGCCCCACCATTGGTGTTATTGGGAGGCATTGTACCCTATCATTGGTGTCATTGTGCCCCATTGTTGGTGTCATCGGGAGGGATTGTACCCCATTTTTGTTGTCATTTGGAAGGTATTGTGCCTCATCATGGTGACATTGGGAGGAATTCTGCCCCTTCATTGGTGTCATTGAGGGAATGGTACAAAAATATTACAGCGCACACATGAAAAACTAACATTTACCTCCAGCAAGGCTTTTTAAAAACACCTAGACATTTTCAAAATACATTATCAAAAAAATATGGGGATTTGGTCACACCATAAATGTCTAGGTGTTTTTAAAAAGCCTTGCTGGAGGTAAATGTTAGTTTTGCATGTGTGTGCTGTAATATTTTTGTTCTGTTGTATGGTCTTATGGCAGCACCATCTTTATGCATTTTTTTAGGGTGTGCCCTCCAAATATCTTATTTATCTTGTTTGCCTATTGAGGGAATGGTGTCCCATTTTTGGTATCTATTGATACCAAAATAGTACCCCAGGGGTTGGACAAACGCAAGCAAAGAGCCACAAGTGGCCCCAAGGCCAAAGTTTGAAGAGCACTCTCACTCCAAGCCTCACTCCAGACAAAAGCTATTTTTTCAACCTACTTACCTCCCACCTCCCTCTAATCAAGATAGTCTCCAAACCCCAACCATTACCTAGTGAAGGCAGATATCCCCACCTAAGTCCTCAATCCAAGTCCCTCACTGCCGCTGGGGGAACCACTGATCCAGCACTGTGATGGCGCCCTGGGACCACTAATTCCCTGCCAACCCCCTGTGATGATGTCCTCCTATTCTCTTTCCTGAGGGGACCCTCTACTGTAATACCAATATACCCTGTTTTGGGAAGGAACACCCATACTGAGATGGGCCCAACCAATCATTATTAAAATTTTACCAACAAAGACCCTGAGATCCCCTGCCTAACAGCCATGACAGTCACAATAACAGAACATTTGCATCTGTCACAAAGCCATATTATGATTTGATAAATTTAACAATCACAAGAAATGAAATAAACAACAATTTCAGGGATAAAAATTAAGGGCATCAGGCAAGAGGTTAACTCATCCAATGAAAGCAAAGCTCCAACTTATCTGCAGATGAGACCTCCCTCTTTTCATCTTGCCAGGAGCCCACCCAACATAACTGAGTCTGTTATAATTGACACCCCTGACAGACAATGCAAACTCAACCACGGTGTGAAGGCTAGGTGACAGCTTTGTTTTTATTAGAGCACCACACAAGGAGTAATTGGCTAGTGACGATAATGACCCAGTCCCTCGGGCTACTTTGCTGCAAGCTATCACCAAGTCAAGGCCTTCAGGATTGCCCCACCAAAGGATTGCAGGAACAGAGTGGCTATGATGCAGAGACAGAGGGTAAAACAACAGGAGGTCAGAGATCAAGCTGAGATGGGGCCGCTGGCTGGTTACAGCCTAGCCAGTATCCAGGCAAAGACCTAAGTAGAACTGTTAGATAAAGTCGATTTGGTTTGTTTCAGGCTGGCTGGTAGTTGAGCTTGGGATTTTTGTTTGGTGTTTTGTGACACGTGTGTCGCCCTTCCATGTGCTTCCTGCGGCAAAGGCCAATTGTACGTTGGGTTGGTTGCCATTTATTTGTAAATATTGAGAGTTCCTCCATATTGAAAAGGTTGAGAAAGGCTGCAATAGAGTATCAGGAACAGACAGAGTCAGCATTGGGGGCAGGAGACATGAGTAGGGCCAGGCAGTAACCTGGCATTCTTAGTGCTTAAGATAGGTGGCAACATAGCACAAGCCACCAGAATGTAAAGGTGTTTAAATACCCTCTAAGGTCTGAAAGCATGCCCAACGTCAGGGACACATATTAATGCATGCCATCGCACATAGTGGACCCTAAAGGCACTGTAACACTACCCTTTCAATCAGATAAGATGCCATTCTCTTCTCTAATATAAGCATACAGTTAACCTTACTATCCCAGCCTCCAGTGCAGGCCCTAGTCATGTCAACCATCACTTATTTCAATTTATAGTTCCAAGTCTCATTCTTTCATTTTACAGATTTTTTTTAATTCTGACTTTAGCAGTGATTTGTATTATATATCAGACAGAACAGTAAGCATCTTTGCTGAATGGCTGCTGAGAGAAATTTATTATGGAGATTTTATATTTTTTCTGTGAAAGTCTACTGGCAAAGCTGTGTCCAAAGATTGATGTTGACATCTGAAAAACGGTAAGCATTGGCACTCCTACAACAAGTAAAAGGTTCCATCCATTGCAAGGTACAGAAAAAGTACATATGGCACTTCCCACATCGTGTCCATGGAGCAATAATTGCCCTCACGTGATCACAACATGGACACAGGGGTACCATCGACATGCTTACTCTATAAAAGCATATCCCCTTTTTGGCATACATCTCAGTCCAGTATCCATTGGCTAATTCCCTGGCTAAACCCTAGCTTTCTCCAAGGCTGAACCTCATCTTCTGTAGCCTATTTCCACGGCAGGTGGAACATGTTGTCTTGCTGTAGCTACACAATTCTGCTAGATGTCTTTACACCCACTATGGTGCCACCCTCTGGTGAAGATCCGACATATTCATTGTAGGCAGTGACACACCCTATACTGCTGACTACACCAGGGTCAGGGTCAAATGCTATTGCATAACATTGACACACATATAAAACATGAATTGTCATGTCAGGGGTCAGGCTCGGAGACCAGGAGCTATAACAATGGAGAGGCTTTCACAGAAATACACAAGCAGATTACCCTGGAGGATGACATTGGCTCACCGGAGGTGGGGGGGTCTAAGCACTAACCAGTATTCACCAGAGCTCCTGATGGTGGAGATTGGTTTTGCTGCATGTTAGTATCAGGTTGTAGTCCTCAGAATAGTCCCACCAGGAAGTGAGCAAGCCGGGGTCCAGTAGCAGATATAGCCGGTAGGGATCATGTAAAAGCGTAGTCAGTAAACAAGCCAAAGGCCAGTAACAAGCGGTTGTAAGTTACGATTAAGCAGAAGCTAACATAGAGCAAGAAGCCAGAAGATGATAGCAAATGGTTGGGATTGGGATCAAGAGGACGTGTAATCGAGGACCAAGCCAGTTACAAGGTCAGTGATAAGTGGTAGTGGAGATAAGGAGAGCTACAGGTACGCAAAGGAGCAAGTGCAGTTGAAGAGAGTTCAATAATCTGGAAAACAGGAAGTGCAAAGGCATGGCTTAACCACTTGACCTCCAAAAGATTTTACCCCCTTCATGACCAGGCTATTTTTTGCTATTTGGCACTGCGTTATTTTAACTGACAATTGCAACACTGCACGTAAATTAAATTTGTCCGTTTTTTTCACACAGAGAGCTTTCTTTTGATGGTATTTAATGACCACTGGGTTTTTATTTTTATTAAAAAACAATATTTTTTTTTAATTTTTGCTTTAAAACATATCCAATGCTCCTCAGAGTTACCATGGATCTCTTGGCTGCTTCTCTGAATAATGTTCTCCTTGCCCGGCCTGTCAGTTTAGGTGGACGGCCATGTCTTGGTAGGTTTGCAGTTGTGCCATACACTTTCTATTTTCAGATGATGGATTGAACAGTGCTCTGTGAGATGTTCAAAGCTTGGGATATTTTTTTATAACCTAACCCTGCTTTAAACTTCTCCACAACTTTATCCCTGACCTGTCTGGTGTGTTCCTTGGCCTTGGTGATGCTGTTTGTTCTCTAAGGTTCTCTAACAAAACAATGATGGCTTCTCAGAACAGCTGTATTTATACTGAGATTAAATTACACACAGGCGGACTCTATTTACCAATTAGGTGACTTCTGAAGGCAATTGCTTCCACTAGATTGTAATTAGAGGTATCAGAGTGAAGGGGACTGAATTCAAACACACACCACACTTTTCAGATATTTATTTATAAAAAAAATTGAAAACCATTTATCATTTTCCTTCCACTTCACAATTATGTGCCACTTTGTGTTGGTCGCATAAAATCCCAATAAAATACATTTATGTTTTTGGTTGTAGCATGACAAAATGTGGGAAACTTCAAGGGGTGTGAATACTTTTCAAGGTACTGTATAGTGGATCCTAATAATGGCGGTGATCAGCAACTTATGGCAGGACTGTGATAGTGTGGCAGGAAATCTGACACTAACTGACATTGAGTGGGAACTGATTAACTGCCAGCCACTGACATCTCCAGTGACAGTAATACAGTGATCAGTGCTTATAATATGCACTGCCACTGTGTACTAATGACACTGGGTAGGAAGGGGTTAACATCTGGGGCAAGCAAAGGGTTAACTGTGTGTCTAGTAATGTGTAAACTGTTAACTGCGTGGTGCTTTTACGAAGGGATGTGCCGGTTTTTATTCACTGCTTTGCAGGGACACAAAAGCTGTCAGTAGAGAGATCTCTGTCATTAACCAACACAGATCTCTCTCCTGTCATCTGCTCTGCTGATCAGCGGGCCCCTCCCATGAATCACTGGCCTGGACCCACTAATTGGCATGTGCTGGAACCAGAGACAGTACAACTGGAGTGGCAGGCGTACACTACCCAGAAGTAAGCAATCACGTACATATAAGTGACTCTGTGCAGCCAGGCTGCCACTTTTTTTTTTTTTAATACCCCTGTAAGGCAAAAGGCATAATGAGCTAGTATGCACTGCATACTAGCTAATTATTAAATACTTACCTTAGAACGAGGCATCCGTATCTCATGTGGTCCACGCCGAGGACATGACATGTTGCCTCGGTGTGTCTTCTGGGTATAACGGCTTTAGCGCTGTGAGTGGCCAGAGCCACGATGTCGTCACTCCCACACATGCACGCTGGAGACTTCTTTCCAGCAAGGTCCGGCGCCTGAAGGTGCTTTCAGCCGAGGATCCCCTGTGCGCATGCGCTACTGCAGTTAGTGGCTTTTTGCAAGGGAAATACGGTTTAGGAGATATTTTTTTTACCTACAGATAAGCCTTATTATAGGCTTACCTGTAGGTAAAAGTTAAAAAAATAAACTAAACAACCACTTTAAATAGGAAGCTCATGGGAGGAGCCAGGAGTTCAAGGTTCACTAGAAAGAAGACACAGGGCAAGATTATCCAAGTAATCAGAAAAAGTGCTGCCCAGCATCTTGGGTGGCTCAGCAAGCAGAGTCAATGCTGGGCGCAGCAGAGGTCGTGGGTTCTGGTCCCACCATAAACAAACAAGTTTATAAATAAAATAGCAAACCAGAGAAAGTTTTTCTTTCTAAACTTTAAAGCTATACTTTAACAGAGGCATTACTAGTATTGAGTAGGGTTGCCACCTGTCCGGGATTCACCTGGACAGTTTGGGTTTGTAATCATGCATCCGGGTTTCATACTGCCGGAAACCCAAACACGTGATTCAGACTGGACTATGGGCTTGATCTGCACCTCTTTCTCCCACCCCTACCCCTCTGTGTCTGCCCACACTCCAATCTCTAGAGCTCTGCCTCAGAAAATGATAGTGGGGGCCAGAATTTAGAAGACTAGCAGCCTCAGATACATCTGAATGAGAGGTGCTGACTGCCAAGGGGTAAGTGAGCTCACCAACCACCCCTGTCTGTGACTGAAGTCTCCCCCCTTCTCTCCCCTGCCTCTGAGTGTGTAAACTAAGGTAAATCAGGGTTCTCAGAGAACTCTTTACATCAGAGTTCCCCTTTACACCAGAGGCCACAGTGTTCCCCCTTATATCAGAGTTCTCCCTTACATCAGAGTCTGCAGAGTCCCTCCGTACAGTGAAAGGAAACTCTGTGGATTCAGATGTAAAAGGGGAACTCTGTGGACTCTGATGTAAATGGGGACTCTTGTTATTAACATCATATGATTAGAAATGTTATTTAATAGCAAAATATATGTATAGTTTACACTATTAATAAAAAAAAAAATTGCTGAGCGTCGCTAGAGTGTTCGGGTTTGACTTGAAGAAAAGGTGGCAACCTTAGTATTGAGCACATATAGCATGTGCCCCACATCTCCTTCTGGGTGTCCTGAATACCCACACAGAGGATATCCCACCAACAGGGCTACAAAGTGCAATAAAAATCAACAGGTTTCAACATTTTCTTTCCCCAAAAAAAGCGATGTGTTTATCAGGGCTGGGCTCAGCCCTTCCTTCTCAAAGCTGGCCGCTCAGCTGTTGGCTAATTGGCAGCTCCTATCTCTCCACAGTGACTCACCTGTTGATGATATCCTGCTCATCAGTCCTGCCTACTTAAGACGTCCAGCCCAGAGCATCTTGGCTTCACTTTGGTCACATCTCTAGAGACGCTCTCCTGTGTTCCTGTTAAAGACTTACTTGGCTGACATTCCTTCTGGCTTGAGATCCTGCTTGCTGTTCTACTATGCTCATCTCTGGCTCCCTGATGTTTTGGCTTGTCTGACTTTCTGTTCTGGTTCCTGAACCATGGCTATGTTTTGAATACATTTACCCTGTTTACTTTTTTTTATTATTATTAAACAAGTGATATTTAACTGTACTTCTGTCTCAGTCTGATACATGGTTTCTGACAGTGTTCACATTAGGCAGCCTCCTCACTCAGGCCGGGGATGACAGCCCTACAGGTCCTCGGGAGCATTGCCTGCTCTGGTACATGCAGGAAGGAAGCTCATCATCCAATGTGGACACCTGTACACAGGATATGATGGGTGCTGCCACCTAGTGTGATGTATCTTGGGGCATGTGCAGGGACGCGTTTCGGGGAATTTATCCTGACCATTTCTCACTCTACTCAGAAAAAATAAAATAAAAATTAGCTGTAGACAACTTTCAATTTGACTGAGAAATGGAACATTTTATAATAGTGAACCCATGATTTAGGATTGCTGTGTTATCCAGTACTACAGTAATGAACAGGCTCCATGGTAACAAGAATGTTAATAATTGTAATATTGTATAAAGTGCAGAAAGTAATGCATATTTATGTCATACAAAGTGTACTTACTGAAAGTGAAATTCCTAATTGCCTTAGACATTCGTTGAGTTGGTTGTCATGTTATCTTTATAATAGCCTAGCGAAAAACAATTAAATGGAAAGAAGCACAGCCATAAACCAATTATACAAATGACACTGAGATCACTGTACAATAATTACTTTTAAAGGAGCTGATAGATACAGTTTACCAAATGATTCCATTTCACCAGTGATTAATAAACAACATTTACTGGATGTTGAATTCTACGCACTGTGTCATACTAGCTTGACACAGTGCCACTAATTACTTTGTAAAATGGGACTAATTAAAGAATCTTCACATGAAATTGGGAAAGTTTAATTGTTTTTGGGAGAGCAACTTTTGTGTAAGAGGAATCTACCCCCCAAAACTCATGTTTAGGCTTTAAATGTGGACATCCAAAAGCTCAGTAACTTCCTTCTTAAGGGCAGATGTTGACGGGCTTGGATAGGCAAATGCATTGCGCTTTGGAGAGATCAGTTTGAGATGCTTTTGAGATCATCTGAATTAAAGTGGCATTAAAGTTTTTTGTTTTTTTTAAAATAACAAACATGTTATCATAGGCGTGTGCACAGGGTGTACCGGGAGTGGCTGGGCACACCCTAATCCAGGGCTCAAAGTGACACTAAAGGTTTGTTTTCTGTTTTTTTTTTTTTTTATAACAAACATATTGGTGTAAAAATAAGGGGGGGAATCCCTTGCACTATTAAAGTGAACGATGAGTGAGTATGTTTATAGTTAATAATACATTTCTGCTAGACCTGAAATGTGTATACAGTGCACTTAAAGTGGGTATGATATAAAGAGTGGTCAGCTCAACTTATTAACAGCTGTGTATATCTTACAATTAATGTGTAAATCAGCCTTTCTCAACCTTTTCAGCACAGAGGAAACCTTGATATAACTTTCTTTTCTCAGGGAACCCCTGCTAAAAATTACTATATCTACAACTCATGATACATTAGTGTGATGGTTAGTGGGAAGAATGTTCCATACGCTTGTGGACACTGGGAAGAATTAACCCCTTACAGATAAGGGGTTAGAAGATCAATGGTGGCAGTTCGAACTTATCTGAGAGGCAGGAATTGCTAATTTCTCAAGGAACCCCTAGCAACCACTGGAGGAACCCTAGGATCCCATGGAACCCTGGTTGAGAAACCCTGGTGTAAATATTGCTCTGTGAATATTACTGTGCAACCAAATAACTATGTGCAGCTTCAATAAACAATGATATACTAGTAATCCTGTATGGGTAAATATGCGTAAACGCAGTGCAATAATAAATCATATATATATAAGGTTAATAATTGCTATTTTCAGTCTATGAGTAATGAAATAATCAATTCCATACAATCAGTTTTTTAGCTCGCCCACTTTTCTGCATTTCCTGTGTCTCGGCGTACTCAAACTCCATTTCCATTTTTAAAGAGGAGCTCCAGACATTTCTATGTTTATTAAAAGTCAACAGCTACAAAAAGTGTAGCTGCTGACTTTTAATAAACAAACACTCACCTGTCCTACGATCCAGTGATGGGTTCAACTGCGCCATCGCTGCTCTCCATCTTCTCCCCACGATGCCGGCATTTCATGAGCGCGCATGCGTAAGTCGTGCTGCATGTCCTGAGTGGTCTAGCAGTCATCTTGGACCTGTCACGTGTCCCAGATGACTGCAGGGAGGGAGAGGGAGAGGCGAACTTCCTCTCGGAATGCCTAGGTCAGGGGTGTCCAAACTTTTTTCAAAGAGGGCCAGATTTGATGAAGTGAACATGCTCGAGGGCCGACCATTTTGTCTGACATTCTTTAAACCATTAAAATTCGGTCTAAGTGTGTTCCTCCGAGCACTAATACACGGCCCAACAAGAATTCTCTTGCCTTTTTGCTGTGTGTGGTGAACAGATGAGCTTGGGTGTGTTATTTGGATATACTGTATTTAATTGGCTTATACCACACAACTTATCTTTAAAAAGGAAGTCTCAGGAAAAAATATAAAAATCTTACATTTTAAATAAAGACATGAGAAGCAAAATAAGGGTCAGTGCCCATCTGCAGCCCCCAGCGTATTGCCATGAATGCAGCCTCCACCGTATTGCCATGAATGCAGCCTCCACCGTATTGCCATGAATGCAGCCTCCACCGTATTGCCATGAATGCAGCCTCCACCGTATTGCCATGAATGCAGCCCCCACCGTATTGCCATGAATGCAGCCCCCACCGTATTGCCATGAATGCAGCCCCCACCGTATTGCCATGAATGCAGCCCCCACCGTATTGCCATGAATGCAGCCCCCACCGTATTGCCATTAATGCAGCCCCCACCGTATTGCCATTAATGCAGCCCCCAGCGTATTGCCATGAATGCAGCCCCCACCGTATTGCCATGAATGCAGCCCCCACCGTATTGCCAGGAATGCAGCCCACACATTGCCAGGAATGCAGCCCACACATTGCCATGAATGCAGCCCCCACATTGCCATGAATGCAGCCCCCACATTGCCATGAATGCAGCCCACACATTGCCATGAATGCAGCCCACACATTGCCATGAATGCAGCCCACACATTGCCATGAATGCAGCCCCCATATTGCCATGAATGCAGCCCCCATATTGCCATGAATGCAGCCCCCATATTGCCATGAATGCAGCCCACACATTGCCATGAATGCAGCCCCCATATTGCCATGAATGCAGCCCACACATTGCCATGAATGCAGACTCACCATTGCCATCGGTGCAGCCTGATTCATGTTCTGCAGCCTTGGAGGAGACAGGGAGGGGGGCGGGATGAGCGCCGACAGACATACAGGAGAAACTCCTGTTTCTATCGAAGGCCTCTTTAATTGAAAGTCCCGCCTCCTGTGATGGACAAAACGGTTGTCCAATGGCAGTGCAGGACGGGACTTCCTTTTACACAGGACACTGTCCTGTATCCACGGCACTCGTTCCCGCCCCCTCCATGGCAGCCAGCATATCTATCTTTTGTGGCCCCCGGCGAACGGGGGTTCGTTGGGGGCCACAAAAGATATATATGTGAAGATGTCCAGACGGGCCGTCTGAAACCGGAACGCGGGCCGCGATTGGCCCGCGGGCCGGACTTTGGACATGCCTGGCCTAGGTGATCCGATCAGAAGTAGGAGCAGGTACCTGTCAAAACTAGGTACCCCCCCCCTCCAAGAAAACTACTTGCCAAAAGGGACAGGGAAGGGGGAGGAGTACTTAAAGGGGATCTTCCCTTTTGGGTGGAGCTCCGCTTTAAAGGATAAGTTCACCTTTGCTCTAGCAGTCCCCCCGCGCAGTCTGATCCTCCCCTTGTGACAGCAGGCAGAGGATCTGCTTGCCGCAACTGCTGTCACAATTTAAAAACAGAGCAGCCATGCAAGTCTTTGCCCACATGGACGCATCATTCAGTCACAGTTTTCCTGTGAATTAACTGACTACAAGTACCCGCTTCCATTATGGCAGTCGGGTTTTAGTTCTCAATAAATGGAGGGGGCACCGATGAGCACTCTCCTAGTTCATTAATCTTCATGCTCTTCAGTAGCTGTCAGCACATATGGGATGTACAAAAGCTTTACTCCGAGTCTGCAGTCTGCGATCTACTGATCTACTTCTTGCCGGGCTACCGCTTCTTCTTCCAGCTCTTTTACTAGCGGTGGCCCGGTCTGCTGCTGCCGCCGTCGCCTTCCGTTCTTCTTCTTCTTCTGCTTCTTCCTTCTTGAGATGTTGACTCGAAGCTCTCTCTGGCCGTGGCGGCAGCGGCAGCAGAAGACCGGGCCACCGCTAGTAAAAGAGCTGGAAGAAGAAGCGGTGGCCCGGCAAGAAGAACCGAAGAGGGGGACAAGACTCCCGAAGTCGGAAGAAGGGGCGGCGGAGATGGAAGACCTTGCCTCCGCTAGTAAAAGAGCTAAAGGATGAAAGCGGAGGCCCGGCAAGAAGAACCGAAGAGGGCGACAAGACCCCCGAAGTCGGAAGACCCCCGGGCGGCGAGAAGACCCCCCAAGACGGAAGACCACTGGAGCTGTGCAATAAACTATTTTTAACCCTTGTGTGTTGTGTTTTATTTACTTTTTTTTCACCAGGTGAATGGGTAGGGGTACATGGTACCCCAATACTCATTCACATAGGGTGGGGGGCCGGTATCTGCGGGCCCCCTTCTTAAAGGGAGCTCCCAGATTCAGATAAGCCCCCCGCCCGCCGAAACCGACAACCAACGGCCAGGGTTGTCGGGAAGAGGCCCTTGTCCTCATCAACATGGGGACAAGGTGCTTTGGGGTGGGGGGGCCGTAGGGCGTGTTGAGGGCATTCGGCCTGGTACGGCACAGGAGGGGTGGGGCGCTCACTCGTCCCCACCCCCTTTCCTGACCGGCCGGGCTGCGTGCTCAGATAGGGGTCTGGTATGGATTTTGGGGGGACCCCACGCCATTTTTTTCAGCATAGGGGATTCCCCTTGAAATCCATACCGGACCTAAGGGCCTGGTATGCCTCAGGAGGTTGGAACCCATGCCATTTTTTTTTTAAATTTGGCGTGGAGTTCTCCCTTAGGATTCATACCAAGTGCCTGGTATTGGCGTGAATCCAATTCGGCTCCCCGCACCAGTGTTAAGTAGATAGATAGATAGATAGATAGATACAGTGGCGGAACTACCGCCATAGCAACACATGCGGGCGCTATGGGGCCCGCAGTCAAGTGGGGCCCGGTGAGGATAGGTGCCGTGGCTCCGCGGGAGATAGCGGGCGGCTCCGCGGGTGGTCCGCGAGCGGCCCGCGGGTGAGAGCGGGCGGTCCGCGGGTAGTGCGCGGGCGGCCCGCGGGTAGTCCGCGGCTCCGCGGGTGGTCCGCGGGCAGTCCACGGCTCCGCGGGTGGTCCGCGGGCGGCTCCGCAGGTGATAGTGGGAGGCAGATGAGAGTGGCCGGTCCGCTGGTGAGAGAGTGGGCGTGAGCGGGCTGGCCAATCAGGGAGCTGACGGGCGGGGGAGCATAGAGATGACATCATCTCTCGCCGCCCTCTCATCCCTGCAGTGCAGTTCCCCCTCACTGTGCAGGCAGCCAGGAAGCAGAGAGATGACATTATCTCTCTGCTGCCTGACTGATAATCTGCTGCCTGACTCTGTGACACAGCAGGAAAGTGGCAGAGCAAGTGACAATCCATAATGTGTGGCAGGCGACGTGGCAAGTGGCAACCCGGGACGTGGCAAGTGACAATCCGTAACGTGTGGCAGGTGACATGGAAAGTGAAAATCCATGACGTGGCAAATGACAATCCATAATGTGTGGCAGGCAACGTGGCAAGTGACAACCAGGGACGTGGCAAGTGACAATCCGTAACGTGTGGCAGGTGACATGGCAAGTGACAACCTGGATGTGGCAAGTGACAATCCGTAACATGTGGCAGGTGACGTGGCAAGTGAAAATACGTGACAAGTGACAATCCGTAATGTGTGGCAGGTGACGTGGCAAGTGACAACCCGGGACGTACAAGTGACAATCCATAATGTGTGGCAAGTGACAATCTAGGATGTGGTAAGTGACAATCTGTAATGTGTGGCAATCTAGGACGTGGCAAGTGACAATCCGTAATGTGTGGCAGGTGACGTGGCAAGTGACAACCTGGATGTGGCAAGTGACAATCCGTAACATGTGGCAGGTGACGTGGCAAGTGAAAATCTGTGACGTGACAAGTGACAATCAATAATGTGTGGCAGGTGACGTGGCAAGTGACAATCCATAATGTGTGGCAGGTGACGTGGCAAGTGACAACCCGGGATGTGGCAAGTAACAATCCGTAACGTGTGGCAGGTGACGTGGCAAGTGAAAATCCATGACGTGGCAAATGACAATCCATAATGTGTGGCAGGCAACGTGGCAAGTGACAACCAGAGACGTGGCAAGTGACAATCCGTAACGTGTGGCAGGTGACATGGCAAGTGACAACCTGGATGTGGCAAGTGACAATCCATAACATGTGGCAGGTGACGTGGCAAGTGAAAATCCGTGATGTGACAAGTGACAATCCGTAATGTGTGGCAGGTGACGTGGCAAGTGACAACCCGGGATGTGCAAGTGACAATCCATAATGTGTGGCAAGTGACAATCTAGGATGTGGTAAGTGGCAATCTGTAATGTGTGGCAATCTAGGACGTGGCAAGTGACAATCCGTAATGTGTGGCAGGTGACGTGGCAAGTGACAATCCGTAACATGTGGCAGGTGACGTGGCAAGTGAAAATCCGTGACCTGACAAGTGACAATCCGTAATGTGTGGCAGGTGACGTGGCAAGTGACAACCCGGGACGTGCAAGTGACAATCCATAATGTGTGGCAAGTGACAATCTAGGATGTTATAAGTGGCAATCTGTAATGTGTGGCAATCTAGGACGTGGCAAGTGACAATCCGTAATGTGTGGTAGGTGACGTGGCAAGTGACAACCTGGATGTGGCAAGTGACAATCCATACCATGTGGCAGGTGACGTGGCAAGTGAAAATCCGTGACCTGACAAGTGACAATCCGTAATGTGTGGCAGGTGACGTGGCAAGTGACAATCCATAATGTGTGGCAGGTGACGTGGCAAGTGACAACCCGTAACGTGTGGCAGGTGACATGGCAAGTGACAACCTGGATGTGGCAAGTGACAATCCGTAACATGTGGCAGGTGACGTGGCAAGTGAAAATACGTGACAAGTGACAATCCGTAATGTGTGGCAGGTGACGTGGCAAGTGACAACCCGGGACGTACAAGTGACAATCCATAATGTGTGGCAAGTGACAATCTAGGATGTGGTAAGTGACAATCTGTAATGTGTGGCAATCTAGGACGTGGCAAGTGACAATCCGTAATGTGTGGCAGGTGACGTGGCAAGTGACAACCTGGATGTGGCAAGTGACAATCCGTAACATGTGGCAGGTGACGTGGCAAGTGAAAATCTGTGACGTGACAAGTGACAATCAATAATGTGTGGCAGGTGACGTGGCAAGTGACAATCCGTAATGTGTGGCAGGTGACGTGGCAAGTGACAACCCGGGATGTGGCAAGTAACAATCCGTAACGTGTGGCAGGTGACGTGGCAAGGGAAAATCCATGACGTGGCAAATGACAATCCATAATGTGTGGCAGGCAACGTGGCAAGTGACAACCAGAGACGTGGCAAGTGACAATCCGTAACGTGTGGCAGGTGACATGGCAAGTGACAACCTGGATGTGGCAAGTGACAATCCATAACATGTGGCAGGTGACGTGGCAAGTGAAAATCCGTGATGTGACAAGTGACAATCCGTAATGTGTGGCAGGTGACGTGGCAAGTGACAACCCGGGACGTGCAAGTGACAATCCATAATGTGTGGCAAGTGACAATCTAGGATGTGGTAAGTGGCAATCTGTAATGTGTGGCAATCTAGGACGTGGCAAGTGACAATCCGTAATGTGTGGCAGGTGACGTGGCAAGTGACAATCCGTAACATGTGGCAGGTGACGTGGCAAGTGAAAATCCGTGACCTGACAAGTGACAATCCGTAATGTGTGGCAGGTGACGTGGCAAGTGACAACCCGGGACGTGCAAGTGACAATCCATAATGTGTGGCAAGTGACAATCTAGGATGTTATAAGTGGCAATCTGTAATGTGTGGCAATCTAGGACGTGGCAAGTGACAATCCGTAATGTGTGGTAGGTGACGTGGCAAGTGACAACCTGGATGTGGCAAGTGACAATCCATACCATGTGGCAGGTGACGTGGCAAGTGAAAATCCGTGACCTGACAAGTGACAATCCGTAATGTGTGGCAGGTGACGTGGCAAGTGACAATCCATAATGTGTGGCAGGTGACGTGGCAAGTGACAACCCGAGACGTGGGAAGTGACAATCTAGGACATGGCAAGTGACAATCCGTAATGTGTGGCAGGTAACGTGGCAAGTGACAATCCGGGACGTGGCAAGTGGACAATCCGCAACATGTGGCAGGTGACATTCTGCAATGTGTGACAAGTGACAATCTGCATCTGGTGGCAGGCGACGTGGCAAGTGGACAATCCGCAACGTGTGGCAGGTGATGCGACAAGTGACAATCCTTAATGTGTGGCAAGTGACAATCCAGGCCGTGGCAAGTGACAATCCATAATGTGTGGCAAGTGACGTGGCAAGTGACAATCCAGGACGTGGCAAGTGACAATCCATAATGTGTGGCAGGTGACTTGGCAAGTGACAATCTGGGATGTGGCAAGTGGACAATCCGCAGCATGTGGTAGGTGACATTTCGCAACGTGTGACAAGTTACAATCTGCATCTGGTGGCAGGCGATGATGGCAAGTGACACACTCAGGGATCCCACTGATTTTGCATTATGGTGAGTTGAACTATTTTGTTTTATATAACAGAACAGAAATTGGTTAGAAGGCATGGAGGTCAGCAATGTGTTCCCTTCAGGGGCTGCATACAGTATACTGCATACTTTGTTGTTCAAAATTAATATAAGCTGTTGCCTGGGTACTGTTCCACATGGGTGTGGTAGTCTGTTGTTTAATGGCATTAGTTCATTTTTTTTGGTGGGGGGGCCCATACAACATTTTGCTATGGGGCCCTGTGATTTCTAGTTACGCCCCTGGATAGATAGATAGATAGATAGATAGATAGATAGATAGATAGATAGATAGATAGATAGATAGATAGATAGATAGATAGGTAGATAGATGTACTAGAATAAATAAAGAAACTTCTTTTCAAGTTATTCTAAAACCCGAACTTTCTTCAGGTATTATTTATTTATTTTTTTACTATCTATCTATCTATCTATCTATCTATCTATCTATCTATCTATATATACATACATATATATATATATATATATATATATATGTATATATATATATATGTATATATATATATATATATATATATATGTATATGTATATATATATATATGTATATATATATATATATATATATATATATATATATATATATATATATATATATGTATATATATATATATATATATATATATATATATATATATATGTATATATATATATATATATATATATATATATGTATATATATATATATATATATATATATATATATATATATATATATATATATATATATATATAGTAAAGAAAATAAGAAAAAAACCTGAAGAAAGTTTAGGTTTTAGAATGACTTGAAAATAAGTTTCTTTCTTTATTTATTCTAGTATGAAATATAACTTGAAACAATGAATTTGGTTGCTGTATGCAAAATACAGCCTTCATTTCACACATGTTATATTGAAGCCTAGTAAATTTGAAATTTCACCATTGGATTAAAAAAATAAAAAAATAAATAAAAAATGAATTGTGGATCTTTGTCTTCACTCTTTTATATCAAACAATGGCTTTTTTTCAAGACAAGAACTTCTATATTTCTGGTTTTCCCATGTTTGAGGCCAACCTCAGAATTTCTCTCACGCTCTGTGGTTAATAAGTTGCATTTTTTGTGAGACGCTGAGAAATCTGCCTTACTCTCAAGCTGTTTATTACTGTAGTTGTAATTTTGTATTTTACCTCTGGTCCAGCTTTAATTTATTTATGTTTTCCTATCTGTCAGATTAAGAAGGAAATGAGATCCCTTGTAAGACTTTTACTGTTTTTTTTATTTTTTTATTTTATTTTTAATGGAAGAATTCCCTTCTCACTTTCTACTATGTTACCTGGGCAGGCAATAAGGAGACATCTCTCCATTAGGGAGAAATGACAATTAAAACATTTAAAGTGGAACTAAACTCTTTAAATCAGAATTAACTATTTTTAATTCATATACTGCTAACATTAGTTAACAGATAGGAAGGTATATTAACCACTTCAATACCGGGCACTTATACACCTTCCTGCCCAGACCAATTTCGTGGTCATGCTACACTGTAACCAAACTAAATTTTTATCATGTTGTTCCCACAAATAGAACTTTCTTTTGGTGGTATTTGATCACCTCTGGTTTTATTTTCTGCTAAACAAATAAAATAAAAAACGGAAAATTTAATTTTGTAATTTTTTTTTAGTTTCTGTTACAAAACTTTGTAAATAAGTAAGTTTTCTCCTTGACTGATGGACACTGATGGGGCTGCACTGATGGGCACTGATAAGGTGGCACTGATGGGTACCGATGAGTTGGCACCAATGAGGTGGCATTGATGAGGTGGCATTAATGGTCACTGATGATGGGCACTAATATGCGGCACTGATGGGGCACTGATATGCAGCCCTTATGGGTACACATAGGTGGCACTGATGGGCACTGAAAGGCAGAATGTATGGGCACTAATAGGCGGCACGGATGAGCACTGATAGGTGGCACTGATAAGTGGCACAGATGGGCATGGATGGGCACTGATGTACAGTAATTGATGGTACAGATGGATGCCAATCAGTGCCAAACAATAATGCCTGCTAATCAGTGATGCCCATTGTGGGCACTGATTGCATCCCTGGTGGTCTAGGGTGGCATACCTGGTGGTAACATCCTTGGTGGTCCTAGTGGTGTTCCTGGTGGTCCAGTGTGAACATTCTTGGGGGGGGGGCTGCGCTGATAATCAATTAGCACAGACCCTCCCCCCCGTGAGAGGAGCAGCTGGTCGGCTCTCCTTTACTCGCATCAATGGCTCTTCCTGTTAACACTGTGATAAGCTGTGATTGGACACGGCTGTTCACATGGTAAAGAGTCTCCGTCAGAGACTTTTTACTGAGATTGGTGTAGCGGTGTGTCAAACTGACACACCACACCACAGATCGCCACAGTGCGTGCCCCCATGGGCGTGCAGTGGCTGTTATCCTGCTGGACGTCATATGAGTCGTCGTCATGCTCTTGGAGTGATTTTTGTAGGCAGGCCACTCCTGGGAAGGTTCACCACTGTTCCAAGTTATCTCCATTTGTGGATAATGGCTCTCCCCGTGGTTCACCAGAGTTCCAACACCTTAGAAATGGCTTTGAAAACCTTCCTAGACCAATACATGTACATTACTTTGTTTATAATCTGTAGGGATGAGCCGAACACACCCCCATTCAATTCGCACCAGAACATGCGAACAGGCAAAAAATGTGTTCGAACACGCAAACACCATTAAAGTCTATGGGACATGAACATGAATAATCAAAAGTGCTAATTTTAAAGGCTTAAAAGCATGGTATTGTTATAAAAAGTGTTTGGGGACCTGGGTCCTGCCCCAGAGGATATGTATCAGTGCAAAAATAAAGTTTTAAAAATGCTTAAAGTGAAACAATAAAAGTGTAATATTCCTTTAAATTTCATACCTGGGGGGGGGGGGGGGTGCCTATATTATGCCTGTAAAGGGGCGCATGTTTCCTGTGTTTAGAAAAGTCTGACAGCAAAATGACATTTCTAAAGGAAAAAAAGTTGTTTAAAACTACTTGCGGTTACAATGAATTGTCGGTCCACAATACACATAACAGCTCATTGATAAAAACGGCATGGGGATTTCCCCACAGGGGAACCCCGAACCAAAATTTAAAAAGAAAATGCGTGGGGGTCCCCCTAAATTTCATACCAGGCCCTTCAGGTCTGGTATGGATATTAAGGGGAACCCGCACCAAAATTTTAAAAAACAATGGTGTGGGATCCCCCCAAAAATCCATACCAGACCCTTATCTGAGCATGCAACCTGGCAGGCCGCAGGAAAAGAGGGGCGAGGAGAGAGAGCCCCCTCCTGAACCGTACCAGGCCACATGCCCTCAACATTGGGAGGGTGCTTTGAAGTAGCCCCTCAAAGCACCTTGTACCCATGTTGATGGGGAGAAGGGCTTCATCCCCACAACTCTTGCCCGGTGGTTGTGGGGGTCTGGGGGCAGGGGCTTTTCGGAATCTGGAAGCCCCCTTTAACAAGGGGACCCCCAGATCCCACCCCCTTGTGTGCATTGGTAATGGGGTACAAATGTAACCCTACCATTTCACAAAAAAAGTGACAAAAAGGTTAAAAAAGACAAGAGACAGTTTTTGACAAGTCCTTTAATAAATTCTTCTTCTTTCATCTTCTTTCTTCTGGTCCTCCTTCCGTGTTCTTCTTGTTTCTCCAACTTCTTCTTCTCCATCTTCTTCTTCATCTTCTTCTTCCTCTGCTCTTCTCGTCCCGCATCTTGCTCCGGCTTCTTCTCCGCGCCGTCCGCATGATCCGTCTCTGTGGGAGTCTTCAGCCGTGCGACGCTTCAATTCTTCTGACACTTCTTAAATAACGAAGGGCGGGGCCACCCGGTGACTTTGCCCTCCTCTGACACACGGGGGCTTCCTTATGGCTTTCCCTGTGTTGTCGGGGGGGGGGGGGGGAGGGTGAGGGTCACCAGTTTACGTCAATGGGTAATATTTAGAACATGTTCTATTTCTAGGTCCTTCAGAATTTTTGAAAAAAAAGTCAGATGAGGCATACACGCGATTGGAATATATGATGAAAAGCTTCTGTTGGACATTCCGCTCGTGTGTATGCGGCATTAAAGTTGAATCAAGTATAAATAAGCCCTTAGGATTTACATACACTTTGACCTCACTTTTGTCAGTCTGTCTATGTCACCTTTTTTATTTTGATCCAAGTCCTACTCCTAAGATCCATCCCATAGCTAATAAGGCACCACCCTTCATCTATAAAATATACAAAGCCTTTTTTTTTTTTTTATTATATATAGTTGCCCACTGAATTATTATAAACTTGGACTATTCATCAACCTCCCTTCTGATATATGCTCAGATTTATATTCTGACACAGTCCCGGGTTTCATCTTCAATACAGTTCAGTCTCACAGCTTTTTTGCTGATGATTGTAAACAATCAAATGAATTATAGCGTGGACGCAAAACTCAGCTTTGATGAATTATGAACCTGCAATCCTTTGACAACTTCTAAGCCATTTTAGACTAAGTGATTAGAATTATTACAGTAAACTCTTCACCATCCATTACCTTTAATATTGTGAAATGACAATCTAGTTAAAGCTACTGATAGTGTCAGCAGAATGATTGGTTGTATTTTGCATGCAGAGACCATAAATCATTTCGGGGGAATCAATGAGTAGAAGGAATGGCACCATATGTTTTCATTTTGGCTGACATTTAATTATAGTGTGTGTACAATGGTTTATTAATAAATACTAACGTTACACAACAACGCATGATGAGCTTAACGGTCTGTTCCACTTTTAGGTTAGGTTCACAATGGTAGTCTCTACTGCTTGTCTGGAAAGCAAACTATGGTGGATTGCTTGGTGCATCGTCAGTAAACACACATCCTCTGATTTTAGATGACACAATGTTAGAAACCATGAAATCAGGCCGAGACACAAGTACAGTTAAATCACACTTGTTTAGTAATAAAAGTAAAAAGAACAAACTTAGTCAAAACATAGCCAAAGTTCAGTAACCAGAATGGATAGTCAGCCAAGCCAGAAGTCAGGGATAAATTTAGTGGAACAGCAAGCAGGTTCTGGAGCCAGAAGTAATGTCAGCAAAGCAAGTCTTGAACAGGATCGTAGGAGATAGTTTCTGTGATGTTGACCAAGGTGAAGGCAGAGAACCACTGGACTGAGTAGGCAGGACTCAGGACCGTCTTTAATATTGATTGAGCCCTGGACAAACATTTTTTTGGGGCCCCCCCCAAAGCCCTACACTCTGAGACATACAATAAATAGCAGCTAGACTCAAAATCACTTCACTGCAGCAGATCAGGCAGCGATTGGTTTCTAGAGGTTACAGCACACATTACGACTCAGTGATTAGTTGCTAGAGCTTGCAGCACATAATTTCTGCTTGCGGATTGGTTGCTAGAGGTTACTGCACATTAATACTGCTCACTGATTGGTTGCTAGAGGTTACTGCACATCCTTACCGCTCACCAGTTGGTTGCTAGAGGCTACTGCACAGCATTACCCTTCACCTATTGGCTGCTAGAGGTTACTGCACATCATTATTTTTGCTCACTACTTGGTTGCTAGAAATTACAAGAGATCATAACTGTTCACTGATTTGTTGCTAAAGTTTACTGCACATCATTACCACTCACTGGTGCTAGAGGTTACAGCACATCATTACAGCTCACTCGTTGGTTGCTAGAGGTTACAGCACATCATTACAGTGCAGTGATGAGGGGTGTGCTATGCACAAAGTGCAGGGTTGAGGGGTGCGCTGTGCGTGGAGTGCAGGGCTGAGGGGTCCGCAGAGTGCAGGGCTGAGGGGTCCGCAGAGTGCAGGGCTGAGGGGTCCGCAGAGTGCAGGGCTGAGGAGTACGCGGTGCTCGAAATGTAGGGTTGAGGCATGTGCGGAGTTGCGGGCGGAGGGGTGTGCAGAGTTGCGGGCGGAGGGGTGCGTGGAGTGCAGGGGTGCAAGGAGTGCGCGGCGAGCGGAGGGGTGCGCAGAGTGCAGGGCGGAGGGGTGCGCAGAATTGCGGGCAGAGGGGTGCGCAGAGTGCAGGGCAGAGGGGTGCACAAAATTGCGCGCGGAGGGGTGCGCAGAGTGCAGGGTGGAGGGGTGCACACAATTGCGGGTGGAGGGGTGCGCAGAGTGCAGGGGTGTGCAGAGTTTGCGTGCGGAGGGATGAGCAGAGTGCAGGGCAGAGGGGTGCGCAGACTGCTGGGCTGAGGGGTGTGCAGAGTGCCAGGCTGAGGGGTGCACTGTGACCGAGTGCAGGAGTGAGTGAAGTGCAGAGCTGAGGGGTGTGTGGAGTGCACTGTCTACATCCCCCCACAGTACAAAGCTCTCTTCCCCAGTTCGGAGCCCCCCCCCCAGTTCCTCTCCCACCATTTAGAAAATATCACAGAGCTGCAGAGTACTCACGGGGTGTCCGTGCAGGCTGCCAGTCAGGAGGAGGTTCTCTCTGTGTAGCTTCCCCGCTCCTCCAGCCTCTGCTCTCCAATAGTGTTCGGCGCTCGTGCAGCTTCCCCGCCCCTCACTCCTCTGCTCTCTCATAGAGATCGATATGTATAGAGGAGGGAGGGGTTTGAGCGGCCGCAGGGAGAGGAGCACTGTCGCTTGTAAATACAGAGACAGTGCTTTTGTATTTACAAGTGACGGAACTGAGCAGCGCCGGAGGTGGCTGAACTCCGGCTAGAACAAAACCCTGGCTGGCACCGCGGGATTAAAGGGGCTACTTGGGGGCCCCCAAAAATGACCGGGCCCTGGGCAGCCGGTAAAGACGGTCCTGGCAGGACTGGCGAGCAGGATATCATCAACAGCTGAGTAACTGTGGAGAGATAGGAGCTGGCAATTAGCTGACAGCTGAGGCTGAGTGAAATGACCATGGCATATGTATGATTCAGCTGCCATGTTAGGCTTTCAGTGGGCAGTCAGAGAGAGGTAAAAGTGTGGCTGATCTGCCTGCCTATGTCAATGAGGCCATACTGTGTCTTACTCAGTGGCGGCCCATCCATAGAGGGCGCACGGGCACTGCCCCCCCCTTTCCATGCGTCCGGTCCCCTGATCTATATTCTACAAATCAGGGTGCCAGACTATGGATTCCATTGTGGGGGGGGGGTGTTTTTTTTAAGCACCTGATTAGAGCCAAAGGCTCTAAAAGGCTTCAAAAAAGGGTGGGCTTTGGGTGCAGAACACCAAGCTCCAATCCCACCCTGTTGTGTCACCATAGCAAATAATTTTTCGCTATTTTCACACTAAAATTCCTTCCTGCCAATCAGGAAGCAGGTCCTGAGACCTGGTTTCTGACTGGCCAGAGCATCAGGCGAACCTGTTGGATGCCTAACGCTTAGGAGGAACAGAGAGAAGACACATGGAGGAAGAAGCCGCAGGAGGAGCGGACACCGGAGCTGCTGACCTGCACCCCAGGAGAGGAGGTGAGGTCACCACAGCTTGCCAACCCTAGATCAGGTAGGTGCTTGACCGCCGGCTGCCCATGGGGGGTGCCAGTGCCACACCGCCGGCCACCCAGAGGAAGAGGGGGGCTTGTTAGCCACCCACCCCCCAAAGAAAAAAACACCAGCCGCCACTGGTCTTACATGATAGAGGCTTCCCATAGAAATGCCTTTGTTCATATTACTGAACATGCAGATTTGTTAACAATTCTCTAGTCCTCAGCCTTAAAGCCGGGGTTGTCTAAACCAGAGTAGAACTGAAATGAGAATGGAGCTAAGTTCTGGGATTTGGCACTAGAGCTGACAATCTGCAGCTGCTATTTTTTAAGCAGTATTAAATTCAAAAGCAAACTTTTATTTTATTTCAGCTTACCAATTTGTAGATGAGTTGGCTGCATTTCTTTTCTTTTATAGGTGTCTTTTTCCCTTTATTTTCACCTGGTGATCTGAGCAGTAATGCCACGTACATGAGATCGGACTTTCCGGCAGACGCCGGACTTTGCAGCGGAGGTCCGCCGGACTTTCCAAATGAGCGGACTTTCATACACATGACCACACACGAACGGACTTTCTGGTAGACTAAGTCTGACGGACTTCCCGTCTGACTTTTGTCGGAGGTCCGACAGACTTTCCAAATGAACAGACTTGCCCACACACGGACTAAAGTCCATTCATTTTGAACGGGACTTCAGGTACGACGGGAATAGAAAAGGAAGTCAATGTCACCACTTTCATTGGCGAGATTGACACTTTGCGAGCCCTGTCGCCTGGTATGGGTTTTAAGGGTAACCCCCTACGCAGAAAAAACGGCGTGGGGGTCCCCCCAAAGTCCATACCAGACCCTGATCCTAGCACGCAGCTCGGCCGGTCAGGAAAGGGGGTGGGGACGAGTGAGCGACAGGGACTGGGTCCGGTGGACTTTTGGCGGAAAGATTTAAAACATGTTTTAAATCTTGGTCCGCCGGACTATGGAGAAGAAAAAGTCCGCTGGAGTCGATATACAATCGAATTGTCCGCCGGACCAAGTCTGCCAGAAAGAATACGTGGCATAAGTCTCTTATTTTTCAACAGAACAAGCCCTCCTGCAGATGTAGCAGTTGGGAAGTTGAGACAAACCATTTACCACTGACAGGGGTACTTACAAGGTTTAGCTTCTTTATTTATGTAAAACCTTTATCCCAAAGGGAACAAAACTGTTTGCTGTAACTGATTATAAAGTATTAGGTGGAGTTCAGCCTCAATTTATTAGTGTATCTGAATTTTTTAGTACATCTAAAACTCCCCTCCCCCCTAGACTGACAATCCTGCTGTTCATAGGTGTCCCTGTTGCTCCTTCATCCAGAGTGTGTGTGTGTGTGTGTGTGTGGGGGGGGGGGGGTTGTGGGCTATAATTACAGGAGGTGTGTTACAGATCACTAGGTGAAAACGGGGGGGGGGGGGGCTAAAAAAAAAAAATGCAGCCACCCCATTTAATGATTGGTAAGCTGCAATATATTACATTGTCATTCCACTTTAATGCTATATAAAATGTTTGTTATACAATATGAAGAGCGTGGGGCTTATAATGAAATTAAAATGTATATATATAGGTCAAGCTTTTATTTACTTATGAAGATGTAACAGAAAGCAGGAGAAAAGCTCTATAAATGAAGGTAATTCCCATTTTAGAAAGCTGTGACCCCATTAGAAATTGTTTCCTCTTTTCTCCTCTATTCCCCTCTATTCTCTCTCCTCTATTCATATTCTGGAGATTACTTAAAAATTTGGATTTCTCATAATTTTCTGTCTTGGCCACAGGACAAATAAAGATAGTGAGTCAACCTATCTGAAACAGCAATAAAAATCAAATGTAAGACTGACATTGTCTAGAAATCAATAATAAATTAGATACTATATTGGTGGAAACTGATTTCCTTTGCAAATGAAAAAGAATAAACTCGAAAAAGCTTACAGAGCCATTACCATATACCAAATAGTGAAAATATACCCTTTCTTTATTATGTCAAAATTCATATTTTCTAAAAGGCACAGCTCAAGCACTGCAATAATACGATATACTTTATTGTACTGTATATACAGTGGGAAAAATAATTATTCAACCCCCTGCAGATTTTGTATGTTTTCCCACTTACAAAGAAATGAAGGGTCTATCATCTTTATCATAGGTGCATTTTAAATTATAGAGATGGAATATCAACCAAAAATCCAGAAAAAACACACGATACAAATGCTGTAAAATGAGTTGCAGTTCAATGAGTACAATAAGTATTTGATCCCCAAGTAAAACATGACTTAGTACTTGGTGGAGAAACCCTTGTTGGCAAGCACAGAGGTAAGACATTTCTTGTAGTTGGTGACCAGGTCTGTACACATCTCAGTAGGGATTTTGGTCCACTCTTCTTTACAGATCTTCTCTAAATCCTTAAAGTGATTGTAAAGTCTTGTTTTTTTGGTTTGTTTGTTTTTCTATGTAGCACGGCCCCCTAAAGGACTGCTTAGAATGACCTGCTCCTCTGCATGACCTGGTGAACATTCCAACCCACCTGACAATCTTGGTTCAGACATCCCTGTATCACTAAGGAGTAATAATCATTTTTAATAATAATGTATTTATGTTCTATGAATATTTTACTTGAACCAAAAAAGGGAAATGTTATCACAAAGAGGAGGTGATAGATCTGCTGAGTTCTAAGTGACAGCGCCAACTCACCAAAATAATTCCTCCGAAAGGCACAAGACAAATATTAACATTGACAATATTATGTGCACACTTCCTTGAGAAGTAATGTTTCCCTTTGACAGATATTTCAGCTAAATGATTATTCTGACACTCTGTAAGAGATGGGACCTAGCCAGCCTCTAATGCTATCCTAAGAAGGGAGAGTAGATCTAGAAATGATAATATAGGGGCCGTTCTATCAGTAATGGCAATAAAGTCCAAGTTGCAGATCTGATCTTCTTCACTGGCGTGTAGGAGCTCGTTAACTGTAATCTGATTAGGTGTAGTGGGAAACAATAGAATTCTTGTAGTGAGGAAGGCTAAAGATGTCTAAGCATGGTGTTCAGATAAATTCAGTAAAGTATTAATGAAGTAGAGATGTCTGTGCAAAGTGTCTCAATGTAACGGTGACAAAAACAGATAACGGTTGAGCCCTCCCACCAACAACCAGACCACCCCGATGTCTTCCAGACAGGAACTCGTGTAGCAACACTCATGCAGCAGATCCTCTGTCTCCATCTCCCAACATGAAGCTTGACTCACACTGAATGGCAGGCGACCGGAGTGGTGCTGGAAGGTGATACTCCGCATGGTAGGCCGTGATCTCTCTCCCTGTTGCACAGAGTGGTCTGTCTTGAGTCAGGCTCGGGAGGAAGAGAGCTCCGCGTGGGCTTTTGCTTCTTTTATAACTACTCTCAGCAATCTCCCGATGGCAGCAAAGATCCCTGGGATATGTAGTCCTGGCACATAATCGTGCAAAGCAGTTATCTGATGGGAGGACTATACATCCCACAATCCTTTTGTTTGGCACACAAATATGATGTCACCTGCTACACTGATCACTAGAGGGACAGAAAATGCTTTGAGATACTGGAAGGTACGGTGCTTTATGATTGTAGTCCATATTGCTACATCTATTAAAATAACAAACATGTTATAACCACCTGCTCTGTGTAGTAGTTTTGCACAGAGCAGCCCAGATACTCCTCTTCTCGGGTCCCTGGCTGGAGCTCCTGGCTCCTGGCTCCTGTTGATTGCCTCAACTGCAAGCAGCTTGCTATGGGGGCACCCGAGTCGAGCTGCAGCTCCCTGTGTCCATTCAGACACGGAGTGGTTGCGCACCGCCCCCTCTCTCTCCTGATTGGCTAACTGAGTTTGATTGACAGCAGTGGGAGCCAATGGTGCCACTGCGGTGTCTCAGCCAATCAGGAGGGAGAGTCCCAGACTGACAAGGCACTCGTGGACATCGCTGGAGAGAGATGGGGCTCAGGTAAGTATTAGGGGGGCTGCTACATACAGAAGGCTTTTTATCTTAATGCATAGAATGCTTTAAGATAAAAAAAAACTTCTGCCCTTACAATCACTTTAACCACTTCAATACCGAGAACTTTCATCCCCCTCCTTCCCTGACCAATTTTCAGCTTTCAGTGCTGTCACACTTTGAATGAGAATTGCACGCTCATGCTACACTGTACTCATATGACATTTTTATCATTTTTTTTCACACAAATAGAGCTCTCATTTGGTGGTATTTAATCACTGCTGGGGTTTTTATTTTTTACACTACAATTAAAAAAACAACCCAAAATGTAAATAAAAAAAATGCATTTTTCTTAGTTTCTGTTATAAACTTTTGCAAATAAGTACATTTTGACCAAAAATAATGCTGCTACAATTAGTATTTATTTGGTGTTGGCAGTGATGGGGGACAGACAGGTGTTTTATGGTGACACTGACATGTGTATGGGGACAGGGGTATCAGTGGTGCTTGGTGTACTGTTTGTGGGGTGACCTGTAACAGCCAGTGGTGACTGGTGCTCTAAATGTTTGGTGGGGTGCAAACAAACTGAAAAATACTGAACTCCCCTATCAATTGCATCCTCACTGTGCCCATCAAATGAAGCCACTGTGCCTGTCATATGCAGCCACTGTGCCGTCATATGCAGCCACTGTGCCCGTCATATGCAGCTACTTGTAACCAGTAAATGCAGCCACTTGTGCCGAGTAAATGCAGCTATCATTTACAAGCGATGACTTGATATACAAGTAGCGTCATGTCAAAACTGAGTATAAAAGAGAAGAGAGGCGCCTCTAAGTGTAGCAATTTGGTTACATTTAATGAAGGTACAACATTTAGCAACTTACATGGTTGATGATTAAAACAGGAACATCTAAGTATGCAGGCATTCGGGGTAAACATAGACCATCCTCCTTCATTAAATGTAACCATATTACTACACTTAGAGACTAGGGTGCCCACGTGGTCCCGGATTGCCCTGGATTGTCCCTTTATTATGATTTTTTTGGCACCTTCATTCCGGGACAATACAGTGTCCTGGAATGAAAAAAACAAAAACAAAATGGTACGCCACTCTGATATGCTAATTTGCACAACTGGCTGCTAGGCTAGGTCCACCCTGCATCTAGCAAGGATCCAGCCTGTGCCCACTGCCAAGTCAGTCAGTACCAGTCCTGGGGCCGCTGCCGCCGCCGACTGCTCCCACAGCCACTGCAGGGCAGCACATTGCCAGCAGCCCGACTTCTCCTGAGCCTCCTCCCACCCACAAGGGCCGTGAGTTTTGAGCCGCCACTGTACCAGTCAAACATCCAGGACCAGGTTAGTGTTTGTTGTGGCAGCAAATATCATTCATGATGTGATACAGCAACTTGCTGGCAAATACAGCCCGAGTCTTTACACTTCCCTTCATTCTTGTTTAGTCACTATTCAATTATTAACCACTTCATTTAAATTTTTAACCACTCATTTTGCTGGCCAAAGACCAGAGCACATTTTGCGATTCCCCTTTGCATCGCTTTAACTGACAATTGCGTGGTCGATCAGAGCTAAAAATAACCACTGATTACTGTATAAATGTCACTGGCAGGGAAGGGGTTAACACTAGGGAGCGATTAAAGGGTTAAGTGTGTTCCCTGGGATGTGTTGCTAACTGTATGGGGGCTGGGCTGACTGGAAGAGGAGAGAGATCGTTGTTCCTAATCACTAAGAACAGAAAATCTCTTTCTCCTCCCCTAACAGAACGGGGATCTGTTTGTTTACACTGACAGATCACAGTTCTGCCTGTCTCTGGAGTGATCGCGGGTGGCCAGCGGATATCGAGCCCGCCGTACCTGCTGGTTGGCTCCCCCACTCGGGAATGGGCTAGCGACCACAAGTCACTGTGTACACGCTCGACATATAATGACAGCGATTTGTGCAGGGGAGCCAACCTGCCACAGTACAACTGCGACGGGTGGTCTGTAACTGGTTAAGGCAGATCTTCACGTTCCCACCCCCTCTTTTTCCTGGTCATGTAAGTAAATAGGCCCATGTGATTTTAGTGGCTGCTGAGTGTGATAGACCCAACCAGGACAAGGGCCTTGAAGGGGACCGCAGGATAGCCACTTGCCTACTGACTATGGACCCTGGCATTTGTGGGAGCTACAAGCATTTAGGAAGATGTCCTATTATATCATGCAAAAGGACATTATTACATTGAACAGTCAAGGAAGCCATGATGGTCTTTGTCAACTTAAACAAAGTGAGCAGATGAATGTGAAAAGAAAGCTGGTTAATGAGATTTGGACAGCCCTGGGTCTTCTTGAATACTGGTGCCAGACAGTCTGGGATCAGGGCTGGACTAGGAAAAAAAACAAGCCCTGGAAAAAATGTCATACCAGCCCCATAGCATTATTATAGCAGCCCAACATCAAATCCATCATAACGTCATTATTTCCTTGTTCGCGAAAGCACATTTGAAGAGTATATATATATATATATATATATATATATATATATATATATATATATATATATAAAACCAAATTCCAGTTATAAGTGGTAAAATTGGTCCATCGTCAAGGGGCTCCCCAGGAACGTGGTGGGGACTCTGGTTTCCAGAGACCACCTTCCGCAGAAAGAATGGGGGGGTTACTGAAATAAGGGGGAAACCTTTATATCAGTGCCCGCTTATATTATTGTATTCACTCTTCCCTCAGACTTGCCTTGGCGGCACTGTCACTGGCCTCCTTTCAGGTACGCCGTGCAGGGCTCAGTTAGACGGTTCCAGCTTGGTGACTTTGGGTTTATCCTATAGTCTCCTCTCCACAGTCCACACATTTTATTTCTCCTCCCATGACCCCAATCCTGGCGGCACAAACATGGTACAAGAGATGGTTAGAGACTGAGGACATGATACAAGATATGGTTAGAGACTGTGAACATGATACAAGAGATGGTCAGATGTTTCTGACATGATACAAGAGATGGTCAGAGGCTGCAGACATGATACAGCAGCTGCGGGCATGGTAGAGGGGATGGTTAGAGACTGAGGACATCATACTAAAGATGGTCAGAGACTGCAGACATAGTACAAGAGATGGCCAGAGACTGCAGACATGGTACAAGAGATCAATTCAGCCTCATCAGTGCCCATCAAATGCAGCCTCACTATGCCCATCAATTCAGCCTCACTGTGCCCATCGTGTCAGCCTCGCTGTGCCCATCATTTCAGCCTCACTGTGCCCATCAATGCAGCCTTGCTGTGCCCACCGATGCAGCCTCACCATGCCCACCAATACAGCCTCTGTGTGCCCACCATTGCTTTATGGTGCCCATAAAATGCAGCTTTATGGTGTCCATCAATGCAGCCTCACTGTGCCCATTATTGCAGCCTCGCTATGCCCATAATTGCAGCCTCGTTATGCCCATCAATGCAGCCTCGCTGTGCCCACCAATACAGCCTCTGTGTGCCCACCATTGCAGCCTCTGTGTGCCCACCATTGCAGTTACTGTGTGCCAGCCATTGCAGCCTCTGTGTGCCCATCAATGCATCTTCACTGTGCCCATCATTTCAGCCTCACTGTGCCCATCAAATGCAGCTTCATGGTGCCCATCAAATGCAGCTTTATGGTGTCCATCAATGCAGCCTCACTGTGTCCATCATTGCAGCCACACTGTGCCCATAATTACAGCCCCACTGTGCCCATAATTGCAGCCTCATTGTGCCCATCAATGAAGCCTTGCTGTGCCCATCAATGCAGCCTTACTGTGTCCACCAGTGCAGCCTCACCATGCCCACTAATGTAGCCTCTGTGTGCCCACCATTGCAGTCTCTGTGTGCCAGCCATTGCAGCCTCTATGTGCCCACAATTGCAGCCTCTGTGTGCCCACCATTGCAGCCTCTGTGTGCCAGCCATTGCAGCCTCTGTGTGCCCACCATTACGGCCTCTGTGTGCCCACCATTGCGGCCTCTGTGTGCCAGCCATTGCAGCCTCTGTGTGCCCACCATTGCAGCCTCTGTGTGCCAGCAATGCAGCCTCTGTTTGCCCACCATTGCAGCCTCTGTGTGCCAGCCATTGCAGCCTCTGTGTGCCCACCATTGCAGCCTCTAGGTGCCAGCCATTGCTGCTGCTGTGCCTAGTGCCTACCAACTGCAGCCTCACCATTTCCTGGATCACACACAGCGGCCAATGTATGGCACGGACGGAGCTGGGTCTGTGTGTGTAAGGCAGTGCTGTAACAAGGTCCCGTCCCCCTAGACCAGCTTGTGTGATAAGCGGAACACTGATTTAATCAGTTTTGCATCTAGAAGTCTATCACACGAGCTGGTCTAGGGGGGTGGGACCTTGTTACAGCGCTGCCTTACACACACAGAATGAGCACTGTGCCATACAATAGGAAGAGCCAGAGGACAGAGGGAGGGAGGGGAGCACTGCAGCCGCCACTCAAAGCGGATCCAGGGCAGCCGGCCTACTGGGAAATTTCCCAGTATCCCAGTAGGCCAGTCCGGCCCTGTCTGGGATCCCTGATTAATCAAATCATTTCCCAGGTGTGCATTTCCATTGTTAATTTAGACACCTATTGTTTCTGTCTGTCTGCTAGTATTGTGTCCACTTCACCTTGTTACCAAATTATTGCAGGATGTTATATGTTTGTTGATTAATTTACTTTTTAATTAAGATCACTTAGTTGTTAGCTGTTAGTTTAATATTTGTTTATTGAAGAAGAAGGGAACAGGTAGAACTTACAAGGGTATTCAGAACAGTCATTTGTACAATGAACGGGAGCTCACATGCTCATGGGATCTAACATTTAAACAGAACATATCCAAAGGTCTCTAAGAGCATGACGATTTAATAAAAAAGGATCTACAGCCAGTGACCTCAGTAGGGGCCTAGATCTAGATGGTCATTAGAGCCAACAGAGACATTGCTTAATCACATGACTTATTATTAGTTATTAGTTGTAATTAAAGAAAGTAATAGACAGTGAGCAAAAGGGGAGAAAAAGAAGAGGGGGGAAAGGCAGGAGGGAATGGGGGGGGGGGGTGCTGATAAAAGCATTAACGTTCAGGAGATAAGCGCATATATAATATCAACAATAGCGTATAATATGTTACTTACTTAAATTTGTGTTGGTGGATAAGTTCAGTTAGTCGTATTACCAGGTTGCATGTCTTGTGGGGTTGTGGATATGGTATCCTAGTAGCAAGAGGTGGAAGTAAATTCAATACATGGGGTCCAAGTTAAGGTATGTCTCCTCTGGCAATATGGGCAAGGTCTTCCATCAGACAGACCTCATTGACCCTATGTAGCCAGATCTTAATTGGTGCAATTAAGGTTTGGCCCCAGAAGGTCGGTATGAGAGCCTTAGCTGCGATCAGGGGGATGAGGGGGCATTTAAACTTGCCAATTGGCTCACGAGTGGCATGAAAAAGTATGGATCACGGGTCATTAGGAAGGTGGGTGTCTGTTATCAGGTGTATCATCCTAAGAATGTCAGCCTAATGAGGGTTGAGGGTGGATTAGAGGGCAGGTCCACCAAATGTGAGTGTGAGTAGAATTGTTTCTACAGTTCCTCCAACATAACGGGCATCCGGGGGGAAACGTTCAGTGTAACTTGGAAAGAGTATAATGCCATCTAGCGAGTAGTTTGTAGTTGGTTTCTGCCATTTTCAAGGCAAAGGAGGAAACATGCAAGTTGTAGGATTTTATCCCTTCGCTTATTGATAATAGGGGATTCAAGGTCTGTTTCCCATTTCACAAGAAATTCCGGATATGAAGGGCATTGTAGTTTAATAAAGGCGTTATAGAACTGCAAAACACAGTGTAGCGAAGGGTCCTTGTGGTAGAACAGGAGTTCAATCCCATTTAGATCCGGTATACCTCATAGTGCCTGTGGGAAGGTCAGGAGGAAGCGTTGAATCTGGTCGTATCTCCATTTGTCCATAAATGTGATGGGTTTTGGGCCCAGTATCTCAGATAGTGGCTTGAGGGTGTTTGAATGGAGGGCATGGTGAAGCAGGAGGGGTTCCTCTTGTGCCAAAGTTTTAAACCCCGGATCCATGGAACCAGGCAAAAAGTGGCTGTTGTGCAGAAGCTGCATCAGTGGGGAGTTGTATGACCAGGAGAATATTTTGTGTAGCGCATCCCATATGTTAAGGGAAGAGGTGGTGAGGGGTGAGGCATATGTGGAGAGGGCTCTAGAGGAGCAGGGTATCCACGGGACAAGTCTGACCCACATAAGGCATATTCTAGTTGGACCCATAGTTTGGAAGAAGTAGCGTACTTCCAATCCGCCAGACATGATAAAACAACCGCTTGATAATACGCTTTAAGATTTGGTAGAGCCAACCCCCCTGAGCACTTGGTAAAGTACTGCTCTAGACACTCTGGGGTGGCTGTTTCTCCAAATGAACCGTGAGATCTCCATTTGAAGTATAGAAAACAACCCTATAGGAACATCCAATGGTAGCATTGAAAAATAAAGAGTTTGCAGGGCAAGATGTTCATTTTAATGATGTTTATTTTACCTAACCAGGAGCGGGATAAGTAGTTGTTAGCTGGTAATTGGATTGATGTTTGGAGTTGCAATGTCATGCTAATATCTTCAAGAGGAGGATGTCCTCCTGTGGGGTATAAAGTATGTGTCTGAGTTTCAATAAACAGTCTTTCCTTTGGTTCTATCCCAATATCTTGTCTGTGTATGATGATTGGGGTAAAAAGGGCGAGTGTTAGCTCCCGCTCGGAACGGTTTGGAGGGCAGAGGGCACTGTTTGGCAGAAGGAACCACTCAAGCGGGGTGCCAAAGCGGTTCCGTCACACTTGCCACATCATTAGCAACCACTGACATCATGCGGCTTATTCACTTACATGACCAGGGATTCCCAGCCGGGGATTCCCTATACTTGGAAGTAGTATTTACAAGAAATTGATGGAGTTATTGCATCAATTGCAACAACAGCTACTTGTCCATACAAATATATCTGTGATTTTAAGGAACGTGAATGTTTAATGAGAAACTACCTAATCTCATAAGGTGGCAATTACCACTTGAAGGAAAAATTATCCAATTATATATTTGTAAAGTGCCAGACCTGATATCACAGTGCAAGGTAAATACCTCATGTAAGCTGTGGTTATTGGAGTTGTTGAATCCCTGATGATATGGAAGTATTCATTCTGAATGTATTTGCAGGTGTGATAAGTGACTTCGGTGGTAATATCTTCAGAGAAAATCTGAGACATCTGTTGGCTGTTGAAGTTATTCCGTATAGGGAACAGTTATTCCATCTGGAGCTCATATTATCCATGCAGCAAGAAACAGCTCTCATAACACAATCAATGTAAACGAGTCTTCAATAACAGTAATAAGGATATACACTGCTATGTAAATACATCTTGGGTTGGATTTTTTAAGTGATGTTGCATTGTTGTGCTAAGTAACAATTATTAATATACACGGTGGAGTTGGATGCATGGAAATTTTATTTTTCTAAAACACCACCTAAGCCAATTCTGGAATTTCTCCCCTACATGTAAAAATCATATTTTTTTTGCTGAAAAATTACTCAGAACCCCCAAACATAATATGCAGAGACCCTAGGGAAAAAAATGGCGGCCGCTGCAATTTTTTATGTCACACGGTATTTGCGCAGCAATTTTTCAAATGCAATTTTTTTTGAAAAAAAAAAACACTTTCATGAATTTAAAAAACAACAGCACAATGTTTACCAGAATTGCTTTATATAATGTGAAAGAAAAAGTTATGTCGAGTAAATAGATACCAAACATGTAATGCTTTAAAATTGCACACACTCGTGCAATGGCTCCAAACTACAGTACTCCATAGGTGACACTTTAAAAAATGTTACAGGTTACCCGTTTAGAGTTACAGAGGAAGTCTAGTGCTAAAAACATTACTCTCGGTTTGGCAATTGCAGCGATACCTCACATGTGTGGTTTAAACGTTTAAATATGCTGGAGTGACCTGCGTATGAAGGGACGGGGACACTTTAAAAAAAAAAAAAGTGGTATTATTGTTTATTTTTATTTTTTTATTTTTACACTTTCCCTTTAATTTTTTGATAACGTTTATTCCTATTACAAGGAATCCTTGTAATAGGAATAGGGCATTACAGGTCCTCTTTACAGAGATATCTGGGGTCTATAATTCCCCGCATGTCTCCTCTATGCTAAGAAAAAAAAATCAATCTCAGGCTTTCCTGTAAAAAATAAATAAATCGCAGAGTTTGTATCTGATGTCGCTTTTGGCCTCCAAGCGTCATAGAGATGGCCGGGGACCATCTGGTCCATGGCCAGCTCTATGGTAAATTGGTACCACCGCCGGATTCGCTCTCTGGCTCCCTGATTGCATGGGAGAGACCGGAGAAGCACCAGAGGGTAGCGGTGGCTTTTACAATATAAGGAATCGATGGCTAAAAAAAAAAAATCTGCATGATGCCTGTAGCTGCAGGCATCATTCAGATATCTTCACTCAAAGTAAAGGACGTCCCAAAACATTTGAGGTTTCACTGGTGAGTCTAGCACCTTTTTTACCACCCTGTCTCAAAAAGAGGGCACCTTTCTGTAAATTAAAACAGGGTGACTGGCAAGGGATTTATTATCCATGCTCAATATTCCCTAGTATTTTTTTTAAATACCGTACCTTCCACCTCTCTGAACTGAGAATGGTAATTACTAATGAATCCTCATTCATGTTTATCATCTCTAACTTTATCAATCAGACAAGATTCTGAGAAGTTTGTCCAACCAGTGGGGTCACCTCATCCAAGTGGTCAGCTTTAACCTTTCTCCACAAATCTATTTTTAAGAACCTCAGATTGTGTCAGGAAGTCAGAATCATGGGTACAGTTCCTTCTAAGGCCGCGTACACACGCGCGGACTGTTCGCCCAACCTTGTCCGCTGAACAGTGTTTGGGCGGACAGTCCGCTCGTGTGTGGGCTTTCAGCGGACAGTTTCAGCGGACAGTTGGACGGACAAAGTCTTTCGGAAATTCCGAAAAACTGTCCGCTGAAACTGTGTTTGAGCGAACAGTCCGCCCGTGTGTGGGCCTGTCCGCTGTACTTTCGAAATGAGCGGACTGTTCCCGCTCGGAAAGTCCGCCCACTTCGAGCGCGTGTACAGGTAGGCGGGGCCCGCGAAGCATACGTCGCGGGCTCCGCCGCCTGGAATGGGCTTAAAGGGGAACCCCAACGCCGAAAAAAATCGGCGTGGGGGTTCCCCCCAAGTCCACACCAGACCCTTGTCCGAGCACGCTACCCGGCCGGCCAGGAAAGGGGGGCGAGCGAGCGCGCCCCCCCTCCTGAGCCGTACCAGGCCGCGTGCCCTCAACATGGGGGGGTGCCTTGGGGAAGGGGGGGGGCCGCGCGGCCCCCCCACCCCAAAGCACCTTGTCCCCATGTTGATGAGGACAAGGGCCTCTTCCCGACAACCCTGGCCGTTGGTTGTCGGGGTCTGCGGGCGGGGGGCTTATCGGAATCCGGGAGAACCCTTTAAGAAGGGGGCCCCCAGATACCGGCCCCCCACCCTATGTGAATGAGTATGGGGTACAATGTACCCCTACCCATTCACCTGTGAAATAAAGTACAAATAAAAACACGACACAGGGGGAAAAAATATTTTATTGCACAGCCGGGGGTCTTCCGTCTTCGGGGGTCTTCTCGCCGGACTCCTCCGCTATGTGTGTGTAGCTCTTTTGCCAGCGGAGGAGTCCGGCTTTCTTCCTCCCCGCCGCCGGCCTCTTCTCCCGACTTCGGGGGTCTTGTCCCCCTCTTCGGTTCTTCTGCCGGGCCACCGCGCCTGGTCCGGTGGCCCGGTCTTCTGTCGCCGTCTTCCGTTCTTCTGTCGCCGCCTTCGGTTCTTCTGCCGGGCCACCGCGCCTTCTTGTAGCTCTTTTACAGGCGGTGGCCCGGTCTTCTGTCGCCGCCGCGCCGCCTTCCGTTCGTGTTCTTCTTCTTGTTCTTCTTCCAGGAGATGTTGACACGTCGCTCCCTCCGGCCGGAATGCCAGAGCCGCCCTGCGTTGCCACTTATATAGTGACAATGGGGCGGGGTCACATGGTATATGTCACATGGGTTGGTCACATGGGTTGATGTCACCAGGACCAGGCGCGGTGGCCCGGCAGAAGAACCGAAGAGGGGGACAAGACCCCCGAAGTCGGGAGAAGAGGCCGGCGGCGGGGAGGAAGAAAGCCGGACTCCTCCGCTGGCAAAAGAGCTACACACACATAGCGGAGGAGTCCGGCGAGAAGACCCCCGAAGACGGAAGACCCCCGGCTGTGCAATAAAATATTTTTTCCCCCTGTGTCGTGTTTTTATTTGTACTTTATTTCACAGGTGAATGGGTAGGGGTACATTGTACCCCATACTCATTCACATAGGGTGGGGGGCCGGTATCCGGGGGCCCCCTTCTTAAAGGGGGCTCCCGGATTCCGATAAGCCCCCCGCCCGCAGACCCCGACAACCAACGGCCAGGGTTGTCGGGAAGAGGCCCTTGTCCTCATCAACATGGGGACAAGGTGCTTTGGGGTGGGGGGGCCGCGCGGCCCCCCCCTTCCCCAAGGCACCCCCCCATGTTGAGGGCACGCGGCCTGGTACGGCTCAGGAGGGGGGGCGCGCTCGCTCGCCCCCCTTTCCTGGCCGGCCGGGTAGCGTGCTCGGACAAGGGTCTGGTGTGGACTTGGGGGGAACCCCCACGCCGATTTTTTTCGGCGTTGGGGTTCCCCTTTAAGCCCATTCCAGGCGGCGGAGCCCGCGACGTATCCTTCGCGGGCCCCGCCTACCTGTACACGCGCTCGAAGTGGGCGGATTTGCCTCCTCCTTACGTGGGCGAGTCCGTTCATTTCAAAAGTTGAGCGAACTGTTTGCCCAACCTTGTTCGTCAAACAGTCCGCTCGTGTGTGGGCAAGTCCGCTCATGCAAATTTTGAGCGGACTGTTTGACAAACTGTTTGCCGAACAAGGTTGGGCGAACAGTCCGCGCGTGTGTACGCGGCCTAACCTGCATACATCACCATTTTGGAATGTTTCTTAACCATGTGGGATGATGATTGACCACTATGTATAGGAAGATAACTATTGTGGTCTGTAGGCCTTAAATAAACTTTAGTGGCCAGTGGATTTTGATCGTTTTAAAGCATATGAGATATTGATTTCTTATGTTATAGCAGCCCCTTTCAAATTCATATATTTTAATTCAATTTCCATGAGCACTGGATTCATGATTTATTCATTTCTAGGTGTATTGTATACTTTGTTAATAAATATTGAAGATTTTAACCTATATTTAATGATGTTCTTCTGCTGTTCAATAAGTATAACCGTGAAATGTGCAGAGAGACTTTAGACAATTCTAAGTTAATTAAACTTTAAGCAATTTTTGGACCTGTATATTTTTACTCTGAATAGTCTGTTTTTTATCCATGAAAGGCTCACCCTTAATATTGGCCTTTGCAGCTGTTCGTACTGTATATACCTTTCTTTGGCTTCCCTGCTGCTCTGTTCACCTGGGAAAGTGGTGTGACCTACCCTGTATATCAGATATGGAGGAGCATGGAACGAAATGCCCTTCTTCCCACATGGCAACACTGGTGCTTTGCAACTGTCTGTCTGGCATCCAACTCTGTCACATAGTTTGAAATAATTCCTTGGACTTGCCTAAGCCTACATAGGGGCTAATCTCCTTGATGTGGGGAAGGCATCATAGGATAGGTCAACATGTGTCCAAAAGAGTTTTTCAATGTTAAAGACATTTTTTACTCACATAGCACAATCTGTATTTCAGTTTGCGTCCACTTTACTAACAATTAAGAGGTGAAAACAACAAGGGAGCAACACATTTCAACATAGATCTTTTAATGACAGTCACATAATCTAAACATGCTTCCTTTAAACACTTTCAGCACCGGACCATTTTGCTGGCTTAAGACCAGACCACCTTTTTGCGATTCGGCACTGCATCGCTTTAACTGACAATTGTACAGTCGTGAAATGTAGCTCCCAAACAAAATTGACGTCCTTTTTTCCCACAAATAGAGCTTTCTTTTAGTGGTATTTGATCACCTCTGCGTTTTTTTTTTTTTGTGCTATAAACAAAAATAGAGCGACAATTTTGAAAAAAACGCATTATTTTTTACTTTTTGTTATAATAAATATCCCCCAAAAATATATTTAAAAAAAACTGTTTTGTCCCTCTGTTTAGGCCGATACATATTCTTCTACATATTTTTGGTTAAAAAAAAAACGCAATAGGGAGCGCATGCGCGGGGTCTCCTAAGATGGCCGCCGGCATCTAGAGCTCCGCTCCACCGCCGCCCTGATCTATCCACCGGAGCCTTCCGAGCGCCCCCACGCCATACCGGACAGCTAATCCTGGTGGGGGAACACTTAGGGAACCCGCGGATGGCGTCCCCGAGCGCCAGAAAGGACTTATCAGGCCGTATGAAGGCCGAAACCGGCCCTGTCAGTTACGCCAAGATGGCGGCGGCTACACGTTGCCTCCCAGTCACAGCTCCTCAGGAGGAATCCATAGCGGACCAGGACCAGGATCGGATGCCTTTTCAAGGTACAGACTGTGCCCCTCTACCTTCAGTTCACTCTCCCTCCTCCACTGAGTCATTGCTAGGGGGATTGAGTGCAGGATATCCCACTACACCTATGAGGGATCCCCATACAGGCATGCTGCTGGCAGTCAGTGAGGCACAGGAAGATTTCCCTCCCCCCACAGACTTTCCTTCCATGATGACAGCTTTTTCACATATGCTTTCCAAAAGCCTTGCTATTCAGGCTACTCAGATCACTACCTCCATACATGCAGATCTGCAGCAAATAGGTCTGAGACTGGACACTGTGGAACGGAAAACTGACCAGGCTGTATTACGGATCAATCAAAATTCTGCTAGATTGGAGGAGGTTCAGGACCAACTAGAGACTGCGTTTGCAAAAATCGATGACCTCGAAAACAGGTCAAGAAGATACAATTTTAGGGTACGGGGGATACCAGAATCTGAAAAAGAGGTTCACAAGGTGGTGAGATCTCTCATTAAGAATTTGATCCCTGACATCCCGGATCGCCATCTGGAACTGGATAGAGCACACAGGGCTCTCCAGGCCCCCCGCTCTGACGGTTTACCCAGGGACATTATAGTCAAGCCGCACTATTACTCGGTGAAGGAGGAGGTCATGCGAAAATCCAGATATGCAGAAAATCTATCGTTCCAGGGTCACAAGATCCAGCTATTCACTGACCTCTCCCCATACACTATACAGAGGAGAAGGTCGTTTAAACCTTTACTACAAGTTTTGATGGACAAGGAAATCGCATACAGATGGTCGTTCCCTTTGAGGCTGAACTTCTCTTACAAGAACAAAAGCTTTGGATTCTCCTCATTCCAGGAAGGCGAAAAACTTTTGACTCGACTAGGTCTGATACAACTGGAACCCGCAATGGAAACTTCCAGCAGGGGCACCCCAGCTTCAACCAAGAGGCCTCCCCCAGCGAGCCCGCTGCAACAGATCTGGCTGACGCAAAGCTCCAAACGATCCAAAGAAAATCTACCACCTTGAGACTATTTTAGTTTTCCCATATGGGGGCTGAACTCACACTTTTTTGGGGTTCCCATGGTTGAGGCCCGGGCCACGGGACTCGGGGGTCTTACGGGACTCTCTTGGCCCCCTCCTCGACCTAGAGGGTTATGGTTGGGAAGTCTTCCCATGTTCTGAAATGTTCTTTTTGGGGGACTTTTTCCCCTCCCTAAGTTGCCTGATGTTCTGCTCTTTTTTCGCCATGTATCTGTATGGAGGAGGGCTTTGGCACTTTTTGCATTTTTTTACATTTTTGGTATTTTTATAACTTTTGTTATAAAATTTCTTTTTGCATAATAACTTTGGTCCGGGTTAACAATTTTTTTTAGTTTCAGGTTGAGGTCTCAGGCCTTGCTATTACGGACTCGAATGACCGGTACAACGAACTCTTCTCATATCAGACGGGCCTGTACAGTATATGCATTATTGGGAAAGTTACTTAACTGTATAAGGTAGCAGGGAATGTTTTCGGGGATATGCTCATTTTCACAATCCTTGTTTTGAAAAGTCCTCTTCGGCCATTAGATACTGGTATGACAAGGGTATGGTCATTTCTCCACCATCTCTATTTGGGGGGAGGGGGGGTGGGGGAAGATGGGTCTGAATAGGAGATTGGGCCATTATTTTTGCCATAGGTACAGGAGTGTTACTCCATGGTCATAATTTTTGAGGGGCGCTCGGTTTAAATTCTAGATAGGAGCTGGTGACAGCTCCACAGTTTATATATTTAAGGTGGCGGGGCGGTGGTGGATTTAGTGGGCTCCCCCTGGCTCAGAGGTAATGTCTACGCTTCTGGGCCATTTTCGGGGTAACCTTTTCTGGGGTTGTCCCGTTCATTTACGAAGGAGAGTTGATTGGAGGGGTTCCGATCGCTCAGGGGGGAGAAAGGGGACGGGGGTCCCCTGTATGTATTTTTCTGTCAACGCAAAGATGTTACAACATGGTTCTCCTCATGCTGATGTTCTCTCTCTCTATGATGGTTTATTCTTTTTCTTTTTCATCTCTTTCTTTCTCCTTTCTCCTCATGTTTATTGCAGACAAGACAACTTCACATACGACATCCGGCCTGCACTCCTGGACATTTATAGGATCTCTTGGTGGTTCTTACTTCGCACACAGCGTGGCTCTCCTCATGTGAGCGGTGAGTTATTTTTCAGTTGCGTGGGTTCCCCCCCTCTGGTCCATGGCTGACACACCTGCTAAAGTGCCCACCCTTAAACTAGTTTCGCATAACACTCAGGGCCTTAACTCTCCACTAAAACGCAGGAAGATTCTAGAACATTACCGATCCATACATGCAGACATTTTATTGCTACAGGAGACGCACTTCCCTTCCTCTTTCAAACCCACATTTTTACATCAGCACTATCCTCAGTTCTTTTTGGCCTCCGCGGAAAACAAGACTAGAGGTGTGGCAGTGTGTTTCTCCAAACATATAAACCTCTCTCAACCTGAGATTGTTCAGGACCCACAGGGGCGATATATTCTGGTTTCGGGATACATAGACGGAGAACACTACACATTTGTTTCCTACTATGCACCCAATAAGGGCCAAAGCTCCTTTTTTGCATCCATGCTGAGGAAGCTTCAGATCCATCTTCAGGGCACGGTATTTATTGGAGGTGACTCAAATGTTGCATTTGACTTTTCTCTGGATAAATCGGGATCTGGGGGGTCAAAACCCAAGCGTCCGTCAAAACAGAGCAATAGCATAGCTCGCATGCTCCACGCGGATGGTCTGATTGACTCTTGGCGGGAGATGAACCCTCGGGCGAAGGACTATACGCATTTTTCGGCGCCGCACCGCACCTACGCCAGAATAGATCACATATTTACGAAATCTCAGACGGTTCCTCTGCTAGTTAATGCCAGGATTTTGGACTCGTCCTTATCGGACCACTCCATGGTGGTGGTAGTGTCCAGGAGACCTGTGGGCTCCGGGAACCGCCCATGTTGGCGTCTCCGGGAATCCATTCTGAGTGACCCTGCACATAGCGCAGTGTTGGAGGCTGCTATTCGGGAATACTTTGAGCTGAATGATACCGGGGAGGTATCGCCAGTTACTTTGTGGGCTGCACATAAAACTGTAATGAGAGGCAAATTAATCCAGTTATCCTCTAATATCAAAGCGCAACATCGGGCTGACACCCTTAAACTCACGGAGGAGTTCCGTTCCCTAGCTAAAACACACAAACAGCGTCCTACGGCAGATTCATTAGCCAAACTAGACGAGGTCAAGGCCCGACTGAATATGTCCTTAACTACAGCGGCTGCTCAACATCTTTCCTGGACGGGGGCTAAATTTTATGCACAGAAAGACAGGGTAGGCTCACGCCTAGCAGTAAAACTGACTCCCAAGCCACGATCCCAGTCCTTCCCTAAGATCAGGATTCACTCAGGGGACCTCTCTCAGAATCCTGTTAAAGTCATGGACGCCTTTTTGCAGTTCTACTCGGACTTATACAAGCAGGGGTCTAGTCCCTCCAAAGGTGCTCGGGAGAGGCTCCTGAGTGATCTCCCACTGCCCAAGCTCTCGGAGGATCACAGGGACCTTATGGAGGATCCGTTCACTCAGGCAGAAGTACTTGACACTATTAAAACGCTTTCAAGGGGTTCTGCCCCGGGTCCGGACGGATTCTCCAACGGTTATTATAAGAAGTTTGGCCCTTCTCTGGCTCCTTATCTGGTGAAAATGTTTAACTCTCTCAGGGATGGTACCGCCATGCCTCTGGACATGAACTCGGCATTTATATCGGTGATTCCAAAACCTGGTAAAGATGCCAGCGTGGTAGGCAATTTTAGGCCTATATCGCTTATCAATAATGATATTAAGATAATGACGAAAATACTGGCGAATAGGCTTTCAAGCTTTATCTCCCGGTATATCCACAAAGATCAGGTGGGGTTCATCCCTGGGAGACAAGGACCAGACCAGATTAGACGCGCAGTAGATGTTATTTCACTCCTACAGGCACAATGGGACGGAGGATCCCCGCAACAGGGGTTCCTGCTGTCCATTGACCTTCATAAAGCCTTTGACTCTATTGATTGGCGGTACCTTACGGATATTTTGGAGAGGTGGGGGTGCGGTAAATACTTTCTTAACCTCATATCGGCTCTGTATTCTAATCCGTCGGCTCAGGTGCGTCTGTTGGGCAGATATTCTAACAAGTTTGGTATCGGTAGGGGGACAAGACAGGGGTGCCCATTATCTCCACTTCTTTTTGCCATAGCCATAGAAACTTTAGCCATTGCCTTACGTTCTAACCCCGACATTAGGGGGGTCAGGTGTGGGTCTGGCGAACATAAATGCGCCCTATATGCGGATGACCTTCTTCTTTTTGTTACATCGCCTCTGACCTCTATGCCCATCATTAATCGGATTTTATTAGATTTTAGTAAGATCTCGGGACTCCGGGTCAATATGGAGAAATCTTTAGCCCTGAATGTTACGCTCCCTACTGATGTGCTAGCTCAACTTTCGAATAATTTTACCTTCTCCTGGGCACAATCTCAGCTCCCATACTTGGGAATAAAACTCACTTCAGATATACACACTCTATTCAAAGCTAATTATCCCTACATGGCGCAAAAATGCAGAGAGGATTTAGTACGTTGGTCTGGTTGTGGCATCTCCTGGATGGGTAGGATTAATGCGGTGAAAATGACACTTCTACCACGTCTATTGTACTTGTTCCGCTCGCTCCCAATTCCAGTCCCCAAAACATTCCTTGACAAAATGCAAACGGATATAGTGAGGTTTGTCTGGGGGAAGAAAGGCTATAGGTGCTCCTCAGCCACACTCTACCGATTGAAATCTCAAGGAGGGTTGGGCCTTCCCAATTTATGGGGTTATTATCAAGCGGCACAACTGGCCCAGATATCAATGGCTTTCTCGGTTTCTGTAAAACCGGACTGGTTATTGATGGAAAGGCAATCTATTCCTCACCACACAATAGATTTCCTGATGGGATGTTGTCCTAAACGCAGACCAGCGATTCTAGCTCCCACTCTCTCGCATTCATTGGCGCTTTCTTCAAACCTATTCAAACGGGGCTCTTTGATCTCTCCACTGAAACCTCTGACTCACATTTTTCATAATGGGGATTTTCCTCCGGGGGAAAATATAGAAGCTTTTAAATGGTGGACGGATAAGGGGTTATACAGAATCGGTCACTTCTTTTCTCCTTCCGGCCCCCTTTCTTTATCACATTGCCAAAAGAAACTAAATATGCCTGATTCGGAAATGTTCAGATTTACACAAATTTCACACTTTTTGAATTCCATTTGGACTTCAAAACCTCTTCCTCCTTTTATAACGCAATATGAGCAATGGTGTGCGCAGGTCACGGACCAGAGGGGGGGCATTTCCCTGATTTACGCGGCTCTCATGGGGAAGGACAACAAACCTCCCTACGCTCTCGCGTGGGAAGCTGATTTGAACAGCTCCTGGGATCTGAAACAGTGGTCCAGGGCCTCGATGAGAGCTCACAAAGGTATACTTAATATCTCGCTAATAGAGGCAGGTATCAAAGTACTGTTTCGTTGGTACTATGTTCCTTCCAGGCTGGCAAGAATTTTTCCGGGTTCCTCACCAGGGTGTTTCAGAGGATGTGAGCTGGGAGGAGATATGTTTCATATCTGGTGGTCCTGTCCACGCATCCGTTCCTTCTGGAGGAAAGTGTTTCGTACAGTTAGTACAATTACGGGGACCGCTGTACTTCCGCACCCCAGTCTAGCCTTACTTAATCTTTCCATCCCGGCGTTGTCCAAACATTTACAGCAATTAGCGTTTTTTGTTTTCCTTGGGGCTAAAATTACGTTAGCTAAGGCCTGGAAGAAACATACAGTTTCGTACAAGATGTTCAGATCCAAGGTAACATGGATTATGGTGCAAGAACAAATAGTGGCCAAGTGGCATGACAAAACGGAAAGATTCCGGTTGATATGGGAACCTTGGGCGACATTGTGTAATATCTCTCTTATTCCAGGAGTGCAGCCGGGTGCTTTGTCTTCTAGGACAGGTAACATTTGATTAAGCTTTTTACATTGCCTTTCTTTCCCCCCCCCCGTTTTTGTTTCCCTTTTTCTCACGTTTTCTCTCTTCTCTTCTTCTTCACCTCCCTTGGTGTTTTGGGATGGGCCCCAATTGGGGTTCTAAGGGAAATGGCAGTGAAGTTGTAGGCCGGTCTTGGCCCGATATATTTTTTTTGGGTATCCCAGGTTTCTGAACTTTGTTGAGATGAGTGGGGGGGTATCCTGGTCTTTGTGGGCGGGCCCAGCCCTTGGATTGCAGCTTGATCCCGTTTGGGGCACCAGGGGGTCTGTGGCTCGTGTGCTTTGATTAGACATAACACCCCACGGGGGCATAATTGCTTAGGATGGGTACAAGATAATACTAATGTTTCTACAATGCACTTCCTGTTGGCTTTATTGTTTAATTTGTCAATATTCTGATCTAGTGACATATATGTCTAGCTCTGCGTAGCCTATGTATGAGTGGATTTAGCTTGTATTGTATTGAGGAGTATTTTCTCTATTTTTTTTGTTGTTCTGTTCAGATGCAAATCTTCAATAAACATTATTAAATTTAAAAAAAAACGCAATAAGCGATTATTGATTGGTTTGCGCAAAATTTATAGCATTTACAAAATAGGGAATAGTCTTATGGCATTTTTATTAATATTTTTTTTTTACTAGTAATGGCGGCGATCAGCGATTTTTATTGTGTTTCCGACATTATGGCGGACACATTGGACATTTTTGACACATTTTTGGGACCATTGTCATTTATACAGCAATCAGTGCTATACAAATGCACTGATTCCTGTGTAAATGACACTGGCATTGAAGGGGTTAACCAGGGGGTGGCAGTGTAGGGGTTAAGTCTTCCTAGGGGCGTGTTACTAACTGTGGGGGGGCGGGGCTGTGTGTTAGTGAACACTGATCTCTGCTCCAATCACAGGGAGCAGAGATCAGTGTCACCTGTTGCTAGGCAGAACAGGGAGATGCTGTTTACAACAGCATCTCCCCGTTCAGCCTCCCTGTGAGACGATTGTGGGTATCCCCGCGATAACAGTAGGGATTTCATTATTTGGGATTAGTGATTTTACAGCCATAGCGGCGGGAGGGGAGGGGAGGGGCAGGGAGGAGATGTTTTACACACAGACTCCCGAGCTGACAGGCAGGGAGGGAGGGGGAGAGAGGAGAGACTGCAGGATGACAGGCACGTAAACTGACCATGGTATCATGGATCAACAGTCATGATTACCTTAGTCAGCATGCAGGGGGACACAGGAACAGGCAGGATCAACCATGTATTTTACAGCATAGAGATGGACAAATGACACTGCACAAGCACTTTTTTTTTTTTTTTAGGGTTATAACCACTTTATTTCCCTGCAAAGGTAAAGCATAATGGGCTACTATGCATCGCATCGCATAGTAGCCCATTATGTGTCACTTACCTGAAACCGAAGCCTGCAATGTCACCGTTGTCCCCACTAGCAGCAAGCGTCCATCTTCACCCCTTTTCCTTCCAGGGCCGCAAACCCTGGCTCTGTGACTGACCGGAGACAGGTGACATCAGTCACGGCATGACTCCTTTTAGAAACAGCAAATCTGCCTTTTCTAAAGTGCGCATGCGCCATAGACATAGGCGCATGGCTTTATTGTAAATATCTCCTGAACCATGGAGGTTTAGGAGATATCTCCAGCACCTACAGGTAAGCCTTAATATAGGTGAACTCCTATCTCTGACTTTAACTTATAGGTAAACCTTATTATAGGCTTACCTATAGGTACTGTAAATATTTCCTAAAGGTGCACCATTTAGGAGATATTTACTGTACATGCAGCCGGTGACATCACCGACACAAGCGTTCTGAAGGAACATCCACCTGGGACGTTCCTTCAGAGTCCTGTGCTGTAACACACATGTGCGCGGGAATGACATCATCATAGCTTCAGCTATTCACACAGCACGAACCCGGAAAAAAGTCTGGGAGAAGATGGAAGCCCTCTCAACAGTGACAGAGTAGCACTGGAAGGCTTTGTTTTAAGGTAAGTTTCACATAATGTGCTAGTATGCAATGCATACTAGCACGTTATGGCTTTACCTTGCAGTTTGCAAAAAAAAAAAAAAAAAAACACCAATAAAGCGCCAACTACTGCTTTAAAGTGACACTAAAGGGTATTATTTCGTTTTTTTTTTTTAAATAACAAACATGTCATACTTACCTCCACTGTGCAACTCGTTTTGAACAGATTGGCCCTGAACCTCGGCTTCTGGGGTTCCTCGGGGGCTTTCGGGGCTCCTCCCCACATCAGATAGCCCCCTGGAAGCACTGGTTACCTTGCCGGTGTGCTCCCGAGTCCAGCATTCACCGTCCATAGAGGCCCAATGCAGGACTTGGCCCTGCCCCCCCCCCCCGGTGCCCACGTCATTGGATTTGATTGACAGCAGCGGGAGCCAATGGCTGCGCTGCTATTAAGCTATCCAATTGAGAGCCGAGAACCCTGAGAAGAGAGACAGCACGTCCCCGTGGGTCAAGTTCCAGGGCTCAGGTAAGTAAAACGGGGGGCTGGGGGGGGGGGGGGGGCGGTCAATGACAGGTGTTTTTTCACCTTAATGCATAGGATGCATTAAGGTAAAAAAACACGAGGGTTTACAACCACTTTAAAGCGGAGGTCCACCCTAAAGTGGACCTTCCGCTCATAGGGAACCCTCCCTCCCTCCGGCGCCACAATTGGCACCTTTCAGGGGGGAGGGGGGTGCAGATACCTGTACAGTACAGGTATCTGCACCCACTTCCGGGATAGCTCTCTGCGGAAAGGGGCGTAGATTACGCTCCCCTTTCCGCAAGTGCCCACCCCTTTCCGCAAGTGCCCCGCTGCCTGCTGGGAAACGCACAGATCCCAGAGGCAGCGGGGACCGTCCTTATTGAGCAGCGCGATTCGCGCATGCTCAGTAGGGAACCGGGAAATGAAGCCGAAAGGCTCCACTTCCTGATTCCCATACCCAAGATGGTGGCGGCAGCACCCGAGAGACGATCTAGAGATCGGCTTCGGGTGCCGACATCGCGGGCGCGCTGGACAGGTAAGTGTCACTATTTTAAAAGTCAGCAGCTGCAGTATTTGTAGCTGCTGGCTTTAAAAAAAAAAAAAAAACGCGGAGTCCCGGCGGACTCCCGCTTTAAGTACAAACTACACTACTATGCTCAGCTTTGAATCTGCAAAGAGCACAATACAAGGGATGGAGTGGTGGAGTTGCGGGTGCCAACATTTAAAAAAAAAAAAAAAAAAAAGAGCAATTTGTGATGCTTGTGAAGTGGAAGAAAAGATTCATCTTACAGGAGCTGATGGTAAAATGCCAAGCTTAGACTCGAGGGTATAAGTATTTCACTTTCCGGAAGCATTAGAAAAATGGAAAAAAAAATACAGGGAGATGTAATACACTAAACTAAACCGAGAAAGTGATGTGTTGTTATTAGTGATGGACGAACTTCCGACGGGACGTTTCGCGAACGCGAAACGCGAACGGACACAAACGTTCGCGAAAACGACCGTTCGCCGCGGGCTCCATTGACTTCAATGGGAGGCGAATTTCGCAAACCTTTAGGTCGAATTTGCGGCCACGGGGTAATTATTAGGGGGTAGCACGTAGTCCCACCACCTGGACAATAGCATAATACATGTATGAGGTGAATTTGGGATCGATAACTACAAGCATTTTTTTTTTATTTGGGAAATTGTTCTGACAATTCAGGACTATGGAGCTAATGAAGGCAATGGAGGAGAGGGAAGGTCAGGGACCAGGGTAGGCAAACAAGAGGGTGCAGGAGATACAGAGCACTGACAGCAGCACCGTAATACAGAGCACTGACATCAGCACCGTGACATACAGCGCTGACAGCAGCTCCGTGACATACAGCGCTGACAGCAGCTCCGTGACATACAGCGCTGACAGCAGCTCCGTGACATACAGCGCTGACAGCAGCTCCGTGACATACAGCGCTGACAGCAGCTCCGTGACATACAGCGCTGACAGCAGCACCGTGACATACAGCGCTGACAGCAGCTCCGTGACATACAGCGCTGACAGCAGCTCCGTGACATACAGCGCTGACAGCAGCTCCGTGACATACAGCGCTGACAGCAGCTCCGTGACATACAGCGCTGACAGCAGCTCCGTGACATACAGCGCTGACAGCAGCACCGTGACATACAGCGCTGACAGCAGCTCCGTGACATACAGCGCTGACAGCAGCTCCGTGACATACAGCGCTGACAGCAGCTCCGTGACATACAGCGCTGACAGCAGCTCCGTGACATACAGCGCTGACAGCAGCTCCGTGACATACAGCGCTGACAGCAGCTCCGTGACATACAGCGCTGACAGCAGCTCCGTGACATACAGCGCTGACAGCAGCTCCGTGACATACAGCGCTGACAGCAGCTCCGTGACATACAGCGCTGACAGCAGCTCCGTGACATACAGCGCTGACAGCAGCTCCGTGACATACAGCGCTGACAGCAGCACCGTAAGCAGCCCCAGGAGGAAGTCAGCACAGCACAGGGATGGTGTGATCCCCTCATAATAAGAACCCCCAGGAGGAAGTCAGCACAGCACAGGGATGGTGGGAGCCCCTCATAATAAGAACACCCAGGAGGAAGTCAGCACAGCACAGGGATGGTGGGAACCCCTCATAATAAGCAGCCCCAGTAGAAATATGACACCGCTCAACCTCTTCAAAGAGGAGGGTAGGGGCATATAGTACGGTGTGCTTTTTTGGGTCAGGGAAGTGAGCCAAATGAATTAAGAAGGTCTGTGTGCTTGATTCCAAAAATTGTTTATAGACATATACATGGTCTACTGATCACATGTGTTGAATTCCTCCGAGATCCATGCCTCATTCATTTTTAGAAATGTGAGGTAGTTAACACTGTGGTGAGCTAGGCGAGTACGCTTATCGGTCACAATCCCCCCTGCTGCGCTGAACGTCCTTTCGGACAGGACACTGGATGAGGGGCAAGCCAACAGTTCGATTGCAAATTGGGCAAGCTCTGGCCAGAGGTCAAGCCTGCCCACCCAGTAGTCTAGGGGTTCATCACTCCTCAGAGCGTCCACATCGGCCGTTAACCCAATGTAGTCGGACACCTGACGGTCTAGGCGTTCCCTGATGCTGGATCCGGATGACACCTGTCGATGGGTCGGCTGAAAGAATGACCTCATATCCGAAGTCACCAACACATCTTCAAACCGGCCTCTTCTTGCAGGCGCTGTTGGATTGGTACCCGCAAATCCTTCTCTGGGAGTGGGAATTGCTCCTCTGCCAGCGCACGCAAAAGCAGAATGCAGCATTTCTCGAAGCAAGGCCTGGAAGTGCTGCATTCTGACAGCCCTCTGCGACGGCGGTAACATTTCCGCCATTTTGTGTTTGTACCGGGGGTCTAAGTACGTTGCCACCCAGTACTGGTCCTTGACCCTCATGCTTTTTATACGGGGGTCCCTATTAAAACACTGGAGCATGAAGGCCCCCATTTGCACTAAAGTGGAAGCGGTGTGGTGGCCTGGCTCCTGCTCATCATCCAGGATAATGTCGTCCTCTTCATTCTCCTCTCCCCATCCTCGCACAACAGGGATCCCAGAAAGGTTTAAAGCATGCTCTTCTTGCTCCTGCTCATCCGCCCCGGCACCATCCTCCTCTGACTCCTCATCAGACTCCTGTTGTTGACTTGTCTCAGATAGAGTAGCCCCCCCTGGGAATTCATCCAGCATTGCGACTTCCTCATCTTCCCGCTCCTGCTCCTCCACAGCCTGATCAATGACACGACGCAATGCACGCTCCAGAAAGAAGGCATAAGGTACCATGTCACTGATGGCGCCATGGCTGCGACTGACCAGTTTGGTGATCTCCTCAAATGGCCGCAGAAGTCTGCATGTGTCGCGCATGAGCAGCCACTGGCGCGGTGAAAAAAAACCCAGCTCCCCAGAACCGTTTCTTTCGCAGAGTTCATACAGGTAGACGTTAACTGCACGTTTCTGCTGGAGCAGCCTATCAAGCATATAGAAGGTTGAGTTCCATCGCGTCGGGCAATCGCAAATAAGACGTCTGACCGGCAGATGGTGTCGCCGCTGAATGTCAGCAAGGCGAGCCATGGCCGTGTAAGATCTTCTGAAATGGGCCGAGATTTTCCTTGCCTGCCGCAAGATGTCCTGGACCCCAGGGTATTTGACAAGGAATCGCTGCACGACCAAGTTTAAGACGTGTGCCATGCACGGCACGTGCGTGATTTTGCCCTGTTTCAATGCGCTAAGCAGATTGGCACCGTTGTCACACACCACTTTACCAACTGTCAAATTGAGCGGTGTTAGCCACTCATCTGCCTGTGAACGCAAAGCTGAAAGGAGTGCCGGGCCAGTGTGGCTCTTTGCTTCCAGGCACAACAGACGCAGCACGGCATGGCAACGTCTCACCTGGCATGTGGAATAGGTTCTGGGGAGCTTGGGCGGTGCAGTGGAAGAGACGCTAGCAGCGGAAAAGGAGGAGGCAGCTGAGGAGGAGAGGGAGGAGGATGGAGTAGGAGGAGGAGAAGAAGAGTCAGGCCTGCATGCAATCCGTGGCGGTAAAACCAAATCTACACGGGTGCCACGGGTTACATGCTTGACGGCCGTCAGAAGGTTCACCCAGTGGGCAGTAAAACTGATATACCTTCCCTGCCCGTGTTTGCTAGACCACGTGTCTGTGGTCAGATGTATCTTGGCACCGACACTGTGTGCCAGAGATACATTCACTTGCCGCTGAACATGGCCATATAGCTCTGGGATGCCCTTCTCTGAGAAATACTTCCTTCCTGGGACCTTCCATTGTGGTGTTCCAATGGCCACAAATTTGCGAAAGGCCTCCGAGTCCACCAGTTTATATGGCAGTAGTTGGCGGGCTATGAGTTCTGACAAGCCAGCCGCCAACCGTTGGGCAAGAGGGTTATCCGGCGTCATCATTTTTTTACGCTCAAACATTAGGCCCACGGAAGCCTGCCTTTTTGCAGAAAAATGTGAGCTTGGCGTGATGGAAGGTGGAGTGGAGGACAATTGTGAGGAGAGAGGAGAAGGAGAAGTAGAAGACGAGGCTGGACGGTGAGAGCCTGCAGTGTGGCTTTGTGTGTTCCGTTGCTCCCACTGGGCTCGGTGATGGCTGCTCATGTGCCTTCTTAAGGCGGTCGTCCCTAGGTGAGTATTGGGCTTACCGCGACTAACGCGTTGACTGCAAAGATTGCAGATGGCAACGCTATTGTCAGCAGCGGACACGTTAAAAAAAGCCCACACTGCGGAGCCATGTGCCGGTGTCCTGGGAGCGCCAGATGTGACCGTACATGGTCGATGACTCGCTCCTGATACATTTGCAGTCTGCTTTGTCCCTGCTGTGCAATGTAAGTCATTGCTGCTTCTCCTCCCTATCTGCTGGTCCATATCTCCCTCTGAACTCCCCTCCTCTTCCTCTCTTGTGGGCACCCACGTGACATCACTAGACACGTCATCATCAACGTCACCTTCCCCACCGCTATAAGTAGAGTAGGCAGCAACACCGGGGACCAACCTCCTCCTTGGGCTGATCTGGGTACTGGCGTCAGACTGCTGAGTAGCGCTTGTTGCTACCTCCTCTTCCTGATCCAATACCAAGAGTGGCTGCGCATCAGAAATGTCCTCTTGATATGGATCGGAAAATAATTCCAGTGACTCAAGCGGAAGGTATGTGGTGGTGGTGGTGGTGGTCGTGTTGTTGGTGGTAGTGTCTTTGGGGGTGCACATAGCAGAGAGTGAAGAAGAGGGTGCAGATCGAGAGGATGAGGAGGGTGCAGAAGAGTAAGGCTGAGCGAGCCACTCAACCAAGTCTGGTGCATCCTTTAAAGTAATTGAACGCACCTTCTGCAACTTCCCACTTTGGCTCAAGCCTGTTGCTCCTGCCCTACCCCTACCACCCCTGCGGAAGGGCCTGCCTCTTCCTCTGCATGTCATTTTTTAAATGACCCTGTGACAAAACTCTTAGTCCCTATACCGCTGAAGGACTGCTGCAGTATAGGTGAGCGGTCAGCAGTGGTGCACGTCAACCCTATCTATTGTGGACCTATAGCGGTCCTTACAGAACAGCAGACTGTACCGCACTCAAGCCTATGTACCGTAGCACCCTATACCAAGTTACCAGTCCTTATAAGAACTTTTGTGGACCAAGCAGGTTGTGTATTAGTGTTTAGCAGACTGTACGTCAGTCCCTATACCGCTGAAGGACTGCTGCAGTATAGGGCAGCGGTCAGCAGTGGTGCACGTCAACCCTATCTATTGTGGACCGATAGCGGTCCTTACAGAACAGCAGACTGTACCGCACTCAAGCCTATGTACCGTAGCACCCTATACCAAGTTACCAGTCCTTATAAGAACTTTTGTGGACCAAGCAGGTTGTGTATTAGTGTTTAGCAGACTGTACGTCAGTCCCTATACCGCTGAAGGACTGCTGCAGTATAGGGCAGCGGTCAGCAGTGGTGCACGTCAACCCTATCTATTGTGGACCGATAGCGGTCCTTACAGAACAGCAGACTGTACCGCACTCAAGCCTATGTACCGTAGCACCCTATACCAAGTTACCAGTCCTTATAAGAACTTTTGTGGAACAAGCAGGTTGTGTGTTAGTGATTAGCAGACTGTACGTCAGTCCCTATACCGCTGAAGGACTGCTGCAGTATAGGTGAGCGGTCAGCAGTGGTGCACGTCAACCCTATCTATTGTGGACCGATAGCGGTCCTTACAGAACAGCAGACTGTACCGCACTCAAGCCTATGTACCGTAGCACCCTATACCAAGTTACCAGTCCTTATAAGAACTTTTGTGGACCAAGCAGGTTGTGTATTAGTGTTTAGCAGACTGTACGTCAGTCCCTATACCGCTGAAGGACTGCTGCAGTATAGGGCAGCGGTCAGCAGTGGTGCACGTCAACCCTATCTATTGTGGACCGATAGCGGTCCTTACAGAACAGCAGACTGTACCGCACTCAAGCCTATGTACCGTAGCACCCTATACCAAGTTACCAGTCCTTATAAGAACTTTTGTGGACCAAGCAGGTTGTGTGTTAGTGTTTAGCAGACTGTACGTCAGTCCCTATACCGCTGAAGGACTGCTGCAGTATAGGGCAGCGGTCAGCAGTGGTGCACGTCAACCCTATCTATTGTGGACCGATAGCGGTCCTTACAGAACAGCAGACTGTACCGCACTCAAGCCTATGTACCGTAGCACCCTATACCAAGTTACCAGTCCTTATAAGAACTTTTGTGGAACAAGCAGGTTGTGTGTTAGTGATTAGCAGACTGTACGTCAGTCCCTATACCGCTGAAGGACTGCTGCAGTATAGGTGAGCGGTCAGCAGTGGTGCACGTCAACCCTATCTATTGTGGACCGATAGCGGTCCTTACAGAACAGCAGACTGTACCGCACTCAAGCCTATGTACCGTAGCACCCTATACCAAGTTACCAGTCCTTATAAGAACTTTTGTGGACCAAGCAGGTTGTGTATTAGTGTTTAGCAGACTGTACGTCAGTCCCTATACCGCTGAAGGACTGCTGCAGTATAGGGCAGCGGTCAGCAGTGGTGCACGTCAACCCTATCTATTGTGGACCGATAGCGGTCCTTACAGAACAGCAGACTGTACCGCACTCAAGCCTATGTACCGTAGCACCCTATACCAAGTTACCAGTCCTTATAAGAACTTTTGTGGACCAAGCAGGTTGTGTATTAGTGTTTAGCAGACTGTACGTCAGTCCCTATACCGCTGAAGGACTGCTGCAGTATAGGGCAGCGGTCAGCAGTGGTGCACGTCAACCCTATCTATTGTGGACCGATAGCGGTCCTTACAGAACAGCAGACTGTACCGCACTCAAGCCTATGTACCGTAGCACCCTATACCAAGTTACCAGTCCTTATAAGAACTTTTGTGGAACAAGCAGGTTGTGTGTTAGTGATTAGCAGACTGTACGTCAGTCCCTATACCGCTGAAGGACTGCTGCAGTATAGGGCAGCGGTCAGCAGTGGTGCACGTCAACCCTATCTATTGTGGACCGATAGCGGTCCTTACAGAACAGCAGACTGTACCGCACTCAAGCCTATGTACCGTAGCACCCTATACCAAGTTACCAGTCCTTATAAGAACTTTTGTGGAACAAGCAGGTTGTGTGTTAGTGATTAGCAGACTGTACGTCAGTCCCTATACCGCTGAAGGACTGCTGCAGTATAGGTGAGCGGTCAGCAGTGGTGCACGTCAACCCTATCTATTGTGGACCGATAGCGGTCCTTACAGAACAGCAGACTGTACCGCACTCAAGCCTATGTACCGTAGCACCCTATACCAAGTTACCAGTCCTTATAAGAACTTTTGTGGACCAAGCAGGTTGTGTATTAGTGTTTAGCAGACTGTACGTCAGTCCCTATACCGCTGAAGGACTGCTGCAGTATAGGGCAGCGGTCAGCAGTGGTGCACGTCAACCCTATCTATTGTGGACCGATAGCGGTCCTTACAGAACAGCAGACTGTACCGCACTCAAGCCTATGTACCGTAGCACCCTATACCAAGTTACCAGTCCTTATAAGAACTTTTGTGGACCAAGCAGGTTGTGTATTAGTGTTTAGCAGACTGTACGTCAGTCCCTATACCGCTGAAGGACTGCTGCAGTATAGGGCAGCGGTCAGCAGTGGTGCACGTCAACCCTATCTATTGTGGACCGATAGCGGTCCTTACAGAACAGCAGACTGTACCGCACTCAAGCCTATGTACCGTAGCACCCTATACCAAGTTACCAGTCCTTATAAGAACTTTTGTGGACCAAGCAGGTTGTGTATTAGTGTTTAGCAGACTGTACGTCAGTCCCTATACCGCTGAAGGACTGCTGCAGTATAGGGCAGCGGTCAGCAGTGGTGCACGTCAACCCTATCTATTGTGGACCGATAGCGGTCCTTACAGAACAGCAGACTGTACCGCACTCAAGCCTATGTACCGTAGCACCCTATACCAAGTTACCAGTCCTTATAAGAACTTTTGTGGAACAAGCAGGTTGTGTGTTAGTGATTAGCAGACTGTACGTCAGTCCCTATACCGCTGAAGGACTGCTGCAGTATAGGTGAGCGGTCAGCAGTGGTGCACGTCAACCCTATCTATTGTGGACCGATAGCGGTCCTTACAGAACAGCAGACTGTACCGCACTCAAGCCTATGTACCGTAGCACCCTATACCAAGTTACCAGTCCTTATAAGAACTTTTGTGGACCAAGCAGGTTGTGTATTAGTGTTTAGCAGACTGTACGTCAGTCCCTATACCGCTGAAGGACTGCTGCAGTATAGGGCAGCGGTCAGCAGTGGTGCACGTCAACCCTATCTATTGTGGACCGATAGCGGTCCTTACAGAACAGCAGACTGTACCGCACTCAAGCCTATGTACCGTAGCACCCTATACCAAGTTACCAGTCCTTATAAGAACTTTTGTGGACCAAGCAGGTTGTGTGTTAGTGTTTAGCAGACTGTACGTCAGTCCCTATACCGCTGAAGGACTGCTGCAGTATAGGGCAGCGGTCAGCAGTGGTGCACGTCAACCCTATCTATTGTGGACCGATAGCGGTCCTTACAGAACAGCAGACTGTACCGCACTCAAGCCTATGTACCGTAGCACCCTATACCAAGTTACCAGTCCTTATAAGAACTTTTGTGGAACAAGCAGGTTGTGTGTTAGTGATTAGCAGACTGTACGTCAGTCCCTATACCGCTGAAGGACTGCTGCAGTATAGGTGAGCGGTCAGCAGTGGTGCACGTCAACCCTATCTATTGTGGACCGATAGCGGTCCTTACAGAACAGCAGACTGTACCGCACTCAAGCCTATGTACCGTAGCACCCTATACCAAGTTACCAGTCCTTATAAGAACTTTTGTGGACCAAGCAGGTTGTGTATTAGTGTTTAGCAGACTGTACGTCAGTCCCTATACCGCTGAAGGACTGCTGCAGTATAGGGCAGCGGTCAGCAGTGGTGCACGTCAACCCTATCTATTGTGGACCGATAGCGGTCCTTACAGAACAGCAGACTGTACCGCACTCAAGCCTATGTACCGTAGCACCCTATACCAAGTTACCAGTCCTTATAAGAACTTTTGTGGACCAAGCAGGTTGTGTATTAGTGTTTAGCAGACTGTACGTCAGTCCCTATACCGCTGAAGGACTGCTGCAGTATAGGGCAGCGGTCAGCAGTGGTGCACGTCAACCCTATCTATTGTGGACCGATAGCGGTCCTTACAGAACAGCAGACTGTACCGCACTCAAGCCTATGTACCGTAGCACCCTATACCAAGTTACCAGTCCTTATAAGAACTTTTGTGGAACAAGCAGGTTGTGTGTTAGTGATTAGCAGACTGTACGTCAGTCCCTATACCGCTGAAGGACTGCTGCAGTATAGGGCAGCGGTCAGCAGTGGTGCACGTCAACCCTATCTATTGTGGACCGATAGCGGTCCTTACAGAACAGCAGACTGTACCGCACTCAAGCCTATGTACCGTAGCACCCTATACCAAGTTACCAGTCCTTATAAGAACTTTTGTGGAACAAGTGAGTTGTGAATGTTTAGCAGACTGCAGCAGAAGGGCAGCAGTCAAGTATAATATCCTTTCTATATTTGGAAGAAAGAATATTATACATGTACAAGCCTATTACTGTACCACTGATACCAGTCCTGAAAAGAACCTTTGTGGAACTAATAATAACAGCAAGTCTTTAAAATTACCCTCACTGCCTGACAACACTGCTTCCTTCCTGTCCCTATACAAATTGGCAAAAAAAGAGAACGATTAGTGGTTACTGGAACAGCTCTTTTGTGGACCTTGATAGTAACAGCTAATGATGATGATGATGATGATGATGATGAAAGACTAATCTGGCTGTCCCTGTAGCATACACCGTCCTTTCCCTTTCTCTAAACTAACAAAAGACACTCAGGCTGCTGCAAGAATCAGCAGCACAGCAAACCTATCAACACCTAACACCTATACCAGTCCTGAAAAGAACTTTTGTGTACCAAATAGCTAGTGGTTTATCTCTCCCTACTCCACACAGGAACCTGTCCCTATCTTAACAGAAGAAAGAATGTAAAATGGCCACCGGATCGGGTGTATTTATAGGTTAGGGGGAATGTACAAGTGTCCATGTGCTGTCATGTCTCAATTGGCTGTCCTGTATCACATGATAAACGTGTCACCAAAGGTTAAAGTTCTTGTATACATTAAACACGTAAGTCCGCCGCGGCGAACGACGGAAAAAGGCGTTCGAACGTGCGGACCGCGAATGTCGGAAATTCGCCGCGAAACGACCGCCGGGCGAACCGTTCGGCCATCACTAGTTGTTATTTCCAACAGGAAACATTTCAGACTTTTCATGATTGACAAACTTTAAAGTAGAACAAATCTCCCTACCACCCAAAAAATAATAATCCTAGAAAGTAGAGCTTTTCGGCTAAAGAGACATTCACTGTTTCTTCTGCCAAAAAAACTCTTTTCACTGCCTTGAATACATTTTCAGTGAAGCCTTAGCTAGTGCCAGGGGCGGACTGACAACTCATGGGGCCCCCTGGGCAATAGGAGATTATGGGGCCCCCGGGCAATAGAGGATTATGGGGCCCCTGGGCAATAGAAGATTATGGGGCCCCCGGGCAATAGAAGATTATGGGGCCACACAGTATACACACACATACAGTATACACACACAGACACACATACACACACTGAAAAGGTACTGGAGAGGCAGCTATAATCTTGGGATTTAAAAAAAAACACAGATTTTTACATACTGTCCCTGTTTTTTTTGAGGCTGGTAACCCTGATGGTGCCCCCTAGTGGCATGGGGCCCTCGGGCAGTGCCCGAGAGCACCAATGGTCAGTCCGCCCCTGGCTAGTGCGCACATTTTTTTGGGGGGAGGGCACAAAAAAATGTTGAAAAAGTCATCTATTGCAGCCACTGTGCCCTCAAACGCTGCCACTGTGCCCATCAAATGCTGCCACTGTGGCATCAAACTCTGCCAGTGTGCCCTCAAACTCTGCCACTGTGCCATCAAATGCTGCCACTGTGCCATCAAATGCTGCCACTGTGCCCATCAAACGCTGCCACTGTGGCATCAAACGCTGCCACTGTGGCATCAAACGCTGCCACTGTGCCCATCAAACGCTGCCACTGTGGCATCAAACGCTGCCAGTGTGCCCTCAAACACTGCCACTGTGCCATCAAATGCTGCCACTGTGCCCATCAAACGCTGGCAGTGTGCCCTCAAGCGCTGCCAGTGTGCCCATCAAACGCTGCCACTGTGCCATCAAACGCTGCCAGTGTGCCCATCAGACGCTGCCAGTGTGCCTCTTGGGACACCCTGCTCACAACCCCCCCCCACGGATGGATCACGGGACACTCCACTCACACCCCCCCCCATGCGGATGGATCGGGGAAACCCCATGCAGGTGGACCAGCGCTTACTGGGTGTCTCATTGACCTGCCTCCAAATTGGCGGGGAGGCAATGCGATGTGAAAATTCTGAATATTCATTCGCTATGGTCAGACATTTGGGTGGGATCACTATTGTACCTATGAACCAGCCATGGTTGTCACGCAGGCTGCACCTCAAATATATTAGAAAAGTGATCAACAATGATGCCAACCACTTTGCCCCCTTAATGACCAGGCCATTTCGTGCGATGCGGCATTGCATCCTTTTAACTGACAATTGCACGGTCGTGCGACACTGTACCCAAACAAAATTGACGTCCTTTTTTTCCCACAAATAGAGATTTCTTTTGGTGGTCTTTGATCACCTCTGTGTTTTTTATTTTTTGCGCTATAAAAAACAAAAAACGACAATTTTGAGAAAATAACTTTTTTTTTACTTTTTGCTATAATACTGTACATGTCCAAAAAAAAAAAATGGATTCATCAGTTTAGGCCGTTATAGATTTTTCTACATATTTTTGGTAAAAAAAAAAAAAAATCGCAATAGGCGTATACTGATGATTAGTATTTAAATGAATAAGGATGTGTATCTATCACAGGGTGGTGTCTGTGGATACACTAAAAAAATTAAACAAAATGCCACGTCCTGATTATCACTTTGTAAATATAAACATTAACAGGAAATGGGGGATTAGGGAGAAAAATAAAAAATATGGATGAAAGAACCTTCACATAAAAGACCTCAAGAGAAAAAATGTGGGTTCAGTTGGACTTTTTAGGCATAAAAGAAGTTGTAAACACAACCGATATATTCAAGAGAACTTATCTCTATTTATTATCAAAACAGAAAATATAAACAACCAAAAATAAAAAAATGTTACAAACACAAAGAAGTTTTATAAGGAGGAAAAAACTTCTTTGTGTTTGTAAAATTTTTTATTTTTGGTTGTTTATATTTTCTGTTTTGATAATAAATAGAGATAAGTTCTCTTGAATATATCGGTTGTGTTTACAACTTCTTTTATGCCTAAAAAGTCCAACTGAACCCACATTTTTTCTCTTGAGGTCTTTTATGTGAAGGTTCTTTCATCCATATTTTTTATTTTTCTCCCTAATCCCCCATTTCCTGTTAATGTTTATATTTACAAAGTATACTGATGATTGATTTGCGCAAAACTTATCGTGTCTACAAACTATGGGATATATTTAGGGTAATGGCGACAATCTGCGATTTTTAGCGGGACTGCGACATTGCAGAGGACAAATCTGACCCCAAATGACACTTTTTTGGAACCAGTGACATTATTATATTGATCAGTGCTATAAAAATGCACTGATCAATGAAAAACTGACACTGGCAGGGAAGGGGCTAACAGTAAGGGGCGATCAAGGGGTAAATGTGTAACCTCAGCGTGTTCTAACTGTAGGGGGGTGGGCTGGCAGGGACATGACAGAGATCGCTGTTCCCAATCACTAGGAACAGTAGATCTGTTATGTCTCCCATCAGAATGGGGATCCGTCTTGTTTACAAAGGCAGATCTCCATTCTGCCTCTGTACTAGGCAATTTTTGCCGGCGGACACAGAGTCCACCCGACCCGCGGGCACAGTGCACAGTGTACATCTATGGCGATTTGCACAGGAGAACCGTATAACGACAGTGGCTGGTCAGCAAGTGGTTAAACAAGTATAGATTAAATAAAATAAACATTATAGTGCAGCTGCCCCTTTAAAGTGTTACTAAACCCAGGAGCCTGCATTCACTATATCTGGTCTCCCACAGAACACAGAACATGGAAATTTAATTATTTTAGTAAATATAATAGTAAACACCTTTTCTCATCAGCAGTATATACAGTAGCAGTCTTGTGACTTCTATCAGTGTCTGGTTAAAGCTTGCAGGAGGAGTTTTCATTCTTCCCAGATTGTTCATATAGGCTGCAGGACCCCTGACCCTCTGCCTGGACAGTGCTGATTGGCCCTGTGCCAATTACAAGCCCCCCCCCCCCCGCCCCCAAAAAAAGAAAAAATCTCTAGCAATACACATCAAATTGAGCATGTGCAGGTTGCACACACTTTGTTCTATCAGGAGATGGATTGGGGACAGTGGAAAAAGGGCAGGATCAGAGCAGACCGAATCAAACAGCCTTTTTACACAATGGAGAGGATTAACCCCTTAGGTTCCATAGTGAGTATAAAGCCTCATACACATGATAGGACTTTGTACAAACTTTCCCTTGGATTTTTGTACAAAGGGTGTCGGCCCTGAACTTGTATTGCATACACACAGCAGGACTTATTCAGCCAACTTTCACCAAATCACGTGGTTTTTCTGCTCTTTACCGCCACCTTTGGTCAACTTCTGTATTGTTGTCTGATCTTTTGCATTGGTTCTGAGCATGCCTGTTTGTACTTTGTACAAAAGTCCTATGGTTTTCTGTACACACGATCAGACTTTGCTCCATAGGAATTTTGTTGCCAGAAAGTTTGTCCGTTCGCACAGCCAACAAAAGTCAGATGAAAACCAAAAAAGTTTGTCCGATGGAGCGTACACACGGTCGGATGTTGCTCCAAAACAGCTAATTTGCATGTTTGTTGTCAAAAAGTCTGATCGTGTGTACGGGCCTTAACAAGCATTCTTTACTGCATATACACACTGATTTTACTGTTGTGGGTTTAGTAACACTTTAGGCCCATACATACGATCAGACTTTTTGACAACAAACATGCAAATTAGCTGTTTTGGAGCAACATCCGACCGTGTGTACGCTCCATCGGACAAACTTTTTTGGTTTTCATCTGACTTTTGTTGGCTGTGCGAACGGACAAACTTTCTGGCAACAAAAGTCCGATGGAGCAAAGTCTGATCGTGTGTACGGAAAACCATAGGACTTTTGTACAAAGTACAAACAGGCATGCTCAGAACCAATGCAAAAGATCAGACAACAATACAGAAGTTGACCAAAGGTGGCGGTAAAGAGCAGAAAAACCACATAATTTGGTGAAAGTTGGCTGAAAAAGTCCTACTGTGTGTATGCAATACAAGTTCAGGGCCGACACCCTTTGTACAAAAATCCAAGGGAAAGTTTGTACAAAGTCCTATCGTGTGTATGAGGCTTTTAAATGTCAACAACACTTTCAATAAATTAATAGGAAAAAGTAGGCGCTACTCCTCAAAAAATAGTAAGCTGTACAAAAAAAAAAAAAATCAAACAAAGTGTCTAGAAACATTTTATAACAAATCACAATAAGTGAACTAAATCAAAAGTCCTTTAAACAACATGCTAAAAAAAGGAATTTAAAAACAGCAAATAAAAAATTCCATACAAATCATTAGACATGGATGCCGTCAATAAATTTGTTTCATTTTGCTCCATTACGGTTCGTATTAAAATTAATTCGTACTTCGTATTTCGTGTCTGAAATTCCGTTTCAATCTGTACGAAATACGAATTGTCATTAGGTTCGTTAACTTGTACGAACGTTCGTTACGATGAATTTAAAGGCAAAAATATACCTTAATATGACAGTCGATGCTGATGGAAGTTTGGTTTTTATCCAAAATACGAAATTCCGTTAAAGAATTTTCTATCCGAAATATACAAATTTTTGTTAGATGAGGGGCTCCCACCATCCCTGTGCTGTGCTGACTTCCTCCTGGGGATTCGTAAACAAAAGTTCATATTACGTACAAAATTCGGACGCATGGCAATTCGTATTTTGGATCCTCCCGAACGTACGAATTTAGGGAAATTCGTACGAATTTGAGATTCATACGAAACGAATCGCACATGTCTACAAATCATACATGCATCAAGTTCATTACATGGAAAGACCTCCAAACATTGTACCTTTAAAAAGGGTTGTGAGATGACTTTTCCTAAAAGTACTTCACCACATGTAAGAAAAGCGCTCACTCACCACATAAAAGTGACCACTGAAGGACTTTATACTATATAACTTCAAAGAACCTCAATACAGGATGGATCCACGATTGCACATACACTTCACACCAATATTCTCTAATAGGTGATGCAAACCACAAACCCAAAAGGATAATATAATCATGGTGCAGTCATTTTATTAAAATGGGGGATTGAAACAAATAATATATTTCACTTACATTTACAGGTGCTTTGAAAGTATCAACACAAACAGCCTTTATGATATTCCAGCACCGCCACTCATTTACAGAGCCGACGTGCGTTCCACAGAACCAGAAGTAATATGGGATGTTTACTCAGTAATAATGTCAGTGATAGCAGCAGGGACAGACCCAACCGGGACTTGTGACAGACCCAACCGGGACTTGTGACAGACCCAACCGGGACTTGGGACAGACCCAACCGGGACTTGGGACAGACCCAAGCGGGACTTGTGACAGACCCAACCGGGACTTGTGACAGACCCAACCGGGACTTGTGACAGACCCAACCGGGACTTGTGACAGACCCAACCGGGACTTGTGACAGACCCAAGCGGGACTTGGGACAGACCCAAGCGGGACTTGGGACAGACCCAACCGGGACTTGGGAGAGAACCCAAGCGGGACTTGTGACAGACCCAACCGGGACTTGTAACAGACCCAACCGGGACTTGTAACAGACCCAACCGGGACTTGTGACAGACCCAACCGGGACTTGTAACAAACCCAACAGGGACTTGTGACGGACCCAACCGGGACTTGTAACAGACCCAACCAGGACTTGGGACAGACCCAACCGGGACTTGTGACAGACCCAACCGGGACTTGTGACAGACCCAACTGGGACTTGTGACAGACCCAACCGGGACTTGTAACAAACCCAACAGGGACTTGTGACGGACCCAACCCAATACAGGATGGATCCACGATTGCACATACACTTCACACCAATATTCTCTAATAGGTGATGCAAACCACAAACCCAAAAGGATAATATAATCATGGTGCAGTCATTTTATTAAAATGGGGGATTGAAACAAATAATATATTTCACTTACATTTACAGGTGCTTTGAAAGTATCAACACAAACAGCCTTTATGATATTCCAGCACCGCCACTCATTTACAGAGCCGACGTGCGTTCCACAGAACCAGAAGTAACATGGGATGTTTACCCAGTAATAATGTCAGTGATAGCAGCAGGGACAGACCCAACCGGGACTTGTGACAGACCCAACCGGGACTTGTGACAGACCCAACCGGGACTTGTGACAGACCCAACCGGGACTTGTGACAGACCCAAGCGGGACTTGGGACAGACCCAAGCGGGACTTGTGACAGACCCAACCGGGACTTGTAACAGACCCAACCGGGACTTGTGACAGACCCAACCGGGACTTGTAACAAACCCAACAGGGACTTGTGACGGACCCAACCGGGACTTGTAACAGACCCAACCAGGACTTGGGACAGACCCAACCGGGACTTGTGACAGACCCAACCAGGACTTGTGACAGACCCAACTGGGACTTGTGACAGACCCAACCGGGACTTGTAACAAACCCAACAGGGATTTGTGACGGACCCAGCCGGGACTTGTAACAGACCCAACCAGGACTTGGGACAGACCCAACCGGGACTTGTGACAGACCCAACCGGGACTTGTGACAGACCCAAGCGGGACTTGTGACAGACCCAACCGGGACTTGTAACAGACCCAACCAGACTTGTGACAGACCCACCCGGGACAGGGTCTTTTGGAGGGGACTGAAGGCTAGCCTCTTGCCTAATGACTATGGGCCCTGGCTTTTAATGGGCCTCTATTCTTTGGGAGATTTGTACCTGGGGTACCTTTGGAGTAGTTTTACTTCGGATTAGGGTCCATATCTTCCCCAAACACACAGACTATGAGAACTGGAGGACCCAGTACAGATTTAGGACCTCTATACCCAAACCAGCATTGACTGCTTCAACCCATCCGAGACTCTAAGCAAAGATTATAATCAGCTCAAAACATCCTGATGCTGGGGTCTCCTGCTGTTATGTGTAATCTGTTTATTAAGGTGTTATGTGTTTACTGTTAACTGTCTTTTTCACATTGTTAATTGAGTAACCTATTTGTAACACTCTCTAGTGTGCTAGAAGAGTAGTACATTTATTTTTGAGAACAGGTAAATTTCCAGGCTTGGCTGGCAGCCAAGCCTGGGTGTGTTTTATGATCTGTCTGAGAAGGGAGTGAGAATAGAGCTGGGTGACACACAGGTGGTGCCACTAGGACCTCCTACTTCTTTCCAAAATCTTCTGGTGTTTTCTGGAAAAAGAGGTGGAGGGGGGAGGTGGAGCCACCTGGGTATTCTGAGGAGCCCTGACCAAACCCCAATCTGGATTGGTAAGGGGCAAGCCTCCTTAAATACCCAGGGTCAGCACAGCTGGAGGAGGAGTTGATCGAGTGGAGGATGAAGTGTTACACTGTCAGGGCCTTTGAGGGAGCTCCCCAGTCTGGGTGTGACCTTGGGCCTGGGCTCAGGTGTGAACAGGACCCCTCTACAACCCACAGAGGTGTCCTGACCAGGAGGCACAGGAGTAGGAAGAGAGGACAGCAGGAGAAAACTGCCGGGCAAGTCTCCAGGAGTTCCACAGAGGCAGCCAAGAGGACTGAGATGCAGCAGTCTGGGATGGGTGCACAGCCAATCTGGAGGACTGTGGTGGTACAGGCACTGGAAAGGGGCAGCTGCAGCCAGGAGGGGTGGTAGTGCCTGAAGAAGTGGTACTGGGAGCAGTATCCACAGGGACAGCTAGCACTGGAACTTTCTATTTTGCTACACCATAGGGGCCCACGGTCCCAGCCTGCAAAGGGAATCTGCTTTAGGGCTGGCTGGCAGAAACCATGAAATCAGGTAGAGACAGAAGTACAGTTTAATCACATTTGTTTAATAATAAAAATAAAAAGAACAAACATAGTCAAAACATAGCCAGAGTTCAGTAACCGGAACGGATAGTCAGCAAAGCCAGAAGTCAGGGATCAATGTAGTGGAACAGCAAGCAGGATCTGGAACCAGAAGGGATGTCAGCAAAGCAAGTCTTGAACAGGATCACAGGAGCTTCTGTGATGTTGACCAAGGCAAATGCAGAGAGCCTCTGGACTGGACGGCTTAAGTAGGCATAACTGACGAGCAGGATATCATCAACAGCTGAGTAACTGTGGAGAGATGCTCAGAGAAGGAAGGATCTATATACCAGATCTCTTACTGCTCGCCTTTGCTCATTTATATGACTACAGTTACCACTAGATTTCAGATGTGTTGGATTAGCACCTCTCCACCGAGCGCTGTGGTTCCCCCTCTTTATCCTGCTCCCAGCACACACAGCTCACTTATCAGTATCAATACCGCCAGTAAATTGGTCCCTCCAGTACACAGAGCTCTCTAGCCAGTTTTACACCAACAGAGTATGTGCATTGGTTAGTCAATGACCAGTCTTCAGTGTATGTGTATTTTCCCCTTAGTAATCTGCCCCCTCAAGATGAGTGTTAACCCTTCAGCCTATCCCCAGCTTAAATATGTATAAAAGGATTTCATATACAGTACATGTACCTTTGTTCATCTATATCACATGAAGGATTGATGGGACTATGTCATGTACCTTATAGTAGAACAAGTTGATAGGGGCAGACTTTCTTGTATCTCCTGCTTAAGTACCCTTGAAGGTGGAACAGAGAGTGCAAAGGAACAGGAGGAACACACGAGTACCAAAGGATGTAGCTTGGAAAACCTCAAGCTGGAGATGCTGACTAGGAATATCCAGCGGAATGTGCGATCAGGAGTGTCAGATGAGGTGTCAGAAGAATAATCAAAAGAAGTAAGAGGTTAACTCTGGTTGGTGAGAAAGTTCAGGATGGCAGCGCACACAGATGATGTCAGCAGGCGTGTAGCAGGACCAGTGGTAAATCTTTTTGGGGGGTAATCTTTTCATACCTCAACCACGGGTGGCTTCCCCAGCTCTCCTCCGTGGGCATCCCGAGCAGGCATCTTCTTTCCCTCCTCGGTGGCCAATCTGAATGCTTCTCCTTTCAGTAAATTTCACACCCGCGCTTCCTGATTGGCGGAGATAAGCGATTCAGTGTTTCAGACGATTTATTCACTATTCTAACACACCTGAGTGGGCTCTGAGGGCAATGCTCTGCATCCAGCGCCCACCCTATTTTGAAGCCTATTAGTGCCTCTGGCTGTAATTCATGCGCCCGGCATCTTTCAAGGGGCCAGATGCATGAATAGGGGGTGGCGGTGGTAATGGGAAGGGGAGGCGGTGCCCATGCACCCTTAATAGATGGGCCTCCCCTGAGCAGGACTATGCATAGGAGAAGGCAACTGCATCAGAGTAGAGCAGAATCAGAGGTATAAGCATAGTCAAGATCAAGCTGAGGTCAGCAACGAGTGGTACAGAGCAGAATACAAATCAGGTCAGGAGGAAGTCGATAACAGGAATCACATGCAGAACACAAGTTAGAAAGCAAGGAGCACACTGAAGACCAGGCAGTACTGACATTGAGTTAGAGCCACCCTTACATAGGCCGTCTGGCACCAATGCTATCCCTAGGTGTATTCTTGCACATGTCCATGGCTCTGGATAATGTTTGTATGCACCAGCTGGCTGATAGGAATTCCCTGATAGACTAGTGGTTAACCCATTCCCGCCAGCCACCTCCCAGCCCTTTAAGGGCTCTAATCGCTGGTAGACGGAGGCAGGCATTCGAGTCAGGGCTGGTGCTAAGATTTTTTACACCCGGCTCCACCCCTGACTCGACCCCCTTTGCCCTGCCCATGTATACCTCACCTTTTTAATGAAGCGCCCATGAAAGGCAGCCTCAGCAGTGCCCATCAATGCTGTCTGCCAGCACCCATCAATGCATCCTCTCCAGCGCCCAACAAATGCAGCCTCCCAGTGCTGATCAATGTAGCTTACCAGTGCCCAACAATGCAGCCTACCAGCGCCCATCAATGCAGCATACCAGCGCCCATCAATGCAGCCTACCAGCACCCAATAATGCAGCCTACCAGTTCCCAGCAATGCCCATTCATACAGGAGTCGGGACACAGACACAGTCCTCCTCCGCCGCTGCGCCTCAGACACTATGTGCGAATGGAGCGAGCTGCCTACTGATGCTGAGACTTGCTGCAGAGAGAAGAGAGTAGGAATGCCAGTGGCCGGGAGCCCTAGGCAACAGTGCGCCCTAGGCGGCTGCCTAGTTTGCCTAGTGGTAGCACTGGCCCTGATGTGGGTCATGTGATCACCGTGATTGGCTGTCACATCGGTCACGTGATCGGAAAGCTCCCGATGGCTAGTATGCATCGTGAGCTTTCCGGTAACCATTGGCTACCATGCTGGGAGCACCCTCTCAGCATGGTAAGTGTTTTAAACAGGGCCGCATATGTGCATGAAGGCCCACACACCGAACCAAAATGGGAATTACCGACAACATTTGTGCGACCGTGTGTATGCAAGACAAGTTTCAGCCAACATCCGTCGGAAATAAATCCACGGATTGGTTGTCGGAAATTCCGATCGTCTGTACACGGCATTATGCAGCTACCACATCTAAAGACTTTTACGCTGCAATATATTACATTTTTGTTTTTGGGTTTAGATACGCTATAAAAGGAAAGCCAACCAGCAGGGAAAGAGGATAGTGCTCGCAGATTTATCTGCTGTGGGACAAAGGAGCACCTTGGTGGATTTCGCCTGCACTGTAATTCTACTTGTTCAAACTTTTTGCCTAGAATGTGGCTGAAATACATTAAAGTAGAAGAACCTACTTGTAATTCACAACATAACTCAACATACATAGTAATTTATCAGAGAGATTATCCTTTTTTGTCAGCTCAGCATACAACATTTATTTTAATTCTCAAAGGCTTTGCCTCCGCTAACTTAAATTTGAAGTCATATTTTGCAAAAGCATTTAAGGCAAACACCATTATGTTTAAATGCATTTATTTATGAGCGCCGGCCGAGCAAGGTTTGTAAATTATACAATATTTTAGGCAAATTAAAAAGACACAGTAAACGGTGAAATATATTGACCACCTGACGTACTTGTGTTTTGTACATTTATATTCAATTTAGGTTGTTATTTTGTTCTGTAGTAAAATCCCATTAAGCACTGTGAACAGCTTGATCTAGATGTCAGGTAGACCCCGTGTGAAAGGGTGGGCCTTTTATTATAATGATTTTCTAGAATTGTGAAAAAGCCTAAATCAGAGGTAAGTTATTGCAAAAAAGAACAAGTAGAAAAAAAAAAAAAAACACAACAAAAACATAATTGATTTTCCAAATTGAGCATTGTACTGTGACCAGCAGGTCTCCGCATTGGATTGAACAGTACAGAATAAGAAACCATTTACAACTAAAGACTTCTGTATAACCATCTAAACATATCCAGTTATTATGTAATGCACAAGCTTTATAAAGTGCGGTAAACAGAAAACTTCCTTTACCATTCCTGAACCAAATTCTCCTTCATTTGTATCTCACACGATCCCCCTCCCAGACACTGCAGATCACGCTGATAGGGTTTCAGTAATGCCCCGTACACACGGTCAGACTTTCCGACGGAAAATGTGCGATTGGATCGTGTTGTCGGAAAATCCGATCATGTGTGGGCTGACTTTTTCCGTCAGAATTTCCGACACAAGTTTGAGAGCTGGATCTAAAATTTTCCGACAACAAAATCCAGTTGTTTAAATTCTGATCATGCGTAGACAATTCCGACGGACAAAGTGCCACGCATGCTCAGAATGAATCTCTATACAGTTTCTGTATAGAGATATATTTATATGTAACGTGTATATTTTCTCTTAAGGATTTTTAAAAAAACCCTGTCTGTCAATGTTTCTAAATAAATGTATACTTTTTATCCCTTTCATGACTAAGCCTATTTTTGGAATTTGGTGTTTACAAGTTAAAATCCTTAATTTTTGCTAGAAAATTATTTAGAACCCCCAAACATTTTATATATATATATTTTTAGCAGAGAATCTAGAGAATAAAATGGCGATTGTTGCAATATTTTATGTCACACGGTATTTGTGCAGAGGTGTTTTAAACGCAACTTTTTGGGAAAAGGGACACTTTCATGAATTTAAAAAACAAAACAGTAAAGTTAGGCCGCGTACACACGGGCGGACTGTTCGCCCAACCTTGTCCGCTGAACAGTGTTTGGGCGGACAGTCCGCTCGTGTGTGGGCTTTCAGCGGACAGTTTCAGCGGACAGTTTGACGGACAAAGTCTTTCGGAAATTCCGAAAAACTGTCCGCTGAAACTGTGTTTGAGCGAACAGTCCGCCCGTGTGTAGGCTACTTTCGAAATGAGAAAACTGTTCCCGCTCGGAGGAAAGTCTGCTCATTTCGAGGTAGGCGGGGCCCGCGACGGAGACGTCGCGGGCTCCGCCGCCTGGAATGGGCTTAAAGGGGAACCCCAACGCCGAAAAAAATCGGCGTGGGGGTTCCCCCAAAGTCCACAACAGACCCTTGTCCGAGCACGCTACCCGGCCGGCCAGGAAAGGGGGGCGAGCGAGCGCGCCCCCCCTCCTGAGCCGTACCAGGCCGCGTGCCCTCAACATGGGGGGTGCCTTGGGGAAGGGGGGGCCGCGCGGCCCCCCCACCCCAAAGCACCTTGTCCCCATGTTGATGAGGACAAGGGCCTCTTCCCGACAACCCTGGCCGTTGGTTGTCGGGGTCTGCGGGCGGGGGGCTTATCGGAATCCGGGAGCCCCCTTTAAGAAGGGGGCCCCCGGATACCGGCCCCCCACCCTATGTGAATGAGTATGGGGTACAATGTACCCCTACCCATTCACCTGTGAAATAAAGTACAAAAAAAAACACAACACAGAGAAAAAATATTTTATTGCACAGCTCCGGGGGTCTTCCGTCTTCGGGGGTCTTCTCGCCGGACTCCTCCGCTATCTTCGTGTAGCTCTTTTACTAGCGGAGGAGCCCGGCTTTCTTCCTCCCCGCCGCCGGCCTCTTCTCCCGACTTCGGGGGTCTTGTCCCCCTCTTCGGTTCTTCTGCCGGGCCACCGCGCCTTCTTGTAGCTCTTTTGCAGGCGGTGGCCCGGTCTTCTGTCGCCGCTGCCTTCCGTTCTTCTGTCGCCGCCTTCGGTTCTTCTGCCGGGCCACCGCGCCTTCTTGTAGCTCTTTTACAGGCGGTGGCCCGGTCTTCTGTCGCCGCTGTCGCCGTCGCCGCCTTCCGTTCTTCTTCTTCTTCTTGTTCTTCTTCTTCTTCTTCCCCAGGAGATGTTGACACGTCGCTCTCTCCGGCCGGAATGCCAGAGCCGCGCTGTGCGGTCACTTATATAGTGACAATGGGGCGGTGTCACATGGTATATGTCACATGGGTTGGTCACATGGTGACCCCGCCCCCTTACGATGTCATAGTCCCCATGTGACATCAACCCATGTGACCAACCCATGTGACATATACCATGTGACACCGCCCCATTGTCACTATATAAGTGACCGCACAGTGCGGCTCTGGCATTCCGGCCGGAGAGAGCGACGTGTCAACATCTCCTGGGGAAGAAGAAGAAGAAGAAGAACGGAAGGCGGCGACGGCGACAGCGACAGCGGCGACAGAAGACCGGGCCACCGCCTGTAAAAGAGCTACAAGAAGGCGCGGTGGCCCGGCAGAAGAACCGAAGGCGGCGACAGAAGAACGGAAGGCAGCGGCGACAGAAGACCGGGCCACCGCCTGCAAAAGAGCTACAAGAAGGCGCGGTGGCCCGGCAGAAGAACCGAAGAGGGGGACAAGACCCCCGAAGTCGGGAGAAGAGGCCGGCGGCGGGGAGGAAGAAAGCCGGGCTCCTCCGCTAGTAAAAGAGCTACACGAAGATAGCGGAGGAGTCCGGCGAGAAGACCCCCGAAGACGGAAGACCCCCGGAGCTGTGCAATAAAATATTTTTTCTCTGTGTTGTGTTTTTTTTTGTACTTTATTTCACAGGTGAATGGGTAGGGGTACATTGTACCCCATACTCATTCACATAGGGTGGGGGGCCGGTATCCGGGGGCCCCCTTCTTAAAGGGGGCTCCCGGATTCCGATAAGCCCCCCGCCCGCAGACCCCGACAACCAACGGCCAGGGTTGTCGGGAAGAGGCCCTTGTCCTCATCAACATGGGGACAAGGTGCTTTGGGGTCCATTCCAGGCGGCGGAGCCCGCGACGTCTCCTTCGCGGGCCCCGCCTACCTGTACACGCGCTCGAAATGGGTGGATTTGCCTCCGCCTTACGTGGGCGAGTCCGTTCATTTCAAAAGTTGAGCGAACTGTTTGGCAAACAGTTCGCTGAAACAGTCCGCTCAAAAAAGTGCCGTGTGTGGCCATGTCCGTCCATGCTAATTTTGAGCGGACTGTTTGCCGAAACTGTTTGACAAACAAAGTTGGGCGAACAGTCCGCCCGTGTGTACGCGGCCTTAGCCCATTTTTTTTGTATAATGTGAAAGACGATGTTACGCCTAGTAAATAGATACCAAACATGTCAGGCTTTATAATTACACGCACTCGTGGAATGACGACAAACTATGGTACCTAAAAATCTCCATAGGCGACGCTTTAATTTTTATTTTTACGGTTACGAGGTTAGAGTTACAGAGGAGGTCTACTGCTAGAATTATTGCTCTTGCTCTGACAATCGCGGCGATATCTCACATGTGTGATTTGAACACCGTTTACATATGCAGGCGCGACTTCCGTATGCGTTTTCTTTGCTGCGTGAGCTCACAGCAACAAAAAAAAATTCTTATTTATTTTAAAATTATTAAATAGTTTTAAAAAATAAATAAAAAATTTGATCACTTTTATTGCTGTCACAAGGAATGTAAACATCCCTTGTGACAGTAATAGTTGGTGACAGGTACTCTTTATGGAGGGATTGGGGGGTCTAAAAGACCTCTAATCCCTCCTCTGCACTTAAAAGTATTCAGATCGCCATTTTCGGTGATTCTGAATACTGTATATATTTTTTTAACCGGCGCCATTGGAAGCCGAGTAAACGGGAAGTGACGTCATGACGTCACTTCCGTGTTTACAATTAGGAGACTGGAATGAAGCCACTTATGGCTTCATTCCAGCCTGTCTATAGCCACCAGAAGCGGCGGATTGTTGATCGGGGCTCCTGGTGGAATGGGAGCTCCTGTAAGTGCGGTGGGAGGCGGCGGGAGGCGGCGGGAGGTGGCGGGAGGTGGCGGGAGGTGGGGGCGTCCCCTCCCGCAACTCCGGTATAACAGCCGAGCGGCTTTTAGCTGCATCGGTTGTTATCGCTGGAAAGCCAATCGCCAGCTCTTAAAAACAGTACCGGGATGATGCCTGCAGCTGCGGGCATTGAAAGGTGGTCTTATCTCAGCCCCTCTTTCCTGTGCTCGAGCTGGACTCTGGTGGTCAATGGAAAAACTCTCTGACCGGTCGGGTAATCAAGACACCATACACAGTGTCTGGATGATCAAGAATACAAAGGTTTATTCCGGCTTCACAGAATAATATGCAATAAACAAAAAGGGGTCGTATAGGGGGAAGGCCCCATGAACAACCAATCAGAACTATATTTGGCAATGGATCAGCCAAAGAATGAACAGGGCCCATGTCTAAAAATAATTTCTCTTTAATTGCCGGGAATACATGGAAATAACATGAGGAACACAATGGGATCAAATAGAACACCAAGTACTTTCTATTAATTAAAAATACTAGTCACTACATTCCAAGACGTTCAATAAGTATTCAAGTCCTACTAATGTTTCAGAAATGAGATGGCGATGTGCTTTTAAAAATAATATGTTATTGTCAGTTCTAGGTTAATAATCCACAGAGACTAAACATTCGGTGTTGCCCCATACTTCAAACAGAAAACATTACTTGATAGCGTGAGATAATGTTTCATATAGTGATGAGCCGAGTGTACCTGGGTTAGGTTCAGCGGAGGTTCAGCATGACCTCTGTATTGTCTGACCCTCTTTTGCATAATAATTTAACCATATCAATACATCCCAACTCTCCAAACCCAACTCCCCCATTAACCAGACCAGACTAAGTTTGGAGTAAAGGGCCGACAGGCCTTGATTTATTTAACCCAAAAAAAAAAAAAAAAAAAAAAATATATATATATATATATATATATATATATATATATATAAATAACCATAACTTATAAACTTTACAGTAAATTGTATCCTGGGTCATAGCATATAATCGACCCTACTGGTCACTGCACATTACCTTTTAACCTCTTGACCTCCAGACGGAATCCCCTGTCTCGGAGGCTATCCCAACCAATGCAGTGACCTACCCGTTTTACTCTTCCGGTTAACCCCATGTAACCGTGAAGTACCAATCCAACCACCCCCATCACCATGGATGGGTACCACCTATTCTCCACCTGTACCACTTGACCTTCTCCACTACCCCCCAGATAACTGCCACAGCTCGAAAGGTGGTAAAGCCTTACCCTTTCGAGCAGCGCCACACACTCAAACCCCGTTGGATCCCTTCCTGTATACCTAGGGTCCACAAATCCATCCCAACCTCGTTCAAATGTACCCCATCACTCCTCAAATACCTCCACGTCTCACACTCCAATTCCCTGTGTCTGACCGCCAAACCCCCATTCCTGATAAAAAACCTGCTCACTTCTTTATTAACCTTAACCCTTGCCCTATCCACCTTTTTATCCAACATCGCCCACCTCCAAGACAACCTGCTGACCATGTCTGACCACACTAACACCATTCCCGGATAAGAGGCTTTCAGCCGGAGAAAATCACATTTGATGTCCCTAATGAGATCCCACATAGATCTGACCCCCATATCATTGCCTCCAATGTGCAGAAGCAGCACATCCGGCGGGCGATCTAAGCGGGAGAAGCTGTGCACCTCACCCAGGACCCTATTCTACCGCATGCCGGGTACCCTGATCCAGCGAACCTGAGCCTCGCTCCTAGGAATTCGAAGCTGTCTCCCATTCGGTCAAACATCTGCTCTTTTTGATCCCCAAAACACATAGGAGTGGCCCAGAATCCATGCCAATCCAACTGTAAACCTGCAAACAAAAACAAGTAAATAACAAATACCTACAACCATCCAGTAACACATGTAAACCCCACACCAAAGCCCCCCCCCAATTTCACTCCATCATATGAGGCCTAACATACGACCTAAACCTCTCTGAATCCCACCTGCCAATCCTCTTAACTGCCTCAGCACTAAGACCCACCCTGGACGCCTCAGTAGCCACCCCAATGCGGAAGGAGTGGGAATAAAAATTTGTGGGGTCCAAACCCTCCGCCACTAGGCATTTTTTAAACACCGCCCGGAACTGGAACATGGACAAAAAGGAACCGTCCCTATGTACAAAAAAGGGGCCGGGGCCTTGAGGCCTAACTCGCAGAGAAGCTTCTACAACCCTCACCGGGCAGATATCACTCTCCGCAATCGAGCCAACTTCCACCCGCCTACCCTTACCTACCTGGTCCATCTTGGACCTGCGCAACCAAATCCGCAAAACATCCCGGCCTAGCTCCACCTCCTCCATTTCCAACCCCCCTGCTCTTGTCCTGGCCGGGCAAAACAGCTCGCCAATTCGGAAGGCACCAAAAAAGGTCACAGAAAAAGCCACCCTAAATAGCACTTGTTCATATGCCGAACTACATACCATCCCCAGCACGCGGCAAAGGCCGTGGAGCACATGAAAAGAAACCGGGCGTTGCCCATCCCTCCGTCTGTGCTCCTTCCGGTAACCTTTTACTGCCTGTCGCAACCAAAATTCCTTGGTGTAGTCACGACCCCCCTCCCATTTGAACAAAAAAGCCAACCCACTGGAGTCCTCTTCCACTCCTCCATGATGACATCACAGAGCTGGTGGATGTTAGCGACCTTGTGCTCCTCCATCTCCACCTCCACCTTCCGTTTGAGGATGCCCCACAGATGCTCAATAGGGTTTAGGTCTGGAGACATGCTTGGCCAGTCCATCACCTTTACCCTCCGCTTCTTTAGCAAGGCAGTGGTTGTCTTGGAGGTGTGTTTGGGATACTGCCCTGCGGTCCAGGGAGGGGATTATGCTCTGCTTCAGTATGTCACAGTACATGTTGGTATTCATGGTTCTCTCAATGAACTGTAGCTCCCCAGTGCTGGTGTTCTGCCAAGAAAGTTCCCCCCGGAGGATAAGGACCCCCCTATACTGCGTAGGTGCAGCGCTTGCACAGTATGAATCACAACAGAGCCGCCAAAAATAGCTGAAGATGTACACGGTGCCTGTAACAGGGCCCCTCGCTTCGGGTTACAGCCTCGCTGCGCTCGGCATATTATTATTCTGACTCTATGTCCACTTAGATGGTGGGGCTTGAACCTGGACATAGGGCAGAATGTAGTGCGCAGGCGCCGTGTACAGCTGACTCACTGTGTTCAACTTCGGCTATTTTCGGCGGCTCCATAGTCGTTCCTACTGCCCAAGCGCAGCGCATGCCACGAGGTGCCATGTTGAACTTCCAGTGACCAGTATGAGAGAGTGAGAGCGATACGACCAAATTTAACAAATTTAACACACCCATTCACACCAGAGACCTTTAACACTAACGAGTCACATGACACCAGGGAGGAAAAAATTGATAATTGGGTCCAATTTGGACATTTTCACTTAGGGGTGTACTCACTTTTGTTGCCAGCTGGTTTGTGTGTTGAGTTATTTTGAGGGGGCAGAAAATTTACACTGTTATCCACTTGCCGATCATCCGCCGTAGTTGTACTGCGGCAGAATGTCACGGCTGGGCGAAATTGGAATTGGGATTGTGTCTAAAAACACAGTTGCTGGGTTCCCTGAGGGGAGAACAGACAGATTGTGAACATCCAAATTTGAAAGGAAATTCCAATACCTATAATTTAATAGTTAGTGAATGTAACGAATACAACTTTAGCCAAAGTTATGAATTATCTGAAATAACGAATGCCGCATCTAAACTGATGGAACATAACAAATTAATAATAATAAATAGCAATAATAATAATAAAAACGTTTTATTATTATTATTATTATTATTTGTTATTAATTAGTTACATTCCATTTGTTTAGATGCGGCATTCGTTATTCCAGATAATTCGTAACTTTGGCTAAATTTGTATTCAATACATTCACTAACTATTAAATTATAGGTATTGGAATTTCCTTTCAAATTTGTCTGTTAGTAAATTTAACAAATGCAAATTTAGCCAAAGTTACGAATTATCTGAAGTAACGAATGCCGCATCTAAACTAATGGAACGTAACAAATTAATAATAATAAATAGCAATAATAATACTAAAAAATGTTTTATTATTATTATTATTATTATTTATTAGTAATTCGTTACATTCCATTTGTTTAGATGCAGCATTCATTATTTCGGATAATTCGTAACGTTGGCTAAATTTGTATTCGTTACATTCACTAATGCCACGTACACACGATCGGAATTCTTGTCAGAAAAATCTCTGATGGTTTTCCCGTCGGAATTCCGATGGGATTTCGCTCAAACTGTCTTGCCTACACACGGTCACACCAAGTTCTGACTAGCAAGAACGCGGTGGCGTACAACACGTACGACGGGACTAGAAAAAGGAAGTTCAATACCCAGTAGCCAATAGCTTCCGTCTCGTAGTTGAATCTGAGCATGCGTGAGTCGGAATTGCATACACACAATCGGAATTTCCGATAGAAAGTTTTTCCATCGGGAAAATTGAGAACATGCTATCAAATTTTTGCTGGCAGGAATTCGGCTAGCTAAATTCCGATGGAGCGTTCACACGGTCGCATTTTCTTTTTTTGTCTTTTTCTGGCCGAAATTCCGATCATGTTTATGCGGCTTAACAGACAAATTTGACAGAAAATTCCAATACCTATAATATTTATGATTAGTTAGTTAGTTATTTTTCAGATTTTCTTTCTTATTTTCACATTTACGAATTTAACAAATGACGAATGACCCGAAAAATGAGGAAAAAAAAATAAAAATAAAATGAAAATACATTTTTTTTCCGGCAGTGCACATATCTACATCCGAGTGCCCCCACAGCAAGCAGCTTGCTATGGGGACACCTGAGCCACAGCGCTCCGGGCCTGGTCCCACCCCCCCCTCTCTCTTCTCATTTGCCCACTGACTTTGATTGACAGCAGTGGGAGCCAATGGTGCTTAGCTGCTGTCTCAGCCAATTAGGAGGGAGAGTTCTGAGGCTCTCGTCCAACATCGCTGGATTGAGATGGGGCTCAGGTAAGCTCAGGGCTGCTGCACACAGAAGGCTTTTTATCTTAATGCATAGAATGCATTCAAATAGAAAAAAAATCTTCAGCCCTTACAACCACTTTAAGCTATATTTGCTCCTCTTTTAGTCTATATACCAGCTAGCTAATCAGAGCAGTATCTAAATAAGTGAAAGACAAACCTTATCTTGCCAAAGAGTACAGAGTTTATTGCAAATACATTATGCATGCTTTCCAAAATAAACTTTTGTAGAACTATGTGAAATGTTAAATCTGCCCAAAGACAAAATGACACACACATAATGTCAGTCTATGGGGTTGATTTATTAAACTGGAGAGTGCAAAAAAGAGTCCAGCCCTGTATAGAAACCAATCAGCTTCCAAGTTTTTTTGTCAAAGCTTAATTGAAAAAGCTGAAGTTAGAAGCTGATTGGTTACAATCATAGCCAGTGTTGCCAATGAGGAGAGAGTGGGGGTGGGGCCGAGACACGGCTCTGTGTGTCTTATGGACACATAGAACGTGACTCGGAAGCGAGCGCACACCAGTGGCCCTAGAGCAAGCGGCTTGCTATTGGGGGCACTGGCTGAAGAGGAGGAGTCATGAGTACCAGTGAGGGACCCAAAAGGAGGAGGATTGGGGCTGCTCTGTGCAAAACCACTGCACAGAGCAGGTAAGTATAACATGTTTGTTATTTTATTTTTATTTTTTTTAATGAATCTTTAATTTCATTTTAACTGTTACTGAATTACCAGAAATGTATAGTGCATTAATAGATGTATGTGGTAAAAAAGTAAAAATTAACAGTAAGATTAAAACTAAAAACTAAGACTGAGAACTGAGCAATTAAAGACCGCTGATCAGTGTTCTGTTGGCAGAGAACTTACTGGGCAGATGGCAAGCGGGCGGAGGTCACACTGGGGGCATTCAAGGGCACACTGGCAGCATTTAATGGGCACACTGGCAGCAATTAATGGGTATACTGGCAGCATTTGATGGGCACACTGGCAGTATATGATGGGTACACTGGCAGCATTTGATGGGCACACTGGCAATGTTTGGTACAGTGGCAGCATTTGATGGGCACAGTGACAGCATTTGGCACAGTGGTTGCGTTTGATGGCACAGTGGCAGCTTTTGATGGCACAGTGGCAGTGTTTGATGGCACAGTGGAAGCTTTTAAGGGCACAGTGGCAGCTTTTGAGGGCACAGTGGCGGTGTTTGATGGGCACAGTGGCAGCGTTTGATGGGCACAGTGGCAGCGTTTGATGACACAGTGGCAGCATTTGAGGGCACAGTGGCAGCGTTTGATGGGCACAGTGGCAGTGTTTGATGACACAGTGGCAGCATTTGAGGGCACAGTGGCAGCGTTTGATGGCACAGTGGCAGCTTTTGAGGGCACAGTGGCAGCGTTTGATGGCACATTGGCAGCTTTTGAGGGCACAGTGGCAGCGTTTGATGGCACATTGGCAGCATTTGATGGCACAGTGGTAGCGTTTGATGGCACAGTGGCTGCAATTGATGTTTTTCTTTTGCAAATTTTCAATTTTTTTGTGCCCCCCCAAAAAAAAATTTTGAGCACCAGCCTCCACTGGTCCCTGACATCACACAACCCATATTTGTAATCCACAAGGTAATAGTATCACTTTAAAGAGGAAGTAAACCCTGATGAGTTTACTTCCTCTTTTTTTCCCTGCAAAGGTAAAGCATAATGGACTACTATGCATCGCATAGTAGCCCATTATGTGTCACTTACCTGACACAGGAGCCAGCGAAGTCACGCTGTCCCCTGTAGTCCGCCGCATCCATCTTGCTGGTGGCGTCTCGCAGCTCCGCCGCTGTCATTCGGCGAAGCCGCGATGACGTCACTCCCGCGCATGCGCACGGGAGTCGACAAATGCGGCAGCTCCATTTTTGGAACTGCCGCGTTCAGTGTGCCTGCGCACCGCTGTCTACGGCGCATGCGCCGTAGACAGCGGTGCCCGTTTTCGGGCAAATATCTCCTAAACCATATAGGTTTAGGAGATATTGCTTGGACCTACAGGTAAGCCTTAATCTAGGCTTACCTGTAGGTCAAAGTGGTTTGTAAGGGTTTACAACCACTTTAATGAGACTTCACTAATAATATCTGGGATCTGACAATGTTACCTCTTCTCCTTTGGAATTTACAGTGGCAACACAATATTTGGCATCTTTCTTATCTGACCTGCGGAGGATCATGCTGTCCAGATTACTTTTATGGCCGTAACCCCAGATGTAACATGCGCTCTCTACCACTGCTTCTGACACTCACGTCCTCTCTCCTCAATACTCTTACCTTCACCCCTCTTCTCCACTCCCCTCCTTATACATGTCACCCTGCCTTCTGTCCTCTCCCTACTACTGCTCCTGCCAACTCTTGCTTATTCTACATCCATATACTGATAAAACCTCCAGTACTCTGAGAAATGCCCCTTCATATAAATCACATTCCCACATTACCTCGCTCACCCTCCTGCTTCTCCTAACCTCTGGTGACATATCCCCAAACTCTGGGCCGCCATCATCTGTCTTTGCCCAATGCTCCCATCCCCCTACACACTCTGGCAGCAGCTGCAACCCACAGAACTTGGTCTCTATTCCTCTTCTTTCAAAAACCAGCCCCCCCCCCCTTTTTTTCCTGTGCCCTTTGGAATGCATGCTCTGTCTGTAACAAACTCACCGCCCTCCACGACCTCTTTATCACAAATTCCTTTAACCTACTTGCCATTACTGTAACCAGGCTTCATGAATCAGATACTACTTCTCCTGCTTCTCTCTCCCATGGTGGCCTTCTCTGGACTCCCCAGTCTAAGTGGACAGAAGGGAGGTGGAGTGGGAATCTTTCTAGCCCCATGCAGCACCTATCAGGTACTTCACCCACCTCCCTCTCTGACACCCTCCTCTTTTGAGGCACAATGCATTTGTCTATTCTCTCCGATTTCTCTAAGGCCGCGTACACACGTGGGGACTGTTCGCTCAACTTTGTCCGCTGAACAGTGTTTCAGCGGACAGTCCGCTCGTGTGTGGGCTTTCAGCGGACAGTTTCAGCGGACAGTTTGACGAACAAAGTTTTTCGGAAATCCCGAAAAACTGTCCGCTGAAACTTGGTTTGAGCGGACAGTCCGCCCGTGTGTGGGCCAGTCCGCTGTACTTTTGAAATGAGCGGACTGTTCCTGCCCGGAGAAAAGTCTGCTCATTTCGAGCGTGTGTCAAGGTGGGCGGGGCCCGCGACGGAGATGTCGCGGGCTCCGCCGCCTGGAATGGACTTAAAGGGGAACCCCAAAAAAAAAACCCCGCCCCCTTACGATGTCATAGTCCCCATGTGACATCAACCCATGTGACATATACCATGTGACACCACCCCATTGTCACTATATAAGTGGCCGCGCAGCGCGGCTCTGCCATTCCGGCCGGAGAGAGCGACGTGTCAACATCTCCTGGAGAAGAAGAAGAAGATGAAGAAGAAGAAGAAGAAGAAGAAGAACGGAAGGCGGCGGCGACGACAGCGGCGACAGAAGACCGGACCACCGCCTGTAAAAGAGCTATAAGAAGGTGCGGTGGCCCGGCAGAAGAACCGAAGAGGGGGACAAGACCCCCGAAGTCGGGAGAAGAGGCCGGCGGCGGGGAGGAAGAAAGCCGGACTCCTCCGCTAGCAAAAGAGCTACAAGAAGATAGCGGAGGAGTCCGGCGAGAAGACCCCCGAAGACGGAAGACCCCCGGAGCTGTGCAATAAAATATTTTATCTCGTGTGTTGTGTTTTTTTTTGGGTACTTTTATTTTACAGGTGAATGGGTAGGGGTACATTGTACCCCATACTCATTCACATAGGGTGGGGGGCCGGTATCCGGGGGCCCCCCTTATTAAAGGGGGCTCCTGGATTCCGATAAGCCCCCCGCCCGCAGACCCCGACAACCAACGGCCAGGGTTGTCGGGAAGAGGCCCTTGTCCTCATCAACATGGGGACAAGGTGCTTTGGGGTGGGGGGGCCGCGCGGCCCCCCCTTCCCCAAGGCACCCCCCATGTTGAGGGCACGCGGCCTGGTACGGCTCAGGAGGGGGGGGGGGCGCTCGCTCGCCCCCCTTTCCTGGCCGGCCGGGTAGCGTGCTCGGACAAGGGTCTGTTGTAGACTTTGGGGGGACCCCCACGCCGATTTTTTTCGGCGTTGGGGTTCCCCTTTAAGTCCATTCCAGGCGGCGGAGCCCGCGACGTCTCCGTCGCGGGCCCCGCCCACCTTGACACGCGCTCGAAATGAGCGGACTGTTGCCTCGTGTGTGGGCGAGTCCGTTCATTTCAAAAGTTGCGCGGACTTAGTACGACGAACTTAGTTTGCCGTATTTGTCCGCTCAAAAAGTGCCGTGTGTGGGCGTGTTCGTTCATTCAAAAGTTTGAGCGGACTGTTTGACGAACTTAGTTTCGGCAGACAGTCCCCGCGTGTGTACGCCGCCTAAGAATTGCTGTCCTCTACCGGCCCCCTGGACCAGTATCAGCCTTCCTTGATGACTTCTCTGCCTAGCTACCCTACTTTCTCTCTTCTGAAATCTCCAAGATTATTCTTTGTGATTTCAACATCACTGTTAACTCTAAGCCCCTGTACACACGGTCGGAGATTCTGCCAACCAAATCCGTCGGATTTTGTCCGTCAGATTTAGTCTGACGGATTGTGTCCGAAACTGTTGCATACACACGGTCGGACTAAGTTGTCGAAAAATCCGATCTTTCAGAACGTGATGATGTAATTTCGTTACGATGGGACTACATTAAGGCTAGTAGCCAATAGCTTTGATATAGGAATTTGATCTGAGCATGCGTGGCACTTTGTCCCATCAAAATTCTCTACACATGATCGGATTATGTCCGACCGGCCCAGTTGGTCGGGAAATATTTCCAACATGTTGGAAAATTGGGTCCGATGGAGATTCGGATGGAATCAGTCCGATGCATACCACACACAGTCAGATTATCTGACGACACGGTCTGATAAGACTCATTCCGATGGATTCTCCGACCGTGTGTACGAGGCATAACACTACTATTACTTCTAAACTTCTCAGTCTAACTTCATAGATTGACGTGAAGCAATGGCTAGAGGCTCCTATTCACTCCAACGGCAACACCCCTGACCTTGTCTTCTCCTATCTGTGCACTCTGTGCAACCTTTCCAACAATCCTCTGACACTCTCTGATCACCACCTTATCAGTTTTGCCCTCTCCCTGTCTTCCACCTCCTCCCCCTCCAACTGCCTAACAGTTACACGTAGAAACCGTCGCCACCTCAACCCTTCTCTTCTCTACTCTGCTACTGATAACCTCTATGACAAAATCTCACCCCTGTCCTGCCCCAACCTAGCCATCTACAACAGCTCACTGTCTTCCTCTCTAGACAAGCTTGCCCCCCTCACTACATGCAGAATTAGGCCCTGACTGCTACAACCCTGGCAAACAGATGACACCAGAAGTCTCAGAAAACGTAGCCGTGCTCTTGAGCGTCTGTGGCATCAGACTAAGTTCCAGAAAGACTTCACACAATATAAATCTGCCCTCTCAAAATACTATTCCTGCCTTCACACTGCCAAACAGACCTACTTTATCAAACTCAATAACACCTTCCTATCCAGTCCACGTTAACGCTTCTCTACCTTCAACACTCTACTCCTCCACTGCCTCCACCCACCAACTCGCTCACTGCCCAGGAGATGGCAATCACTTCAAAACTAAGATTGATACAATTCATGGGGAGATCTTCAATGTGCAAAAACCTCCCCCATGCAACACCCCATGTCCACAGATACAATCATTACTTCCCTCATTCAACCCTGCTACTATTAATGAGGTTGCTAAACTTTAATCTAACACTCATTTAACCTCCTGCCTTTTGGATCCTACTCCCTCGCAAATGCTACGCTCACCCTCTGACTCAATTCTACACTCTCTAACTCACATTTTCAACCTCTTCCTCTCTTGTGGCATCTTCCCAAACTCTCTAAAACATGCGCTAGTCACCCCCATACTTAAAAAGCCCTCACTGGACCCCACCAACATTAACAACCTACATCCCTTCAGCTTACTCGCCTTCTCCTCCAAACTTCTTGAAAGACTGGTCTACAACCGATTAAGTGACCATCTGACCATGAATAAACTTCTTGATCCCCTTCAGTCCGGATTTCGCCCTCCACGGAAACTGCTCTCCTTAAACTCTCAAATGACCTATTAATGGCTAAAACCAATGGACACTATACTGTACTACTTCTCCTGAATCTCTCTGCTGCCTTTGACACAATGCACCACCCTAATACTGGACTTCCTCAGCGAAAAATAGATTTTTAAAAAATTTTCACTGAGGAAGTCCCATATTAGGACGATACGCGTGCGGGAGTACTCTAGGACGTCACTGCAGCCACCTTATTCATCTATGTCTGTAAAGACTGTATACTACACCATTCATCCCAGCACTAGGGTTATAGTGTTTTTTATGTGAGTACCTGTCTTTTTAGAATAAAGGAAGCTATTTTAGCCATACAGTGTGCACTATATATTTCTCATTTTATTACATGGTACTACGGTTGGAAACTAAGCCCTTGTACACACGGTCGGAGAATCCGTCGGAATGTGTCCTATCAGACCGTGTCGTCGGATAATCCGACTGTGTGTGGTATGCATCGGACTGATTCCGTCGGAATATCCGTCGGACCCAATTTTCCAACATGTTGGAAATATTTCCCTACCAACTGGGCCGATCAGACATACTCCGATCATGTGTAGAGAATTTTGATGGGACCAAGTGCCACGCATGCTCAGATCAAATTCCTACATCAAAGCTATTGGCTACTAGCCTGAATGTAGTCCCATCGTAACGAAATTACGTCATCACGTTCTAAAAGATCAGATTTTTCGCCAACTTTGTCCAACCGTGAGTATGCAACAGTTTCAGACAAGATCCGACGGACAAAATCCGACGGGCAAAATCTGACGGATTTGGTTGTGGAAATCTCCGACCGTGTGTACAGGGGCTAAGAGTAACAGCGTACGGTTGTTTAAAGCTGAGGGATATTTCATCCCATACATCTATCTACTCAAGCCTCCATCCATGACCACTTTTAGTGGTGAATGCCTGTTTGACCCATCTGTTAGTTCAGGGGTCCAGAGACTGAGGTGAGCGGTTTTGGCTAGCTGGTGGTGGAATCACCAATAAGTTGCACTTCATGAATACCTGTGAGTACTTCTAACCACCGTAGAGGAGATCGTTTTCTGTTTACTCTTCTTTTTCAAAGGGGACTTTTCAATATTTTAGTTATGATTAACATGTCAGTTTGTTCTTTGCATTACTAGCGCTACACTGTTATTCATTTAGTAATTTTAAAGGGTTTTTATATATTTTTCCTTTTGTGTTCAACGGCTTGTACTATTTTCTTGGATTTATGTATTGGTTTTGCGCTGACTGAACCCCAATTTTTGGATACAAAAAGTTACGATGTGACATAAATGCCCCATACAGACGGTCAGAAAATCAGACGGAAAAAGTCCGATCGGATTATGTTGTCGGAAAATCCGATCGCGTGTGGGCTCTTTCTGACTTTTTCCGACGCACAAAGTTTGAGAGCAGGATCTAAAATTTTCCCACAACAAATTCCAATCATTTAAATTCCAATCGTGACAAAAAGCTATTGGCTACTGACCAGTTTATAGTCCCGACGTACGTGTTTGATGTCACCTCGTTCAGAAAGATCGGATTTTCCGACAACTTTGTGTGGCCGTGTCTATGCAACACAAGTTTCGGCCAAAATCCATTGGAAAAAATCAGACGGATTTTGTGGTGAGAATGTCCAACCGTGTGTATGGGGCAAAACAATTGCAAAAACCCACCAATTAATTCTCTAGGGCAGTGATGGCGAACCTTGGCACCCCAGATGTTATCAGTTACCTTCTCTTGGCCTGCTCTTCCATGTCTAGGGGTTCCCAGGATTGATACCCAACAACTTGAACGCTGACACGAATACAGTCCTTTTAAAAGGTTTTATTTTGCAGTGGTAACATCCAATAACACAGTCTCTTAGGGAACAGAGGGCATGGGTGAAGAACTTTGAACTGAACTACAGGTCTAGAAAAGTCTGTAATTCCACCCAGAGAGTAGCCACTCGCAGCTGGGTACTTCAAGGCTGAACAGATCTCTAGCCAGAGATCATGGCAGTTAGCACATTGACTCAAAACTTGAAACAATCCTATGAACGTGTACAAGTTGTAACTAAAGGTGAACAGGAACCTTTTTCCTCAGTACCTGGAACGTTTCCCGTCTCCTCAATGGTACTGGAAAAGCGTGGATTCATCAATGTCCTTCCCAACTCAGTAACCAGGCACTTCTCAGGATGCCATTTGCCGGCCCTCCTCCGAAATGTCCTCCCCCAGTCACTTTCACGAGCTGCGGTGCCTCCCCAAGCCGAGAGCACACCCGGATACCTTGAATCAGGCCCGGACTGGGACAAAAAATAGGCCCGGGCATTTTGCATTGAGCAGCCCATGACATGTTAACCGGCCCCTTCCCCACTCTCCTCCCTGACAGATCCCCTGAGAGGGAGAGGGGGAACCCACCAGGGGAGAGGCAGAGAACACAGGGAGGAAGAGGAGAGCACAGGGGGGCATTGGAGAGCATAGGGGGAGGTGGAGAGCATTGTGGGGAGGTGGAGAGCACAGGGAGGGCGACAGAGAGCATGGGGGGTGGCGGAGAGCACGGGGTGGGGGAGAGCACGGGGGCGGCAGAGAGCACGGGGGTGGCAGAGAGCGCGGGGGCGGCAGAGAGCACAGGGGCGGCAGAGAGCACGGGGGCGGCAGAGAGCATGGGGGCGGCAGAGAGCATGGGGGTGGCAGAGAGCACGGGGGGAGGTGGAGAGTATGGGGGGGTGGCAGAGAGCATGGGGGGAGGTGGAGAGTATGGGGAGATGGCAGAGAGCATGGGGGGGTGGAGAGTATGGGGGGATGGCAGAGAGCATGGGGGGAGGTGGAGACTATGGGGGATGGCAGAGAGCATGGGGGGGTGGCAAAGAGCATGGGGGGGTGGCAGAGAGCATGGGGGGTGGCAGAGAGCATGGGGGAGGCTGCAGAGAGCATGGGGGGATGACAGAGAGCATGGGGGAGGTGGAGTGCATGGGGGGGTGGCAGAGAGTATGGGGGAGGCGGAGCGTATGGGGGGATGACAGAGAACATGTGGGGAGGTGGAGAGTATGGGGGGATGGCAGAGAACATGGGTGGAGGTGGAGACTATGGGGGATGGCAGAGAGCATGGGGAAGGTGGAGAGTATGGGGGGGGGGTGGCAGAGAGCATGGGGGGGGGTGGCAGAGAGTATGGGGGAGGCGGCAAAGAGTATGGGGGGATGACAGAGAACATGTGGGAGGTGGAGAGTATGGGGGGGGGGGTGGCAGAGAGCATGGGGGGAGGTGGAGAGTATGGGGGGATGGCAGAGAACATGGGGGGAGGTGGAGACTATGGAGGGATGGCAAGAGCATGGGGGGAGGTGGAGAGCATGGGGGGTGGCAGAGAGCATGGGGGGTGGCAGAGAGCATGGGGGGGAGGCGGAGAGCATGGGGGGAGGCGGAGAGCATGGGGGGGAGGCGGAGAGCATGGGGGGAGGCGGAGAGCATGGGGGGATGGCAGATGACATGGGGGTGGCAGAAAGCATGGGGGGATGGCAGAGTGCATGGGGGGATGGCAGAGAACATGGGGGGGAGGTGGAGAGTATGGGGGGAGGCGGAGAGTATGGGGAGGAGGCGGAGAGTATGGGGGGAGGCGGAGAGTATGGGGGGGTGGTGGAGAGTATGGGGGTGGCGGAGAGTATGGGGGTGGCGGAGAGTATGGGGGGTGGCGGAGACTATGGTGGATGGCAGAGAGCATGGGGAGGTGGAGAGCATGGGGAGGTGGAGAGCATGGGGGGATGGCAGATGGCATGGCAGATGGCAGAGAGCATGGGGGGATGGCAGAGAGCATGGGGGGAGGTGGAGACTATGGGGGGATGGCAGAGAGCATGGGGGGAGGCGGAGAGCATGGGGGGAGGCGGAGAGCATGGGGGGAGGCGGAGAGCATGGGGGGGTGGCGGAGAGAATGGGGGGGTGGCAGAGAGCATGGGGGGTGGCAGAGAGCATGGGGGGGTGGCAGAGAGCATGGGGGGTGGTAGAGAGCATGGGGGGTGGCAGAGAGCATGGGGGGTGGCGGAGAGCATGGGGGGAGGTGGAGAGTATGGGGGGGTGGCAGAGAGCATGGGGGGTGGCGGAGAGCATGGGGGGAGGTGGAGAGTATGGGGGGGTGGCGGAGACTATGGGGGATGGTGGAGAGCATGGGGGGGACGTGGAGATCATGGGGGGGTGGCAGATGGCATGGGGGGAGGTGGAGAGCATGGGGGGGTGGCAGAGAGCATGGGGGGGTGGCAGAGAGCATGGGGGGTGGCAGAGAGCATGGGGGGTGGCAGAGAGCATGGGGGTGGCAGAGAACATGGGGGGAGGTGGAGAGCATGGGGGGATGGTGGAGAGCATGGGGGGGGTGGCAGAGAGCATGGGGGGTGCAGAGAGCATGGGGGGATGCAGAGAGCATGGGGGGATGCAGAGAGCATGGGGGGAGGTGGAGAGTATGGCAGAGAGCATGGGGGGAGGTGGAGACTATGGGGGGATGGTAGAGAGCATGGGGGGGAGGTGGAGAGCATGGTGGGGATGGCAGGGAGCATGGGGGGATGGCAGAGAACATGGCATGGTGGCAGAGAGTATGGGTGCGGTGGAGAGACCAGGTGAAGCAGCAGAGAGAAGCAGGATAGGAGGAGCGGTGGGGGCGGCTGCATATAGAAGAATAATTCTCTCCATCTTCCTCCTGCAGTCTCTGAATGCTTCTCCTCTCCCTCTTTCAGGCATTCCGCTACTGCAGGAGGAAGATGGAGAGAATTATTCTTCTATATGCAGCCGACCCCACCGCTCCTCCTATGCAGTTTACAAGGGGGTCGAACTCACGATTTTTCGGACACTTCCGAAGGTGTCTGCTCTGACTCCTCCCGGCACTGACGGCTGACCTATACGGGCGGCCGCGCAGCCGCTCAGAGGCCGCCGAAGGCGTCTCTTCTAGCACCTCCCCCCGGCGCCGATGGCTGAGTGGGCGGCCGCGGAGAGGCTGGATGAAGCCGCAAGGACATGCAGCCTGGCGGCCCCGGCGGCAAGTGCCCGGTTTGCCCTATGGCCAATCCGGGCCTGCCTTGAATCCTATTTATTATCCTATCCTATTTATTATAGCAAAAGTAAAAAAAAAGTAATTTTTTTCAAAATTGTCATACTTTTTTTGTTTATAGTGCAAAAAATAAAAACCGTAGAGGTGATCAAATATCATCAAAAGAAAGCTCTACTTCCGGTTCCGGCGCCACATGAGGAGGAGGTGATCACCCTCAGCTCCCGTGTCCCTCCTCGCCAATACTGCTCTAAATTCCGCTACGGACCTCGGAGAGAACCGACACCTTACCTGCGGCAGGGTGACCCCTCATGGATCGTTTTGTGGAGCGATCCTACGCTAAAGCAGCCTCGGCGGGGCTCCCGCCTGGGGGAGAGACACAGGCGGCCAACATGGCGGCCGCGCCGCACCTGACTGAACAGGCCCCGATGCCTTCTGACTCGCCGATTGCCGCGGCGCCACCACAGGCAGACCCAGCATCACCGGAGGGCATAGCTCACGCCGTTGTCCTCCTACTGGGTCCCACGCTCACAGCCACAGTGGATGCAGCAGTCAATAGGGGGCTGGAGCAGCTTCACCTGGAAGTACGGGCCCAGGCTCAGAGACTCCAACAGGCTGAGGATCGTATTTCGGCCCTGGAGGATGAAGCTGCAGGTACCTCTGCTACGCTAAACAGGGTCCTTCATACCCAGAAGGAGATCTGGGAGAAGCTGGACGATTTGGAGAATAGATCCAGAAGGAACAATTTACGCATAATCGGCCTCCCGGAATCGGTTTCCTCGGCCCAATTATCAGCTTTATGCGCCATTATGATTCCCGAACAACTGGGCCTTCGTACGCCGTGCACAGTCGAACGAGCGCATCGTATCGGTCAGCCGTCTGAATCACGCTCCAAGCCCCGGCATGTCATCGTGAAATATCTCAATTACGCCGACAAGACGGCTATTATGCAGAAATTTCGTACTTCACGTTCGTTAGTGATCGACGGGGTCAAACTGCTCCTATTCGCTGACTATTCTGTGGATGTTATGCACAGACGCAAAGCCTTTTCACCGGTCTGTACGGCTCTCTACAACCTTCGTGTCAAGTTCTCTTTGGCGTATCCAGCCACGCTACGCCTCCAAAGCAACGAAGGAGAGCAGCTCACCTTTACTACGCCGGGAGCAGCCGAACGGTACGTTGAATCGTTGGGCTCTGCCATGGATCAATCGAACGTGTCAGACGCATCTTCTCCAAACTTAGGGAACAGGTCGACTGCATCTCCTAAGTCTCACCGCAGTACCATTAACCCTCCACACAAGCGCATCAGGGTCACACCCAAGGACGATCGTTCCGGAAACCGCTGACAAGTTCTTCGTTTCGCCGAATATGGGAGGACCTTATGGTGAGACTCTATGTTCAATTGAGCTCCCCCCCCTCTTTCTCTTCGACCCTTTTAAAAAGTCGTGGAACTAGCCTATGCATACGAAGGGATGCCGTCTGAACGCCTAGTGCCCCAATGACGGCTTCATGACTTCAGCCCGCCTTTGATTTTGGACTTGCACTTTTTCTTCTGCTTCTAGTTTTTTCTGTTTCCGCTCTGCTTGGACAAGCAGAGGCTGCATACACCACAGGTTGCCTTGTTGATTGCCACTTTTTACTGTCACTACTGTTTGCTAAAAAGTTGTACGTTTTATGTAAATGGGGAACGCAGTTTTCACCTCGGCTCCCTCACCCTCTACCCCTACCCTGCGAAATTGGGGTTTCATTGCTGGTATATTTGCCCTCCCTAGGGTTTTGCTTCTCCTCTCAATTCACTCAGTCTTGTGTCCCTGTGGGGTACTGGGTACACTCGCTACCCTGTTTATCTTTTGTTTTCTCTTTTTATCACCCTTAAATCCGATTCATTCTCTCTGAGTTCCACTGTCTCCCTTTTTGGCCCCTTTACTGCCATCTGGGGAGGGACGGGACGGGGCTGGTAGCCGAGTCTGAAAGTTGTGACTCATGTGGAAAAAAGGAAAGTTCATATATGTTGGGATGTTACCACACACATTGTGTTCCTTATCGATGCATAGATACCTAGTTTTTGTAGTTGTACACCAGATGCTGACACCTGTTTTAGTTTCTAGACCTTTGAGGCCTGTTGATTGTATATTGAGACATACGAACGCGGGGACTCTTGAGCACAGCAAGACTGTCCTTGCACTAACCACTAGTATTTCTACCCGGCTATCTTTCCTGTCCCATCAATCACTGGTGGATGTGACGTGAAAGTTATCTCGTGGAATGTCAAGGGGCTTAGATCTCCGTGTAAGCGCATGGCTGTACTGAGGCACCTGAAACGCCTCCGAGCGGACATAGCTTTACTGCAGGAGACTCACCTTACGGTAGAGGATTTACAACGGCTACGTAAATTATGGGTGGGTGAGGTCTATGGCTCGCCTGCCACTGGACGTAAGGCTGGTGTAGCCATCCTAATACATAAACGTCTCCCGCACGAAATAGTATCTGTTAAAGCTGACAATGAGGGTCGTAAGGTGACAGTACAGTTGATCATTGACTCAACCCCCATGGCCATCACTAATATTTACGCACCTAACTCTCCGAGTTCGCCATTCTACCAGGATGTCATTCAATGGATTTTAGCCTTCCCTGACTCACAGCATCTGGTTGGAGGAGACTTCAACTCGGTGATGTCCGTCATAACTGACCGTTCTAAGACTGGCACCGGTAGTGGGACTGCACTGACTTCTACTGCACCCAAACCTACTCCATTAGCCCAAGCCCTGTCTTCCATAAGCTTCACTGATATATGGCGCTTACAGCACCCTACGAGCCAAGAATATACCTTTTTCTCTCCTCCGCACCAGTCTTTCTCACGCATCGATTATTTCTTTGCATCACCCGCATTGACGCCATTCATTAGAGATTCAGAAATTCTAGATGCTAGGATATCGGATCACAGTCCGGTAGTAGTGCAGTTATCACTCACAGGTACCCTTCGAGGGCCGAAGTTATGGAGGTTTCCCTCCTATTTGGCTGACAGCCCGGACTTTCAAGACATGCTTAGGACTGCATGGACTGACTACTCGACCACGAATAGCGCGCACGTCTCGGATCCTAATCTTTTTTGGGACACGGGTAAAGCTTTCATGAGAGGCAGAATATTATCATACACTGCGCAACTGAAAAAACACAATCGACGCCAGTATGAGGCCTCTAGTAGAGTGCTTAAAGCAGCTCATGAGCGCCTGCTCACACACCGCACGCCGAAGCACATTCAGGACTGGACCCAAGCCAAAAGGGAATTTGACCTTTGGGCTGAGCAACAGGAGTTGTCTCAACTGGCATACTCCAAACTATACTTTCATAGATACGGGAACAAATCAGGCAAACTCCTTGCGAAATTATGCGCGGGACCCAGGAAAACCACTCGCATCCATTCTATGCGAGATTTAGACGGCTCAGTTACATCAGACGCGGATAGAATTAATGCCATTCTTACCAACTACTACTCTAATTTATACAAAGCTGACTTAACTAATATAGATATGGCCGACGCTTTTTTGTCCTCCGTTAATCTACCGACCATACAGGATGACCACCTTACTGAACTCAATGCCCCCATTACTCTCGAAGAGGTCAAACGCACTATATCGATCATGTCCGCGGGCAAGGCGCCTGGTCCGGATGGCTATTCGGTGGAATTTTACAAATCTACAGTGGAATACTTGCCGGATACCCTCCAGACTGTTTATGCGGGCATGTGGCAGGGAGGTCCTTATTTGCCCACGGGTTCGCATGCTCACATAAAACTGATCTCCAAAAAAGGCAAGGATCCCACTATGCCTGGCTCCTATCGGCCAATTTCACTTATAAATGTAGACGTGAAAATTTTATCTAAAATAATTGCCGCTAGACTAGCCAAATTTCTCCCTTCGCTGCTCCACTCGGCCCAATCAGGATTTGTGTCTGGACGTTCTGCTACCCTTAACATTCGCAAAGTCCTTCTAGCCCTTCACTATGCCAAAAATCACCCCACACAAGACGTAGCCATAATCTCTCTAGACGCGGAAAAAGCATTCGATAACGTGAGTCTACCTTGGCTGTTCAGGGTGCTAGAGCAATTTGGCTTTCGGGGCCCCGTCCTGCAATTTTTACGCCTGATGTATTTGTCCCCCACAGCACGGTTGGTTACCCCAGATTCCATGTCTGACTTCATACCTCTATCCAAGGGAACCAGACAGGGGTGCCCACTGTCACCACTACTGTTTAACTTGGCGATTGAACCTCTCTCTCGCTGGCTCAACTCGGAGGCTGGGATCAGTGGTCTACCGATAGGTCAGCACACACTGCGATCCGCTCTTTTTGCGGACGATGTCCTGTTGTTCACCACTGATCCCACTTCGGATTTTGACAAGCTGCAAAAAACCCTTGCCACCTTTCGGGAATGCTCGGGGTTTCGAGTTAATTTTGACAAGAGTGAAATATTACCCCTGAACCCCAGGATGTCCCATAAATGGATACATTACTCCCCGTTCACTATAGCCAAACATCACATCACATATCTCGGTATACACATTGGACGGGAACCGACGTCGTTATACGGGTTGAATTACCCTCCACTTATTTCCAAAATAGTGCAGGAATTAGATCTATGGACAGCTTTGCCTATATCACTCTTCGGGAGATGCCATTTGTTTAAAATGATATCATTTGCTAGACTGCTATACCCCATGCAAACTATACCCCTTCTGCTGAAACACACTGATGTCCAGAAAATTTACAAGGCACTGTCGGCCTTTTTGTGGTCTCGTAAAAGAGCACGTATAGCTCTCCGCAAACTGTGCCTCCCGAAGACTGATGGCGGGGCAGGGGTACCTAACCTTCGCTTTTATAACCTTGCATGCCTCCTACGTCAGGGTCTAGATTGGTTGTCAGGCAACTCTAGGTACTGCAATGTTAGACTGGAAGAGGCTATGACGGCACCATATTCATTGGCAGCAATTCTTCATTCCAAAATACAGGCTTTACCGTCTCATCTGAAATCTAACCTGCTGATTAGGGATACTGTTGTTGCCTGGAGGGAGATCCGCAAACTACTGGGATTGCTAACATCCGTGTCAAGTTATCTTCCTATTCAGGGGAATCCCATGTTTTTACCGTCCACGCTACATGTTATCTTTGAGCAGTGGAGAATAAAGGGTCTTACATCTACCAAAGCTGTCTTTAACACTGGTTCTCGCAAGTTTAAATCATTTGCAGTCCTATCTCGGGAATTTTCGCTTCCACCGACCCATCTTTTTTACTATTATCAGCTGATTGACTACTTGGGCTCCCTTTGCGGTCCGCAAACGGACCCCTTTCAGAAGTCTTTCATCGATACGGCGGTGGCCTCTGGAGACTACTCGATCACCAATCTTTACTCTCACCTCATTCAACATCAGGCTGACAAATATCATCTCACTCCATTCCGGCAGTGGGCGACCCTTCTGCAAGACGAAGATATTCCAGATAAATTATTGGAGGGATACAGACGGGTACGGAAACTTACCCTTTCTGAAACATGGCGTGAGACGCAATTTAAGCTGCTTCACAGAGCGTACTATCCTGTATACATAGATAAGGATAATGGCAATTTGAAAATTTGTCCTTGGTGTTCTGAGCCTCACCCAACGTTGTTGCATCGTCTTTGGGTCTGTCCTACCATTGATACCTACTGGACTGATGTTACTGACTATATTAGCTCTGTCTCTCACCAACGGATTCCGAGAGAGATTACACTATGCCTATTTGGTTATATTCCTCAAACTGCTCCGCCGGGGGATCAGAGTTGGACCCCAGTTTCAAAATGGGCCCAACTGAGCCTCCTTGTTGCCCGCAGAACCATAATGCAAACATGGATCTCCAAGACACCACCTTCACTATCAATGGTTCAAAAGGCCATTGAATCGCTTTTCTACATGGAGAGACTGGACACCATTACCAGAAATCCTAAACCCACCCGCCACTTTTTTGCGAGGTGGCGCAATTACATGGAAACCACGCTGTCCCACTCAGATCTTCAGGGGGCCATGCAACCGTTTCGCTACACGGAATGGTACCTCCGACACGACCTAACAGATTCTTTGGGTAGACTTAAATTACTTTCAAGCGGAGACCCGGCTATCTTCAAGCCTCCTTGAGGACTTCAACTTTCTACTGTGCTGATATTTGTTTTATTTTGACTATTTTCTATCATCTGTCTCACTTTCTATAACTGTATGTCTTCCAAGGGTTACTCTGTTAACATGTTGAACTGGTGTACGGGTATTGTCAGCTGCTTTATTGTGTAGATTTTTTTTTGTTTCTGTCAAACAATCTGGTTATTTAATGTGATCTTTGTTTGTTTGTAAAACCGAATAAACATTTTTCAAAAAAAAAAAAAAAGAAAGCTCTATTTGTGGGGAAAAACGGACGTCAATTTTGTTTGGGTACATCGTCGCATGACTGCGCAATTGTCAATTAAAACGACGCAGTTCCGTATCACAAAAAATGGGCCAGTCATTAAGGGGGTAAATCTTGCAATCTGTAAGTGGTTAAAATGACAGTTCACCTTTACAAAAAAACCTGCCTATGCAGGTAAGGGATGTTTGTAGATTATAACAAACTGTGCAGTTCTGACTAAAGGTGAATATTCATCTTGCTACAGGTGTAGGCCATTTACAAACCTTATGAAGCCTGATAGGGACGTTGATGTTGCTAAGTATTCCCAGGACGTTGCTAAGTGAGGCCTAGTCATCGCTGCTCATCTCCTCCATCACAGGAGTGAGCTCTTTCTCTGATTCAAACCCCCCTCACATACTCTTTCTCCCCTGAAGTAGTAGCTCTGAGCTCAGGGTTTGAGAGTTCACTCCTGTGATAGAGGAGGTGAGCAGTGAGGTAGGCCTCACTTAGCAACGTCCTGGGAGTATTCCTGTCAGGCTTCCTAAGGTATGTAAATGGCCTACACCATGGAATAACCTATAGCAAGGGCGTTTTTTTTTTTAACTTTAGCCAGAGCTGCATAGCTTGTTTTTATCTACAGAAGCATAGGCAGTTTTGCTGTAAATGTGAACTATCCCTTTAAAGTTTTGCCTTTAGTTACCATAGTGACACTGCAGTGGGTGGGGAGAGGGCGTGTCATAATGACTGTAGGAATCAGGGCTTTTTTCAGGGGGGAATGCAGTTCAAGCACCTCCAGCACTGAATGTATGTAATGGCAAGGGGGGCTGGAGGATCTATTAATGATGGCTGATGGATCTATTGTCGCTGGCGGGGATCTATTCTTTTTTGAGTCTTTTGTTGTCGGGGGGGTCTTATGTTGCTGGGGGGGGGGGACAATTGTTGCTAGAAGGCATCTACTGTTGAGGGAGAGGTCTGTTTTTGCTGGCTGCTAGATGGACTATTGCAGGGGTAGGCAACCACGGCCCTTCAGCTGCGGTGAAACTACAAGTCTCATAAGACATTGCAAGACCCTGACAATCACAGGCATGACTCCCAGAGGCAGAGGCATGATGGGATTTGTAGTTTCACCACAGCTGGAGTGCCGAGGTTGCCTACCCCTGGTCTATTGATACTAGCTGCTGGGAGATCTGTTGTAGCTGCAGGGGGTCTATTGTTGCTGGGGTGGTATTTTGTTGTGAGGGGGGTCCATTGTTGCAGAAGGGGGATTAGTGTTGTGCAGGGATCTATTGTTGCTGGGGGGTATTTTGTTGCAAGGGGGGTCCATTGTTGCAGAGGTGGGTTACTGTTGTGCGGGTATATATTGTTGCTGGGGTGGTATTTTGTTGTGAGGGGGGTCCATTGTTGCAGAGGTGGGTTACTGTTGTGTGGGTATATATTGTTGCTGGGGTGGTATTTTGTTGCAAGGGGGGTCCATTGTTGCAGAGGTGGGTTACTGTTGTGTGGGTATATATTGTTGCTGGGGTGGTATTTTGTTGCGAGGGGAGTCCATTTTTGCAGAGGGGGGTTACTGTTGTGCGGCGATCTATTGTTGCTGGGGTGGTATTTTGTTGCGAGGGGGGTCCATTGTTGCTGAGGGGGATTACTCATAGCTCCCAACTGTCCCTGATTTGGAGCAATGTCCCTCTGTCCCTCATTCCTCCTCATTTGTCCCTCGTTTTGCTCTGATCTATATAGTTGTATATAAAATGCACTTTTTATCTTTCAAAAAGTGTTTCCCAGTGGTAAACCTTCCACCTTTCAAAAAGTGGGGCACAGATAGCAAAAAATAAAAACTGACAGGGGCTATAACCAATTTTTGATGCGTTTCCAGGTGTTTCAGATGCTTTTTTTTCTCACTGTACTCAGGTCTGGTGCGTATTTCGATGCGTTTCTGATGCATGTAGTTCACTTTTTGGTGATAACAATAAACAGGATAAACAGAGAAGATGAATCTCTCTAATGGGGACACGGACACCAATAAAAACCTGATCTAATCTATCTCCACTCTATCCAAAATTCGATTTTTTTTTCTTCTTTTTTTTTTTCTATACTTTATTAAAATACGGTCGATATAGGAGCCATCTCCAGTTTGGCTCTGGTTTTATAAAGTCTTCTCCTCTTGTCCATATTTGTTTCTCTTTAACAACACCAGTGAGGTAAGAGATTCAAGGACATCTGCAACCTCAGATAAACAGACTGGTACAAGAAAAAAAAAAAAAAAAAAAAAAAAGGTTGTGTGCTGCGTTCCCTGTGCTTGGCGTGAGCCCTGCAGCTATCTATTGGCCGTTTTTATTTCAAGGTCACCAAGATGTTGGACTTGTAATGTTCCTCACATTGTTGCCACCTCCAGCTTTTGCTGCTAAAATGTTCCAAAAAATGATTTCTTCCCCCAGCACCGGGAGGCTCGGCTGACTTCTGAAGGCGGACCGGAGTACAAGAGAAGTCACAAAACTTTGGGACTTTCAGTGCCTGGGGAAGTCAGCAGGGAGCAGAGCCATGAGGATCCTTCTATATCTCGGCACCCTGGTGCTCCTACACCCCGGCTCTGCGTGCCGTCACCATGGAAGTGTATTCATCTGCCAAGGGAGAGACGTGGAGCAGGTTCCGCAGGACATCCCAAAAAACGCCACCGAACTGTAAGTTTAATGTCTCAGCAATAAAACATTTTGTGATCTTGATACGGTGCTGGAAAAGTGCCAGATTTGTGGGGTTGGTAATTGTTTAACCAATTGTCTACCGGCGCAATTTTTTTTCCATTTTTCCACACACATGTTGAAATCTGCATTTTTATTTTTATTTTTTTGCTATAAATGACATTAAGATCCCCCCAAAGTGATATATTTTTTGAAAGTCTGGAAAATAAAATGGTGGTAGTTGAAAATGTTTATGTTGCACGCAGTGCCAGGACAAGGGCATCTAGTGCCCAGGGCGAACATCCTAAACTGCACCCCTGCACACCCAGCACCCAAGATGTAAAAGCATTATGTGTCAGCAAAAATCCCCCCACAAATACACTGAGAACTAACCTGAATGTTTACCCCCTAAGTATAAATTCCCCCTCCTCCCAGTACAAATCAACCCCCCACCAAAAAAAAGAAAGAAATTCACCCCTCTTAGCACAAATCTGCTACCCCTAAAACTTCCTTTAAGGAAACGAAAGAGGCAATCCCTAAAGCCGCACATCCATGTGGCATAGCTCCCAACTCCCTGATTTAGAGGGACTGTCCCTGATTTGGAGAGACTGTCCCTGATTTAGAGGGACTGTCCCTGATTTAGAGGGACTGTCCCTGATTTGGAGAGACTGTCCCTGATTTAGAGGGACTGTCCCTGATTTGGAGAGACTGTCCCTGATTTGGAGAGACTGTCCCTGATTTAGAGGGACTGTCCCTGATTTGGAGAGACTGTCCCTGATTTAGAGGGACTGTCCCTGATTTGGAGAGACTGTCCCTGATTTGGAGAGACTGTCCCTGATTTGGAGAGACCGTCCCTGATTTGGAGGGACTTTCCCTGATTTAGAGGGACTGTCCTTGATTTGGAGAGACTGTCCCTGATTTGGAGGGACTGTCCCTGATTTAGAGGGACTGTCCCTGATTTGGAGAGACTGTCCCTGATTTGGAGAGACCGTCCCTGATTTGGAGGGACTTTCCCTGATTTAGAGGGACTGTACCTGATTTGGAGAGACTGTCCCTGATTTGGAGGGACTGTCCCTGATTTAGAGGGACTGTCCCTGATTTGGAGCAATGTGCCTCTGTCCCTCATTCCTCCTCATTTGTCCCTCATTTTGGTCTGATCTATATAGTTGTATATAAAATGCACTTTTTATCTTTCAAAAAGTGTTTCCCAGTGATAAACCTTTCATCCAATTTCTAAATTGCTGCATTTGTAAATTTTAAAATACAATATAAAGGAATAGTAGTGGTAAAAAAAAGAGGTCTTGTGGATTTAATTAACCTTTTTTTGGGGTTAATTCTCCTTTAAGGGGGTGTGGCAGGAAGCGTGTCCTATGCCTACATACATTTTATAGTAGGTGTCCCTCACTCCCATCTCAAAATGTTGGGAGATGCATGTGGTCCTACATTGGTGATGAGAGTGACAAACTCAACCTGGACTTCAACCAGGCCATGCCCTCCACAACTTCCTCTCCTAGTACACATCTATCCCCCCCCCCACTTGAAATCCCCCGTCCCAACACAAATTTGCCCCAAATCCCTCCTTCTGGCACAAAGCTTCTTCCCCCATCCCCCCTCCAAACACAAATCCCCCTAAATCACTACTCTTAGCACCCCCCCCCAAATTTCCACACCCAGAACAATACTTACCCCCTGCCGCCCCTTAAATTCCGCCTTCTAACACAAACCCCCCTCCCAATCTCCTTGTGGCGCCCCCCAACCTCACATGATACCACACAGGGCCGCCTCCCCTCCTGCCCACCTTTTGTCCTGGCCCCCTGGTTGCACAATATTTATGCATTCTTACCCCTTAAACATAAATTCCCACTCCTCCCAGTACAAATTTGCCCCCCCCAAAAAAATGACTCCTCCTAGCACACATATTCTGCCCCTAAAACTTCCTCTCCTAGTACACACCTTCCCCCTTACAACTTCTAATCCCCCCTCCCAGTACAAGTTTCCCCCATATACCCCCCCCAACACAAATCTTCTTACACCCATCCCCCCCAACACAAATCCCCCCAAACCACCACCTCTTAGAACCCCCCCCCCCCACAGTATGAAAAATAGTGTGGGATAGTGGCATAGTGTAAAAAAAAGAAAAAAGTTTTAAATAAAAGAAAAAAAAATGTAAGTGCCAGCATCTCTCGTGCTCATGTGCAAATGCAAACACATACCTAGGTCCCGCACACATATGTAAATGGTGATCGCACCACACATGTGAGGTATCATCATGAACATGAGTGAGAGCAATAATTCTACACATCCTGTGTAACTTTAAACTGGTAACCTGTAAAGGCTTTTAAAGCATCACCTGCGCAGATATTTAGGTACTGTAGATGGCGCCGTTCCACGGGCGTACGCAATTTTAAAGGTTGACATGTTAGTTATTGTTTTACTTGGCATAACATTATATTTTATATTTAATCAAAACATTGAGTATTATATTGTATTTGTGTGCAGTAAAAGTCAGATGTGAGCTTTTGGTCGGAAATTCCGACCGTATGTATGCTTCATCTGACTTTTTCTGGCGGAGTTCCCCCCCAGCAAAAGATTGAGAGCAGGTTCTCAATTTTTCGGTCGGAAAAAGTTCCGATCGGAAATTCCGATCATCTGCACCAATTTCAATACGCAAAATTCCCACACATGCTCGGAAAAAATTTGACGCATGCTCAGAAGCATTGAACTTAATTTTCTCAGGTGGTCGTAGCGTTGTACATCACCACGTTCTTGACGGTTGAAAGATCAGAGAACGTTTGTGTGACCTTGTGTATGCAAGCCAAGCTTGAGCGGAATTCTATTCTATCCTATTTTTTCCCGACGGAAAATCCGCTCGTGTATACGGGGCATAAGTGTCCCATTTGTCTGCTGCAATGTCTCAGTACCGCTAAAAATCGATGATCACCGCCATTACTAGTAAAAATAAAAATAAAAATGCCATAAAAATATCTCCTATTTTGTAGACGCTATAACTTTTGTGCAAACCAATCAATGTGCGCTTGTTGGGATTTTTTTTTTTACCAAAAACCTGTAGCAGAATACATATTGGCCTAAACTAATGAAGAAATTCGATTTTTTACATTTTTTTAATTGGATACGTTTTATAGCGGAAAGTAAAAAAAATATATATTTTTTTTCAAAATTGTCAGAATTTTTTGTTTATAGTGCAAAAAATAAGCGATTATTGATTGGTTTGCGCAAAAGTTATAGCGTTTACAAAATAGGGGATAGTTTTATGGCATTTTTATCAATCTTTTTTTTTTACTAGTAATGGCGGCGATCAGCGATTTTTATTGTGACTGCGACATTATGGCGGACACATCGGACATTTTTGACACATTTATGGGACCATTGTCATTTATACAGCAATCAGTGCTATACAAATGCAGTGATTCTTGTGTAAATGACACTGACAGTGGAGGGGTTAACCAGGGGGTGGCAGTGTAGGGGTTAAGTGTTCCTAGGGGCGTGTTACTAACTGTGGGGGGGGCTGGGCTGTGTGTTAGTGAACACTGATCTCTGCTCCAATCACATGGAGCAGAGATCAGTGTCACTTGTTGCTAGGCAGAATGGGGAGATGCTGTTTACAATGGCATCTCCCCGTTCAGCCGTCCCGTGAGATGATCGCAGGTATGCCCGCGGCGATCGAGTCCACGGGACCCGCGACCAGACTCATGAGGGTCCCGACCGGCACGCGAGCGCTCCGCGGGTGGCGCGCACGCGATGGCAGGGTGGCATATAAAAATGGACGTACCTGTACGCCAATATGCCTGCCCATGCCATTCAGCCGACGTACATCGGCATGTACCGGTCGGGAACTGGTTAAAGGAGAATTATACAAATATATATATATATATACATATATATATATATATATATATATATATATATATATGTATATATATATATATATATACATATATATATATATATATATATATACATATATATATATATATATATATATATATATATATATATATATATATATATATATATATATATATATATATATATATATATATATATTTATATATTAGTTAAACCCACAAGTGTTTTTATTTATTTTTTTTTTTTACCACTACTATTTCTTTATATTGCCTTTTGAAATTTAAAAATACAGAAATTTAGAAATTGGATGAAAGATTTAGCACTGGGAAACACTTTTTGAAAGATAAATAGTGCATTTTTTCTACACCTTATATATATCGGACCAAAATGAGGGACAAATGAGGAGGAATGAGGGACAGAGGGATTTTGTTCCAAATCAGGGACAGTCCCTCGAAATCAGGGACAGTTGGGAGAGATGCCAATTTACATCTCACCACACAAAAAAGTGCATCTTTTTTTTGTGTGTGTGTTTGTGTGCAATGCTGCGTACACACAACCAAACTTGGGTCCGACGGAATCATTCCGTCGGATAGTCTGATCAAGTGTGGGATAGTCCGATCGTTTTTCTTTTAAAAAATTCAGATGGACCTAGAAATAGAACATGTTTCAAATCTGTCCGACGGACTCAATTCCTATCGGGAAAACCGTTCGTCTGTATGCAGGTCTGAAGGACCAAATACGACGCAAGGGCAGCTCTTGGCTACTGGCTGTTGAACTTCCTTTTCTAGTCCCGTCGTACGTCATCACGTTTTCAAAACGAACGGACTGTCAAACAGACTTTAGTCCGTTTGTGTGTGGGCAAGTCCGTTCATTCGGAACTCCGTCGAAAGTCTGTCGCAAAGACCATTGGAACTTTTCTGCCGGAAAGTCCGGTCGTGTGTACGCGGCATTACGCTCACACCCAAGCGATCTGTCTCTTGCAATCGATCGCACTGCGTTTTGTGACCTGCTTTGGGGTGTCATTAATTTAACATCGACATCAGTGGCAGATCACATTAATGGAGCGGTGCAGGAACCGCTCAGGATTCACCGCGTTTCCTGCACCTCATAGATGTGAACCGGGGCTAAAAAAACGCACCAAAGATTATTATTATTATATTATTATTATTATACAGGATTTATATAGCGCCACAAGTTTACGCAGTGCTTTACAACATGAGGGCAGACAATAAACTTGCAATACAAATCAATACAGGAGGGATCAGAGGGCCCTGCTCAGAAGAGCTTACAATCTAATAGGGTGGGGCAGGTGGGACACAAGATGCACCACCCTATTGAAATTATTATTATTATTATACAGGATTTATATAGCGCCAACAGTTTACGCAGCACTTTACTATATAAAAGGGAGATAATACAGTTATAATACAATAAAATACAAGAGGATTAGGAGGGCCCTGCTCAGAAGAGCTTACAATCTAATAGGGTGGGGCAGGTGGTACACAAGGTTGTAACTGTGGGGAAGGAGCTGATGGAAGTGGTAAAAGATTAAATGAATGCAAAACGCATCAAAAAAGGAAACTATGGGGGGGGGGGGGGGGGGGTTTGAGTCTCATGTCCAAGTTTCACAGGCGCATGATTGGAGACAGGAGTCCTGCAAACGTATCAAAAATGTTGTACAAGGCAGCAAAAGCGCATATGTGTTTACTGCGTTTTGTCAACAGAGCAGTGCAGAATCCCCCTCAGACCCAACGTATACAACCTGCTTTGCGTGTTCTCTATAGAATGCTTTGCGTGTTGCAGGTAAGGACTCATGGACATTTTATGTGGGAAGATTTTCCTGTTGGCCGCGTACCAGCCGTGTGTTTACTATGAATTGTTTTCCTCATTTCTACACTCTCTAGATTACAATTGCCAGGCTGGATGACTCACGGCTCAGCTCGTTTTATGTTGCAAGTTTCCTGTGTTCTCAGCCGCTGTTCTGCTTGTTTGAATAAGAAAAAAAAAAATACTCAGACGTAAGGGGGGGGGGTATTCTCTTAACCACTTCCGGGGCTGAAATGGTTAAGAACTCTCAATACCGCTTTTTTTATTTTATACTGAACCTGAAAAACAGGGGGCAAGAGTCCATCATTTATATATATGCATATCTGATAGCCAGGGCCGCTGATAGGCCAGTACAACTGGCCCTGCTGTATTGGGCCTGACCAGCAGGGGGGCCTGAGCAACCTGAACTGCAAAATTTTATGTAAAAAAAAAAAAAAAAAAAAAAAAAGTTCCTCCTCCACCGATCAGTGACCACCACCCCCATCCCCCCCCCCCCCGCCCCCCTGTTCGGTAAACTTTTTTTTTTTTTTAAATGTGCGATGTGCTGTATTCGTTGCAGTATGCGGCTGCAGGGGAGGGACTCTTTCTTGTATTTTGGGCGCCGAAGAATACGTCTTCTGCACCCGCTCCTAATGCTCTGCACACTGCACAATTCCCGGCCAGCATATAATGTTATGGTGTTGCGGAGTGATATTCCCAATCCTCTCTCTCTCTCTCCGCATGACAAGAACTTAGTAGCAAAGTGAGAGGCGACTCAGGCAAGCAGAGAGAGCAGGGGCCGGGCGATCGAGTTGAGATCTTGTGGACAATTAAAGGTGAGGTGAATGCTTGCTTTGGGGGGGGGGGGGGGGCGGGGGGGTTCAACACCTGCAATTCATACCCTGCCAATACCCTGCCAATACCCAATACTCTGCAATACATACCCTGCCAATACTCTGCAATACATACCCTGCCAATACCCAATACTCTGCAATACATACCCTGCCAATACCCTGCCAATATTCTGCAATACATACCCTGCCAATACTCTGCAATACTTACCCTGCCAATACCCTGCCAATACTCTGCAATACTTACCCTGCCAATACTCTGCAATACATACCCTGCCAATACTCTGCAATACATACCCCGGCAATAGTCTGAAATACTTACCCCGCCAATACTCTGCAATACTTACCCCGCCAATACTCTGCAATACTTACTCTGCCAATACTCTGCCAATACATACCCCGCCAATACTCTGCAATACTTACCCTGCCAATACTCTGTAATACATACCCCGCCAATACTCTACAATACTTACCCCGCCAATACTCTGCAATACTTACCCCGCCAATACTCTGCAATACTTACCCTGCCAATACTCTGCAATACTTACCCCGCCAATACTCTGCAATACTTACCCCGCCAATACTCTGCAATGCATACCCCGCCAATACTCTGCAATATATTCCCCGCCAATACTCTGCAATACTTACCCTGCCAATACCCTGCAATACTTACCCTGCCAATACTCTGCAATAAATACCCTGCCAATACTCTGCAATAGTTACCCTGCCAATACCCTGCCAATACTCTGCAATACATACCCCGCCAATACTCTGCAATACTTACCCTGCCAATACTCTGCAATACTTACCCAGCCAATACTCTGCAATACATACCCTGCCAATACTCTGCAATACTTACCCTGCCAATACCCTGCCAATACTCTGCAATACATACCCTGCCAATACTCTGCAATACATACCCCGCCAATACTCTGCAATACTTACCCTGCCAATACCCTGCCAATACTCTGCAATACTTACCCTGCCAATACTCTGCAATACTTACCCCGCCAATACTCTGCAAAATTGTTTCAAGGCGGGGTCCGGGAGGGGCAATGGGTGGAGCCAGGGGTGGGGCTGAAGGAGGGACCAGGGGCGGGGCCAGGGTGGAGCTGAAGGGGGCCCCATCAGGTAGGCTGTACGGGGCCCCATGATTTCTATCAGTGGCCCTGCTGATAGCTGCCTTAGTACTTCAGCTTTATACGCCGGGGTGTCCATAACTACAATAGCCCCCCCCCCCCCCCTTGTTCGCCGGTATGATAAAAATTTCTCGCTGAGCCGACAAGGAGGACAGAGCTTCACTTTCTTTGCAGCCAAAGTTATTTGGTATATGGTCCAATTTAGACCTATCACCTAAAATTGAATCAATGTCTGCATTTACTTTATCAATGAACATCTCAATGGCAGAGGTAGGAGGTGCAGTGGTGCTTTTAGTTCTAAAATTGAAATTCTTAATAGACAATGGTCAGGGGTGGGTAGTGGGGTCCCCCAGGGTTCGGTGGTGAGACCAATTCTATTTAATTTGTTAATAAATGACCTGGAGGATGGGGTAAACAGTTCAATCTCTGTATTCAATATACAAATACCATACTGGTGACCCCCCAATAGGCATAAAACTTTTTCACGGAAGGGAGTCTAACAAGGCTCGTGGCCACTCATTAAAATTAGAAGAAAAGAGGTTCAACCTTAAACTACGTAGAAGCTTCTTTACCGTAAGAGCAGCAAGAATATGGAATTCCCTTCCACAGGCAGTGGTCTCAGTGGGGGGAGCATCAACAGTTTCAAGAAGATATTAGATAAGCACCTGAACGACCACATCATACATGGATATACAATGTAATACTGACATATAATCACACACATAGGTTGGACTTGATGGACTTGTGTCTTTTTTCGACTTCACCTACTATGTAACTATGTAATGGTAATAGATCTGGTAAACCTTGTTTCAAAAAAAATAAGCTTTCCATCTATGTTTCCTATAAAACCGATATAAATCCTGTCTCAACACAAATTCATTCATTTTTTTCTTTAGGGCAAAAGCCCAAACCTCTATTTAATACCTGTACTTCAGTCTCTGTTAATGATATAGAAGAGATATTATATACCACATTGTCCTCGAATGCCTCAGACGGTTCTGGAGTCTGGTTGTTACTCACCTAGATACTCCTTTTCTTGTATTGTTTGTGACCCCTCCTGAACACTGTAAGGGGTGGTTCCGATTTATAGATGATATTTTTCTGGTATGGGATGGTGATATTGGAACCCTTTATTGTTTGATCAGTATATCAATGATTTAGTCCCAGGTTTGAAATTGAATGTCTTGCATAGCAATAGGGAGATTTCATTTTTGTTCACAGCGCTGAAAATAAATGGTACAAAGATAGAGAGTGATCTGTTTATAAAAAATACTGATCGTAATCAATGATTACACTATAATGCCCTGTACACACGGTCGGACTTTCTGATGGAAAATGTGCAATCAGAGCTTGTTGTTGGAAATTCCGACCGTGTGTAGGCTTCATCTGACTTTTTCCATCGGAATTTCCGTCAAAGTTTGGGAGCTGGATCTAAAATTTTCTGACAACAAAATCCATTCGCGTAAATTCCATCGTGTGTAGACAATTCCGACGCACAAAGTGCCACACATGCAGAAGAGCAGCACTGGCTATTGAACTTCATTTTTCTCCACTCGTCGTACGTGTTGTACATCACCGTGTTCTTGACGTTTGGAATTTCCGACCAACTTTGTGTGACCGTGTGTATGCAAGACAAGTTTGAGCCAACATCCGTCTGAAAAATTCCGATGGATTTTGTTGTCGGAATGTCCAATCCACGTGTTTAAGTCGATACCTAGGAGCCAGCTGTACAGGCTTAAAAGAATTGTTAGTGATCCACAACAATGTGAAGTAAGACTAAATGAAATGGAAGCCAGGCTTGTTAAGCGAGGTTTTACAGTGTCATTAGTTAAAAGGGAACGTACACATTTAGCAGATAATAGGCATCACCATAGAAATGATAGGAGATTTCCATTTATGTCACATTATCATCCATGTCACATTATCATCCATATTCACTTTGTATCCATAACATCCTTAAGAATCATTTGGGTATATTAAGAGAGAATTATCCGAATATTAGTGAATTCCAAGCCCCCCCTTATCCTCATATAGAAAAGGTTGAACACTAAGGGATCAATTGGGCAGATCTGACCAATATACCCCACCGAGCTCATTAGTAACCTTTATAGGATCCCGTAATACTTGGTCATACCCATGTCTATCGTGTATACAATGTAATTCCATGATAAAAGGCAAGAGTACATCTCATCCACATAAGTGGTATAATATTAAGATCAAAGGTTATTACACTTGACAATCGTCATATGTAATATATGTAATAAAATGTCCATGTGGGTTACTTTACATAGGAGAGACCATTCAGAAAGTTAAAGATAGGATAGCAAGGCACAAATATTCAATCAGAAACAAATTGGTACAGTTGCCTTTAGCAAAACATTTTTTGGAGAAAGGACATTTGATTTCTCAATTAAAATTCATGGTGCTGGAGGCAATTAATAAGAATAGGAGGGGTGGTAACTGAAAATCCATTTTAAGAAAGTGAGAGGTATATTGGATTAATTTTCTTGATACTATTGCCCCTAAGGGGTTGAATACAGATCTCGATTTATATTTGTTTACTTAGGTGATAATTCAATCGATGTGATGGCCAGATAGTGATACATTGTGTACACGTTTCTTTTTGACAGATTAAACGAGTTGAACGAGTTCTACGCTTTGCTAACCATTTTCCCACCTGTGATATGAGGATGTATAAGAAAAGGATTTAGTTTGTATTTGATCGATTACTAATCATTTAATTGATTCCAAATGTGTAAAATTATGGTATTTAAGCCATGCGTGTAACTTTGGGAATATGTTATAGCACAAAAGTACCAAAACATTAGTAGCGCTAGACAATCATAATATTTTTAAGATTACTAAAAAGTCCACTTTATCAATGTATGTGAGCCAATCTGAATATAAGATTGTCTACCAAAGAGAAATCCTTGCAGATTTTAATTCCAGACGATCATCTTCACCACACCGTGGATGTAACACTCCCCCAAGGTAATCCACTCACCAGATAGTGCTGGGTTATGCACTTATCTTTAGATAATTGCTGTCAGCAAACACTGCATCGCTCCATCTAAATTATTGCTCATCACAAGCACAAAACAAGAATATACATAGCGTAATCCAGTAACTAAAACGTGTTTATTTAAAATGTTTTTCCTTATGGTTGTGAACTTACAATGTAACAAAATAATAAAAGGATGTATCACTTATACATCAGAAGTCGTTGTCTCCTGTCTACCTCTCACAGCTATGGTGGTGTTCCCGGGTAAGGCAAGCAGGGGGTTGCTGTCCATGCTGTCTGTTGCTTAAAATATTTTTTTACAGCAAGAACTCATCTATGTGGTCTTTTATTAAACTCTCCAGTAACTTCCCGGCTATATAAGTTAAACTAACAGGTTTATAGTTACTTGGTAAAGACTTTGTTCCCTTTTTAAATATAGGCATCACACTGGCCCTACACCAATCCAGTGGTACCATTCCGTCATTAATATGTCCATAAAAATTAGAAACATTGGCTTTGAAATGACAGAGCTCAATTCTGTTAGGATCCGTGGGTGGATGCCATCTGGTCCAGGTGCTTTATCAACCTTTCGTCTGTCTAAATATTTGTGGACCATATCACTTTTGAGCCATTGTGGATTATTTGGGGCTGTGTCACTACCATCCTCATTATGGACTTTAGCTCCCCCATGCCAGAGCAGCGAGACCCGGAAGTCACTCCGGGATACATGGCAGCGGCGAAGATGAAGATGAAGGAACGCTTCGGGGGCTTCATGCGCAAGTAAGTTATTCATAATGAGCTAGTATGCTATGCATACTAGCTCATTATGCCTTTGCCTTGCAGGTTGTCTTTTTTTTTTTTTTAATAGCCTTTATTTCTTCTTTAAGCATCAATAAATCACTGCTCAATTAAAAATTACGTTTTTTACAAAAATTGTTTTCATTGATACATGTCCCCCAGGGCAATACCCAGACACCCATAACCATTGTATGCCTAATTACTTGCATAATAAGCCTCAAGGGCACTTTCCACATTCGGGTCCCATTCTTTATTTTGTAAGTAACAGCTTGGGGAGCCAGTCTGTATGATGAGGCCACATTGTAGTGCACTGGGAAGAAGATTAGATATTTTTCGGATAAATTCTAGTTTCTCTACCACAGACTTTGGATAGAAGTAACGGGTGTGGAAAAATTGTTGTTTGGGTGTCAGTGGCGCCTTCAATGGGGTTCATTATTCAGTTTCAAAACGTTTGCGATGTTCGAAAGTTCTGGTGCGAACCTAGCAAGCACATCCATATTGACTGGGTATGCACTGTCCAAATGAAAAGGAGGATGGCAGTTGAGGGGGCAGAGAATCAATAAGGGCTTGCAGAATAATTATTACAGGGAGGCAGTTCTTTGAGATGTTCTTCTGCCGGCTTTTGTTGGGTCCCTTTAAAAGCATTGGTGCACTCAATGGTGGTCCCCGGTAACATGCATTAAGTAAGGGTATAGTTCTTATCCGTAAACTGGTGTTCGGGGTGGCTCAACTCTTAAAGCAAAAGAACCAGCATTACTGTACAGGCAGCTAACATTATCAGAAAGTGAGAAATGGTTGCCTGTGTATTTTTTTCATGGCAAATTCCCTTTTACTAACACGACAAACAGTAAAAAGTGCTTTAGGTACTACTGCCAACATAAAAATACAACCATATGTAAAATAACCTTAAATTGAATAAAAAAACAAAACTTTATTGGCCAGTTATCCCATAAGATTCCCCACATAGCAATATAAACACACTAAAAACACATAAAATAAAGAAACAACATTAGCCTTATGATCGATCAATATTGCAGCACCTATATACACATATACCCCAGAAACAACTATATCATTTATACTCATAATGGTTATTCTGGGGTATATGTGTATATAGGTAATGTAATATTGACTGATCTCTTTTTGCTAATGTGGTTTCTTTATTTTATGTGTTTTTAGTGTGTTTGTGTTGTTATTTAGGGGTTCCTATGGGATAATTGGCTATTCATTAAAAAAAAAAAATTGTAATTCAAATTAAGGTTATTCCATATATTATTGTATAATTGGTAAATAAAGTTTTTTTTAATTATTTCAATTTAGGATTATTTCCTATAGTATTGGATAATTGGCTAATAACGTTTTTATTTTATTTTTGTATATTTAATCTGGGAGCAGTACCCAAAGTTCTCTTCATTGTTTGCTGTGTTCTTTGAATTTTTGGACATGGGGTTGATATTGCCCCACTTTTTTTTCCTGCTTTCAGGGCCTTCTTTCCTGGAAAAATTTCCTTTAAAAAAAAAATATATATATTTATTTTGAAGACCTTATTTCACTGTAAAACATGCAAATACTCTATTAGGAAATGTAGTGGAATTTAAACTCTCTCAGTAATGTGCGTCTGAATGTCACCCCCAGACCACCAGCATAGCCAGCAGACTTTTGTTCTAGAGCCACAGCTGCGGCTTGTGAAATAAATATATTTAAAAATAACAGATTGGCCGAATACAAGGAAGCCATTTAGAGGTGACATGAGACTCTTTACAAAAACAATTGTATGTGCTGCGTTTACCTGATGAAAATTCCTGAAGATTAGAGGCCTGACAACAATAAGAATTGTCCTGAGTGATCCGAGCCAGAGGGAAATGATTCTGGTGGTGCAGCGTGTTCAATAGCGGGAACGGCTGCCAGCGCGCTCACCTGTGTTCTCAAGCTGGGCGTACTGGACAAACAACAGGTGCCACAACACTGCAATTGTCTCTGGGGAGATAAAACTTACAGGGAAAGTTTAGGGCTCAAAAAACACTGCTTTTACAGGCATTTGGTCCTATTTTTAGCCTGTAAACACACCTCTATGTTAGCCTATGTGTCCATACATATATCAGCATTTACAGGCATTATAGAAGAGGAGCATTTACTGGCTTGTAAGGTGGGGGGCATTTCAAGGTGACAGGGTGTTCATCACGCCTTCCATGTTCCCCTTCTCATTGGGTGCCAAGCACATGAGAGGCCTACCCCGAGGTGGGTTCTTCTGGGCTATGATAGGCAAGGCCAGACTGGGAATAAAAACCAGCCCTGGAAACAATTTCATACCAGCTCCATAGCATTATTATACCAGCCCAACAGAAAATCATTATTATATTCTAGTTCATATATATATATATATATATATATATATATATATATATATATATATATATATATATATATATATATATATATATATATATATATGTGTGTATATGTATATATGCAAATTCCAGGTAAAATTGGTAAAATTGCAGTCATGGTACAAGAGGTGGTCATAGGCTGTGCGGACATAGTATAAGAGGAGGTCATAGGCTGTGCGGACATGGCATAGGAGGTGGCCATAGGCTGTGTGGACATGGTATATGAGGTGGTCATATATTGTGTGGACCTCATACAGGAGGTGGTCATAGGCTGTGCGGACATGGTACAGGAGGGGAGGTGGTCATAGGCTGTGCAGACATGGTACAGGAGGTGGTCATAGGCTGTGCGGACATGGTACAGGAGGTGGTCATAGGCTGTGCGGACATGGTACAGGAGGTGGTCATAGGCTGTGCGGACATGGTATAGGAGGTGGTCATAGGCTGTGCAGACATGGTACAGGAAGTGGTCATAGGCTGTGCGGACATGGTACAGGAGGTGGTCATAGGCTGTGCGGACATGGTATAGGAGGTGGTCATAGGCTGTGTGGACATGGTATATGAGGTGGTCATATATTGTGCGGACCTTGTACAGGAGGTGGTCATAGGCTGTGCGGACATGGTATAAGTGGTGGTCATAGGCTGTGCAGACATGGTACAGGAGGTGGTCATAGGCTGTGTAGACATGGTACAGGAGGTGGTCATAGGCTGTGCGGACATGGTACAGGAGGTGGTCATAGGCTGCGCGGACATGGTACAGGAGGTGGTCATAGGCTGCGTGGACATGGTATAGGAGGTGGTCATAGGTTGTGTGCACATGGTATATGAGGTGGTCATATATTGTGCGGACCTCGTACAGGAAGTGGTCATAGGCTGTGTGGACATGGTATAGGAGGTGGTCATAGGCTGTGTAGACATGGTACAGGAGGTGGTCATAGGCTGTGCGGACATGGCATAGGAGGTGGTCATAGGCTGTGTAGACATGGTATAGGAGGTGGTCATAGGCTGTGTAGACATGGTACAGGAGGTGGTCATAGGCTGTGCGGACATGGTATATGAGGTGGTCATATATTGTGCGGACCTCGTACAGGAAGTGGTCATAGGCTTTGCGGACATGGTATAGGAGGTGGTCATAGGCTGTGTAGACATGGTATAGGAGGTGGTCATAGGCTGTGTAGACATGGTACAGGAGGTGGTCATAGGCTGTGAGGACATGGTATAGGAGGTGGTCATAGGCTGTGTAGACATGGTACAGGAGGTGGTCATAGGCTGTGTGGACATGGTGCAGGAGGTGGTCATAGGCTGTGTGGACATGGTACAGGAGGTGGTCATAGGCTGTGCGGACATGGTATAGGAGGTGGTCATAAGCTGTGTAGACATGGTATAGGAGGTGGTCATAGGCTGTGTAGACATGGTACAGGAGGTGTTCATAGGCTGTGTGAACATGGTATAGGATGTGGTCATAGGCTGTGCGGACATGGTACAGGAGGTGGTCATAGGCTGCGTGGGCATGATATAGGAGGTGGTCATAAGCTATGTGGACATTGAATCTCAAATATAATTCAAATTTTCCGAATTCGGCCGAATTTGGAAAATTCAAATTGATTCGTACTTGAATAAACAAAACAAATTCTGAAAAGGAATTAAATGAATGAAACAAATTTAACTAAACACATTTTATTTAAATAATGAATATTAAATTAACAAAACATTTTTTTTCATTCTGCACATGTCTAGCACATTATGACATTGCCTTGCAGGTTTTTTTTTAAGCTTCGATTTACTACCACTTTAAGGCAGGCCTCTACTTTTAGAGATGAATGTAAACCATAACTGTATTCCAGTTAACTCTCAGGTCTCCGTGTCAATGTACACCTTCACATTTAGGAGGGACATGCTGAGCCTTGTCTGCATCCACCTGTCCAACGTATCACTGCTACCTCCCCCCCAGTAATGGTGTGAGGTCCCACCGTGTACCTAGCATGGACTCACATGCGTGCACTTAACTTCACTCAACTCTTTCATACATGTTCACAGGCTGGGGACCTCTGGGACATGAGTTCGCTCCCATTGCTATAGCTCACGAAGAGATTGCCAACAACTCCTCCAGCAAGAGGCTATCCCACTTGTCTCAGACACACACCTAATGATAGGCTGCTTGGTAAACTTCCATTACCCTGGGTAACCACTTGCACCCTTATGCTGTATTAACTCCTGTTTTGATATTTTCAAAGTGCCTTGGTGACCTGAACTTTAGAAAAGTACTTCAGACCAGGCAGGAACAAAAACATTACTTGGAAAAGTGCAAAATATTACAAGGTCAACATGCAAGAACAGTATTTCTTTTCTTCCTACATCCCTAATCCTAACTCAGGCTACGTGCTGCCCCAGCATACCTGAAAAGGTAGAGTCCATGTGTAATTAGGGGATCCATATGTGGCATTTCCCAGTGCTGGAGTCTTCGAGATCAAGCCCCAGGTCCTGATGACCCTTTATATGATGGCAATAGCAGCAGCAGGCAGCATCCTTTCACTTCTCCCAGATGTGGCCCTCTCTCCCATTCGGGCTCTCTGCTCCAGACGACTGTCCCTCTTATAGCACAGGATCAGTGGATTGCATCAAAAGAAAACCCACCAAAACCAGGGACCGAGAAAGACATTAACCTTTACTCTCCTGCTCAGAACAGCCCCTAAGTAGCTTAATTTCAACCCACTTACACGCTGAAAAAAAATCATCAAAAGTGTGTTCAAGAGAGGAGCTGAACAGCAGAAAAATGCTGAACGTGCCTAAATGCATCTAAACGCACCTTAACACTAGACACGTTAAGATGCATTTGAGTTCTAATGCATTCCAATCCTAAGAAGACCTTGCTTTGTGCACTGGCACGCAGTCATGCTGGAACAGGAATGGGCTATTCCCAAACTGTTCCCACAAAGTTGGGAGCAGGAAATTGTCCAAAATATCTTGGTATGCTGACGCCTTAAAGTGGTTGTAAACCCTTACAACCAACATTGACCTACAGGTAAGCCTAGATTAACCCCCCTGACGGTATTCCCAAGTCTGACTCGGGGTGGATTTTTTATACCAAGAGCGGTATCCCCGAGTCAGACTCGGGACTGCATCGCTGGATCCAGGAGGAGGCTTACTTACCTTCTCCCTCGGATCCAGCGTTGTCTCCCCGCTGTACGAGCGAGCCGTGTCTCGCTCGTTGCATTACATCGCCGATCTCCGTGCCCTGCGAGCGTTGCGACGCACGGGCACGGAGATCGGCGCCAAATTCAAAAAGTGAAACAAACAGTATACATACAGTATAATGTAATCTTACAGATTACATTGCTGTATGTAATAATTTCACATCCCCTTTGTCCCTAGTGGTCTGCCCAGTGTCCTGCATGCAGTTTTATATAATATAAACTGTTCTTTATGCCTGGAAACTGGAGATTGCCCATAGCAACCAAAACTGTCACTGTACATCAAAAATGATTTTAGACCAGCTAGAAAACAGCGATAATAAATTAGAATCACTCGCAGAATTGAGCGATAGCGATTTGTGGGGAGATCCGTCATCAAATACTGAAAAGTAATGACAGTGACAATTCTGCAACTGAGCAAATTTCAGTGTTTTTGATTTGATTACATTATTGAATAATTTTTATTATTGTTATATTATTATTTGGTACAATTATTTATAATTATTTATTATATTATAATTTATGATTTAATTTTTCAAACTTAATTTTTCAAACTTAAAAATTTTCAAACCCGGGATGTCTGCTAGACTCTGGTTTGAACAGATTTAAGAGAGTTATTCCTAAGAATTGCAGGACTACAATATAAAACGCCAAATTTTCATGCAAAATAATGGTACCGCTTTTAGCACCTAAAATCCGAAATAATCGTACCGCCAGGGAGGTTAAGGCTTACCTGTAGGTCCAAGAAATATCTCCTAAACCTACACGGTTTAGGAGATATTTGCTGCTGTCTATGGCGCATGAGCGCGCCGCTGTCAACGGCGATATGCCGTGAGTGACGGCTGCCGTGTGCGATGCATAGTAGTCCATTATGCTTTACCTTTGCAGGGAATCAAAGAGGAAGTAAACTCATCATTTACTTCCTCTTTAGGAGTTCCCTTCACTGGAAATGAGGGGCCAAGCCCAACCCCTGAAAAACAACCCCCACACCATAATCCCCCCTCCACCAAATGAGTTGGACCAGTGAACAAAGCAGGACCATAAAGACATGGATAAGCGAATTTGGTGTGGAGGAACTTGACTGGCCTGCACAGTCTTGACCTCCCGCTAGAACACCTTTGGGATGAATTAGAGCGGAGACTGCAAGCTGGGCCTTTTCGTCCAATATCAGTGCCTGACCTCACAAATGCGCTTCTGGAAGAATGGTCAAACAATCCCATAGACACACTCCTAAACCTTGTGGACGGCCCTCCCAGAAAAGTTGAACCTGTTATAGCTACAAAGGGTGGGGCAACTCAATATTATCAATTATATCAATATAACCCTACAGACTAAGACCGGGATGCCATTAAAGTTCTTGTGCGCGTAAGGCAGGTGTCACAATACTTTTGGTAATATACTGTGTATGTGTATATATACATATATTTATTTTTATTTGTTTACATACATAATTTAATATATTTCTTCTCCAGTTATAATGTTCTAAACCCGAAACTACCAAAATACATTTATCTTCTAATCACTCATCTGTGAAATCTCACAAACTAGTAATCCATCAGTGACGGGCTTTCACCCTAAGTAACACACCTCTTCTATAATTACCTTTATATTTTACACAAGGCATGTACTTGTTTTCCTCATCTGTGCTGTCTTATGTGCTCTTGCACTTTATACACAATACTGCACATTATAAACCTCTCATCACTGCCTCAACAGTTGCTGTTTGCTATGTGGTCCTTGACTATTTTATGCTATGTAGTCCCTGACTATTTTAATGAAGTTCTTCTTTAATGTAGGCTCAGACAAATCAATCAAAGCATATTTTATAGGTAGAAGGAAACTTGGATTTTGTTTAACCATGCCCGTTAAGCCCCTCCCACCGTTAAGACTTTTGCCACACCCACATTTTGCTGTGGAGCACTATGCATGCCACAACTCACTTCCTCCTCTGACTGTCCCTCATTCTGCAGTTGAAAAGTTGGGCGGTATGCCAAAATCACTAGAGGAGAGAGAGGAGCCTCCCGCAGGTAGTCCTGGCACTGATGAAAACAACAGCAAAGGGACAATTTTTTTTTTTTTTTGCTTTGTACCTTGATTACTCAAGTTTGGGGCTGCTGGACACTGTCTTGTGGATAATGGATTGTTGCCCAGTTTAGCAAACAAAGTTGTGATGGATGAATGTCAAGTCATGGGCACCTTACAGCCAGGAGGAACTTGGAAAGTGATCTGTGTGTGTCTACATCAGTGTTTCTCAATTCCAGTCCTCATGGCCCACTAAGCCCTTGTACACACGGTCGGAGAATCCGTTGGAATGTGTCCTATCGGACCGTGTTGTCAGATAATCCGATTGTGTGTGGTAGGTATGCATTGGACTGATTCCGTCGGAATATCCGTCGGACCCAATTGTCCAACTTGTTGGAAATATTTTCCGACCAACTGGTTCGATCGGACATACTCCGATCATGTGTAGAGAATTTTGATCGGATCAAGTGTCACGCATGCTCAGATCAAATTCCTACATCAAAGCTATTGGCTACTAGCCTGAACGTAGTCCCATCGTAACGAAATTACGTCATCACGTTCTGAATGATCGGATTTTTCGACAACTAAGCCCACGTACACACGGTCAGAGATTTTGGCAACCAAATCTGTCGGATTTTGCCCGTCGGATTTAGTCCGACGGATTGTGTCCGAAACTGTTGCATACACACGGTCGGGCCAAGTTGGCGAAAAATCCGATCTTTCAGAACGTGATGACGTAATTTTGTTACGATGGGACTACATTCAGGCTAGTAGCCAATAGCTTTGATGTAGGAATTTGATCTGAGCATGCGTGGCACTTGGTCCGATGAAAATGCTCTACACATGATCGGATTAGGTCCGTCCGGCCCAGTTGGTCGGGAAATATTTCCAACATGTTGGAAAATTGGGTCAGACGGAGATTCGGACGGAATCAGTCCGATGCATACCACACACAGTCAGATTATCTGACGACACGGTCCGATAAGACTCATTCCGACAGATTCTCCGACTGTGTGTACAAGGCTTTAGTCCGACCGTGTGTATGCAACAGTTTCGGACAAGATCCGACGGACAAAATCCGACGGACAAAATCCGGCGGATTTGGTTGTCGAAACCTCCGACCGTGTGTACAGGGGCTTACAGGTCATGTTTTCAGGATTTCCCTCAGATGAAACAGCTGGGGTATTTACTAAGGCAGTGAAACTTATCAAATCACCTGTGCAAAATAATGGAAAGCCTGAAAACATGACCTGTTAGTGGGCCATGAGGACTGGAATTGAGAAACACTGGTCCAGTGCTTACAGCAGAGATACCCAGTCATACAGTAGGAGGGTGTTGTGCTGAAATAGTGGATGGCAGGGCTCAAGTCCTGTGGGAACGGAGTTCCTGTACTTTTTCCACAACAGGAACGCAGTTCCCTTTAGCAGGACTGGCCTTTGAACAGGGGCGGCTGAGCTGGGAGGGCAGTCTGCTGCGCTGCATTCCAGGAGTTGTAGTCCGGACCACGCTTAAGTTCCTGGGTGGAGACTGGAGAGAACTGAGCAGCGCAGGAGGAAACTACAACTCCCGAGTCCCAAACACCGAATGTGAGTGTCCTGGTGTAATGGCAAACCTAGTTGAATCAGCATGCCTCGTGTGTGATGTAACAGGTGTGCCCCATTCCACTCTCCTTCCCAATTCCTCCTCCTTCATGCCGCTGCCGCACACATCTCCACTACTACCGATACCGCCTAGCCTCCACTCTATGGGGCCACCGCTGCCGCCTCATGGTCAATGAAGGAACACACACCGCTGTCAGCTCATCATCTCGCTGACAGGTCAGTTGAGATCTCACCAGCCCTCACTGTTTCAGGAACTGAAACTTACTGGGGGGGGTGAAGGGGCAGAGGACATTACTGGGGGGAGGGTAAAGGGGCAGAGGAAATAACTGGAGGGAGGTGAAGGGGGGCAGAGGACATTACTCGGGGGGTGAAGGGGGCAAAGGACATAACTGGGAGGGGTAGTGAAGGGAGGCAGAGAATGTTACTGGGGGGGTGAAGGGGAACGAGGTCATTACTGGGGGGGGGGGGGGGTGAAGGGGACAGAGGACATTACTGGGGGGAGGGAGTGAAGGATACAGAGAACACTAGGGGGCAGAGTTCCTGGCGTTCCCCTTTACATCAGAGTCTGCAGGATTCCCCCTTTTACTGCAAGGGGGAACTCTGCGGACCCTGATGTAAAGGCGATATACACATATTTTGTATTTTTGAGGTGGGGGGTGGGGGATCTTGGGTGAGTTCCCATACTTTTTTTCCCAGGACTTGACCCCTGGTGGATGGTGTCGCTAAAGTATAAGTCCAATTCAAGATATCACCAGAATACCATACTGTATTTAGATAAACAAACAGGACACTTCTTCAGTCAGGACATGTCACTAAGTCCTCTTCTTCAGGCCGCAGTGACCCTGAGGAAGAGCTCCCTAGTGAGCAGCTGCCTGACGAAGGCCTCTGGTGACCAGCTGCCTGACGAAGGCCTCTGGTGACCAGCTGCCTGACGAAGGCCTCTGCTGAGCAGCTGCCTGAGAAAGAGGCCCCTTGTGAGCTGCTTGCCTGGGGAAGACCTCTATTGACCCGCTGCCTAAGACCCCTTTCACACTGGGGTGCTTCGCAGGCACTACAACGCTAAAAATAGCACCTGCAAAGCGCCCTGAAGCAGCCGCTGCTGTGTCTCCCAGAGGGCTTTCACACTGGAGCGGTGCGCTTGCAGGATGGCCAAAAAAGTCCTGCAAGCTGCATCTTTGGAGCGCTGTAGGAGTGGTGTATTTACTGCTCCTAAAGCGCTCCTTCCCACAGAAAACAATAGGGCAACGCTGCAAACCCGCCTGCAAAGTGCCGCTACAGCAGCGCTTTGTGGGCGGTTTTAACCCTTTTAGAGCCGCTAGTGGGGGTTAGCTAATGGCCGAATAGCACCGCTAAAACGACGGTAAAGCAGCGCTTCACCGCCAGTGCCCGCAACGCCCCAGTGTGAAACAAGCATAAGAAGAGGCTCTTGGTTGCTTTCTTGTGCAATGCACAATGAACTATACTTTTTACTTTTTTCTATAATAAATATCCCCCAAAAATATATAAAAAACATTTTTTTTCCTCAGATGTATTCTTCTACATTTTTTCAGATATGTATTCTTCTACATATTTTTGGTAAAAAAAAAAAAAAAAAAAATTGCGCAAAAGTTATAGCGTCTACAAAATAGGGGATAGTTTTATGGCATTTTTATTATACATTTTTTTTGATTAGTAATGGCGGCGATCTGCGATTTTTATCAGGACTGCGACATTATGTCAGACACATCGGACACTTTTGAGACTATTTTGGGACCATTGTCATTTATACAGCGATCAGTGTTATAAAAATGCACTGATTACTGTGTAAATGACACTGTCAGGGAAGGGGTTAACCACCAGGGGGCGATGGAGGGGTTAGGTGTGTCCTAGGGAGTGATTCTAACTGTGGGGGGGTGTGAGCTACTAGTCATATGACAGCGATCACTGCTCCTGATGACAAGCCAGAACGGGGAAGTGTCTTGTTTACATAAGAACTTCCCTGTTCTGAAGCTCCATGACACGATCGCTGGGAGACCGGCGGACACGGTCACGCTGTATGCGGCACCCACACGCCTGCTTTGCCCGTCTCTTAAAGGGGACGTACAGGTACACCCATTTTCCCACCGCTGCCATTGTGCCGATGTATATCAGCGTGGCAACTGGGTAAAGTGGTTCTAAATGCAGAAGGTATTTTATCTCTATGCATTAAGATAAAAAAAAACTTCTGTGTGAAGCAGCCCCTCTCAGCCCGCCTAATATTTACCTGAGTCCCATCTCGATCCATTGATGTTGCACGAGAGACTCGACTGTTTGGGACTCTCCTTCCTGCTTGGCTGAGACACAATAGCAGGCACTGTTGGCTTCCGCTCTGTTAATCGAAGTCAGTGAGCCAATGAGGATAGAGAAGGTTAGGACCAAGCCGTGGCTCTGTGTCTGAATGGACACACAGAGCAGCGGCTCAAAGTGGGTGCCCCCATAGCAAGCTGGTTGCTGTGGGAGCTCTCGGCAGGAGGGAGGGGCCAGGAGCGCTGGCAAGGGACCCGAGAAGAGGAGGATCTGGGCTGCTCTGTGCATGTTTTAAACAAAAAAACAACAATACTTTAGTATCACTTTAATAGCCACAAAAATATGAATTCACTTTGTGTTTTTTGCAAACCCAGTTGTTACTTTGAAAAGTTGCAGTGACATCATCACTGTGCTATACGTTGCAGAGAGCAGCGATGTGAGGGAACCAGGGGCAGATCCAGGGGGGCAACGGGGCAATTGCCCCCTCCGAGAAATTAGCGATTGACAGGACAGCGGACGAGTGAGTGGGCGGGAGGGCGAGTGTGCAGGTTAATGAACAGGCGGGCCAGTCAGTGGGATCAGCAGGTGAGAGAGAGCTTGAGCGGACAGGTCGGTGGATGAGTGAGGGGGGTTGCAAGGTGAGTGTGCGGGTGTGCAGGGCAGACATCGAGTGAGGGGGCGGGCCGGTCCGCAGGTGAGCGGAGACACGGTCCAGTCAGTGAGCCGGCGGGCGAAGAGCAGAGAGATGATATCATCTCTCACTGTCTGCCCTGCATCACTGCATCACTGTACAGCCGCGGGCAGCAGAGAGATTGCATCATCTCTCTGCTGCCTGCCTTCACTCTAACAATCTGCACCTTAGCAGGCCAATGACAATAAGCAATGTGTGGCAGGCGATGTGGCAAGTGTAATCTGCAACATGTGGCAAGTGATAATCAGCAACATGTGGCAGGTGACATGGCAAGTGTAATCCGCAATGTGTGGCAGGTGACGTGGCAAGTGACAATTAGCAACATGTGGCATGTGGCGTGGCAAGTGTAATCCACAATGTGTCCTAAACGTGTGCCGTTTAGGAGATATTTACCTTGTAGTGCACTGATGATGTCACCGGCGCATGCGCTGTGAAGAAACGGCCCTCCGTGCCATTTCTTCACTAGTAAGTACCATGACTGACGGCTCCCACACGCATATGAGGGCGTGACGTCACTCAACTCCGGCCAGTTAGAGAGCCAGAGTCCGCGGCCCTGGAAGGAAGAGGGGTGAAGATGGGTGTGGCCACCAGCGGGGACATCGCAGGCATTGTTTGAAGGTAAGTGTCACATAATGGGCTAGTATGCAATGCATACTAGCCCATCATGCTTTACTTTGCAGGGGGAAAAAGAAGAAGTAAAACCCATCAGGGTTTACTTCCTCTTCAATGGATGCTGGTGCTCCTTGTGTCTTCCATGGCCATCTTGGGTGAGGACAGAGCTTATTTAAGCCCTCAGCCCCCTGATTTGGCACGCAGTTAACGAGCGGTTAGTGTAGGGACAGGGTCCCCATCTGTTAAGGACAGTGTTTAGTGTTGGGGACAGGCTCTGGAGGAGTAGGAACAGTACAGAGACCAAGCTACTGTCCACTTGGGAAGCCTTTCATTTGGGTCGGACCAGGAAGTCTACACTCCTGCTCCTCATTGTAGAAGCTGTCGGCATCAAGTCAAGCTAAAGCAATGCTGTTTCAGACCCCTTAAGGCCCGGTTCACACTGCCGTGACTTAAGTTGCGTGACTTTGAAGATGACATTCCAGCGCGACTTTGGCAAGAAGTCACCTTCAGCTCTGTTCTTTCACAGACGTCAATGCAAGTCGTGCCGAAGTTGGACCAAAAGTAATGCAGGAACCTTTTTCTAATTTGGAGCAACTCAAGTTGCTCCTATTAGAACGATTCCATTGCACTGAATAAGGTGTGACTTGTCATGTGACATGTGCTCTCAAAATTGGAGAGCATGTTGTACCAGTGTGAACCAGGCCTAAGTGGCTCCAGGCGGTAGTGCACACTTGCCAAGCCTAGTTGTACCCTGTTGGAACTTCCTGCAATACATTATTCAAGTTACTCACCCTCCGTGTGATTTCTGCAACACCACACCACGCTGCTCCCTGCTCACATGACACTCCAGTGAGCTCTGGAGGGGTTCAGATAGTCACTGCTCTCCGCTAGGAGCAGACCAAAACCTGAGCAATCAGCAGTCATGTCATCGCTCAGTTCTTGGCCTTCGAGCTGACGTGGGACAGCTGCAGCATCACACAGATGCAGCAGCATGGATTCGAGTATGTAGGTATACTTTTTTAATATAAAAAACTGTAGTTTGATCCACGCAGTGGAACTAATGCAGTACAGGGATGGTGAAGATCTTAGCCCTTGTACACACGGTCGGACATTCCGACAGAAAATGTCCAATCGGACTGTGTTGTCGGATAATCCAACCATGTGTGAGCTCCATCGTTGTTTTCGTCTGAATATCCGACCGACAAAGTTTTAAAGCTGGGCTATAAAATTTTCCGACAACATGATCCGATCGGACTTTGTCCGATCGTTTGTAGAGAATTCCGATCGGACAAAGTGCCACGCATGCTCAGATCAAACTCCTAGACCAAAGCTATTGGCTACTAGCCTGAACGTAGTCCCGTCATAACGAAATAATGTCATCACGTTCTAAACGATCAGATTTTCCGCCAACTTTGTCTGACCGTGTGTATGCAACACCAGTTTCAGACAAAATCTGGTTGGTTGATTTGGTTTTCGGAATGTCTGACCGCGTGTACAAGGGCTTATACCATCTATATTAGTGATAGAATTCAGACAGAACTGCTGCCCGTACTTACTACCACCAGAAGGTGGAGCCAAAAATAGAAAAAAGGGGTAATGTGGTAAGTCTTGGTGCTGCTGGTAATGTGGTAGGTCTTGGTGCTGCTGGTAATGTGGTAGGTCTTGGTGCTGCTGGTAATGTGGTAGGTCTTGGCGCTGCTGGTAATGTGGTAGGTCTTGGCGCTGTCACCAGCCATAAGGAGCAGTGTCAAGACCTACCACATTACCCCTTTTTTATACTTTTTTTAATACCATACTTTACCTTTAAAATATGCTATTGAAGTCAAGTGTCCACTAATGCCGCGTACACACGACCGGACTTTTTGACAGCAAAGGTCCGACAGAACGAGTCCGTTGGACAATTCGATCGTGTGTGGGCTCCATCGGAACTTTGCTTGCCAAAAATCCGGCGGACTTTAGAAATAGAACATGTTTTAAATTTTTCCACCGGAACTCCGCCGGACCGAGAAATCCGTTCGTGTGTATGCTAGTCCGACGGACAAAAACCGACGCTAGGGCAGCTATTGGCTACTGGCTATGAACTTCCTTATTCTAGTCCAGTCGTACGTCATCACGTTCAAATCCGTTGGAGTTTGGTGTGATTGTGTGTGGCCAAGTCCGTTCATTCGGACAGTCCGTTGGAACTCCGCCGAAAGTCCGTCGGAAAGACCATCGGACCTAGTCCCTCGAAAAGTCCGGTCGTGTGTACACAGCATAATTCCATGTAGATGCAGGTAACTCTGTGCAAGACTTCCAATTGTTTACGCCTGTTACCAAATATTTCTATGACCAGCCGGATATAGATGTTTTCCGACTTTCCAAATTCTATACACAATTGTGTCGAAAATTATAACTCAATACAGAATTGCAAATTTGTCCAAATAGCTAATTGAGGAGAAAAATTGCAAAAATTATTCCTAAAGTGTATCAATGGTGAATTGACTTCACAGTGCAAACCCTTTCTATTCATTTCCATCCAGCCACTGTTATCTTTGCAGCACACGTGTATCATTATTTATTTTTGTCTCATTCCTTGGTGTCCAACTTAGAAAGAAAATTGTCATCTACACATAAGATTTCCCACTGCCTGACCTCTGATGGATCTTCCGTGTCACCAGGTCTTAAGGCCATTCTTCTCCATTCTCCAACTTATTCCGAAATATGTTTTGCAATCGGGGCTATTTCATTTGCCATGGGACCATCATACTGTTGATTTATTCCTTCTATTGAAAGAACAAATTTGTTTTATTATGAAAGGATATAACACAGAGGATGGGCTTGTAATAAATCTAATAATACCCTTCAAGTGAGGGGGGTAGAGAAGGGTTAGTGGCCATGTGTGACTGATTGAAGTTGAAGGTTAGGTATGTTCATAAATCAGAGAGCCATAACTGAGCTTCCATCATTAATACACATTTTATTGTAGGGCTCTGGTAGGAAATATTTGGCTGTACGACTGACAGTTTTAGGGTCAATTTACTAAAGCAGTATGAGACATTATAATTGCATTCATTATTTTTTCCCCTAACAATAATTTTCTCATCAAATGGTTTAATTTGCACATCTAATAATACCCTATAAGCAAGCAGTCATTTTTTTTTCTTTGCATAAAATAGTTTTATCTTTGTGTGAAATACATATTTATCTACTGTAGGTAGGTCTCCATTTCTCAGTTTTTTATTTTTTTCTTACCCTTATGTTTCATTCATTTATTTTCACCTTGAATAGCTCCGTCTTCTACTCCTAAACTCCTTACACAGTTATTAGCTGTACGAAGTTGGTAATAATTGAAATCCTTGCAATCATGTTTTACATACAAATACTACAAAACTTATTTGGTTGAGCGTCAAGCGTTTGTGGCGGCAAGGAGTACAAAAACAAGCATGGTGATGAGAGTGTCATGGTCTGGGTGTGCTGCTGACACTGAAGAGCTACAGTTCATTGAGGGAACCATGAATGCCAACATGTACTGTGACATACTGAAGCAGAGCATGACCCCCTCCCTTCAGAGACTGGACCGCAGGGCAGTATTGCAACATGATAATGACCCCAAACATACCTCCAAGATGACCACTGCCTTGCTAAAGAAGCTGAGGGTAAAGGTGATGGACTGGCCAAGCATGTCTCCAGACCTAAACCTTATTGAGCATCCATGGGGCATCCTCAAACGGAAGGTGGAGGAGCGCAAGGTCTCTAACATCCACCAGCACCGTGATGTCTCCATGGAGGAGTGGAAGAGAACTCCAGTGGCAACATGTGAAGCTCTGGTGAACTCCATGCCCAAGAGGGTTAAGGCAGTGCTGGAAAATAATGGTGACCACACAAAATATTGACACTTTGGGCCCAATTTGGACATTTTTACTTAGGGGTGTACTCACTTTTGTTGCTAGCTGTTTAGACATTAATGGCTGTGTGTTGAGTTATTTTGATGGGACAGCAAATTTACAATGTTATACAAGCTGTACACTCACTACTTTACATTGTAGCAAAGTGTAAATTCTTCAGTGTTGTCACATGAAAAGATAATAAAATATTTACAAAAATGTGAGGGGTGTACTCACTTTTTTGAGATACTGTGCATATATATATATATACTCTGGTTCCCGCCCAGGGAGACTTCATATGCATGCGTACTCATATTCAGGCAAGGTGAATATAAATACAAGTTGACACACGCTTTATTTAATATTTCCAATATATATTTACAGTATATACCGTATTTATCAGAGTATAACAAGCACCCCAAGTTTAGGAGATAAGTTGAAGGAAAAAAAACTTACATTTAAATGTCCATCATTTGCAGCCTTGTCAGTGTCATATGCAGCTTTGTCATGCAGCCTTGTCCATCATTGCACCCTTGTCAGTTTTTTTGCAGCGTCTCCTTTTAAAAATGGTGCCGCCGAGATACAGAGTAGGATGTCCTGTGAATCTCCGCGGCGCTCGGTAGTTCTCGGCGGCTTTCGGCCACCTTCGGCCATTCTTGGCAGCTTTTGGCCGCCTTCAGGCGTTCTCGCCAGCTATCGGCCAAAGGCGGCTGTTCTCGGCAGCTTTTGGCTGGTGACAATAGCTGAAGGCAGCCGAAAGATGCAGAGAATGGCCAAAGGCGGCCGAAAGCCACAGAGAAGAGCCGAAGGCGGCTGAAAGCTGTCGAGAAGAGCTAAAGACGGCTGAAAGCTGCCCAGGGGCTCACAATGGCGGGGGATCGGCGTATAACACGCACCCGCGATTTTTCCTCACCTGAGATCATATAACATAAATTATAGTTTCAAAATATCTTGCTGTTGCTGGCTGACTGTTCATATATGTGTTTACATGTTTTTAAATAAAATTTTGGTTCTTTGTATAAATAATTTTTTTTAAAAATAAAAATACCTGGTCCAATCTGCCTCTAAAGTCTGACTTATGCCTCGTACACACAATCAAACAATCCAGTGGAAAAGTCCGGCGGACTCAAGTCCGCCGGACAATCCCGCCGTGTGTGGGCTCCGGCGGACTTTTTTTACCCAAAAGTCCGGCGGACTAAGAAAGTATTTTTGCACTCCAATCTGTCCGCCGGGCTCGCATTTCGGCGGACAATCCGGCCATGTGTGTGCCAGTCTGCCGTACTTTTGAAATGAACGCACTTTTCCCGCCCGGAGGAAAGTCCGCTCATTTTGAGCACGTCTCCAGGTAGCCAGGGCCAGTGAAGGAGGCGTCGCTGGCCCCGTCACCTGGTATGGACTTAAAGGGGAACCCCTATGCCGAAAAATCGGTGTGGGGGTCCCCCCCAGGTCCATATCAGACCCTTATCCGAGCACGCTACCTGGCTGGCCAGGAAAGGGGGTGGAGACGAGCGAGCACCCCCCCATCCTGAGCCATACCAGGCCGCGTGCCCTCAACATGGGGGGTGCCTTGGGGAAGCCCCAAAGCACCTTGTCTCCATGTTGATGAAGACAAGGGCCTCTTCCCAACAACCCTGGCCGTTGGTTGTCGGGGTCTGCGGGTGGGGGGCTTATCGGAATCCGGGAGACCCCTTTAATAATGGGGCCCCAGATACCGGCCCCCCACTGTATGTGAATGAGTATGGGGTACAATGTACCCCTACCCATTCACCTGTGAAAAAAAATGTAAAAAAAAAAAAAACACAACACACAAGGGTTAAAATAGTTTATTGCACAGCTCAGGGGGTCTTCCGTCTTTGGGTGTCTTCTCGCCAGACTCCTCCACTGCTAGCTCTTTTACTAGTGGAGGAGCCCGGCTTTCTTCTTCGTCGCCGCCCTCTTCTTCCGACTTCGGGGGACTTGTCCCCCTCTTCAGGGGTCTTGTCCCCCTCTTCCGTTCTTCTTGCCAGGCCACTGTGCCTTCTTCTAGCTCTTTTACAAGCGGTGGCCCGGTCTTCTGTCGCCACTGTCTCTGGCCTTCTGTTCTTCTCTTCTGGAGATGATGCCTCGTCGCTCTCTCCGGACACAATGGCGGCACGCGCCCAGCATCCTCTGGGACTGTGACATCATAATGGGCGGGGACATCATCCGGTGATGTCCCTATATAAGTCGCCGCGTCCCCGTCATTGTGAGCGGAGGCAGCGACGAGGTAACATCTGAAGAGAAGAAGAGAAGAACAGAAGACGGCGACAGCGGCGACAGAAGATCGGGCCACCGCCTGTAAAAGAGCTAGAAGAAGGCACGGTGGCCCGGCAAGAAGAACGGAAGAGGGGGGCAAGACCCCCGAAGAGGGGGACAAGACCCCCGAAGAGGGGGACAAGACCCCCGAAGTCGGAAGAAGAGGGCGGCAATGAAGAAGAAAGCCGTGCTCCTCCGCTAGCAGAAGATAGCGGAGGAGTCCGGCGAGAAGACTCCCGAAGAGGGAAGACCCCCGGAGCTGTGCAATAAACTATTTTAACCCTTGTGTGTTGTGTTTTTTTTTTTTAAATTTTTTTTCACAGGTGAATGGGTAGGGGTACATTGTACCCCATACTCATTCACAGAGGGTGGGGGGCCGGTATCCGGGGGCCTCCCTATTAAAGGGGGCTCCCAGATTCCCATAAGCCCCCCGCCCGCAGACCCCGACAACCAACGACCAGGGTTGTCGGGAAGAGGCCCTTGTCCTCATCAACATGGGGACAAGGTGCTTTGGGGCTTCCCCAAAGCACCCCCCATGTTGAGGGCACGCGGCCTGGTACGACTCGGGGGGGGGGGCGCTCACTCGTCCCCACCCCCTTTCCTGGCCGGCCGGGTAGCGTGCTCGGATAAGGGTCTGATATGGACCTGGGGGGAACCCCCACACCGATTTTTCGGCGTAGGGATTCCCCTTTAAGTCCATACCAGGTGACGGGGCCAGCGACGCCTCCTTCGCTGGCCCCCGGCTACCTGGAGACGTGCTCAAAATGAGCGGACTTTCCTCCGCGTGTGTGGGCGAGTCCGTTCGTTTCAAAAGTACGGCGGATAGTCCGGCGGACTCAATCGCCGTAGTAGTCCACTGAAAAAGTGCCGTGTGTGGGCAAGTAGCTAGTTCGGAAAGTCCGGCGGATAGTTGGCTACGTGTGTACGCAGCATTAGTGGTTCTTTTTTTTTTATTCACATTTTGGTCTACAGATAAGGAGTGATCTTAATACTTGTATCTAAGATTTCCCCTCTATCTGGGGACAACCTAAAATTTGTGATTTTCTTTTACTTTCACTTGACAGGGACCCCTGGCTCCTGTGTCACTGGATTTGATTGACAGCAGCAAGAGCCAATGGCTCCTGCTGCTATCAATCTATCCAATGAGGAACCAAGACAGCGACTGGAGCTGCTGGGCTCGTCCTCATCACTGGAATGATCGGGTTCAGGCAAGAAAAAGGGAGGGGGGGGTGCTGCAGCAGAAAAGGTTTTTCAACTTAATGCATAGAATGGGCACTGATATGCGACACTGTTGGACACTGATAGGCAGCACTGATGGACACTCATAAGAGGCACAGATGGGCACTCATACGTGGCACTGATGGGCACTGAAAGGCTGCGCTGATGGGTACTTATGGTTGGCACTGATAGGCATCACTGATGGGCACTGATAGTTGACACTGATGGGTGGCACTGATGAACACTGATGGGTGGCACTGATGGCACTGGCAGGTATTGCTGATGAGCACTGATTGGCATCATATGTGGGCACACATTGGCATCCCTGGTGGCCATGGGTGGCATACCTGGTGGTCATCAGTGGTGACCATCCCTGGTGGTCCTGGTGGCATCCCTGGTGGTCCTGGGTGGGAATCCTCGGGGGGCATCTGAAGGGGACTGCACTGATAAACAATCAGCACAGACCCCCCCCCCCCCCCCTGTCAGGAGAACCGCCAATTGGCTCTCCTCGACTCGCGTCTGTCAGACACAAGTGAGGAAAAGCCGTTATGCGGCTTTTCCTGTTTACACCGTGATCAGCTGTGATTGGACACAGCTGATAACATGGTAAGGAGCCTCTGTCAGAGGCTCTTTATCCAGATCGGAGATGCGGTGTGTCAGACTGATACGTGGCACTGATGGGCACTTATATGCGGCACTGATAGATGGCATTGATAGGCATCACTGATGGCACTGGCAGGCATTGGAGATGGGCACTGTTTGGCAGCTGCCTGTGCACTGGTTGGCATTTCCCTGGTGGTCTAGGGTGGCATACCTGGTGGTCCAGTGTGGTGGCAATCCCTGGTGGTCCTGGCGGCATCTTGGTGGTCCTGGGTGGGCATCTGAGGGGGGCTGCGCTGATAAACAATCAGCACAGACCCCCCTGAGCAGCCGATTTGTCAGATGTGAGTGAGGAAAAGCCGATCAACAGCTCTTCATGTTTACATCGTGATCAGCCGTGATTGGACACGCCTGATCACGTGGTAAAGAGCCTCTGTCAGATGCTCTGTACGGAGATCGGTGTAGTGGTGTGTCAGACTGACACACCACACCACCGATTGCCACGACAAGAGCAGTTGTTTTGGAGGGCCGTCATATGACGTCCACCCAGAACGAGAGCCGCGCTGCCCAACCGTGATTTGAGGGCCGGCAGGCGGGAAGTGGTTAAAGTTCATGTGCGTGTAAAGGCAGGTGTCCCAATACTTTTGGAAATATAGCGTATGTATTTGATTTCTGCATTTAGCTGTCTTCCTGGAGTTCAGCTTTAACTGAGCAAAATATTATTAGAAAACTCTGCTTTTTAAAAAACGTGAAAAGAAAACCGAGGAATGTTTCCTTTTCTGTCATGTTCTTCTTTAAAGACTTTGGCACAAAACTGGAACATTCCTGTGAGAAAAGTCAAACAATAGAAATTGTATAACTTACAAAGGGGGTGTCATTGGTGAGATGCAGGTGTAAGCTGCGCGGTATCAGATGTCCTCTCGCTGAATGGCGCTGAATGTATTACCTTATCCCGGAGTCACACGGCACAGATACAGGGTATTAGGACGCTTGTAGCCGAGTCTTACCGTCTCACTGTGAAGGGCTCATACATTCACGGGAAGGAAATTGCATTTCTTTCTTCTACTCTTCTGTCGACAAACTATTTACTGCTCTAAGGGCTATAGAGTGATAGGATCAACGACTTATTTCTGTTGTTCGCATTTCAAGTGTAATTCAGTCTTTGAGTAAAGGTTAACGTGTGTAGGGTCCTTTTAATAAATGGACACAAAAAAAGGGGCATTTGAGCTGGCCTGATCAAGAAAGGAGGAATCCCAATAGATGCAATATATAAACAATAAAATACGTTGAACCAAGAGACCTTACATTTTTTTATCCACTTCCCGCCTGGCCACTGCATATGTACGGCTGGGTGGGAGCGCTCTTTGCTCTGAGTGGGCATTCAGGAATGCCCCTCAGAAGGAGCGGGATTGCGCACGCACGTTCCCATACAGCGGTGCAATCCCGATGTGCTCGTGTCACGTGGCGCATCTTAGATCGGCAGGAGGGCTCTGTGATTGGCCCTCCTGATCACGTGACAGCCATGTCCAATCACGGCCATCATGTGATGTAAACAAACAGCCGGTTGCTAGGTGATCGGCTCTCCTCTCCTCACACAGAAGTTGTCGCTGAGGAGAGGAGAGCGGATCTCTGCAGCCAGCTGGTAATCAGTGAGTATGAGCTGTTTTTTACAGCTTTTTACTCACTGATCACCAGTCTAATGTCACCACACATGTAAAAACACACAAAGTAAACACACATGTCTCCAAAACACATGTCCCCACATAGTAATGATACCCAAAACACATGTCCCCCACATATATAAAAGTAAAATCACATGGCCCAATGATTATCTGCGCACATATGTCCGTGATCACCTGCGCACATCTGTACATGATCATTTGCGTACATCTGTCTGTGATCACACAAACCAATTATTATACACTTAATGGGATTTTTTTTTTACCAAAAACATGTAGCAGAATGCATTTTAGCTTAAATTTATGACAAAATTAGATTTTATTGGATTTCTTTTAAAATAGAATAAAGAAAATATTGTTTTTTTTCCAAATTTACACTCTTTTTTTGCTTATATCGCAAAAAATAAAAAACGGAGTCATGAATAAATACCACCAAAAGAAAGCTCTATTTGTGCGAACAAAATGATAAAAAATGTATTTGGGTACAGCGTAGCATGACCGCGTAACTCTTATTAAAAATGCTAGAGCGCTGAAAGCTGAAAATTTGTCTGGGAAGGAAGTGGGCGAAAGTGGCCATTATTGATGTGGTTAAATAAGGGAATCCCATTCCCAATAATTAGGGCAGGTCCCTGCACTTAATAACCAAATTTAAATTCTACAAAGAAGAAATAGGTGTGTATCACCCTCCTAGTATAGGATGCTTGGTAAATTTAGTTTTTTACTTGCTCTGTAATCAGAGGAGCAGTGATCATTTGCCTTGGTCTGCTCACGGTTTCACAGGCTAGGAGTTTGATTGTTTCCTCCTGCTTTGGGGGGAAGCTTTCAGAGCCCAGATAGAAAGCAATTGTGCTGCAAGTTTGAAAATGACTCGCTAAGCTATTGTTAGACTTGCCGGGCTTCACAAGTTTGTTGCACAATTGCAGCAAGTCCGCATTGCATGACTCCAGATCAACTTTCTTTGCAAACATTCTGCAAGTCTGCTGCAAGTTCTGGTTCAGTTACATTGTGCAATAGGCATCCCACCACAGGGGGGCACTGTGGCTGAATTTTCATCCTGTAGACTTGCAGAGCTCTTGCACGAGACTCACCACTGCAACTTTGCTCTTGCTAGAGACTTGGCACACAAATTTGCTACAAATTGGAAAAGTGTCAACTAGAACTTGTGCATAAAGTGCTCTGCAAGTCTACAACTTGCCAGTGAAAACATGCTGCAAGTTAACAAACTAATGCCCCGTACACACGATCGGAAACTCTGCCAGCAAAAGTCGGGTGTGAGCATTGGACTTTTGCTGGTGGAATTTCCGCCAGCAAAAGATTGAGAGCAGGTTCTCTATTTTTTTGACAGAAAAAGTTCCGATCGGAAAATCCAATTGCCTGTAGCAATTCCGTCGCGCAAAATTCCTACTCATGCTCGGAAACAATTCGGCACATGCTCGGAAGCATTGAACTTAATTTTCTCGGCTCGTCGTAGTGTTGTACGTCACCACACTCTTGATGGTCAAAAGTTCAGAGAACTTTTGTGTGACCGTGTATATGCAAGCCAAGCTTGAGCGGAATTCCTTCAGAAAAACCATCCAAGATTTTTCCGACGGAAATTCCACTCATGTGTACAGGGTATTACACTTCAACACTGCCACAAATTTGTGGGAAGTTATCTTTGCTATCTGGGAGCTTAGGGCAGGGAATTCAAATGACTGGCCTAAATATTTAGTATGCCCTGGCCAATCCCTGAGGAGGTGTGCCCAGAAGGTGGTGTGGGAGTGGGTAAATAGCCTTGAAGATATGGTCCTTTTCCTTCCCAGTCGGGGATGGATCTGTGAGCTTCAGGGGGCTGCTCGCAAGGGTAGTGTCAGGGCTGGGCTCAACCCCTTCCTTCTCTGAGCTGGCCGCTCAGCTGTCGGCTAATTGCCAGCTCCTATCTCTCCACAGTTACTCAGCTGTTGATGATATCCTGCTCGTCAGTCCTGCCTACTTAATCCGTCCAGCCCAGAGGATCTCTGCCTTTGCCTTGGTCAACATCAGAGACTATCTCCTGCGCTCCTGTTTAAAGACTTGCTCAGCTGACATCCCTTCTGGCTCCAGATCCTGCTGTTCTACTACACTGATCCCTGACTTTCTGGCTTGGCTGACTATCTGTTCCAGTTACCGAACTTTGGCTATGTTTTGACTACGTTTGTTCTATTTTACTTTTATTATTAAACAAGTTTGGTTTAACTGTACTTCTGTTTCGGTGTGATTTCATGATTTCTGACAGTTAGGCAACCTCAGCCCTCCAGCTGTGGTGAAAATACAAGTCCCATGAGACATTGCAAGACCCTGACAATCACAGGCATGTCTCCTAGAGGCAGAGGTATGATGGGATTTGTAGTTTCGCCACAGCTGGAGTGCCCTAGGTTGCCTACCCCTGGCCTAGGAGGAAGACATGGCAATAATAGGGTGTCATTAAATTGTGGGGGGAGAAAGTGGTGTATCCAGGGTTGCCACAATTTGGTGTAATATTCAGTCCTGTCTAACAAGATCACCTCCAATTTGGCATGGATCCTAGCCTTAGTGATTCTGTTTGTAGTTTCCACAATGTTGAGCGAGCTAGTTTTCCAGGTTTTCTTGATGGTCTGCTTGGCAACTGTGGTTACCTAGAGGAATAGTTTGTGTTCAACTTGTGTTAAGTTGTGGGGTTGTATATTCAGTAGGGCAGAGAGGAGATCTGGAGGCAGTTCTGTAGCCTTTAGAGTGGATTTGATCTTGTATATTTCAGCCCAAAAGCATTGTACTAAGGGTAACTGTGATCTTAAAAGATTTTGAATAACAATTTTGAATAGAAATTGTTGGTAATTTTTACTGAATATGTGTATGCAATTGTGTTACTCAAGCACCTCAAAAGTCCCACATTACTTTAAGGTCTATTATTAAATTATTGGGATGTGGTGCATGAAATAACCCATCTTCTACATAAATCACATGATATACTACATATATTGAAAGTTCATTTTACACTTGATAGTCTAAAATCCATTTTTAATCTTTTTTTTTTTTTTTTTTTACTTTTAAATGCATTATTAGACAAAAAAAAAGTAAAAAAAATATATCAGCATCTTACAAATATTTTTTGTGGCTTTTAAAACTATTACAAGATAGGAAACAAAGCTTTTTGCACTCTGTGTGAACGAGCCCTAATAGTTTTGCAAGTATTACATCTTTCCAACACTTTAAACTCTTAAATGTATTATATTTTTCCCAGGTTATATTAGAGTGCTCTCATCTCTTCTATAACACTTGAAAATATGCTAATGGGGTCACAGAGCATTTCATTTATACTCCATTCCATGTTTTTCTTTTCTTGAATTATTGTATAAAATATGATATTTAGAACATATACTTATCTGTAGATATAAAAATCATCAAAGAAGACTACATTGAAAAATTCTCTTTCCTCATATCCCTTTACATATGTACTCTTAACGTTGGCTGTTCTTGTCTAATACCCCCCTTCTCAGGCCCACGTGTGGTCATGTTCATCTATGAACCTGCCCTCTGGATCCTGTTCCCTCGCAAATGCTACGTTCACCCTCTGGCTCTATGCTACACTCTCTAACTCACATCTTCAATCTCTCCCTCTCTTCTGGCATCTTCCCCAACTCTCTAAAACATGCACTTGTCTAGGGCCTGAACTGGGACAAAAATTTGGCCCTGGACTTCATCATGACCGGCCCACTTAAATTTTGAGTGTCCCCAAAAGCATCCCCCTTACATCAGTGTGTCAACACCAGCAGCCCCCTTCACATCAGAGTCCAAATCAGAAGTCCCCTACACATCAGAGTCCCCATCTGAAGCCCCCTTCCCATCAAAGTCCCCACCAGCAGCCCCCTTCACATCAGAAGCCCCCTTCACATCAGAGTCCCCATCAGAAGCCCTCTTCACATCAGTGTCCCCATCAGAAGCCCCCTTCACATCAGAGTCCCCATCAGAAGCCCCCTTCACATCAGAGTCCCCATCAGAAGCCCCCTTCCCATCAGAGTTCCCATCAGCAGCCCCCTTCACATCAGAGTGTCCTCCCTCTCCTCCCCCTCCCACATGTACTCACAGTTTTGAAGCTTTTCGTTCCTCTCTCCAGTCATGTGACCAACAAGTGATAAGGGGAGAGAGGAAGGAAAGTCTGCCGGCTGTCTATCTCCCCCTGCAGGCTGAAGGGAGCGTAACGCCTAATGCTCTCTCCAGCAAGTGACGGAAGCAGCTCCTCCTGACAGGAGTGAAATTGCAAACACTCACTGTCATAGAGGAGTGGCTCCAGGACTGCACCTGAGCAGCCCACTGAGCCATTTGGCCCACCGGGAAACTCCCGGTAGTCCCGATGGCCAGTTCATGCCTGCACTTGTCAAACCCATACTTAAAAAACCCTCACTGGACCCATTCAATCCTAACAACCTACACCCCATTTTCTTGCTTCCCTTCTTATCCAAACTACTCGAACGTCTGGTCTACAACCGAATGAGTGTCCACCTTGCTGATAATAGCCTTCTTGATCCCCTTCAGTCTGGATTTCATCCTCAACACTCCACAGAAACTGCTCTCCTAAAACTAACAAACGATCTACTAACGGCCAAAACCAATCGACATTATTCTGTACTCCTCCTCCTGGACCTCTCTGCTGCCTTTGATACGGTTGACCACCCCCTCCTCCTCAAAAAACTCCACACCTTTGGTCTCCGTGACTGTACTCTACGATGGTTCTCTTCCTACTTATCCAACCGCACCTTTAGCGTTTCTTACAACTCTACTTCCTCCTCTCCTCTTCCTTTCTCTGTTGGGGTCCCCCAAGGTTCTGTTCTTGGACCACTCCTATTTTCAATCTATACCTCCTCCCTGGGTCAACTGATAGCCTCCCACGGCTTCCAATACCACCTCTATGCTGACGACACCCAAATCTATTTCTCTACACCTCAGCTCACTCCCTCTGTCTCCTCATGTATCACTAATTTACTATCAGATATATCAGTCTGGATGTCACATCACTTCCTCAAACTCAATCTATCCAAAACTGAACTTATAATTTTTCCTCCCCCCCATATGCCCCTTCCCTTGATCTCACTGTCAAAATCGATGGCACAACCATAAGCCCATCCCCTCACGCCAAGGTTCTAGGTGTAGTCCTGGACTTTGAACTCTCCTTCAAGCAACACATCCAATCACTGTCCAAATCCTGCCGCCTCAACCTCCGCAACATCTCCAAAATATCTCCAAAATACGCCCCTTTCTAACCAATGACACAACAAAGCTCTTAATTCACTCGCTGGTCATCTCTCGCCTCGACTACTGCAACTCCCTTCTCATTGACTTACCTCTACATAGTCTATCATCTCTTCAATCCATCATGATTGCCGCTGCCAGACTCATCCACCTTACAATCGCTCTGTGTCTGCTACTCCTCTCTGTCAATCCCTCCACTGGCTTCCGCTCAGCCAAAGAATTAAATTCAAAATACTAACAACTACATACAAAGCCATCCACAACTCTGCCCCCAGCTACATCACTAGCTTAGTCTCTAAATACCAACCTACTCGTCCTCTTTGTTCCTCTCAAGACCTCCTGCTCTCTAGCTCCCTCATCACCTCCTCCCATACTCGCCTCCAGGACTTTTCCAAAGCCTCTCCAATCCTATGGAATGCCCTACCCCAATCTGTCCGCTTATCTCCTACTTTATTAGCTTTTAGACGATCCCTGAAAACCCTTCTCTTCAGAGAAGCCTACCCCACCCACACCTAACTGTATTTTCATTTTCTCCATCAGCTCATCCCCCCCACAGTTAATACCTTTTGTTTCAACTTGACCCTCTGTGACAGTGGGGTCACTTTGGACACAGGGTGAATAAAAGAAACCCCCGATATGGTCTGTGATAGCCATATTTAAGGCTGTATATACATTATATATAGATTGGATGTATACTGTATATGGGGGTTAAGTATCATTGCTGTGAGGAATTAAGTTGTTTTGCATTTCTATTGTTCATTTAAGTCTGTCCTTGTGTGTATTGTAAAGTGCCAGCCAGACTGGCTGCCAACCCTTTGTGAAAAGATGTGTATTGGGTGGGGTCATTCCTACTACAGAAGAGACAGAGTGCGTCTCGTCTTCTTCCAGAGGGGTCGGCTCCTATAGGAAAGGGTCGTTTAGCTGTGGATATTGGTAGCGAGTGGATGTGTGTCTAGGAGAGGGAACATCGTAAACGGCGTTAACCCCCAGTATATTAGGGGTGCCGTTACATTGTTTGGCAGCGGCGGGATCTTCCCTCCAGTTACTGGGACACTTCAAACCACCACAGTAAATGACCAGCTATGCAGCCTGCAGGAAAGCCACAGTGAAAGACTTACTTGAGAGCCGTGGAGAGACCAGTGGGACAAAGAACAAGGCCACCTTGATCAGGGAACTAACCGAGATGGATCAGAGGGATGGTGATGCAGGACCCCGGTCAGTTGAAGACTTGTTTCAGCAACGAGTTCGACAGCAGGTGGCATTATATGGTGCTAACCCATCAGAGACCGCCATACAGAATGCCATTAGAGACATCCAGCTGCAGGATGAGCGACAGGAGAGAGAACTAGAGCGGCAACATGAGCAGAGAATGGCAGAAATACGGCAATCGGAGACAACACCTAAAGATGCAGCGCCTGTCCGTAAGTTGCCCTTTCGGGCGCTCAAACTATTTAAGGAGGGAGAGGAGGAAATTGAAGCATTCCTGCAGGACTTTGAGAGACTATGCCAGATACATGAAGTACTGCCCCAAGATTGGGTCGCCTTACTGGCAAGTAATTTAACTGGCAGAGCGGCGGATGCGTATCGGGCCCTGGAGGATGAGGACGCTAAAGACTATGACCGGGTAAAAGAAGCTCTGCTAGCCTGATTTGCCATTACACACGAAGCCAGCCGGATTAAGTTTCGAGAATCCCGGAAACAAACCCACATAACATACGTGGAGTGGGCACATCGTCTGCAGCGAGATCTTAAGGGCTGGATCCAGGGAAGCCACGCTCATACCATAGAGGACATCACCCAACTAGTACTCTTAGAACAGTTCTTTAACCACACCCCTCCGGTACTACGGGATTGGGTACGAGATAAGCAACCACGGACTGTACAGCAAGCGGCTACTTTGGCCGATGAATATCTGGACTCTCGAAGGTCAGGCGGAAGCGAGCGCTATCCACCATCTCGGCCCAGTTTATCAGCCTCTAACACAGCTTCAGCACCAACCCCAGCGGCCACTTATCCTCAGCAGCCCAGGTTCAACTCCCAGGACTATGCACAACCCATCAGGTGTTTCAGATGTAAACAGCTAGAGCACAAAAAGCCAAACTGTCCATTGAATCCAGCCATCCAGTCCCAGTCATGGAGACAACCAGCAAGGGGGAGCCCCCGCACACCCATGCCTGCGGCCCACTGCGTTGAGGAGGAAGAACATTGGGGCGTCCTGCACGAGGCTGATCCAATACAAGAAGCTAACCGGGACAACAGGCAACAACACAGGCAGACGGTCCGGGTTAATGGAACGGTAGCCAATGGCTTACGTGATAGCGGCGCTACCATGACCCTACTACAGAAGAACCTCATCCCAGAGAGCCAACACACCGGAGACACTGTAGCCGTAAGAGTAGCGGGAGGTACCATCTTCCGGCTACCCGTGGCCCGTGTTCACCTGGATTGGGGGGTTGTTTCGGGACACGTGAATGTGGGGGTGATGAAGGACTTGCCTGCGGATGTACTACTGGGGAATGATTTGGCCCCCCTCCTTTCTGCTTACACCCCGGTGGGCCCCGATGAAGTCAACCCTGTGACTACCCGTGCACAGACACGTACTGCTGGAACCGGCCCGCTTGCTGCAGAGACCCAGGTGAGACTATCCTCCCCGACACGTACCTTAGATCAGGCGCGCCTAGGCTGGGATACCCCAGAAGCATTCGGGAGGGAAACTCGGGAGGACCCGACCTTACACAAGTATAGGGCTAAGGCAGATACTCAGGAAAGGGGAATAGATGGGGAGCTGTTTGAATGGGATGGGGATAGACTGTATAGGATCCCTAAGCCATCTCAGAGAAGTAAGGCCCCTTCGCAGAAACGACAGCTGGTGGTACCTAAGAAATACCAGCTGGAGATTCTGTGAATCGGGCATGATGTGCCGCTAGCAGGACATCTAGGGTTCCGTCGCACGGCCCATAGGATCACACAGAATTTCTTCTGGCCCAATTTTAGCCAGGATGTGCGACAATACTGCAAAACGTGTGACACATGTCAACGGATAGGGAAGAGGGGGGACCACCCTAAGGCTAAACTCATGTCCATGCCTATTATTGGGGAGCCCTTTTACCGCATAGCCGTTGACATTGTGGGTCCCCTGGCCCGGCCTAGTCCATCCGGAAAGAAGTATATTCTCACTGTGGTGGACTACGCCACCCGTTACCCAGAGGCAGTAGCTATGTCCAACATTGAAGCAGAGACAGTAGCTGATGCCCTGGTTAAGATTTTTACCAGAGTGGGGTTCCCTAAGGAGATTCTCTCTGACCAGGGAACCCAGATTACCGCGGTACTCACCCGGCAGTTGTGGAAGGTGTGCAATATTAAGCCCTTACTGAGCTCCCCCTACCACCCCCAGACTAATGGTCTCTGCGAACGCTTTAACGGGACCCTCAAGCAAATGCTGAGGACCTTTTCGGACTCTTGCAGAGACTGGGAGAGATTCCTGCCTCACCTGTTATTTGCGTACAGAGAGGTACCCCAGGAATCTACTGGGTTCTCGCCCTTCGAGTTGCTCTATGGGAGAAGGGTCCACGGACCCCTCGATCTCATCAGAGGACACTGGGAGGGAGAGACAGAGCAAGAAGGGACCCCCATAGTACCCTATGTTCTGGAACTCAGGGACCGCATGGAGCAACTGTCTCTGATGGTAAGAGAGAATCTCCAGGCGGCCCAGGGAAGACAGAAGAGATGGTACGACCGGGGGGCCCGACAGCGGGTCTTCCAGGTTGGGCAGAAGGACTTAGTGCTCAAGCCTGTGAAGACCGACAAGATGCAGGCATCTTGGCAGGGCCCGTATAAAGTAGTAGCCCAGGTATGTGATACTACCTATGTCATTGCCAGCTGTGCAGATGAAAGAATCCAGCGAACCTTTCATGTGAACATGCTGAAGGAGTATCAGGAACGGCAGGAGGATGTTGCTGCAGTATGTGCCCCTGCTGCGGACGACTCAGAAGGTTTACCCCTCCCTGACTTACTAGAGAGAGAGCCCCAGACTGACCTCATTAGCCTTGTACAGCTAGGAGACCGGATAAGCCCCACATAGAAGGAACAGGCTAAGCGGCTTCTGTGGGAGAAACAGGCGACGTTCTCCCAAAAACCGGGCTATACGACCCTGGCTGTACATAAGGTAGAGACCCCTGGACAAGCACCCCTCCGCCAGCCCCCCTACCGTATCCCTGAAGCAGTCTGAGAGGAAATGCGGAAGGAGATACAGGAGATGATTGAGTTAGGAGTCATTGAGCCTTCTGACAGCCCTTGGGCCTCGCCTGTAGTCCTGGTGCCTAAGAAAGACGGGACTACCCGGTTCTGCGTGGACTACAGGCGACTCAACGAGAAGACCACCACCGATACCTACCCGATGCCCAGGGTAGACGAACTACTAGATCGTATAGCCAGGGGACGTTATTTAACTACAATAGACCTGTGTAAAGGTTATTGGCAGATCCCCCTGGCCGAGGATGCTATCCCCAAGTCGGCATTTGTTACCCCATTTGGCCTGTACCAGTCTAAGGTCATGCCATTTGGAATGAAAAATGCCCCGGCGACCTTCCAACGTATGGTGGATAGGCTCCTCGATGGCTTCCAGGATTTTGCATGTGCATATCTGGATGACATTGCGATCTACAGTGGGTCTTGGGAGGAGCACCTGGTTCACGTAGGAGTGGTTCTGGACAAAATTCGGGCCGCAGGCCTGACCTTGAAACCAGACAAGTGCCATCTAGGGATGGCGGAGGTGCAGTACCTGGGACACCGAGTGGGGTGTGGGAACCAGAGACCCGAGCCAGCCAAGGTAGAGGCAGTAGCTAACTGGCCCACGCCCCGTACTAAGACCCAGGTATTGGCCTTCTTGGGAACTGCAGGGTACTACCGACGTTTTGTCCCTAATTATAGTGCTATCGCCAAACCCCTGACTGACCTGACGAAAAAGAATTTACCTATGCAAGTCCTCTGGTCTCCAGCTTGTGAATCCGCGTTTCTAGCCCTCAAGCAAGCACTTGTAAATGCCCCTGTCTTGGCTGCCCCAGTACCTAACAAACGTTTTCTTGTCCACACGGATGCTTTCATGTTTGGACTGGGGGCGGTGCTGAGCCAAGTTGGGGAGGATGGAGGAGAACACCCTGTCGCATACCTGAGTAGAAAACTATTACCCCGGGAAGTGAGCTATGTGGCAGTGGAGAAGGAGTGTTTGGCCCTGGTCTGGGCCCTTAAAAAGCTGAACCCTTACTTATACGGACAGGAATTTTCACTGGTCACCGACCACAACCCATTGGTCTGGCTTAACCGGGTCTCCGGAGATAATGGCAGGTTGCTGCGGTGGAGCTTAGCCCTACAACGTAAGCAAAACGGCAATGCTGATGGGTTGTCCCAGCAAACTGACGCCCTCCCGGGCTCCTAGTGCAATGTTGATGGGTTATCCAGTATTGGAAGAATGGACCCATGGACTAACTGCGGAGTCAACTCGTCTGGGGTACCCTCCTCTGTTAGTCCCCTGCCGAAAGGGGAGATGTGTGACAGTGGGGTCACTTTGGACACAGGGGGAATAAAAGAAACCCCCGATATGGTCTGTGATAGCCATATTCAAGGCTGTATATACATTGTATATAGATTGGATGTGTACTGTATATGGGGGTTAAGTATCATTGCTGTGAGGAATTAAGTTGTTTTGCATTTCTATTGTTCATTTAAGTCTGTCCTTGTGTGTATTGTAAAGTGCCAGACAGACTGGCTGCCAACCCTTTGTGAAAAGATGTGTATTGGGTGGGATCGTTTGAAGCCTAGCAGATGTCAGGATGAGGTGTTGAGTCTTGGGATGTGTGGGTGGAGCTGGGCCCTTGTTCATGTTAAAGCATGTGCCTTGAATTGTGTATAAAGTTACAATGTTTCTCAATAATAAAGTCATTCCTACTACAGAAGAGACAGAGTGTGTCTCGTCTTCTTCCAGAGGGGTCGGCTCCTATAGGAAAGGGTCGTTTAGCTGTGGATATTGGTAGCGAGTGGATGTGTGTCTAGGAGAGGGAACATTGTAAACGGCGTTAACCCCCAGTATATTAGGGGTGCCGTTACACCCTCCCTTCTAGATTGTAAGCTCTAACGAGCAGGGCCCTCTGATCCCTCCTGTATTGATTTGCATTGTAAGTGTACTGTCTGCCCTCATATTGTAAAGTGCTGCGCAAACTGTTGGCACTATATAAATCCTGAATAATAATAATAATAGTAATAATAATGAACAGTTCTTCAGCCTTAGCTGATGGGTCTATTTGCATAGAGTTGAATTTTGGAGTTTGCAAACTGCCAGAAATTAGCTCAAGGTAAAGCAGCACTATCTGAGAATGGCAATCTAAAAAAAAACATAATTTAAATGATCTTTAATATGCAAAGTCAAATCACCCACCCACTCATCTCTAAATGCTTTATTGTGTGCAGATATACATTTTATAAACACACCGCCAGGATTTTCCCCCACAGCCAGGTGAGGGCAGATGATTCATGTAGCAATCACTTCTTTGAATACATCTGTCCTGACTGATGGCCACGGGTGGACAAGTGATCCACCTTCTGCTGCAAGTTGATCTACTTACCGCTGTGGAGTGATCCAATGCACGTGGCTGGACATTGCATTTGCTGAGGGTCTGGTATGCAGGCTGAAAGGCATGCTAATGCTGAGAAAGCTGCTCCTCCAGTCTATACAGTGAGATCTAAAATAATAGGCAAGAATGCCTCCTGTTCTTGAGCATGGCACTCAGATCTTATAAACAGTTTATTTGTTCAAATCTTGACCGAGACAGAAATTGCACACTTTGCTGCCCTCTTGAGGCTGGGGTATTCTGGACAAACTGCAACCATAAGCAAACAAAGGATGCACCAGCCTAGTGCATGTACCTTAGATATCCTTTATTGATAAAATCAAAGAATTCAAGCAATTCATCTCAACATATCACAAGGAGGTCTGGATGGGCAAAACATTTCAAGGGACATGCCCCCAGGAAGCGTCAATCAGAGTATAATACTATATAATACTGATTTTTACATGTACTCACAGCACACGGGTACTTACAATTCACAGGTACTCACAATACACAGATACTCACAGCACAAGGGTACTTTCAGCACATGGGTACTCACAGCACATGGGTACTCACAATACACAGGTACTCACAATACATGGGGTTCTCACAATACATGGGGTTCTCACAACACACGAGTACTCACAATACATGGGTACTCACAATACACGGTTACTCACAGCACATGGGTACTCACAATACACGGTTACTCACAGCACATGGGTACTCACAACAATACACAGGTACTCAACAATACAGGTACCCCCAACAATACACAGATACCCCAACAATACTCAGGTACTCCCAACAATACTCAGGTACTCCCAACAATACACAGGTACTCCCAACAATACACAGGTACTCAACAATACAGGTACTCCCAACAATGGTGGTTATGACTAATGCCACGTACACACGTAGCCGACTATCCGGCGGACTTAGTCCGGCGGATTTCCCGCCGGACTTTCCCGAACGGCCTACTTGCCCACACACGGCACTTTTTCAGCGGACTAATACGGTGTACTAAGTCCGTCGGACTATCCGCCGTACTTTTGAAATGAACGGACTCGCACGCACACGCGGAGGAAAGTCCGCTCATTTTGAGCGCGTCTCCAGGTAGGCGGGGCCCGCGAAGGAGACGTCGCTGGCCCCGTCACCTGGTATGGACTTAAAGGGGAACCCCAACGCCGAAAAAAATCGGCGTGGGGGTCCCCCCCAGGTCCACATCAGACCCTTGTCCGAGCACGCTACCCGGCCGGCCAGGAAAGGGGGGGACGAGAGAGCGCCCCCCCCTCCTGAGTCGTACCAGGCTGCGTGCCCTCAACATGGGGGGGTGCCTTGGGGAAGGGGGGGCCTCGCGCCCCCCCCACCCCAAAGCACCTTGTCCCTATGTTGATGAGGACAAGGGCTTCTTCCCGACAACCCTGGCTGTTGGTTGTTGGGGTCTGCGGGCGGGGGGTTATCGGAATCCGATAGTTTATTGCACAGCTCCGGGGGTCTTCCGTCTTCGGGGGTCTTCTCGCCGGACTCCTCCGCTATCTTCTGCTAGCTCTTTTGCTAGCGGAGGAGCCCGGCTTTCTTCTTCACCGCCGCCCTCTTCTTCCGACTTCGGGGGTCTTGTCCCCCTCTTTGGTTCTTCTTGCCGGGCCACCGCGCCTTCTTCTAGCTCTTTTACAGGCGGTGGCCCGGTCTTCTGTCGCCGCTGTCGCCGCCTTCTGTTCTTCTCTTCAGATGTTGCCTCGTCGCTCTCTCTGCTCACAATGACTGGGACAAGGCGCGCGGCGACTTATATAGGGACATCACCGGATGATGTCCCCGCCTATTATGATGTCACAGTCCCAGCATCCTCTGGGACTGTGACACCATAATGGGTGATGTCCCTATATAAGTCGCCGCGCGCCTTGTCCCCATCATTGTGAGCAGAGAGAGCGACGAGGCAACATCTGAAGAGAAGAAAAGAACAGAAGAACAGAAGGCGGCGACAGTGGCGACAGAAGACCGGGCCACCGCCTGTAAAAGAGCTAGAAGAAGGCGCGGTGGCCCGGCAAGAAGAACCGAAGAGGGGGACAAGACCCCCGAAGTCGGAAGAAGAGGGCGGCGGCGAGGAAGAAAGCCGGGCTCCTCCGCTAGCAAAAGAGCTAGAAGAAGATAGCGGAGGAGTCCGGCGAGAAGACCCCCGAAGTCGGAAGACCCCCGGAGCTGTGCAATAAACTATTTTAACCCTTGTGTGTTGTGTTTTTTTTTACTTTTTTTTACAGGTGAATGGGTAGGGGTACATTGTACCCCATACTCATTCACACAGGGTGGGGGGCCGGTATCCGGGGGCCCCCTTATTAAAGGGGGCTCCCGGATTCCGATAAGCCCCCCACCCGCAGACCCCGACAACCAACGGCCAGGGTTGTCGGGAAGAGGCCCTTGTCCTCATCAACATGGGGACAAGGTGCTTTGGGGTGGGGGGTCCCCCTTCCCCAAGGCACCCCCCCATGTTGAGGGCACGCGGCCTGGTATGGCTCAGGGGGGGGGGGGGCGCTCGCTCGTCCCCCCTTTCCTGGCCGGCCGGGTAGCGTGCTCGGACAAGGGTCTGATGTGGACCTGGGGGGACCCTCACGCCGATTTTTTCGGCGTTGGGGTTCCCCTTTAAGTCCCTCTTTAAGTCCATACCAGGTGACACTCATTTCAAGTACGGCGGACTGACATACCAACGGCCGGCGAAATGCAAGTCCGGCGGGAAGATTGGAGTGCAAAAATACTTTCTAAGTCCGCTGTACTTTCGGGTAAAAAAAGTCCGCCGGAGGCTACACACGGGGGGGATTGTCCGGCGGACTTGAGTTTGCCGGACTTTTCCACTCGATTGTTTTATCGTGTGTACGTGGCATAAGGCTTTATAGGCTGAAACGCGTCAACTGACTTAAACTGCATTTGTTCACTGTGGCTATTCAATAAAATTAAGACATTTTAAGAGCAGCAACTGGAATGCGGATCATTTTTTCCACATTAGTCTACTCAGTCAGCAACTATGGATCGAGCACCTGGGAGCTCTGCTATCTATGTGTTTTATGGGTTGTAGCACTAACTTTTCTGTTTTTACTCCCAACAATACACAGGTACTCAACATAACAGGTACTCCCAACAATACACAGGTACTCCCAACAATACACAGATACTCAACATAACAGGTACTCCCAACAATACACAGGTACTGCCAACAATACACAGGTACTCCCAACAATACACAGGTACTCCCAACAATACACAGGTACTCAACATAACAGATACTCCCAACAATACACAGGTACTCAACAATAAAGGTACTCCCAACAATACAGGTACTCCCAACAATACACAGGTGCTCTCAATCATACTCAGGTACTCCCAACAATACTCAGGTACTCCCAACAATACACAGGTGCTCCGAACAATACACAGGTGCTCTCAAACATACTCAGGTACTCCCAACAATACTCAGGTACTCAACAGTTACTCAGTCACTTAGCAGTACTCAGTCACTTAGCAGTACTCAGTTGCTTTTTTTTCAGCTTTTTTTTCACTGTACAGGGGACCAGTGAATTCTAAGGCCGCGTACACACGGGCGGACTGTTCGCCCAACTTTGTCCGCTGAACAGTGTTTCAGCGGACAGTCCGCTCGTGTGTGGGCTTCAGCGGACAGTTTCAGCGGACAGTCTGACGAACAAAGTTTTTCGGAATTTCCGTAAGACTGTCCGCTGAAACTTGGTTTGAGCGGACAGTCCGCTCGTGTGTAGGCTTGTTCGTCAAACTAAGTTCCGCACATGCTCAGAAAGGATTTACACGCCGAAGGTTGCATTGCAGTGTATAGGACGTCGTTTTTCGAGTCCCGTCGTACGTGCCGTTCACGTCATCGCGCAAGTTTTCAGCGGACTGTTCGTTCGTCGTGTGTGGTCAAGTCCGTTCATGCTAATTTTGAACGGACTGTTTGTCAAACTGTTTGACGAACCTAGTTGGGCGGACAGTCCGCCCGTGTGTACGCGGCCTAATGTGTTTTTGATGTGTTGGAGTGCATTTTTGATGCATTTTACTGTGTTCAAGTACAGTCCAGTGCAGGAAAAATGCGGCATGTTCTACTTTTGAACTGAAATTCACTGGAACTGACCTCACTGGTAAGAACTATGCCATTGGAAATCATATAATCTACTTTCCATGTGTTTTTTAAAGAAAACAACGCACTGGACTGCATGAGGTGTGAAGCAACCCTAAAAGTGGTTATACAGAAAATACTTCTATATCCATTCTACTGATCTTGATTATTTATTTAACTCTTGATTAAAATAAACTAAAACAACATATTTCATTTTTCAAGAGGGAAAAAGGAAGGCTTTTTTATGTTCTTTTTCACTTATTCACATTTACATTTTTTTCTAAAGACTTCTGCTGGAAAATCTGCAAAATTAGTAATTCTTCATTTTACTTTTACTCATTTGATCACCCCATCTGGAACATCAGAGGACAAGTACAAAAGCTAATGAGCAAGCATGTGTGCGCTGGGCTCCTAGGAAGTCCTCATATCACCTCGCCAAGGTCTATATCTATATATCTATATACATATAAAAAAAAATGTTACTTTAATAATTTGATCGTACATCTGAAAATCCAAGAATATTTATATATATACTCTATATTGTCAAAAGTATTGGGCCACCTGCCTTTACACGCACATGGACTTTAATGTAACAGCTTCAACTCTTCTGGGAAGGCTGTCCACAAGGTTTAGCAGTGTGTCTGTAGCGGATGGCATTTTGGACAAAAGTGTCATTCATGTGTAAATTTAGTTTTTGATTCACAATGGTAATGGGGTTCTGAGGGTTAATTATGTAGGTTAACTTTTACATCAGTTTGGCTGGGCTTTGTTAGAGTTCTGCCTGGTCATGTGTACAGTGAGGTGTATATGACAGGCCAGAACCAGGCCTGGTTGGATGAGCCAATCACCGTACCGGGCAGCTGCACGTTCCCTGGATCCCTCACTGTAGTCATCCTGGGTCCAGGTGCTGGCTGCACGTGCGGCAATCGGTGCGTTTTCAAACTTTTCTCCAACTCCAAGAAAGACAGACTCTCCTCTTCCTTCCGCACCACACTCTCACGCGGTGCCTCATGCGTAGAAAAGATCAGCCTAGACTCCTCCCACTGGGTACTGGCTCCTGTGGGATTTTGTGGGCTTTCTGTGATGAGGGGGGGATCTGTGATGGAGGGCTCTTTGATATGGGAGGAAGGGCTCTGTGATAGAAAGGATTCTGTGATGGAGAGGAATCTGTGATGGGGGCTCTGTGAGACGGGGTGATGGAGAGGAATCTGTGAGGGGGGGCTCTGTGATGGGGGATTTGTGACGGGGGGATCTGATGGAGGGCTCTGCGATGTGGGGCTCTGTGATGGGGGGATCTGTGAGGCGGGTGATGGAGAGGAATCTGTGATGGGGGGCTCTGTAATGGCGGGGATCTGTGATGGGGGGATTTGTGATGGGGGGATCTGATGGAGGGCTCTGTGATGTGGGGCTCTGTGATGGAGAGGAATCTGTGATGGGGGGGCTCTGTGATGGAGAGGAATCTGTGATGGGGGGGGCTCTGTGAGGCGGGGTGATGGAGAGGAATCTGTGATGGGGGCTCTGTAATGGGAGGGATCTGTGATGGGGGGGATCTGATGGAGGGCTCTGTGATGTGGGGCTCTGAGATGTGGGGATCTGTGATGGGGGGCTCTGTGATGGGGGGATCTGTGATGGGGGGATCTGTGATGGGGGGATCTGATGGAGGACTCTGCAATGTGGGGATCTGTGATGGGGGGGATCTGTGATGGGGGGGATCTGTGATGGGGGGATCTGATGGAGGGCTCTGCGATGGGGGGGATCTGTGATGGGGGATCTGTGATGGGGGGATCTGATGGAGGGCTCTGAGATGTGGGGTTCTGTGATGGGGGACTCTGTGATAGGGGACTCTGTGATGGGGAGCAGTCCAGCCCCCCAACAGTCTGAGGGACAGTGAACTGGCCCCCTGTTTAAAAAGTTTGAGGACCCCTGCTCTACACTATTCATCACCAGTTGAAAATGAAAGAAAAAAAGCCTGAAAAAAGAATGACTGCTAGGCAGCAATTTTTGCAATTTCTTTCTCTTGGAGTAAAAAACACTTTCATAGTATGAGTACATATCTTTAACATCTTCACTGAAAACATGCCAAATAACACCATTGCATTTTTTTCTTTTATAAGTTTTACATTTCTTTTTAAATATGTGAAATGTTTTAGCATCTTTTCTTTTTATTTTCTGCCCGTTCTTATCACTCCAAATTATTCCAAGTTATTATACAAATATAGTTTTCCTCAAACGATGGCAAAAAGTCAAGTACATATGAGAAAAGGAAATAGCCCCAGCCAGATATAAACTTGTACTAAAAATGATGGAAAAGGGAGATAAAACCAGAAGTAATATATGGCATGTAATACGAGCCATAGTTGTGTTCTGTTCACTAGAGATGCTAAGATAAAGAGCTTAAATGGAAAATTGATTAAAAACAAGCATTAGTAAGCACGTCCTTGCTTGAATGATAAAAGTGATGAATTGGCTATTTATTATATAGGTTTGCTAGAACAAAGACACTTTTCTAATTCAAGATTCAATTAGCTGTGTTCTTAGGTGTAGAGCGGTGGACATTTGTAATGGCACGACTGTAACATTCCTTTACTTGGAATAAAAGGTCACCACCATTTTAAAGGCTTCTTTCCATCTTGCAATCATGGATGGTGGATTTGATTAAAGTTGAACCTCAGGCTCAATAAAAACATATTATTTGCAATGATGCACAGTAAACATGGAATGGTTAGTGTTATCTAGATAAATGTGTTGAGAAAAGACACATCTACACAACGTAATGATCCTTTTTCTGCACGTTCTCCAGCCAGGAGGCCACATTTCATATTAAAGAGGAACGTCCTCTCCCTATATTTTATTTTAAATGCCTGATGCTGGGTTGTCCTCGATTCAGATGCTCAACCACCCTGTGGATCCAGCGTTGTCTTGTTGAGATCCACTTCTCTGCTGCCACCGCACGGATCCCATGTTGCCACTTTCTTCTGTGACATCATCGGGAGGCTGCTGTCTCTTCCAGGTTCAAGCAGCTCCTCCTGATGATGTGTCACTAGGCCCACCCCCTTCTCTTTTTATGAATGGAAGTCAATGCCTCCTGAGATATGTGACTTGTATAGCCCAGGAGGCACCAAGAGTACTACATGTCATTCTCTAATAGGTGAGAATAATGGAGGGTGAGGTGAAGGCCAAAACCTGTACACTACAAAAAAGGTAAACAAATAAAAAAAGAGAGGGATATTAAAGCGATTGTAAATTATCACCTTGTAAAACAACCGATACAGTTTAACTCCTTGGTGCCGATGTAATACAAATATGTTGCCCCACTTTACTGGGCATTTTGCCATGGGAGAAGAGAATCAAACAGCAATTACCACACTCACAAGACCCTCTCAGTACTGAGGAGATAGCTTCTTTGTGAACACCAGAAGAGATGAGTCAAAGTCTATGTTCAAAGCTATCTGATTTAATTCTGGGTGGGTATACAATTCATATACGTTATTATTAACCAATCATAGCATGGAACATGGGAGTGATTTAATACAGGGGTGTACATTTCATATCATTACATAACATTAACCACTTAAGGACCAGCCTCGTTTTTAGATTTTGGTGTTTACATGTTTAAAACAGTTTTTTTTGCTAGAAAATTACTTAGAACCTCCAAACATTATTTATTGTATTTTTTCAAAAACCCTAGAGAATAAAATTGGTGGCCGTTGCAATACTTTTTTTCACACCGTATTTGCTCAGCGGTCTTTCAAGCACACCTTTTTTGGAAAAAAATCACTTTTTTAAAATAAAAAAATAAGACAGCTGTAAAATTAGCCCAATTTTTTTAATATTGTGAAAGATAATGTTAGTTATGCCGAGTAAATTGATCCCCAACATGTCATGCTTCAAAATTGCGCACGCTTGTGGAATGGCGACAAACGTTTACCATTAAGAATCTCCATAGGCGATGTTTAAAAAATTCTACAGGTTGCATGTTTTGCATTACAAAGGAGTTGCAGGACTAGAATTATTGCTCTCGCTCTACTGATCGCGGTGATACATGTGTTGTTTTAACACCGTTTTTAAAAGTGGGCGCTACTCACGTATGCGTTCGCTTCTGCGCGCGAGCTCGTCGGGATGGGGTGCGTTTAAAAAAAATGTATTATTATTATTTATTTTACCTTTTATTTTTTATTTTTACACTGTTTAAAAAAAAAATTCACTTTTATTCCTATTAAAAGGAATGTAAACATCCCTTGTAATAGAAAAAAGCATGACAGGTCCTCTTAAATATGAGATCTGGGGTCAAAAACTCAGATCTCATATTTAGACTAAAATGCAATAAAAAATAAAAATAAAAAATTGTAATTGAAAAACATCATTAAAAAAAATTGGCCCTTTAAGAGCTGTGGGCGGAAGTGACGTTTTAACGTCGCTTCCGCCCAGCAATTGTATGGAGATGGGTGGGGGCCATCTTCCCCACACTCGTCTCCACGCACAGCTACTGAAAGGACACGATCGCTTCCGCCGCTCCTGACAGCTCCGGTAAGCGGCGGAAGGCACTGGATCGTGGCGGCCTCTCTCCCGCCACCGAAAAAAGGGATCTCGCAACGAATCCGCCGCAGGGACCACTTTTATCTTGTAGTGGATCTCCCGCTGCAGAAGGGGATACCGGGGTTATGGAAGCTAGCTGCTCCTATAACAACAATATCCTCCTTCAAACAGCCGCCGTAAAAGTGCAGCGGGCGGTCCGTAAGTGGTTAATACTCAAATGACCAACCCCTTAAACATGGCTGACATAGCAACTATAGTAACCATGCCAACTGATTCCATGACTCATAGTCGTGCCTTCGGTGTTCCCCTTCGGTGTTCCCCTTATTTATTTATTTTTTTATGTCATAATGTAGAGTATGAGATTTCCTATAATTTGAGCCCAGTTTTGCCACAAAGAGTTAATCCAGCTCTGAGCAATCCTCTTTTATTGTTCAGTGAGATAAATCTTGACAAACAGAGAAAAACTTTGTCAAATCCTCCCCCTTGCTGTGAGTGACCGGTGATTTACATATCTCGTGCACTAGCCTAAGAGACATGCATTATTTTTTTAATTCTCACCCCCACGTCTTTCTTCTGCTGCTCTGCAAGGATTGGCTGTTCCACACCTCAGCATGATTTGGCATGCTGAAGTCATGTGGGGACTTTTCTGGGTTTTGACTGGATGTTAGTAATCATAGCAGAAGTTCAGTGTAAGAAATACACAGGAGAAAACGCATGTTGATAAGGGGTGTGTAAAGGTGGGTGGGGAATCTACTCACATCCCGACTCCACCCATTGAGCCCTGGAAAACAGACCCACCCACAAAATCTGCAGTTTTTCTGGTCTAATAGCAGACAGAGGGGAGACATTTGACAGATAAGTATACATGCAGGAGGCATCTATATCCTTCTAGATAACCAATATTGCAGTAGTTTAGAAAGGATAAGAGTGGGTTTACATCCATGTTAAGATTTGTTTTATCCTTAGGCGCCAAGGGCTTAAAATAGAAATAAAAGGCAAAGCATTTTTGTATAGATTTTGTATAGATATAAATACCTTTTTTCTCTTTTTTATGAGTACATTCCCTCTTCTGCATAAGAGCTTGGGGAGGAGAAGCAGCAGTACACTGATCTTCACAGTGAATGGCTGTGCTGGTGGGAGGGGGGGGGGAGAGAGGCGTGTCAGGACAAGTCTGATCATTGGAGGAGAGAAGGCTGAGTTCCCAGCATAGCTAGAGAACTGACCACAGTGTGTTTTCCTGTTTGGCGTGGTCGGTTTTTAACAGGAAAGCAGAGGGGACTGGCAGGAACACCGGGGATTGCACATAAAGGAAGCAATACATAGAGAACAGGATACTTTCTCATACAAGTACATGGTACAGCAGGTACATATCAGGAATATGAAATGTTGGGGTAACAAACGCTTTAACCACTTGCCGACCAGCGCACGACGATGTACGTCGACAGAATGGCAAGGGCAGGCAAATGGGCGTACATGTACATCCCTTTAAATTTGCCGCCCTGCCATCGGGAGCTCGCCGCCGGTGGCGCGCTCCCGCGCTGGTCGGGACCCCCGTGAGTCCGGTCGCGGGACCCGCGGACTCGATCACTGCGAGCATCCCCGCGATCGTCTCACGGAGTGGCCGAATGGAGAAGTGCCGTTGTAAACAACATTTCTCCATTCTGCCTAGCAACTAGTGACGCTGATCTCTGCTCCATGTGATTGGAGCAGAGATCAGTGTTCACTAAATGAAAGCCCAACCCCCCCCACAGTTAGTAACACGCCCCTAGGAACACTTAACCCCTACACTGCCACCCACTGGTTAACCCCTTCACTGCCAGTGTCATTTACACAGGAATCACTGCATTTATATAGCAGTGATTACTGTATAAATGACAATGGTCCCAAAAATGTGTCAAAAATGTCAAAAATCGCTGATCGCCGCCATTACTAGTAAAAAAAAAATAATAAAAAATTATTAATAAAAATGCTATAAAACTATCCCTATTTTGTAAACGCTATAACTTTTGCGCAAACCAATCAATAATCGCTTATTGCGATTTTTTTAACCAAAAATATGTAGAAGAATACGTATCGGCCTAAACTGAAGGGGAAAAAATGTTTTTTTATATATTTTTGGGGGATATTTATTATAACAAAAAGTAAAAAATAATGCGTATTTTTCAAAATTGTCGCTCTATTTTTGTTTATAGCGCAAAAAATAAAAACCGCAGGGGTGATCAAATACCACCAAAAGAAAGCTCTATTTGTGGGAAAAAAAGGACGTCAATTTTGTTTGGGAGCCACGTCTCACGACCGCGCAATTGTCAGTTAAAGTGACAAAGTGCCGAATCGCAAAAAGTGGTCTGGTCTTTGACCAGCAAATTGGTCCGGTCTAAAAGTGGTTAATGAAGCAGAGTTGGAGAGGAGGGAAGTTCATTTTCAGGGTGAAGATCCACTTTAGTTTCTCCTGCATGGTGCAGTCTGTTCCCTGACATGCCCCCTTTAGGACTGTCTCAAGTGACATTTCAATGGTCAGAGCCGGGAGAGAGACAAGAAGTATCCAAGGGCAAGCCTCGTTGGTTACGGGCAATCAGAAGTATAAGCATAGGTGTGTGCAGCTTGTTGTATTATGCATGTGTTTATGTTTACATATATATGACCCCAACACATTGATTTCCCTGCTGGTGCAGCGAGTAAGAAGTGCGTAAGCAACTTCTCTTATGGCAGAGACGATAAGAGGGAGACCTTTCCCATCTCCCCGCCTGCACACAAAGTCATAATGCTCATAAGGCGATTAGGGTGTGCCCATGCACATCCGGCACACCCTGTGTGCACACCTATGAGCACAAGCAAAACAAGGGAACAGGAAGCAGGAAGCTGAAGACCAGTCAGCAATGTCCATGTGCAACAGTCACTCTTTTAAAGGCCAGAAGGCGCCAGGATCTGTCTGGCATGCATGCGCTGGCATGTGCGTCATGCGAATATACATTCACACTTTCGCCTCCAATACGTGTGCGTGGATTTCTGCACAAGCGGGGGGCGGCCACATTGAAAATTGCCCACTGTGCAAGACCTATGGGCAATTTTCCACCAGCTAGTCTCCTGACACATTTGTTACATATTAATATTTAATAAAAAGTGTTTGAAAAAATAAATAACACTTGGTAATATGTCTTTGCATATATATATATATATATATATATATATATATATATATATATATATATACACATATACACACACATACTATCTAACCAAAAGTATTGGGACACCTGCCTTTACACACACACATGAACTTCAATGGCATCCCAGTCTTCCTAGGGTTCGATATTGAGTTGGCCCGCCTTTTGCAGCTAAAACAGCTTCAACTCTTCTGGGAAAGCTGTCCACAAGGTTTAGGAGTGTGTCTATGGGAATGTTTGACCATTTTTCCAGAAGCGCATTTGTGAGGTCAGGCACTGATGTGGCCTGGCTCGCAGTCTCCGCTCTAATTCATCCCAAATGTGTTCTATCAGGTTGAAATCAGGACTCCGCACCCCAAATCTGCTCATCCATGTCTTTATGGACATTGCTTCATGCACTGGTGCACAGTCATGTTGGAACAGGAAGGGACCATCCCCAAACTGTTCAGACAAAGTTAGGCACATGAAATTGTTCAAAATGTCTTGGTATGCCGGCGTCTTAAGAGTTCCCTTCACTGGAACTAAGGGGCCAAACCCAACCCCTGAAAAACAACATCACACCATCAGTCCTGACCTCAACCCAATAGAACACCTGATGAATTAGAGGGAAGACTGCGAGCCAGGCCTTCTCATCAGACATCAGTGCCTGACCTCACAAATACACTTCTGGAAGTAATGGTCAAACATTCCCATAGACACACTCCTAAACCTTGTGGACAGCCTTCCAAGAAGAGTTGAAGCTGTTATGCCGCGTACACACGACTGGACTTTTCGTCAGCAAAGGTCCGACAGAACAAATTTTTTTCGGACAATTCGATCATGTGTGGGCACCATCGGACCTTTGCTGTCCAAAAATCTGACAGACTTTAGAAATAGAACATGTTTCGCCGGACCCAGTTCCTATCGAGAAATCCGTTCGTCTGTATGCTAGTCCGACAGATGAAAACCGACGCTAGGGCAGCTATTGGCTACTGGCTATGAACTTCCTTATTTTAGTCCGGTCGTACGTCATCACGTTCGAATCCATCGGACTAGTGTGGTTGTGTGTGGCCAAGTCCGTTCATTTGGAAAGTCTGTCTGAACTCCTCCGAAAGTCCGTCAGGAAGACCTAGTCTGCCGGAAAGTCCGGTCGTGTGTACGTGGCATTATAGCTGCAAAGGGTGGGCCAACTCATTATTGAACCCTATGGACTAAGACTGGGATGCCATTAAAGTTCATGTGTGTGTGTAAAGCAGAGTGTCCCAATACCTTTGGTAATATGGTGTATATAGTATATGTTAGTTTATAACTGGACATTCATGGTGGAATACTCTCACATTATAAGCAAAACAACCTTAAACACATGTTACTATTTGCTTTGCATCCCCCATAGGGTTGTTCTTTTTTTAGTAGTGAGGGAGACCATAACATGGATAGAAGATTATCAGGAAATTGGCAATGCTTTACTGAACTCCAGCTGGATTGGTGGAGAAGTCAGTGGGAGCTTCAGAATTCCTCTGGACAGCTGGGTTTGGCATCACATTTTTGTTAAAAATAGCTGACTACGTCCAGGAACTTTTGCACACTTTTGATAAACAGAAAGCAGACTTATAGGCAATTTGTTGGCCTTGCATGAGCCAAGCTGGGCAGCCAAGCTGATAATCACTTTGCTCCATTCACCTTTAATAGATGCAATAGATGAGAATATTAAACAAAAACAAAGCAAACACCAAAACCTTGTACAATCAGTAGGCTTTTCATGTATGTTTTTCATTGGACTTTGTAGGAGGGATTGTTACATGTAATAATCTCCCTACGCACACATCTGCTATAAAGAATTATCGGAGCCTCTCAGATAAGCTTTACAAGCTGCTACAGAAATAAAATACATTTGAAATAAGATGTCTTCACAAATCTAGGGAAGCCTGCATGGTGAACATTTGAATTTCTTGAAAACATTGGACTTAAAGCAGAACTCCACCCTAAAGTGGAACTTCCGCTCATCGGAACCCTCCCCCCCTCCGGTGCCACAATTGCCACTTTTCAGGGGGGAGAGGAGTGCAGATACCTGTATAATACAGGTATTTGCACTCACATCCAGGCATAGATAGCCACAGAATCTGCAGGTATTTACGCCACTTCTTTTTTATATATTTTTGGGGGATATTTATTATAGCAAAAAGTAAAAAATAATGTGTTTTTTTCAAAATTGTCGCTATATTTTTGTTTATAGCGCAAAAAATAAAAACCACATATGAAAACGATGTTCAAACCACACATGTGAGGAATCGATGCGATCGGTAGAGCGAGAGCAATAATTCTAGCCCTAAACCTCCTCTGTAGCGCAAAACATGCAACCGGTAGAATTTTTTAAATGTCGCCTATGGAGATTTTTAAGGTAAATGTTTGTCGCCATTCCACAAGCAGGCGCAATTTTGAAGCATGACATGCTGGGTATCAATTTACTCGGCGTAACATTATCTTTCACAATATATCAAAAAGTATTTGGCTAACTTTACTGTTGTCTTATTTTTTAATTTAAAAAAAGTGCGCAAATATAGTATGACAGAAAGTACTGCAACGACCGCCATTTTATTCTCTAGGATGTTAGAAAAAAATGTATAATGTTTGGGGGATCTAAGTAATTTTCTAGCAAAACTTGTAAACACCACATCTAAAAAAGAGGCTCGATCTTAAAGTGGTTAATGAACGTAAGGAATGTGAATTTATCCGAAGTTACGAATTATCTGAAATAACGAATGCCGCATCTAAACTAATGCAACATAACAAATTAATAATAATAAATAACAATAATAATAAAAACTATTATTAGTATTTATTATTAATTAGTTCCGTTCCATTTGTTTAGAATTGTTTAGAATCGTTCGAATCCGTCAAGTCCGTTTGTTCAGAAGGTCCATCAGAACTCCGCCGAAAGTCCGTTGGGAAGACCATCGGACTTAGTCTGCCGGAAAGTCCGGTCATGTGTACGTGGCATTTGGTGTTTAATACATTTTTTAGAATTTCCAATTTTTTTCGAATTTCCGAACTTCCGTTTTTTTTTCTTCAAATTTACGATATTTTTCTAATTTATTTGAATTTACATTTTTTTTCTAATTTACAAATTGCACTCATAACAAAGGACCCAAAAAAAGTTACGAAAACTAATTAATTTTTCGGCATTGCACATTGGGGGAGATTTACTAAAACTGGAGGGTGCCAAATCTGGTGCAGCTCCAACCAGTCAGCTTCCAGGTTATATTGTCAAAGCTTATATGAGCAAGCTGAAGTTAGAAGCTGATTGGCTACCATGCACAGCCGTATCAGATTCCAAATGCCCCAGTTTTAGTAAATCTTCACCATAAAGGTATTAAGAGAATTGTATGCGTCTAAATTCACCTAACCGTGAGCATTTTAGACACATTTTTTATGCAGGATCTTCTGCTAGCTCTGCCAGCAGGAACCTGTGTTCAGAAAATATGTCTATGCCAGTGTGAATAAAGCCTTTAAATTGAAATAATATTTCCTTTCTTACCACTGATTTAATTTGTCTTCCTTTCTTTTATTTTTTATTTCTTACAGAAGAATCGTCTACACAAAAATTACAGTTATTCCAAATGGTGTCTTCTCTGGATTTCAAGAACTTACAAATATGTATGTATTTAAAGATAAATAAATACTTTATAGATAGCAAAAATCTCATAATCTTAAAAATTGAGACTACAGGATACACCCGCTCTAGAAGCCATAAAGTCCTCTTTTATCAGAATAGAGGTAATGCATGCATGTAAAAATACACAGTTGATCAATGATGATAGAAAAAAAAAAAGTAGAATTCAATATATTGAAGGACTGAACATTAATTTTTTTGGGGGAAATATACTGACCACACTGCACATTTTGTTTATTTATTGTCTACTAAAATCTCATTCGTTTGGTCAAAAAAAAGTTTTATCATATTACATAAAATAAGAAAACAACAGTGTAGCGCTTGTAAACAATCAACCAATACTACTACCAAATTATTATGATATGCATAATATAAACATTGCCATGAGATTACATAGTTAGTAAGGTTGAATAAAGCCACTAGTCCATCATCAATAAAGACAACAGTTCATCATCAATAAAGACACCAGTCCATCATCAATAAAGACACCAGTCCATCATCAATAAAGACACCATTCCATCATCAATAAAGACAACAGTCCATCATCAATAAAGACACCAGTCCATCATCAATAAAGACAACAGTCCATCATCAATAAAGACACCAGTCCATCATCAATAAAGACACCAGTCCATCATCAATAAAGACACCAGTCCATCATCAATAAAGACACCAGTTCATCATCAATACAGACAACAGTCCATCATCAATAAAGACACCAGTCCATCATCAATAAAGACAACAGTCCATCATCAATAAAGACACCAGTCCATCATCAATAAAGACAACAGTCCATCATCAATAAAGACACCAGTCCATCATCAATAAAGACAACAGTCCATCATCAATAAAGACACCAGTCCATCATCAATAAAGACACCAGTCCATCATCAATAAAGACACCAGTTCATCATCAATACAGACAACAGTCCATCATCAATAAAGACAACAGTCCATCATCAATAAAGACACCAGTCCATCATCAATAAAGACACCAGTCCATCATCAATAAAGACACCAGTTCATCATCAATAAAGACACTAGTCTATCATCAATAAAGACACCAGTCCATCATCAATAAAGACACCGGTTCATCATCAATAAAGACACCGGTCCATCATCAATAAAGACACCGGTCCATCATCAATAAAGACACCGGTCCATCATCAATAAAGACGCCAGTCCATCATCAATAAAGACACCAGTCCATCATCAATAAAGACACCAGTCCATCATCAATAAAGACACCAGTCCATCATCAATAAAGACACCGGTCCATCATCAATAAAGACACCGGTCCATCATCAATAAAGACGCCAGTCCATCATCAATAAAGACACCAGTCCATCATCAATAAAGACACCAGTCCATCATCAATAAAGACACCGGTCCATCATCAATAAAGACACCGGTCCATCATCAATAAAGACACCGGTCCATCATCAATAAAGACGCCAGTCCATCATCAATAAAGACACCAGTCCATCATCAATAAAGACACCAGTCCATCATCAATAAAGACACCAGTCCATCATCAATAAAGACACCAGTCCATCATCAATAAAGACACCGGTTCATCATCAATAAAGACACCGGTCCATCATCAATAAAGACACCGGTCCATCATCAATAAAGACACCGGTCCATCATCAATAAAGACGCCAGTCCATCATCAATAAAGACACCAGTCCATCATCAATAAAGACACCAGTCCATCATCAATAAAGACACTAGTCTATCATCAATAAAGACACCAGTCCATCATCAATAAAGACACCGGTTCATCATCAATAAAGACACCGGTCCATCATCAATAAAGACACCGGTCCATCATCAATAAAGACACCGGTCCATCATCAATAAAGACGCCAGTCCATCATCAATAAAGACACCAGTTCATCATCAATAAAGACACCAGTCCATCATCAATAAAGACACCAGTCCATCATCAATAAAGACAACAGTCCATCATCAATAAAGACACCAGTCCATCATCAATAAAGACAACAGTCCATCATCAATAAAGACAACAGTCCATCATCAATAAAGACACCAGTCCATCATCAATAAAGACAACAGTCCATCATCAATAAAGACAACAGACTTTTATGCACTTTTTGTGTTTTATTGATGTTTACCTTCATGGTGATGTTTATAATATGCACATCATAAAAATTTGGTAGTAGTATTGGTTGATTTTTACAAGCGCTGTTGCTTTCTTATTCTATGTTTACCCTGTATAAAGGTATTGTACCTGCTGGGGCCATTAGTTTGGTTTTCTCTTCACACAATATATGGCATAACCCTTAACTTAACCCTTACACATGAAGTGGTAGCAAACCGCATAAATAAATAAATGTCATAAAAAATCATTCTGATAGACTTACCTGAAAACTAAGCCCTCCTGCGGGGCGCTGTCACTGCTAAAGGTGCTTCCATCTTCACCCGGTCTTCCTTCTGGGTTCACGGGCTTCGGCGATAACGTTGCTCCTTCGCATGCATGCGGCAGTCACTGTTTGGGGCACAGCTCTGAAGGACCAGCTTTCTTCAGTGCGCATGTGCTGGTGACATCACCGGCTGCAACTAAAGTAAATATCTCCTGCACATTTAGGAGATATTTACTGTACCTACAGGTAAGCCTTATTATAGGCTTCCCTATAGGTAAGAACCATACAAGGGAGTTTACACCACTTTAACCCATAACACAAAACACTATTACTTGACCATTCAGTTGGGCATAGGGACCATGCCAAGGGGGGAGGGGTGGGAAAACATCATCCAACCACGTAGACTCCAACACCATATGAAGCTTGAGCTTATGTAGGGTGGATGATGTCACTCCTCCCCTCCATGAAAAGTACTGTCACATTGGGGAGGCCACATGCTCCCCTATATCCAGAAACCCCCCTCCATTGGAGCAAAGAGATGAGTGAATATACCTTGCTGGGGGGTGGCTGTCATTAGACACCACCACTACTCTTATGCCACGTACACACAATCGGAATTTCCGACAGCAAAACCGTGGATTTTTTTTCCCGAAGGATGTTGGCTCAAACTTGTCTTGCATACACACGGTCACACAAATGTTGTCGGAAGTTCCAAACGTAAGGATGCAGTGACGTGCAAGACGTATGACGAGCCGAGAAAAAGGAAGTTCAATAGCCAGTGCTTCTACTTCTGCTTGATTCCGAAGCATGCGTGAGCTTTTGTGCGACGAACTTGTGTACACACGATTGGACTTTCCGACAAAAAGTGAAGTTGGCGGAAAATTTAAGAACCTGCTCTAAAAAATTTTCGATGGAGCATACACACACGACAACATCCGACAACAAGCTCACATCGAACACTCCTCGTCGGAAATTCTAACCGTGTGTACGAGGCATTACAGTATATGGGAGACTTTTAAATACTTAAATTGTCAAGAGCTCCTGAGAGATTTATATATATTATTCATACTTTGGCTTTACCACTCCACCGTGCTGAACTTTCATTATCTACATTGGTATCATGTCTTTGGCACCATATTGCAAGTGGATCTAATGTGCACTCTTGAGCCTGTTTACATTAATCAGCATATATGCATGCTATGAATGCTGATCTAAAGCAGTATATACCAAATTCAATGACCCACTAAGTTACTGGCACTGACACTCTTGGAAGTCCTGGGACCTCTTCAAGCTCCAACTCTACAATGGATCTTGTTGATGACCTAAGTAACATATCTCTATGATTAAATCATTCATCTATGGGTATTATTATATTACCATTGTAAAATGTGTTTAAAGGGGAGCTAAACAATTGAGACGCCTTCCGGTCATGTCACTTCTGGGTCTGAGCTTCCAGTTTGTCTCGCAGCATGAGTGAAACGCACGCCGATCTTCTAGCGTGAGCTCCACCAGCATTAATTGTGGACTATCCCTAGTGCCGGGGCAAGGCACCATCTAATGTAAGCAAACATTTTGTTATATCTTGGCATTTTATACTAAAAACAATATCACGCTATTGGTCCTCCTCTATCTCCCATGGGTAACCGTGTTGGAGAGGAGAGCATAGTACGGAAGTTACCGGATCCATCCTCAGTCTACCTATTGTATTTATAAATCATAACTTTATTTACAGTATTTATGTGGCATATTCAAATGCACCTAATATTTAAGGAATTATGAATCATTTGGGGGTGGGGGTTGATTTTAATTGGTAACCTATGTGCCTTTAATGTGGGTTTGGTATTTTTAAAGTGAAACCTACAATAAAAATATATTTATTAGCCAGCTGGTTGCATATATTCTGTATATTTTTCTTTTTTTTCTCTTCTTTTTTTAATTAGGGGTAATAAATTCCCCTTGTGAACCAACACCAAAAAATTAGGGGGGGTTCCGCTGTAGTTTTCTTATATTTCCAGGTCTGGTGACTCTCAGTAAGGAGCGCAGACTGGAAGAGAGCGCAATATGTAAACATTCAGGAAGGAGAGATGCCAAAGGCAAAGCCCAACGGTGTTTATAGTAAAAGCCACCTCAGGCTAAACTCTGACCAGGCCACACCCATGGTTTCAATGCATTTCGCCACGTCCATGGAGCATAGTCATGGAGGTCATGGCTGGGTGGGATGGATTGTGTTGGGGGCATGACCTGGATAGAATTTGGCCTGAGGCTACTCTTACTAAAAACACAATTGGGCTTTGCTGGATGTGCAGCATTTGGGATCTATCCTTCCAATAATTTCCCCTTGTCTACATTAATATGACTTCTGTGGTAGCCCTTTAAAGTAGCTGATTATACAGGATTGGTCATTCATGGTTTTTCTACTGTGGGCTCCAGTTGTGAACAAACTATAATATCTATACCTCTTTTTGGTCTGTGGTTTAGTGGTAAGTCCAAACTTTTGTATCTAAGATGGATACATAGTTACATTGTTGGTGAGGTTAAAAAAAACACGAGTTCATCAAGTCCAACCTATGTGCGTGATTATATGTCAGTATTACATTGTATATCCCTGTATGTTGCGGTCATTCAGGTGTTTCTCTAAGCCCTTGTATACACGGTCTGACATTCCGACTGAAAATGTCCAATCTGACTGTGTTGTTGGATAATCTGACCGTGTGTGGGCTCCATCGGACTGTTTCCATCGGAATATCCGACCGACAAAGTTTTAGAGCTGGGCTATAAAATTTTCCGACAACATGATCCGATCGGACTTTGTCCGATGGTTTATAGAGAATTCTGATCGGACAAAGTGCCACGCATGCTCAGATCAAATTCCTAGACCAAAGCTATTGCCTACTAGCCTGAACGTAGTCCCGTCGTAACAAAATAACGCCATTACTAGTAAAAAAAATAATAATAAAAATGCCATAAAATGATCCCCTATTTTGTAGACGCTATAACTTTTGTGCAAACCAATCAATAAACGCTTATTGTGATTTTTTTAACCAAAAATATGTGGAAGAATATGTATCGGAGGGAACAAAAATGTTTTTTTTATATATTTTTTGAGGATATTTATTATAGCAAAAAGTTAAAAATAATGTGTTTTTTTCAAAATTGTTGCTCTTTTTTGTTTATAGTGCAAAAAATAAAAAACACAGAGGTGATCAAATACCCCCAAAAGAAAGCTCTATTTGTGGGGAAAAAAGGACTTTTGGGAGCCACATCGCACAACCGTGCAATTGTCAGTTAAAGCAGTGCAGTGCTGAATGCAAAAAGTGCTCTGGTCTTTAGCCAGCAAAATCCTCCGGGGCTGAAGTGGTTAAGGTTAAACCTCTTTTCTTCTAATTTTAATGAGTGGCCACGAGTCTTGTTAAACTCCCTTCTGCGAAAAAGTTTTATCCTTATTGTGGGGTCACCAGTAGTGATGGACGAACTTCCGACGGGACGTTTCGCGATCCGCGAACGTGCCCCATTCACTTTAATGGCAGGTGAACCTTAAAAACGTACAGGTCATATTTTCAGCCATAAAATACTTACTAGCTGTGCACACATAGTCCCATAACATGGACACTGACATACCAGAAGTATTAAGTGAATCTGGGATCGACAACAGCAAGCATTCTTTTTTTAATCAGGACACTGATTATCAGTGCAGATGTCCCCACTGAGAAAAGCCGCTTATCGCAGTGACAGCTGGTGCTCAAAATTTTTTTTGGGGGGGGGGGGGGCGCAAACAAACTGAAAAATTCTGAAAAAAAAGGCATCAATTGCAGCCTCACTGTACCATCAATCGCAGCCACTGTGCCTATAAATTGCCACCACAGTGCCATCAAATGCAGCCACTGTGCCCATTAAACGCAGCCACTGTGCCCATCAAATGCAGCCATTGTGCCATATCAAATGCTCCTACTGTGCCATCAAATGCTGCCACTATGCCCCATCAAATACAGCTACTGTGCCCATCTTATGCAGCCACTGTGCCCATCATATGCAGCCACTGTGCACATCATATGCAGATACTGTGCCCCATCAAATGCAGCCTCATTGTGGCCCATCAAACGCAGCCACTGTGCCATATCAAATGCTTCCAGTGTGCCCCCGCCCACCATCTGTACTTACCCTGTCTCGTTGGCGGTGGGACAGCTCTTCAATGTCTTCTTCTGTCCTCTCTTCCCATCCTCTGCTATGATTGGACGCCTAGGCGTCCAATCACAGTGCCTGTCATTTCAGTCAATCAGGTGATGGGTAACAGATCCGAGCACCTGATTGGCGGAGAGGCAGTTTAGTGTTAGGAAAGCGAATATTCATTCGCTTTTCTAGCCCTAAATGGCACTCACAGGTCACCTTTTTTGATGGCTATTATAGCTTACGGCTCTAATCAGGTGCTTTAAAAAAAAAAAATCCCTGCCACTGTAATTCAGGTGCCCGGTGCACGAAAAGGGGCCAGGCGCCTGAATGGGGGTGGCAGCAGCGGCCATAGATAGATTAATGCAGCAATGCATGAATCTATTGGCGCTTGAGGGGCAGCAGGAGAGAGCGAGCTGCGCCTGCGCACCCTTATGAATGCATCTCCACTGGCTTATCGGCTCTCCTCTCCTCACGTGCTGTCAGCGTAAGGAGAGAAATGCCAATAAATGGCACTTGCTATTTACACTGTGATCAGCTGTGATGGGACACAGCCTATCACATGGTAAAGAGCCAATTTAGGCTCTTTACTGTGATCAGACATACGGCACGTCCAAGGGACACACGCACCACCTATTGTGACCCCGGGGGTGTGCATGAGCCACCCGTTGTGAAGGACCTCATATGACTTCCAGTCAGAATGGTAAAGCCACCACCTGCCCGCCTTAGATGTGAAGGCTGCATTCATTTTCTTTTTTAGGCATTTTCCCCTTACTTGGTGATCTGGCCAGTAACACACCTCCTGTATTAGAGCGCCTCCACCCTGGATGAAGGAGCACAGGGGGCACCTTGGGATAGCAGCATTGTCAGTCTGCTGTTTACTGCTTTAAGGATCCAACCCTGTGTTGAAACGTTAGCCCCTCGAGGCACTTGGAGATTCTTAACTGCCTTGTATGGGTGAGGTGGTGCTACACAAAGAACGCAATTTTATGTGTGAGCCGGCTGGGCTACTCACAGTTGTACTCAGGGCTTTTTTTCTTGGAGAATAGGTGCAGGAACTCCCCTCCGTCGGAGTCACCCCTTGTCTCTGCCCCCTACCCACCTCTGACTACCATACCTTGATTCCGCCCTCTACCCACCTACCCGTACTGCCCCATTTAGAGAATACAGAACCAAGTATCATTTTGTGGTGCTAAATCATTTGGAACATGTTGAAGATAAACAGAAAAGCAGTAAAATAGATCCCCTGCAGCCAGCAACAATAAAATCCCAGCAATAGATCCCCACACAACAATAGACTCCCCCAGCAACAATGGACTCCACCCCAACAACAATAGATTCCCTGCAGCAACAGTGCAACATCCACATTAAGCAGCATTAGACCCCCCCCAGAAGCAGCAGCAACAAAAGATCTCCTAGCAGCCAGCATCAATAGATCCTCCAGCAGCCAGTAAAAATAGACTTCTCCCTCAACAGTAGATCCCTTCCAGCAACATAAGACCCCCCAGCAATAATAGATTCCCCGTCAGCAACAATAGACACTCACACAAAATCAGATCCCCACCAGTGACAATAGATCCCCCAGCAGCCAACATCAATAAACCCTCCAGCACACCCCATGCTATTATATACATTCAGTGCTGGAGGTGCCGGAACTGCGTTCCCCCACGTTCCCGCTGAAAAAAATCCCTGGTTGTACTCCATTATATGTCCAAAGCTTGGGTTATCATTTTTTTTTTCTGTGATTGTGGTTTGTTTTAGGCCAACGACCTAACCAAATTTTTCACCAAGACTGTCATGTATAAAAATAATCTAATTCCCATCCCTTTTTTTTTTTTTTTTATCAAACTATACTGCTCTATTTCTCCCATTTTCTCTTTCTTTTGTTCTGGCCTAAAATATGTCCTTATTAAGCTTCTAATGTGATGCTGACCTTCTTACTGAACTGGTTACTTTTATATTGTTTTTCTTGCCTTACAAATGTGCTAATATTGTTCACGGAGAGCTTTGCCAACTTTCTGCACATCAATGTTATTAGTGAGTGATGACAGGCGGCGTGCAAAAGGTTATACAAGCCAGTGAGCGCTTCACCTTCACATTAACTAGGCGGACGCAGTGTGCAGTATGTGCCGAGTATCAATGTTCAACTCAGTTCTACCATTAAAGTGTTACTAAACCCAGGACCCGCCATTCACTATATCTGGTCTCCCACAGAACATGGAAATGCAATTATTTTAGTAAATATAAACTGCTAAATACCTTTTCTCACCAGCAGTATATAGCAGTCTTGTGACTTCTATCAGTGTCTGGTTAAAGCTCATAGGAGGAGTTTTAATTCTCCTCTGACTGTCCTATGAGGCTGCAGGACCCCTGACCCTCTGTCTGGACAGTGCTGATTGGCCCTGTGCTGATCACATGCACTCTTCCAAGAAAAATGGAAGGATCAGGGAAGACAATATCAAACAGCCTTTTTACACAATGCAGAGGATTAACCCCTTTGGTTCCACAGTGAGTATAACAAGCATGCTTTACTGCAGGGGTATCCAAACTTTTCAAACAAAGGGGCCAGTTTATTGTCCTTTAGTCTTTAGGAGGGCCGGATTGTGGCCAGCAGAGGCAGAAAATGTCATGGGCCCAGCATCAGTGAAAATAAATATGGCCTCAGGGTTGGTGGTCAATAGGAGAAGGAGGCGTAGTGCCCCGTTGTTTGTGTCAGTGGGAGGAATAGTGCCCCAAGGGCCGCATTAAGGCTGGCAAAAGGCCACGTCTGGCCCCCGGGCCGCAGTTTGGAGACCCCTGCTTTACTGCATATACAGACTGATTTCATTTTTGTTGGTTTAGTAACACTTTAACCACTTCAGCCCCGGAAACATTTGCCCCCTTAACCACTTAAGAAATGAGCCTCTTTCTGAGATTTGGTGTTTACAAGTTTAAAACATTTTTTTTGCTAGAAAATTACTTAGAACCCCCAAACATTTTATATATATATATATATATATATATATATATATATATATATATATATATATATATATATATATATATATATATATATAAATACACACACATATATATATATATATATATATATATATATATATATATATATATATATATATATAATACACACACATATATATATATATATATATATATATATATATATATATATATATACATATATATATATATATATATATACACACACACACATATATATATATATATATATATATATACATATACATACATATATATATATATATATATATATATATATACATACATATATATATATATATATATATATATATATATATATATATATATATATATATACATATATATGCATATATATACATATATATATATATATATATATATATATATATATATATATATATATATATATACACATATATATATATATATATATATATATATATATATATATATATATATATATATTTTTTTTTTTTTCCTAACACCCTAGAGAATAAAATGACATTCGTTGTAATACTTTTTGTCACACCGTATTTGCGCAGCGGTCTAACAAGCGCACTTTTTTTGGAACATTTTTTAATTAAAAAATAGGACAACAGTAAAGTTAGCTAATTTTTTTTTATATTGTCACGCTTTAAAGTTGCGCTCACTCGTGGAATGGCAACAAACTTTTACCCTTAACAATCTTCATAGGCGACGTTTTAAAAATTCTACAGGTTGCATGCTTTGAGTTACAGAGAAGTTCTAGGGATAGAATTATTGCTCTCACTCACAGATCATGGCGATACCTCACATGTGTGGTTTTAACACAGTTTTCATGCTGCTTGTGTATACGTTCGCTTCTGCACACGAGCTCAGCAGGACGAGGCGCGTTTAAATTTTTTTTTTCTTATTTATTTTACCTTTTATTTTTGATTTTTGATTTTTACACTGTTCTTTAAAAAAAAAAGGATCACTTTTATTCCTATCACAAGGAATGTAAACATCCCTTGTAATAGAAAAAAAGCATGACAGGATCTCTTAAATATGAGATCTGGGGTCAAAAAAAAAAATGTCCTGTTAAGAGCATTGGGCGGAAGTGACGTTTTGACAGCGGGCAGTTCGTAAGTGGTTAATGACCGGGCCAATACATTTTTTTTTTATGAACTTTTATATTGTAATAAAGATTTGTACTTTTCTATATTATTTTCTAGCATACTTGTCTGTGTTGCCATTCCAATAGTCCATTAACAAGGAAGGAATCTCTTTTTCTAAGTGTCCCCTGAGAGGTACTTCTTAGCATTAGCAATAGGGGAAGGCCTCTGTGCAGCAACTGTAAAGGGGCAGTCTTTAGTCCTAACTCTTCAGCCGGCTAGTGCTGGGGCCCAGGTGCACATGAGAATAGTCCCAGTTAAGCCTACAGACAACAATAAGGCTACTAGATGGCTGTATGGTCAGTTCCTAAAGGGCTCAGTCTCCCTAGCAAGAGGTAATACATTTCCACAGTAGCAGCTTACCAAACTAAGTTATATTGCAGCACACCATCCGGCCACACACAGAAATCAGTCCACTGTCTGCTCTGGATGTGTCACCCCCAAACTTAGTGCTTTGGATCCTGCTCAGCCCACCAATACGCAGCAGTGATGGTGCACACTGGACAGCAATGTGCACTCTTTGGCTCCCTCATGCCAAGAGGAAGCTGTGTCCTGTTCACTCTGAGAAAATGCAGCTCTTTCCCCTCTACCTGGCAATCTCCCTCTGGGCAATGCAAGTCAAAAGCTCTTGATTACAGTAAAGTCTCTTTCCTCTGGACTACAGTTCACACAGTGAAGTGCTGCCTGACTTAGTCTACTGAACTCCTCCTGTTCAGTAGATCCCTCCTTTTGCTGAAACAGCTGTTAACCAGTTCAGCACTGCAAGGAAGCAGCTACAGAGATCAACTATAGCCAGTGTTTCTCTCACTCTCCATTCTTAGCCAAGCACCTGACTACATCTATAAAACTCCTAGTGCTGTTGGCATAAGCCATATGTTCTTCTTTAAAGAGGAAGTAAACCTCAATAGGCTTTTCTTCCTTTCTTCTTCTCTGCAAAGTAAAAAAGTAAAGGCATAATGTACTAGTACGTAAAGCATACTAGCACATTACGTGACACTTACCTGCAAACAAAGCCCGTGCTGTCCCTGCTGCAGGCCGCATCAATCTTTACCCATCTTCCTTCTGGGGCCGCGAACTCCAGCGGTGTGACTGGCCGGAGCCACGTGACGTCATGCCCATGCATGTGCGAGAGCCACTGGTTACGGCACTCTCTCCCGAAGAAACTGCACAAGTGGCTGTTCCTTCAGAGCGCACTACATCATCGGCGCAGTAAACAGTGAATATCTCCTAAACGCTGCATGTATAAGAGATATTTACAATACCTATAGGTAAGCCTTACTACAAGCTTCGAGAGCGGCGTGAGAGGTAAACAGAAGGCGGGACATACCCGCCTGGTCCTATTGGTCCGTTCACTCCTTCTGAAACATACCCCGAACGCGACGTAATATGTTAATTGAGGGCGGAACATGTCCGCCCAGTGCTCTCAAAAACAGCTTCTGGCCGCCTTAGAAACATCCCAGTCGAAGTCATTGTGTGACGTAACGCGTAGGAAACCGGAAGTGACGTTTACACCCGAGCGAGACGCTCATCGGTCCACTGTTAGCTGTGCGCTCAACCCGTATCCTCTTAATAAAGTTGATGGTTTTACATACTACACTATGGTGGATGTTATTTATCTGTCCTTTTGAGTGCATACGTTGGTAACATCCACGAGGAAATCGGATGATTTTCGGTACCGTTAGAAGTTCCTCTCTGCAGTCATCCCCTTGCTTCAAGTACTCCTTGCAAAAAGGTTTTTTTCCGCTGCATACCTCGCAGCAGTGAGGTAATTACCTAGTGTAACCAGCACTGACACGAAAAATCACTGGAAGAGAGTTGGCTTGGCACATTGCACTTTATTTGGATTGTGATATTGCATTTAACTTTCACGATTGGACTATGTATGGGACACTTTAACTAGATTCACTTGTTTGCTGCTATTGTTTTACTTTTTTTGCTGTTATTTTTTATATTTCATATTCTAGTTGGTACATGTTTTTTACTTTATGCACCTTAATTTGCTTATCACAGTATCACTGTTGTTGACACTGGAGTTATGCACAGATGCACTTTGAATCAATTGATTTTATGCTATGCACAAATGCACTTTTGATGCAATTTTTGATTGTTCAAGCACTATTGCACCTCTTTGTTTTGACATTATTATTTAATATTTTTTATTATTGCTAGCTTATTTGGTATTTAGGAAGCGCAACACCCCTCCCCCCCCTTTTTTTTCATTATAGGTAAGCCTTATTCTAGGCTTACCTATAGATACAAATGGTACAGGGAGGTTTACAACCTTGTTAAGGGCTGATAAACTACAATATATAACATTTTTGTTTTTGGGTTTAGATTACACTTTAAGCCAAAGCTTCTAATTTAGTTTCAAATACAGCAGGGACATTTTAGAGAAAGGTATGAACAATACAGGAGGTACAGGGAAATCATAGATTGGGCTCCATTCATTCATAATTTAGTAAATTAGACCATCCTGGTAGACAGTAACACAGATGTAAAGTAAAAGGAAGCACAATCATTGTCTAATATAATTATTGCATCAATCATAATGCGGATCTTTATGAGATTTAAACTTAGCGATGTTAATGCCGCCTTCTATCCTTTGATACGTCAGAAAACATAAACCGCATTAAATCAGATTAGCAGCCAAGTGGGTGTATTAAAACACTCAATTTGTTTCCAAGTTATATTCTGAATCTGTGTCCTCGTCAATTGTCATTAACCGCAAATGTGTCTGAGGAAGCTCTACAAACACATTTACAAAAGATTTCTTCACCGATGTTCTAGCCTTTGGAAAAACAATTTCTTTATATTAGAGTTAGTTGGGGTTGAATAAACAGGAGATACGTGATTATTTATTCCTAAGGTAGCCACCTCAAATGTGCCCACTTACCGCTGGTAGGGGTTTGTGGCAAGATCTCCCGGGAGTAAGACAAAGGTAGAAAAAACTGCCGGTGTCTGAAAAGTTACATCTGATTGATGGCTGTGGGTATCCGATGCAGATTTTATTTCAGCACTTAACCGCTTCAGCCCTGGAAGATTTTACCCCCTTTCTGACCAGAGCACCATTTGCGATTCGGCACTGCGTTGTTTTAACTGACAATTGCGTGGTCGTGCGATGTTACACAAAACAAATTTGATGTCCTTTTTTCCCACAAATAGAGCTTTCTTTTGGTGGTATTTGATCACCTATTTTTTGCACTATAAACAAAAAAAGAGCGGAAATTTAAAAAAAAAAACACAATATTTTTTACTTTTTGCTATAATAAATATCCCCCAAAAATATATAGTTTAGGACAATATGTATTCTTATGCATATTTTTGGTAAAAAAAACAAAAACTTAATAAGCGTATATTGATTGTTTTGCGCAAAAGTTATATCGTTTACAAAATAGGGGATAGTTTTATGGCATTTTTATTATAATTTTTTTTTTACTAGTAATGACGGCGATCACCAATTTTTATTTATTTTTTATCAGGACTGCTACATTCTGGCGGACACATCGGACAATTTTGACACATTTTTGGGACCAGTGCCATTTATATAGCGATCAGTGCTATAAAAATGCATTGATTAATTAATGCTAGGGGGCGATCAAGGGGGTAATTGTGTTCCCTCTCTCTGCTCTAACTTAAGGGGGGAGGGGACTGTGTAGGGGAGATGAGAGATCGCTGTCCATACTGGGTATGAACACACGATCAGTCTCTTCTCCCCTCAGAGAACCGGAAACTGTATGTTTACACACATAGATCTCGGTTCTCTGTGTGTCAGCAGCGAGCGCAGGAGCCCGGCAGTGATCGTGACCGCCGGGCACTCACATTGGCTCTGGGAGCGAGCAGCGGCGCCCCTAGTGGCCACAGGGAAAAGCGACATTACATAATGTTGCTTCGCTCAGCCATGCTATTCTGCCACAGTACAACTGCGGAGGCTGGTCAGCAAGTGGTTAAGGACCAATTTTTTGTGTACAATTCAAAATCTGTATTTTTTGCTTGAAAAATACTTAGAACCCCTAAGCGTTTATATATAATTTTTTTTTTTTTCATTAGCAGATACTCTAGGGCAGGGGTGCTCAACCTTTTGAAGAGCGAGGGCCACTTAACCACTTCAATACCGGGCACTTAAACACCTTCCTGTCCAGACCAATTTTGAGCTTTCTGCGCTGTCGCACTTTGAATGACAATTGCACGGTCATGCTACACTGTACCCAAATAAAATTGTTATAATTTTTTCGCACAAATAGAGCTTTCTTTTGGTGGTATTTGATCACCTCTACGGTTTTTATTTTTTGCTAAACAAATAAAAAAATACCGAAAATTTAAAAAAATAATGTTTTTTTTTGTTTCAGTTTCAAAACATGGTAAATAAGTAAGTTTTCTCTTTCACTGATGGGCACTGATGGGGCTACACTGATGGGCACTGATGGGCACTGATGAGGTGGCACCAATGAAGTGGCACTGATGAGGTGGCATTGATGGACACTGATATGTGGCACTGATAGGCGGCACTGATGGGCACTGATAGGTGGCACTGATGGGCAACACGGATGGGCACTGATAGGTGGCACAAATTGGCACTGATAGCTGGCACGGATTGGCATGGATGGGCATGGATAGGCGGTACAGATGGGCATGGATAGGCAGCACAAATGGGCATGGATAGGAGGCACAGATGGGCATGGATGGGCACTGATATGTGCCACGGATGGGCACTGATAGGCGGCACAGATGGGCTCTGATAGGCGGCATTGTATTGTATTATACTGTACTGATGGATGCCAATCAGTGCCAAACAATAATGCATGCTAATCAGTGATGCCCATTGTGGGCACTGATTGGCATCCATTGTGGGCACTGATTGGCATCCATTGTGGGCACTGACTGGAATCCCTGGTGGTCTAGGGTTGCATACCTTGTGCTGGGCATCCCTGGTGGTCTGGTGGCGTCTCTGGTGGTCCAGTGTGGGCATCCTCGGGGGGGGGGGGGCTGCGCTGATAATCGATCAGCACAGACCCCCCCCCCCCCCGTCAGAGGAGCAGCCGATCGGCTCTCCTCTACTCGCGTCTGACAGACGCGAGTGAGGAAAAGCCGGATCACCGGCTCTTCCTATTTACACTGTGATTAGCCGTGATTGGGCACAGCTGATTACGTCAGACTGACACCCCACAACAACGATCACCGCGATCACGTCATATGACGTTCGGTCAGGATTTTGAAACCACTTTGCCACCGTGTTTCTGTTATAGGGCGGGCGGCAAGTGGTTAAGCAACTTAGTAACTAGTCATGGGCCACAATGGTCAGGCAGATGACAGATCCAAGTCCACTTCGCATATGCAGAGCTGACACAGACACAGCCCGCTCAACTCTATGGGCCCTCAAATAAGATCTTCCCAGATGGAAGGGGGTGGAGGTTCTGATCGTGTTGGAACTGATCGTGTAAAAAGCAGCCTAATGCTGCTTTCACACTGACATGCCGTGGTTTACACACACTGAGGGTGCAGCGCAGTGCACCTGTGGCTTAGCTGTACTTTGCCATAGACTTCTATTATATCCTGCAGGGGTGGTGCACTTTCGGAAGTGCAACAAACCTGCAGGTAATAGCAGAAGTCTATGGCTCAGTGCAGGTAACCTGCAGGTGTTCTGCGCTGCACCTGCGGATCAGTTTGAAAGCAGCCCAGATATGCCCATACACACATTGATTTTAGTAATAAATTTACCTTTAACAACAGTCTTCCATTCAGGTCAGTTTATGCGGCTCTGCAACCACTTGCTCCCTCTACCGCCGGCTTCATTCATAACACTCTTGCTCTAGGATAGTGGGTTGGCAACCCACAATCTGGACTTGCCAACCCGCCATCCCAGAGCAGGAGTTTGCGGGCCACATCAGAGGGCTCCGCGGGCCACATGTGGCCCCCGGGCCACTGGTTGAGCACCCCTGCTCTAGGGCAATGATGACAAACCTTGGCACCCCAGATGTTTTGGAACTACATTTCTCATGAGGCTTAAAGCGGTTGTATACCCGCTGATTTTTTTTCTTTTTAACTCACCTGCAAAGGAAAAGGCATAATGAGCTAGTATGCACCGCATACTAGCTCATTATCAAATACTTACCTTAGAACAAGGCCCGACATCTGGCCCAATCCACGCCGAGGGAGCTGACATGTTCCCTTCCGTTTCTTCTGGGTATCGAGGCTCCGGCGCTGTGAGTGGCCGGAGCCGTGATATCGTCACTCCCGCGCATGCGCGCAGGAGATTTCTTCCCGGCAGTGTCCGGAGTCGGCCGGACTTCCAGCCGAGAATCCCCTGTGCGCATGCGCCACTGCAGTCAGTGGCGCATTGCGAGGGGAATATCTCCTAAACCGTACAGGTTTAGGAGATATTTTTTTCACCTACAGGTAAGCCTTAATATAGGCTTTCCTGTAGGTAAAAGTACCTAAATTGACTATACAACCACTTTAACTATACTGCAGAGTGCAGGAGCATCATGGGAAATGTAGTTCTAAAACATCTGGGGTACCAAGGTTCCTCATTACCGCTCTAGAGAATAAAATGGCGGTTGTTTTTTTATTTAAATTTTTACTGTCACACGGTATTTGTGCAGCAGTTTTTTAAACGCAATTTAATTTTTTTTGTCAAATATACACTTTAATGAATTTTAATGCATACAAACACAGTATATAACCCAATTCTTTCTTAAGCCATAAACGATGATGTTGCGCCGAATAATTAGATACCTAACACGTCATGCTTTAAAATTGCACACACTCTTGGAATGGCAACGCTTTAAACATTTTTACAGGTTATCTATTTAGAGTTACAGAGGAGGTCTAGCACTAGAAATATTGCGCTCACTCTAACGTTTGCAGCAATACCTCACATGTGTGGTGCAAACACCATTTACATATGCATGCATGACTTACATATGCATTAGCTTTCGCACATGAGCACAGAGGGATGGGGCTTAGATTTTTTTTTTTAACTTACTTCCCGCAGAGCATATACACATACCTCCCAACATTTTGTGATGGGAATGAGGGACACCTACTAGCAAATGTATGTAGGCATATGACACGCTTCCTGCCACACCCCCTTAAAAGGAGAATTAACCAAGAAAAAAGGTTAATTAAATCCACAAGGGCTTTTTTTTACCACTACTATTCCTTTATATTGGCATTTAAATTTACAAATACAGCAATTTAGAATTTGGATGAAAGGTTTAGCATTGGGAAACGCGTTTTTGAAAGATAAAAAGTGTATTTTATATACAACTATATAGAGCAGACCAAAATGCGGGACAAATGAGGAGATATGAGGGACAGAGGAACATTGCTCCAAATCAAGGACAGTCCTTCCTAATCAAGGACAATCCCTCGAATTCAGGGACAGTTGGGAGCTATGTATACATGATAATATCTGAGATTTAAACCATTCATTAAAAGTCCATATCAGCATGAGTCCACATAGTGTCCAGAGGAGGTAATGATACTGTAGTGCGGCTAAGTATCACAAAGGTGAAGAGACCATGTTTTGTCATGTTTTTGGGGCTGTGTTTGATATGTGCAAAGAGACATCACACAATTACTTGAAAGTATAACATTTATTAAAAGTAATGACAGATACAGATAAAGATAAAGAAAATATTACAAGAATACTTAACCACTTGCCGCCCGCCCTATTACAAAATGACGGCGGCAAAGTGGTTTCATAATCCTGACCGGACGTCATATGACGTCCTCAGGATTATGAGCCGCTGCGCGCCCCCGGGGGCGTGCATCGCGGCGATCGTTGTTGCGGGGTGTCAGTCTGACACCCGGCAACTACGATCTCGGTAAAGAGTCTCCGACGGAGACTCTTTACCATGTGATCAGCCGTGTCCAATCACGGCTGATCACAGTGTAAATAGGAAGAGCCGGTGATCGGCTTTTCCTCACTCGCGTCTGTCAGACGCGAGTAGAGGAGAGCCGATCGGCTGCTCCTCTGACAGGGGGGGCCTGTGCTGATCTATTATCAGCACAGCCCCCCCCGAGGATGCCCACACTGGACCACCAGGGATGCCCACACTGGACCACCAGGGATGCCTCCAGACCACCAGGGATGCCCAGGATAAGGTATGCCACCCTAGACCACCAGGGATTCCAGTCAGTGCCACAATGGATGCCAATCAGTGCCCATAATGGATGCCAATCAGTGCCCACAATGGGCATCACTGATTGGCATGCATTATTGCTTGGCACTGATTGGCATCCATTAGTACAGTATAATAATACAATGCCGCCTATCAGTTCCCGTCCGTGCCGCCTATCAGTGCCCATCCATGCCACCTATCAGTGCCCATCCATGCCCACCTGTGCCACCTACCCATGCCCACCTGTGCCGACTACCCATGCCCACCTGTGCCACCTATACATGCCCATCCATGCCGCCCATCCATGCCCATCCATGCCAGCTATCAGTGCCAATTTGTGCCACCTATCAGTGCCCATCCGTGTCGCCCATCAGTGCCACCCATCAGTCCCGCCTATCAGTGCCCATCAGTGCTGCCTATCAGTGCCACATATCAGTGTCCATCAATGCCACCTCATCAGTGCCACTTCATTGGTGCCACCTCATCGGTGCCCATCAGTGCCGCCTTATCATTGCCCATCAGTGTATCCCCATCAGTGCCCATCAGTGAAGGAGAAAATTTACTTATTTACAAAGTTTTGAAACTGAAACAAAAAAAAACATATTTTTTTTCAAAATTTTCGTTATTTTTTTATTTGTTTAGCAAAAAATAAAAACCGCAGAGGTGATCAAATACCACCAAAAGAAAGCTTTATTTGTGGGAAAAAATGATAAAAATTTTATTTGGGTACAGTGTACCACGACCGCGCAATTGTAATTCAAAGTGCGACAGCGCTGAAAGCTCAAAATTGGTCTGGGCAGGAAGGTGTTTAAGTGCCCGGTATTGAAGTGGTTAAAAGAGAAATATGAATTATTATTTTTTTTCTTCCATTAGACTTACCTAGGTGGATGCTGCATCTGTCCCCCGTCGCCTCTTCACTGAAAATCGAGCCACCGAACATCACCAATGGCTCGGTTTTCTCGGCTCCCCAGCAGCTCTCCTACCTGCTCCTCCATGCTCACTGGAGCACTGAGCTATGGAGGGGTGGGGAGCTGCCTGTCTCAGGCTCTCAGTGGCTCGCTGAGTCAGTCAAGGCACCTGGCGGATCCAGACTTCCATTGTTGGAAGGACGCGGTGCCTAGACTGATTCCCGAGACTTCAGTCCCCTCTCTGCTGAAAACAGGTCATAGGAGTGAAAAACTAATTGCAGTCCTGTGACCCATAGGAGAAGTCCAGCCAAAATGAGCTTAGGCTGGACTTATCCTTTAACTAAAGGTGCTGTTTCAACCATGGGTCCCGTAACATGGCACAGGTGACCACTCCACACCCTGGCTCACAAATGTCATCACGCCAGAACGGGTGGAACCTGCACCAACCGTTCAGCTGCAGCTAAGTGGCAAAGTCTTTATGGACGGTTGCTGCTGTCAAAAGCGTTTGTCTCCTTTCTCCAATATGCTTGTGGTTGACATCAAGGCAGGTGTGTGTTACGAAGACTGTCAGTCAAACATTCCATAACTAACAATAATCTCCATATAGCTGAATGAGATTTTCTGTGCAGGTAAATAAGCCAGGAAAAGGAAAGCAGGTATCTACACTTTAGATTAGATAGACTTTAGATCCCAAATTTTTAATTTAAGGTAAACAGGGGGGCGGGGGGGGGGATACTATAATTATTCTTTTTATTTACAATTATCAGGTGCTTTCCAATACCGATATGTTGCCTTTATGTACAGTTGGAGGCATTATGTGATATTTGTGAGTCAGGGTGTGGAGTGACAGGGAAACTGTATATTTTATATTATTGTCGGTAGTGATGGATGAACTTCCGACGGGACGTTTCGTGAACGCGAACCGCGAACGCGGCCAAAAGTTTGCGAACCTCCAGGTCATATTTTCAGCCACAAAATACTTACTAGCTGTGCACACATAGTCCCACAACATGGACACTGACATAACAAAAGTATTAGGTGAATCTGGAATCGACAATGACAAGCATTCTTTTTTTATCTGTGTAATTTTGACAATTCAGGAGTGCATGAAGGCCATGGAGGAGAGGCAAGGTCAGGGCAGGCTATGAAGGGGGTGCAGGAAATGATCAGTGCCACAGTCAGGGCAGCGCAGTCCTGTGCCAGTGTCCCAGTGTGCCAACCTGTGCTTGAGCCCTTCCCTCTGCCCGGCCCTTACCCCTACCTATGCAGGGCTCCACTGCGGTGGTCCGGAGGTGCCAGTCCAGTGCTGATCCTCAGCCATGGTGCTGGCACTGCCTGCTGATTGGCTTCTCTGCTGCTATCTCCCTCACTGTCTGAAACCAGCACCGCGATAGAGACTGAGCACTGACACCAGCACCGTGATAGAGAGCACTGCCACCAGCACCCAGATAAAGAGCACTGACACCAGCACCGAGATAGAGAGCACTGACACCAGCACTGAGATAGAGAGCACTGACACCAGCACTGAGATAGAGAGCACTGACACCAGCACCGAGATAGAGAGCAGTGACACCAGCACCAAGATAAAGAGCACTGAGACCACACCAGCACCATGTTAGGGAGCACTGAGACCACACCAGCACGAAGATAGAGAGCACTGACACCACGCCAGCACCGTGATAGAGAGCACTGAGACCACACCAGCACCGAGATAGAGAGCACTGACCCCAGCACCGAGATAGAGAGAGAGCACTGACACCAGCACCGAGATAGAGAGCACTGACACCACACCAGCACCGTTATAGAGAGCACTGAGACCACACCAGAACCAAGATAGAGAGCACTGAGACCCCCGCCAGCACCGAGATAGAGAGCACTGACACCACACCAGCACCGAGATAGAGAGAGAGCACTGACACCAGCACCGAGATAGAGAGCACTGACAGCAGCACTGATACCAGCAACTCACTGCGAGACCCAAAAATATGACACCGCTCAACCTCTTCAAACAGGAGGGTATGGGCATATAGTGTGTGCTTTTTTGTACAAGGAAGTGAGCCAAAGGTAGAAAAAAGGTCCGTGTGCTTGATTAAATAAATTGTTTATAGAGTTATGCATATACATGGTCTACTGGTCACATGTGTTGAATTCCTCAGAGATCCATGCCTCATTCATTTTTATAAAAGTGAGGTAGTCAACACTGTTGTGAGCTAGGCGAGTGCGCTTACCGGTCACGATCCCCCCTGCTGCACTGAACGTCCTTTCGGACAGGACACTGGACGAGGGGCAAGCCAACAGATCAATTGCAAATTGGGCAAGCTCTGGCCAGAGGTCAAGCCTGCCCACCCAGTAGTCCAGGGGTTTATCACTCCTCAGAGCCGTTAACCCGATGTAGTTGGACACCTGTCGGTCTAGGCGTTCCCTGATGCTGTCACCAACACATCTTCAAACCGCCCTCTTCTTGCAGGCACTGTTGGATTGGTACCTGCAACTCTTTCTCTGGGAGTGGGAATTACTCCTCTGCCAGCGCACACGCAAAAGCAGAATGCAGCATTTCTCCAAACAAGGCCTGTAAGTGCTCCATTCTGACAGCTCTCTGTAACGGTGGTAACATTTCCACCATTTTGTGTTTGTACCGGGGGTCTAAGTACGTTGCCACCCAGTACTGGTCCTTGACCTTTATGCTTTTTATACGGGGGTCCCTGTTAAAACACTGGAGCATGAAGGCCCCCATTTGCACTAAACTGGAAGTGGTGTGGTGGCCTGGCTCCTGCTCATCATCCAGGATAATGTTGTCCTCCTCATTCTCCTCTCCCCTTCTACGCACAACAACAGGGATCCCAGAAAGGTTTAAAGCATGCTCTTCTTGCTCCTCCTCATCCGGCCCGGCACCATCCTCCTCTGACTTCTCTTCAGACTCCTGTTGTTGACTTGTCTCAGATAGAGTAGCCCCCCCCGGGAATTCATCCAGCATTGCGACTTCCTCATCTTCCTGCTTCTGCTCCTCCACGGCTTGATCAATGACACGACACAATGCACACTCCATAAAGAAGGCATAAGGTACCATGTCACTGATGGTGCCATGGCTGTGACTGACCAGTTTGGTGATCTCATCAAATGGCCGCAGAAGTCTGCATGCGTCGCGCATGAGCAGCCACTGACGTGGTGAAAAAAAAGCAAGCTCCCCAGAACCTGTTCTGCCGCAGAGTTTGTACAGGTAGTCGTTAACTGCACGTTTCTGCTGGAGCAGCCTATCAAGCATATAGAAGGTTGAGTTCCATCGCATCGGGCAATTGCAAATAAGACGTCTGACTGGCAGATTGTGTTGCTGCTGAATGTCAGCAAGGCAAGCCATGGCTGTGTAAGATCCTCTGAAATGGGCTGAGATTTTCCTTGCCTGCCGCAAGATGTCCTGGACCCCAGGTATTTGACAACGAATCGCTGCACGACCAAGTTTAAGACGTGTGCCATGCATGGCACGTGTGTAATTTTGCCCTGTTTCAGTGCGCTAAGCAGATTGGCACCGTTGTCACAAACCACTTTACCAACTGTCAAATTGAGCGGTGTTAGCCACTGATCTGCCTGTGAACGCAAAGCTGAAAGGAGTGCAGGGCCAGTGTGGCTCTTGGCTTCCAGGCACAACAGACACAGCACAGCATTGCAACGTCTCACCTGGCATGTCGAATAGGTTCTGGGGATCTTGGGTGGCGCAGCGGAAGAGACGCTAGCAGCGGAAAAGGAGAAGTCAGCCGAGGAGGAGAGGGAGAAGGATCGAGTAGGAGGAGAAGAAGAGGCAGGCCTGCATGCAATCCGTGGCGGTAAAACCAAATCTACACGGGTGCCACGGGTTACATGCTTGACGGCTGTCAGAAGGTTCACCCAGTGGGCAGTAAAAGTTATATACCTTCCCTGCCCGTGTTTGCTAGACCATGTGTCTGTGGTCAGATGTATCTTGGCACCGACACTGTGTGCCAGAGATACAGTAGGTGCCGCTGATATTGTGGGACAGGATCACGCTGGTTCCCGGCGACAGGCTTCTCTAACCAGCGCGATCCCGCCACGCTGGTTCTCGCGCTGGCTGCAATAGGAAAATGTTTCCGATAGTAGCGAGCGAGAGAGATCGGCGATAATGTCACCTCACTAATGAAACCTACATGCCTTCGGGGGCATACCAGACCCTTAGGTCCGGTAGAGATTTTAAGGGGAATCCCCTACGCCAAAAAAAAACGGCGTGGGGGTCCCCCAAAATCAATACCAGACCCCTATCCAAACACGCAGCCCAGTCGGTCAGGAAAGGGGATGGGGACGGGCGAGCACCCCCCTACTGAGCCGTACCAGGCCGTGTGCCCTCAACAGGGGGGTGAATGAATGAATGAATGAAATACTTGTATAGCGCACAATGCGAACTGAATCGCCTCTAGGAAGGGGGGCGCCCTGCGGCCCCCCACCCCAAAGCACCTTCTCCCCATGTTGATGAGGACAAGGGCCTCTTCCCGACAACCCTGGCCGTTGGTTGTCGGGGTTTGCAGGCGGGGGGCTTATCGGAATCCAGGAGCCCCCTTTAAGAAGGGGGCCCCCAGATATCGCCCCCCACCCTATGTGAATGAGTATTGGGGTGACTTATATAGGGACAAGGGGCGGGATCACCGGTTGATGTCTCGTGGTGACCCTGCCCCCTTATGATGTCACAGTCCCAGCATCTCTCGGGACTGTGACATCATAAGGGGCGGGGTCACCATGTGACATCAACCGGTGACCCCGCCCCTTGTCCCTATATAATTCACCGCACACCGCGTCCCTGGCATTGTGGCCAGAGAGAGCGTCAAGTCAACATCTCGAGGAGGAAGAAGAACAGAAGAGCGGAAGAACGGAAGGCGGCGGCAGAGGCGGCAGAAGACCGGGCCACCGCTAGTAAAAGGGCTGGAAGAAGAAGTGGTGGCCTGGCAACAAGAACCAAAGAGGGGGACAACACCCCCGAAGTCGGAAGAAGAGGCGGTGGCGACAGAAGACCAGGCCTCTGCTAGTAAAAGAGCTAAAGGAAGAAAGTGGAGGCCCAGCAAGAAGAAACGAAGAGGGGGACAAGACCCCCGAAGTCGGAAGAAGACCCCCAGGCGGCGGCGCGAAAACCCCCCAAGACGGAAGACGACCGGAGCTGTGCAAGGCGCCCCCTTCCCCCAAAGCACCCACACCCCCATGTTGAGGGCACGCGGCCTGTTACGGCTCAGAAGGGGGGCGCTTGCCCGTCCCCACCCCCTTTCCTGACCGGCCAGGATAGGGGTCTGGCCGTTTTTTTTGGCGTAGGGAATTCCCCTTAAAATCCCTACCAGACCTAAGGGCCTGGTATGCCTCCGGAGGGGGAACCCATGCCGTTTTTTTTTTTATTTGGCGTGGAGTTCTCCCTTAGGATTCACACCAAATACAGTGCCTGGTATTGGTGGGAATCCAATTCGGATCCCCACACCAGTGTTAACCCGACCTCAATGTCAACGATGGTGGTCGCTTATCAGGAAAGGAAAAGAAACATTTTTCCTTTCCCGATGCGAGCCGGCTCGGCGCTGGCTCCCACGACGGAGCTCGCAGGGTGTCAATCTCACTGATAAAAGTGGCGAGATTGACACAATATCGCGGTCACCTACTGTACATTCACTTGCCGCTGAACATGGCCATATAGCTCTGGGATGCCCTTCTGTGAGAAATACTTCCTTCCTGGGACCTTCCATTGTGGTGTTCCAATGGCCACAAATTTTCGAAAAGGCCTCCGAGTCCACCAGTTTATATGGCAGTAGTTGGCGGGCTATCAGTTCTGACAAGCCAGCCGTCAACCGTTGTGCAATAGGGTTATCCGGCGTCATAATTTTTTTATGCTCGAACATTTGGCCTGCGGAAGACTGCCTTTTTTGCAGAAAAACATGAGGACAGCATGATTGCAGGTGGAGTGGAGGACAATTGTGAGGAGAGAGGAGAAGGAGAAGTAGAAGGCGAGGCTGGATGGTGGGAGCCTGGAGTGTGGCTTTGTGGGTTCCGTTGCTCTCACTGGGCTCGGTGATGGCAGCTCAAATGCCTTCTTAGGGCGGTCGTCCCTAGGTGAGTGTTGGGCTTACCGCGACTTATGCGTTGACTGCAAAGATGGTATGGTCAGCAGCGGACACGTTAAAAAAGCCCACACTGCGGAGCCATGTGCCGGCGTCCTGGGAGTGCCAGATGTGACCGTACATGGTTGATGCCTCACTCCTGATACATTAGCAGTCTGCTTTGTCCCTCCTGTGCAATGTAAGTTATTCCTGCTTCTCCTCCCTATCTGGTGGTCCATATCTCCCTCTGAACTCCCCTCCTCTTCCTCTCTTGTGGGCACCCACGTGACATCACTAGACACGTCATCATCTACGTCAACTTCCCCACCGCTATAAGTAGAGATCTCGGAGTAGGCAGCAACACTGGGGACCAACCTCCTCCTTGGGCTGATCTGGGTACTGTCGTCAGACTGCTGAGTGGCGGTTGTTGCTACCTCCTCTTCCTGATCCAATGCCAAGAATGGCTGTGCATCGGAAATGTCTTGTGATGGATCGGAAAATAATTCCTGTGACTCAAGCGGAAGGTATATGGTGGTGTTGGTGGTAGTGTCTTTGGGGGTGCACACAGCAGAGAGTGAAGAGGGTGCAGATCGAGAGGATGAGGAGGGTGCAGAAGAGTAAGGCTGAGTGAGCCACTCATCCAAGTCTGGTGCGTCCTTTGACGTAATCGCACGCACCTTCTGCAATTTTCCACTTTGGCTCAAGCCTGTTGCTCCTGCCCTACCCCTACCACCCCTGCGGAAGGGCCTGTCTCTTCCTCTGCCTGTCATTTTTTAAATGACCCTGTGACAAAAGTTTCTAGAGAAGTGCAGTATGTATGGGGAAGAAGATATATAACACCCCGCTTCAATCTGTCGGTTTTGGGGGCCACTGGTCTATCACACCAGTTATAATACTTTTTTTTAAATTGCGTTTGTCACTCTTTGTAGTATCGCTGCAGAACCATTCAGCAGTCGCAATGCTGCACAGTGGAAATGCATTATACTATGCTTTCTATATGTGCAAGTATTTTATACGTGTATTACACCCCTATATACTGCACACCAAATAGTACACCTATACCAGTCCTTAAAAGGACCTTTGTGGACCTAATAGTAGCTAGCTAGTAGCTAGTGAATTGCAGACTGTCCCTGCTCCAAAAAACAAACTGTCCCTCCCTACTAGGGATGAGCCGAACACCCCCCTGTTCGGTTCGCACCAGAACCTGCGAACAGACCTAAACTTCGTGTGAACTTTAGAACCCTATTAAAGTCTATGGGACTCGAACGTTCACAATCTAAAGTGCTCATTTTAAAGGGTAATATGCAAGTTACTGTCCTAAAAAGTGTTTGGGGACCCGGCTCCTGCCCCAGGGGACATGGATCAATGCAAAAAAAAGTTTTAAAAACGGCCGTTTTTTCAGGAGCAGTGATTTTAATAATGATTAAAGTGAAACAATAAAAGTGTAATATTCCTTTAAATTTCGTAGCTGGGGGGTATCTATAGTATGCATGTGAAGGGGTGCATGTTTCTGGTGCTTAGAACTGTCCCTGCACAAAGTGTCATTTGTGCAGGAAAAAAAGTCTTTTAAAATCACTTGCGGCTATATTGTCGGGTCCCGTAATACAGAGAACACTCAATGAGTGTTCTCTGTATTAGCCGACAATTCATTCATTCATTGATAAAAAAAAAAAAAAAAGTGTGGGGGTTCCCCTAAATTCAATTACCAGGCCCTTCAGGTCTGACATGGATATTAAGGGGAACCCCGTGTCAAATTTAAAAAAAAATTGACGTGGGGGTCCCCCTAAAAATCCACATCAGACCCTTTATCCGAGCATGCAACCTGGCAGGCCGCAGGAAAAGAGGGGGGGATGAGAGAGCGGCCCCCCCTCCCTCCTGAACCGTACCAGGCCACATACCCTCAACATTGGGAGAATGCTTTGGGGGTCTGTGACCCCTCAAAGCACCTTGTCCCCATGTTGATGAGGACAAGGGCCTCATCCTCACAACCCTGGCCGGTGGTTGTGAGGGTCTGCGGGCGGGGGGCTTATCAGAATCTGGAAGCCCCCTTTAACAAGGGGACCCCCAGATCCCCCCCCTGTTTGAAATGGTAAGGGGGTACAAAAGTACCCCTACCATTTCACAAAGAAAGTGTAAAAATGGTTAAATAAGACAAACACACTTTTGAAAAATTCCTTTATTAAAAATAAAAAAAATAAAAAAAAGATTCCAGCGGTGCTAATCCACTCTTGCTATCCAGCGACAAATCTCCGGGGTCCAGCGATGAATGATCATATCCAGCGACGGGGGATCTCTCAGTCCAGCGCTGTCCATACATCCTTCTTCTGTCTCCACTGCGGAGACACTGCGGAGATCCCAGCGCTGACGTTTCTTATATTAGGAGAGCGGGGCCACCCGTCTCCTGACCCCGCCCCTCTGACGCTGAAGAGGGAAGCCAGGGGTTCCCCAGTGATGTGTGGATGACCCCGCCCCCTCTGATGTAATGCAGGTTTCCGTTACATCAGAGGGGGCGGGGTCACCCATACGTCACTGGGGAACCCCTGGCTCCCTTCACCAGCGTCAGAGGGGGCGGGGTCAGGTGACGGGTGGCCCCGCCCTCCTAATATAAGAAACGTCAGCGCTGGGATCTCCGCAGTGTTTCCGCAGTGGAGACAGAAGACGGATGTATGGACAGCGCTGGACTGAGAGATCCCCCTCGCTGGATATGATCATCCATCGCTGGACCCCGGAGATTCGTCGCTGGATAGCAAGAGTGGATTAGCACCGCTGGAATCTTTTTTTTATTTTTAATAAAATAATTTTTCAAAAGTGTGTTTGTCTTATTTAACCATTTTTACACTTTCCTTGTGAAATGGTAGGGGTACTTTTGTACCCCCTTACCATTTCAAACAGGGGGGGGGCTGGGATCTGGGGGTCCCCTTGTTAAAGGGGGCTTCCAGATTCTGATAAGCCCCCCGCCAGCAGACCCTCACAACCACCGGCCAGGGTTGTGAGGATGAGGCCCTTGTCCTCATCAACATGGGGACAAGGTGCTTTGTGGGGTAACATGACCCCCAAAGCATCCTCCCAATGTTGAGGGTATGTGGCCTGGTACGGTTCAGGAGGGAGGGGGGCCGCTCTCTCGTCCCCCCCTCTTTTCCTGTGGCCTGCCAGGTTGCGTGCTCGGATAAAGGGTCTGATATGGATTTTTAGGGGGACCCCCACGTCAATTTTTTTTTTTTTTTATGCGGGGTTCCCATTAATAGCCATATCAGACCTGAAGGGTCTGGTAGGGATATTTAGGGGGACCCCCACGTCAATTTTTTTTTTTAATTTGACACGGGGTTCCCCTTAATATCCATGTCAGACCTGAAGGGCCTGGTAATTGAATTTAGGGGAACCCCCACACTTTTTTTTTTTTTTAATCAATGAATGAATTACGGGAGCCGACAATATAGCCGCAAGTGATTTTAAAAGACTTTTTTTCCTGCACAAATGACACTTTGTGCAGGGACAGTTCTAAGCACCAGAAACATGCGCCCCTTCACAGGCATACTATAGATACCCCCCAGCTACGAAATTTAAAGGAATATTACACTTTTATTGCTTCACTTTAATCATTATTAAAATCACTGCTCCTGAAAAAACGGCCGTTTTTAAAACTTTTTTTTGCATTGATCCATGTCCCCTGGGGCAGGACCCGGGTCCCCAAACACTTTTTAGGACAGTAACCTGCATATTACCCTTTAAAATTAGCACTTTAGATTTCTCCCATAGACTTGTATAGGGTGTTCCGGCTTTTCGAATTTGCTGCGAACAGCCCAAATTGTTCACTGTTCGCTGAACAGGCAAACAGGCAATGTTCGAGTCGAACATGAGTTCGACTCGAACTCGAAGCTCATCCCTACTCCCTACACTGAGAAACGACTGCTGCAGAATCGGTCAGCAGCACAGCAGTGCAGTGCACTATATATGCTTTCTATATTTGAAAGAAAGTATATTATACGTGTACAACCCTGTATACTGTACACCTATAAAAGGACCTTTGTGGACCTAGTAGCTAGTGATTTGCAGACTGTCCCTGCTCCAAACACCAAATTGTCCCTCAGTCCCTACACTGATAAAAGACAGCTGCAGAATCGGTCAGCACTCAGCTCAGCAGTCAAGTATAATAGGCTTTCTATATTTGAAAGAAAGTATATTATACGTGTACAACCCTATATACTGTACACCTATACCAGTCCTTAAAAGGACCTTTGTGGACCTAATAGTAATAGCTAGTTATTAAACTGACTGTCCCTGCTCCATACAGTGTCCTGTCCCTACACTGACAAAAGATAGAATGTAAAATGGCCGTCAGATCAGGTCTATTTATAAGGTAGGGGGTATGTCCAATTGTCCATGTGCTGAAATGTCTCAATTGGCTGTCCTGTACCCCATGATGGATATGTCATCATGGGTCAAAGTTCTTTCACAATGTAAACGCATATGTCTGCAGCGCGAACAGCGCCAGAAGTCCACCGGTTTGGCGAATCGCGAACGAGCAAAATTTACCACAAACTGACCGCCGGGCAAACCGCAAGGCCATCTCTAATTGTCGGTTCATATTGTGGCTCACTAATGAATTGTAGGACTCCAAATCCTGGTCAAGGAGTAATTTAAGAACATGAACATAGCTTTACCGTATACCAAAGGAATGTTATTAACTGATGACCAAGTCCTTGAGGGGTCATATTGCAAAGGGAGTTGTCTTTTTCTTATATTTAAGACCAATATACCACAGCCAAAACCTATAAGGGCTTTGTCTCACATCGGAGCTGCCTAATAGAGGTACGCCTATGTGGCCACCTTTGCCATATTATGGGACCCATAGCGGAAACAGCACCTTTAGTTAAGTATTCTTGTAATGTTTTCTTTATCTTTATCTGTCATTAATTTTAATAAATGTTATACTTTTAAGTATCTGTTTGATCTCTCTTTGCACATATTGAACACAGCCCCAAAAACGTGACAAAACAGACCAACACCCGATCACACTGCCTCTTATTCTCCAATACAGACCCTCATAACAGAGGTCAATTGTGCAGTGGAAAGCAATCCAGTAAGATCTCCAGTGATAATAACCCACCTCTAGGACACTCAGATGTCTCCACCAAGGCTTCATCAGCCCCATAGAAAGACATAAAAGACACTCCTCATGGTGTTGAAATCCCAATCAAATTTATTGGATAAAAAGAGTCATGCTGCATACACACGATCGGATTTTCCGACAGGAAATGTTGGATGTGAACTTGTTGGCTGAAAGTCCGACCATGTGTATGCTCCATCGAACATTTGTTGTCGGACTTTCCGCCAACAAATGTTGGCGAGCAGGTTCTCAAATTTTTCACCAACAAAACTTTGTCGTCAGACTTTCTGATCGTGTGTGCACAAGTCCGTCGCACAAAAGTTCACGCATGCTCGGAATCTAGTATGAGCCGGAAGCATTCGGTCTTGTAAAACTAGTGTTCATAAGGGAGATATCGCATGACTATTGAACTTCCTTTTTATCAGCTCGTCGTACGTCTTGTACGTCACTACGCTCGTAATTGCTGGCCAACATTTGTGTGACCGTGTGTATGCAAGACAAGTTGGAGCCAACAACCTTCGAACAAAATTGCACAGTTTTGTTGTCGGAATGTCTGATTGTGGTTACGGGGCATAAGACTCACATTATGATGGCATAAGCTCGCACATCTGTACAAAACTTCTAGCGTTTCCAACCAGCAAGATGGCGCTACGTCCCGGTACATGATGACGTCACATGTCTCCAACACTGCCCTACGTGTTACGTCATCAAATGATGCCGTCAGCAACTGAGTTTTTTTTGGGGTAAGGAGATATTTCTAGTTAACCACTTAATAACCGGCCTATAGCCGATTAACGGCTATAGGTCGGTTTGCTATCTCTGAGAGGCCGTTAATTAACGGCCTCCCGGAGAATCGTTCGTGCGCGCCCCCTGGGGCGCGCACGCCGGAACATCCGTGCTCGCCGAGTTCACGGGACCCGGCGCAACACGGATCGCGGTAAAGGACCAATGGCAGCGGTCCTTTACCACGTGATCGCTCCGTCCAATGACGGAGCGATCACAAATGTAAACAATTCGGCTTGCCGGGTCAAGCTAAGGTCATCAGTCTCCTCTCCTCACACCGATGCAGCGTGAGAGGAGAGGAGAACATTCCAGTGAAAATAAAAAATAACCGTGAGTGCCCAGCAGTGCCCAGCAGTGCCCAAATAGTGCCACAACAGTGCCAGAACAGTGCCAGACCAGTGCCAGACCAGTGCCATCTATCACCTGTGCCACATCTGTGCCACCTGTGCGACCTGTGCCACCTCTGTGCCACCTCTGTGCCACCTCTGTGCCACCTCTGTGCCAGCAGAGCCACCCCAGTGCCACCCCAGTGCATACCAGTGCATACCAGTGCCACTACAGTGCATACCAGTGCCATACCAGTGCCACACCAGTGCCACACCAGTGCCACCTGTGCCCATCAGTGCCACCTGTGCCCATCAGTGCCACCTGTGCCCATCAGTACCATCTGTGCCCATCAGTGCTCATCTGCGCCACTGCAGTGCCACATCAGTGCCGTCTGTGCCCACCAGTGCCGCCTGTGCCCACCAGTGCCGCCTGTGCCCACCAGTGCCGCCTGTGCCCACCAGTGCCATCTGTGTGCTAATCAGTGCCACCAGAGCCACACCAGTGCCACCAAAGTCACTATAGTGCCCATCAGTGCCACCTGTGCCCATCAGTGCCACCTGCGCCCATCAGTGCCACCTGCGCCCATCAGTGCCACCTGTGCCACTGCAGTGCCCCATCAGTGCCGCCTGTGTCCATCAGTGCCGCCTGTGTCCATCAGTGGCGCCTGTGTCCATCAGTGCCCACCTGTGCCCATCAGTGCCCACCTGTGCCGCCTGTGTCCATCAGTGCCCACCTGTGCCGCCTGTGCCACGACAGTGCTCTGCAGTGCAGCCTCACCAGCCACAAGAATGGCAAAAAAATATTTTACTAGTGAGGAAGCCTACAAGCTTCTAAGTATGACCAGCGAGAGCAGCGGGGAGCTCTCTGAGTCTCAGTCTGATACGGATTCGGCCTATGAACACGTTACAAGCAGCGGGTCTGATACAGAATCAGAAGAGGAATGTGTGCCAGTGAAAAGAAGGCGTTCTGGTGTGGAGCCGCAGCCTACTACCATGGACGGCAGAGCAGAGCCGTCCACCTCGAGAGCAGAGCCGTCCACCTCAAGAGCAGTGCCGTCAACCTCAAGAGCAGTGCCGTCAACCTCAAGAGCAGTGCCGTCAACCTCAAGAGCAGTGCCGCCCACCCCGAGAGCAGTGCCGCCCACCCCGAGAGCAGTGCCGCCCACCCCGAGAGCAGTGCCGTCCACCTCGAATAGGGGCCATGCCAGCCTTCCCTATGCCCTTCAACACCCCCTGTGGCTGCCCTCTAATTCCGGAGAAGCAAATATCCCCCCCTTCACCGCCCAGCCAGGTGTCCAGGTGAACACCGATGATTTTTCAATGCTAGATTTTTTTCATTTGGCTTTCACCGAAGACTTACTATCATCCATTGTGGCCCAGTGCAACCTCTACGCACAGCAGCACATAGTAAGCAACCCTGGCTCTAGTTATGCCCGTCCCTTTCAGTGGAGAGAACTAACCATAGAGGAATTCAAAATTTTCTTAGGCCTAACTTTTTCAATGGGACTTTCAAAAAAAAAACAATTGTACTCCTATTGGTCTACCAAACCTGTCCACCACATGCCACTCTTCTCATTCCTTATGCCAAGATCACGATACCTAATGATTTTGCGGTTCCTCCACTACAATGACAACACCCAGTGCCTTCCCCGAAATGACCCAGCTTTTGACAAATTATTTAAAATTCGGCCACTCCTAAATTACTTCTCTGAAAAATTTCCCCAATTATATACCCCCGATCAGAACATTTCCGTGGATGAGTCCCTTGTAAAATTCTCAGGCAGGCTTGGCATCAAACAGTTTATCCCCAGCAAAAGGGCCCGATATGGGGTTAAAATGTACAAACTTTGCGAACGAGCCACGGGGTACATCTACTCCTTCCTGGTGTACGAAGGAAAGGACTCCCAACTGCACCCCCCTGAATGCCCAGACTACATTGGAGCCAGCGGAAGAGTGGTCTGGCAGCTTGTCTATCCACTCTTTGGAAAGGGATACCATCTTTATGTGGATAATTTTTATACGAGCTTGCCCCTCTTCCGCAATCTTCACCGGAGAGACACCCCAGCATGTGGTACAGTGAGGGCCAATAGAAAGGGCTTCCCGCAAAATCTAGTCAATGAAAGGCTACAACGAGGGGAGACAGCATCTTTGCGGAACCAGGAGCTATTGGCTGTCAAGTGGAGGGACAAACGAAACGTCCACATGCTGACGACAATACATAATGACACCTACATAGAAGTCTCCAGAAGAAACGGCCCAATCCAGAAACCAGCCTGCATCTATGATTACAATTTGTTTATGGGAGGAGTGGACTTTAACGATCAGATGATTGAACCCTACCTTCCCACAAGAAAATCCCGCCACTGGTATAAAAAAGTGTCCATTTATCTTTTCAGTTTGGCCATGTATAATACTTATGTCCTTTACCAAAAATCTACAGTGAACCCCGTATCCTATCTGTACTACCAAGAAGAAGTTATTTCCGCCCTTTTGTACCCTGAAGGCCCACCAGAAACTATTCGCTCTGATTGTGTGAGCAGACTCCACGAGCGCCACTTTCCTGACAAAATCCCCCTCCCCGAAACAGGCTACAGGCGTCAGAAGAAATGCCGGGTGTGCTCCAGAGGAGGAATTAGAAGAGACACCACGTTTTATTGTCCCGATTGTCCTTCCCAACCAGGCCTCTGTATAGGTGAATGCTTCCGCCGTTACCATACTTCTCTACATTATTAGGGAAGTATGGTAAACGTAATTCTCATTTCCTGTCATTTTCCTCCACACCCTTTATGCCACTGCACTGAACTGTACATACCTCTGCCTTCTCCGGAACTGACCCTTGCCTGTTATACGACCAAGCTCCTGCCTAACGCTAAACGTACCTCTGCCTTCTCCGGAACCGACCCTGGCCTGTTATACAACCAAGCTTCTGCCTAACGCTAAAATACTTCTGCCTTCTCCGGAACTGACCCTGGCCTGTTATACGACCATGCTTCTGCCTAACGCTAAACTGTACCTACCTCTGCCTGCTCTGGAACTGACCATGGACTGTTTGACCACGTTTTTTGCCTGCCTCTTGGATTGATCTTTTACCCTGCTAGGCTAGTGGGAACAAAGGGGTCTCACATATGTGAGGGGCTCCAGAATTGTTTTCTGGGTGAAGAAAACTAATTTTTTAGTTTTCTCATTCCCGGATTAGGGTCTGGAGACTCGGAGGCTTCAAAGAGATTTGGGCGGGAGAAGCCTCTACCCCTGTCCCCATTATTTCATAGCCTGCTACTCGGACCATGTCCCTGCTTACTCCCAGGATGGACAATATTCCTGCCTGCTACCTGGACAATTCCATTTACTGTCGCTGACCATGTCCCTGCCTGCTGCCTGGATCAGGGCTCTCCTGCGGACAATTGGACTACTAAAACCACAGGTAATTTTTTTTGTTTACCCCTTACTCAGAAGAATGTATTTTAGGGTGTAATTATTGGTATGTACGTGCTATGTTAGAAATATGAAGGGCCTTCAAAAATGTGATAGATTGTAAGGAAATTGGCTGCACAATTTATGCTCCTAGAACGCCTGAAGTTGCTACGTCAATGTTGGGCCTTTGTATGTGGCCAGGCTGTGTAAAAGTCTCACACATGTGGTATCGCCATACTCAGGAGGAGTAACAGAATATATTTTGGGGTGTCATTTTTGCTATGTACATACTATGTGTTAGAAATATCTTATAAATGGACACATTTTTGTAAAAAAAAATGCATTTTCATTTTTGTCCACATTTTCCAAAAACTTTGGGAAAAAAATGAACCGTTCTAAAGACTCATTATGCCTCCTAGATTATACGTCGGGGTGTTAGCTTTCCAAAATGGGGTCACTTTGTGGGCGTTTCCATTGTCCTGGTGCTCCAGGGCCTTCATAAGTGTAATAGGTAGTTGAGATATTAGATGTGTAATTTATGCTCCTAGAATGCCTGAAGTTGCTACTTCAATGTTGGACTTGTGTATGTGGCCAGGCTGTGTAAAAGTCTAACACATGTGGTATCGCCATACTCAGGAGGAGTAGCAGAATATATTTTGGGGTGTCATTTTTGCTATGTACATGCTATGTGTTGGAAATATCTTATAAATGGACAACTTTTAGTAAAAAAAAATGCATTTTCATTTTTTTCCACAATTTCCAAAAACTTTGGGAAAAAAATGAACCGTTCCAAAGACTCATTATGCCTCATAGATTATACGTCGGGGTGTTAGCTTTCCAAAATGGGGTCACTTTGTGGGCGTTTCCATTGTCCTGGTGCTCCAGGGCCTTCATAAGTGTAATAGGTGGTTGAGGTATTAGATGTGTAATTTATGCTCCTAGAACGCCTGAAGTTGCTACTTCAATGTTGGACTTGTGTATGTGGCCAGGCTGTGTAAAAGTCTAACACATGTGGTATCGCCATACTCAGGAGGAGTAGCAGAATATATTTTGGGGTGTCATTTTTGCTATGTACATGCTATGTGTTGGAAATATCTTATAAATGGACAACTTTTAGTAAAAAAAAATGCATTTTCATTTTTTTCCACAATTTCCAAAAACTTTGGGAAAAAAATGAACCGTTCCAAAGACTCATTATGCCTCATAGATTATACGTCGGGGTGTTAGCTTTCCAAAATGGGGTCACTTTGTGGGCGTTTCCATTGTCCTGGTGCTCCAGGGCCTTCATAAGTGTAATAGGTGGTTGAGGTATTAGATGTGTAATTTATGCTCCTAGAACGCCTGAAGTTGCTACTTCAATGTTGGACTTGTGTATGTGGCCAGGCTGTGTAAAAGTCTAACACATGTGGTATCGCCATACTCAGGAGGAGTAGCAGAATATATTTTGGGGTGTCATTTTTGCTATGTACATGCTATGTGTTGGAAATATCTTATAAATGGACAACTTTTAGTAAAAAAAAATGCATTTTCATTTTTTTCCACAATTTCCAAAAACTTTGGGAAAAAAATGAACCATTCCAAAGACTCATTATGCCTCATAGATTATACGTCGGGGTGTTAGCTTTCCAAAATGGGGTCACTTTGTGGGCGTTTCCATTGTCCTGGTGCTCCAGGGCCTTCATAAGTGTAATAGGTGGTTGAGGTATTAGATGTGTAATTTATGCTCCTAGAACGCCTGAAGTTGCTACTTCAATGTTGGACTTGTGTATGTGGCCAGGCTGTGTAAAAGTCTAACACATGTGGTATCACCGTACTCAGGAGGAGCAGCAGAATGTATTTTGGGGTTTCATTTGTGGAATGTATATGCCGTGTGAGAGAAATAGCCTGGTAAAATGACAATTTGGTGTGAAAAAAAATTAAAATAAAAAAAATCTTTATTTTGCAAAGAATTGTGGGAAAAAATTACAACTTCAAAAAACTAACCGTGCCAAGTACTAAATACCTTGGAATGTCTACTTTCCAAAAAGGGGTCATTTGGGGGGTTTTTGTACATTACTGGCTTGTTAGGGTCTCCAGAAATGAGATAGACTGTCAGTACATCAGCAGTGATCAAATTGATACATTTTCAGTGATTGGCACCATAGCTTGTAGACCCTATAACTTTCACGCAGAATAAATAAGATCCACTAATTTGGGTTATTTTTACTAAAGACATTTAGCAGTATACATTTTTGGCCAAATTTATGAAGAAAAATTACTTATTTGCAAAAAAATTTAATAGAAATGAAGAAAAATGCTTTTTTTTACAACATTTTCGGTATTTTTTCATTAATAGCACAAAAAATAAAAAACGCAGAGGTGATCAAATACCACCAAAAGAAAGCTCTATTTGTGGGAAAAAAAGGACGAAAATTTCAGATGGGTACAGTGTTGCATGACCGAGTAATTGTCATTCAAATTGTGAGAGCACTGAAAGCTGAAAATTGGTCTGGTTATTAAGGGTGTTTAAGTGCCCAGTGGTCAAGTGGTTAAGGTGGTCTAATTGTTCAACAGATCACACACCTAGTAACATTTATACTGTATCTTTATTATTATTTCTCAATGTTTGGGATATTTGTTTGTTACCTATCTGAATGTAAATCTGGTATACTCTGAAAAAAATAAAATAAATGATGCCGTCAGGGGCCCCAATATGGACATTTTAATGAATGTTTTAATTCTTAGATGTTATTATGTTTTAGTGCTGCACCATTGTTACCCTTTATATCTATGTTGTTGTCAAACAATATTGTGCTAGCAGCTAATTTGTAGGTATTGTATACCACTTTATTTGGTTTTCACATCAAGCTGATTGGTGTTTGTTCATTATTTACTAATACATTGCAATCAATCTTTTATCAGCCTAAATTTATGCTGATTGGTTGCTAAGGATTACTGCTCTTTGGCTTATGGCCCTCAAAAAAATAATCATCTGTGTTGCTTGTGTCAAATAATCATCTTCTCCATTTCCTTTTTTCATGTCATGCTATACAATGCAAAGGCTAGCACAAGCAGTTTATTTCAGATTATTATATATAATTTAAAGCCCATGTAATGAAATGTAAAAGTATAATGATTGCCGTTTTCTACCGGTGTAGAATTGATCCCGCAACAGCTTGTAATTCATGAGAGTGACTCTATATCATACATATTTATCTAAGTAACTTCACACTAAGAACACAAAACTTCTCCTTTTGCTGTTTTGTTCTTGCAGTCAGGCATGGCTGTGGGAGAGACCTTAAAGCTTGTTCTTTTTTTTTTCTCCTTGCTACATACAGATCTACAATGAAGAGGGAGCTTTCACGGGCCATAACACAGCGATCCTTATCGCCTCCCCGACAAAGAAAAAAAAATGACATCATGCACCATCACTCAAAAAGCAAAGGAAACTCCTTTGGTTCCAAATTAATATTGTATAAAAACATGCTTAACCACTTGCCCTCTGGAAGATTTAGCCCCCTTAATGACCAGGCCATTTTTTGCGATGCGGCACTGCATTACTTTAACTGAAAATTGCGCGGTCGTGAGGCGCCGTACCCAAATAAAAATTATTTGTCCTTTTTTTCCCACAAAAAGGTGATTTCTTTTAGTGGTATTTGATCAACTCTGTGTTTTTTATTTTTTGCGCTATAAAAAGATCGACAATTAAAAAAAAGCAACATTTTTTTACTTTCTGCTATAAAACATATCCAATAAAAAAAAAAAAAAAAAATATATATATATATATATATATATATATATATATATATATATATATATATATATATATATATATATATATAATTTCTTAATCATTTTTGGCCAATATGAATTCTGCTACATATTTTTGTAAAAAAAAAAATCCCATTAAGCGTATATGGAATGGTTTTCGCAAAAATGATAGTGTCTACAGACTATGGGGTTCATTTACTAAAGGAAAATCCACTTTGTACTGCAAGTGCACTTGGAAGTAAAGTCGCTGTAGATCCGAGGGGGACATGCAAGGAAAATAAAAAACAGCATTTTAGCTTGCACATGATTGGATGATAAAATCAGCAGAGCTTCCACTCCTTTCAGATCTACTCCTTAGATTTAGAGTGACTGCACTTCCAAGTGCACTTGCAGTGCAAAGTGGATTTGCCTTTCGTAAATAACCCCCTAAGGGATATTTTTATTTATTTATTTATTCTTTACTAGTAATAGCGGCGATCAGCGGACAATCAAAAACTAACTGACACTTCTGACACTTTTTGGAGACCAGTGACACTTACAAAATAGGGGATAGATTTATGGCATTTTTACTATTATTAATTTCTTACTAGTAATGGTGGCGATCTGCGATTTTTATCGGAACTGAGATATTGCGGTGGACAAATTGGACACTTTTGACACATTTTTGGCCCCAGTGACAATTATACAGTAGTCAGTGCTAAAAATATGCACGGTCACTGTAATAATGACACTGGCTGGGAAGGGGTTAACATCAGGGGCGATCAAAGGGTTAACTGTGTGCTTAGCCAGTGTTTTAGTGTACTTTGTTTGCTTACATGCCTTCCCTGCTGACAGAACAGTAATCTGCCTTGTTTACAAAGGCAGACCGCCATTCTCCCTCTGCAGTGAAGGATCGGCGGGTGCCGGCTGGCATCGTGTCTGCGGTTCTTGCCGATCTGCTTCCACTGTATATGATCAGAGCAGGGGCAGGGTGGCGCACATGTGCCCCCTGACCTGGAGGTGTTGGATCATGTACTAGGTATGTGATCCTGCACAGCAGAGCCACCTTGCCGCTGTATATGTAAAGTATTAGACATGTGCATTCGTTTTAGTCCGAATGCATTTTCGTCTGAATTTCAGGTATTTTCGTTATCGTTTTAAACGGAGATGCCGCGCGTGTCGGCTCCCGTGCCCATCCCATCCATCTTCTCGGTGGGGTCTCGCAGCTCTGCCGCTGTCATTCGGCGAAGCCGCGATGACGTCACTCCCACGCATGGGTACGGGAGCCGACACACGCGGCATCTCCGTTGTTGACGGTGCCGCGCTCAGTGCGCCTGCTCGCCGCTGTCTACGGCGCATGCGCCATAGACAGCGGTGCCTGTCTTCGGGCAAATATCTCCTAAACCATATAGGTTTAGGAGATATTTCTTGGACCTACAGGTAAGCCTCAATCTAGGCTTACCTGTAGGTCAAAGTGTGTTTTAAGGGTTTACAACCACTTTAACTCTATTAGTCCAAGATTATTCTACATAGAGAGATAAGATTCGACAGAGAGAGAAAAGATTCAACCGAGAGAGAAAAGATTTGACATAGATAGAAAAGATCACTGCTGGAATTGGGTGGGGGAAGTAAAATAAAAATAATGATGATGATGAATGTTATTGGCTGATTGTAACCAAAGAGGAGGAGCAGTAAAATAGCTAGAACTAAGTACACAAGTACAGCCAACTTACTTTCACTTACGATTGCTAGCAGAGAGAGAGACACACACACTGAATCATTTCAGAAGACAGCCAATCTTATCTGGTCCGTTTGTCAGAGAACCTAAATTTCGATTTTGTCCGAAAAATACATTTATTTAGTTACTCCCGAAAATTCGTTATTATTTATTTTGTTTTTCGCTAAAAAAAATGCATTCGTCCGAAAATCCAAATGAATTAAGGTCGAATCTGTCATTGAAGGCTTATGGTGTCTGTCCAATGTTCAAAGAAGATTCAACGGAGCAGCGAAACTGTATGACTCCGTATAGTTTAGCTGCTCCGTTGAATCTTCTTAGAACTTTTGACAGACACCATAAGCCAAAGATTTGACGTTTGTATGTTTTTCGCTGCTTTGTGGAATCTTTGTTGTTCATATTGAATGTATATAGTTCAAACAGAAAATGGACTGGTGATAGTGATCACTGATCAGACAGGTAACAAGAAGATAGGGTATATAGAATCTATATAGAATGTCAATCTATATTCTAGAATCTATAATAATAAATCCCCTCCTACAACACGGGCAGCCTCTGAGGCTATCAGAACACTAGCAACACTAGTATCACTATCAGGTTCACAACACTAACACAATAGCAGCAGATTATTATGAAAAAGTTAAGTTGAACTGTAGCTTGCTTCACTATTGTTCTGCTGCTGTGCTTATGCTTAATTGCTAAATAATTTAGGTTCTCTGACAAACGGACCAGATAAGATTGACTGTCTTTTGTAATGATTCAGTGTGTCTCTCTCTCTCTGCTAGCAATCGTAAGTGAAAGTAGGCTGTACGTGTGTACTTAGTTCTAGCTATTTTACTGCTCCTCCTCTTTGGTTACAATCAGCCAATAACATTCATCACCATCATTATTTTTATTTTACTTCCCCCACCCAATTCCAGCATTCCAGCATTCTCTCGATGTCGAATCTTTTCTCTCTATGTTGAATCTTTTCTCTCTATGTCAAATCTTTTCTTTCTATGTAGAATAATCTTGGACTAATAGAGTTAAGGTTAGGCACAATCGACCACAGGTCCGATAGACACAGGTTGTTATTGTCAGTGTCATTGCAAATCTCCTATCTATATCGAACTGTTATCACAACAAAAACAAAAATAAAGCATTTCTTTATGTCGGATCTTTGGATTCTGCACTTTCGTTATCGTTTGTTTAAACGATAACAAAAATACCTGAAATTCGGACGAAAATTCATTCGGACGAAAACGAATGCACGTCTACCCAACGGTGGATGGTGGTGGTAGACCTTCTAAGGGGCTTGGGCTGCTACCTTTCCAATACAGCCTTGTGGTCATTTCAATGAGAAGACTTGGGCAGGAAAAGAAGCGCCGACTATTTTAAAATGGAGAGCAGCTCTTAGAACGAGGGATGACTACCCTAGCACTGTGATTATGTGACCTTTGCAGTTCCTATTAACTTGCAGTGGCTCATTAGAAGACCTTACCCTCATCTCTCTCCCACCTCTCTATTAATCTTGGCTTGACCGCTCAAATTAATTGAAAACTGGTTTCTGATTGGTTGCTTTGGATAGATGCATACAATTACTCTTTATTCGGTTGTTAAACAGTCCAATTGTCTCCTTGCCAGGTTTCTTTATATCCTTTAATATTTATTACACATCTGAAACTGTTACTGAAAGAATTATTTTTTCTTATTACAACCCACCTTGGTTTAGACGTAATTTTCTCCATCCGCTGCAGGAAATAATTCACATGTAAAAGCTTAAATGCCTAAATATCTCCAAAACAGCTAGTGACTTTATAGGATTTATGAAGACAAAGGTTCAGCTAACGTTTGTGCTTTGAAAGCTAATTGAAGATGAGTCAAGCTCTCTGCAGTCTATTTCATGTGTCTCTCCCTTCCGTGTGTTGTTATTCGGTGGAACCATTCGTCAGTCAGACACTAAACACAATTGATGTACCTGATCAGGTTTTGTGCCTGTGAGGTTTGTATTTAAAAAATAAATGCATTATATATATATATATATATATATATATATATATATATATATATATATATTTATAAAGCGATCCTCAATCAATATACAAAAGTTCAAACATATTACGGTGCAATTGTGTGTAAAATTGTTGTAAACATTCAAAAGACTATAAAGTGCACTGTACAATCTCTGAATACCATGATAATGGAAAACGATGTATGCTATATCGTATACTTACACATCTATACATCTAGTACTTATACTCATATTACTGGTTTGTTTAATTCCCTTTCTCTCTAGGGTCAACACCCTAAGGCTCGGTCCACACAGGGGCGACACGACTTCAGGACGACTTTGTGAGGCAACTTGGAGACGACTTGAATACGACTTTTAGACACGACCTGGGGCGACTTACAAGTCGCCCCAGGCCAGGCGACTTTTGCCGTGGCCAATCAGAGAATGTGCTCTGAAGGGGGAACTCCACGCCAAATTTCTGAAAAAAATTTGGCGTGGGTTCCCCCTCCGAGAGCATACCAGGCCCTTAGGTCTGGTATGGATTCCAAGGGGAACCCATATATAAGTTGCCGCGCAGCGTGTCCCTGGCATTGCGGCCGGAGAGAGCGGCGGCGGCGACAGAAGACCGGCGAGAAGAACCGAAGAGAAGGTGGCCTGGCAGAAGAACCGAAGAGGGGGACAAGACCCCCGAAGTCGGAAGAAGAGGCCGCGGCGACGAAGAAGAATGCCGGGCTCCTCCGCTAGTAAAAGAGCTACAAGAAGATAGCGGAGGAGTCCGGCGAGAAGACCCCCGAAGACGGAAGACCCCCGGAGCTGTGCAATAAATTATTTTATCTTGTGTGTTGTGTTTTTTTTTTGTACTTTATTTTACAGGTGAATGGGTAGGGGTACATTGTACCCCATACTGATTCACATAGGGTGGGGGGCCGGTATCCGATAAGCCCCCTGCCTGCAGACCCCGACAACCAACGGCCAGGGTTGTCGGGAAGAGGCCCTTGTCCTCATCAACATGGGGACAAGGTGCTTTGGGGTGGGGGGGCCGCACGCCCCCCTCCCCCAAGGCACCCCCCCATGTTGAGGGCACGCGGCCTGGTACGGCTCAGGAGGGGGGGCGCCCGCTCGTCCCCACCCCCTTTCCTGGCCTGCTGGGTAGCGTGCTCGGATAAGGGTCTGGTGTAAATCTGGGGGGGACCCCCACGCCGTTTTTTCGGCGTAGGGGGTTCCCCTTGGAATCCATACCAGACCTAAGGGCCTGGTATGCTCTCGGAGGGGGAACCCACACCAAATTTTTTTCAGAAATTTGGCGTAGAGTTCCCCCTTCAGAGCTAATAATTCTGTCAAAGTCTCCTCCGTATAGACAGAGATCCGACTTGGAGGCGACCTCCATTGAAATCAATGGGTACAAGTCGCCTACAAGTCGGATTGAAGTAGTACAGGATCTTCTTTTGAAGTCGGAGGCGACGTCAGTAGCGTGCATTAAGACGGCTCTCATTCACTTACATTGATTTTTAAATGTTGTCCGACCTGAGGTGACTAGGGGCGACCTGAAGTCGGATCGCAGTCGCCCCTGTGTGAACCGAGCCTAATGCCTTGTACACACGACTGGACTTTTCGACGGCAAAGGATCAGACGGAACAAATCCGCCGGACAATTCGATCGTGTGTGGGCTTCATCGGACCTTTGCTGTCTGAAAAACAGACAGACTTTAGATTTAGAACATGTTTCAAATCTTTCAGATGGACTCGAGTCCGGTCAAAAAATCTGTTTGTCTGTATGCTAGTCCAAAGGAGGATATCTGACGCTAGGGCAGGTATTGGCTATTGGTTATGAACTTCCTTATTCTAGTCCGGTCGTACGTCATCACCTTTGAATCTGTCAGACTTTGGTGTAATTGTGTGTGGCCAAGTCCATTCATTCGGAAAGTCAGTCGGAACTCCCCTGAAAAGTCAGTCGGGAAGACCATCAGACCTAGTCTGACTGAAAGTCTGGTTGTGTGTATGCAGCATTAGAATGGGGCTGTTACCTCCCATCCCTTGATTAGATATACAGCCCTTGTTCTATTTAGCGTGTCATGTGATCTGGTTTAGGAGCCCTCTGGCTCCCATCCCTCCCGAGAGCTGTGATGCATGCCGCGGACTAGTGGCGGCTGGTGCTCAAAATGTTTCTGGGGGGAAAATCATCAATTGCAACCACTGTGCCATCAAATGCACCCACTGTCCACATCAAATGCTGCCACTGTGCCCTCAAATGCTGCCACTGTGCCTTCAAATGCCCCACTGTGCTGTGCCATCAATTGCAGCCACTGTGCCATCAAACGCTGCCACTGTGCCCTCAAATGCTGCCACTGTGCCCTAAAATGCTGACACTGTGCCCTCAATTGCAGCCACTGTACCATCAAACGCTGCCACTGTCCCCTCAAACACTGCCACTGTGCCCATCAAACGCTACCTTTGTGCCCATCAAACACTGCCACTGTGCCATCAAACGCTGCCACTGTGCCATCAATTGCAGCCACTGTGCCAAACGCTGCCACTGTTGCTGCCCATTAAATGCTGCCAGTGTGCCCTTGAATGCCCTAAGTGTGACCCCTGCCCACTCACCATCTTCCCGGCCCTTACCCTGTCCTGGCGGGGCAGCGGGTGACGGCGATGAGCAGGGTTCTCCATGCGTCTCCTGCTGCATTCATCTCCCGTCCTCTCCTCCTGCTGGGCGTCCAATAGCAGTGCCTGTCATTTCAGGTGACAGGTAACAGACCCAAGCACCTTATTGGCTGAGGTGGTTTAATGTTAGGAAAGCGAATAGTCATTCGCTTTTCAAACACAGCAGAGTGACCTGCGTGCGCCCAGCAAGGCGCTCACAGGTCACCTTTTTTAACGCCTATTAGAGCCTATGGCTCTAATCAGGTGCGTCAAAATCACCCCCCTCCCCCTGCTGTAATTCAGGGGTCCTGCGCCTGAAAAGGGGCCGGGCACCTGAATAGAGGGTGGCAGTGGCGGACATAGATGGATTCATGCAATGCATCAGTCTATCTATTGGTGATAGAGGGGTGGCAGGAGAGAGGGGGCGGTGCCCGTGCACCCTTAATGCATGGGCTGCCACTGCCGGACCCTCCTCCTCCCCTTCTACTTAGGATGGGTGGACGTTCATGCACCATGCATCGATATCACCTTCTGTGTGTTGCAGGTGCAGTGTCACTGCTGTGGCACTGTCCCTCCTTTCCAAGGTAATACCATCTGGTGGCTAGATGGCGGAGTGTAATGGCACCGACGCTGGGTGGTTCTCCACCCAGCCAAGGATGCCTCCCTCCTGCCGTGTGATGGCCGTGCCCTTATAGACTTCACCCAGGAACGTCAGATTCACTCTGGTGTGTCGTCACTTTGGATCCCTGGACCCTATGAACTAATCACTGTCTAATTGGTAATTCAAATTTACTTCTAGTTGCATTGCATTGTTAGATTGTTTTATTCAGCCTTTCTTGGTGATGCCTTTATATCCTTTTCGCTTCTTACACCTTTTTATCCAACTTCTTCTGGTGATGTGTTTATATCCTCATCACTTTTCACTTCTTATACCTTGGCTACCACCAATACTTTCTAGTACTTCAACCCCATTCTTTACCAAGCACAGGACACCATGCATGTTTAAGACCTTAAATATACGAAATATATATACAAATATTTTTTTTCAGAAGTCCTTGATTGATGGTCTCAGTACTTATGTTCACTCTGACTACTTCAATTTCTTGAAATCTGTCTCCCCTTCATGAATTTTTTGCTGGACAGCAGGCCACTCACACCACCTCAGCCCTCGTTAGAGATGCTCCCCTGAAAATCAGGTGCAAATAGCGTGTGCGTGTTATATACCGATACTTCTATTTTAGCTGCCTCGGAGGGGACAGGGAGAGGGGGCGGGACGAGCGCCATCAGATTACATACAGTGAGAATCTCCTGTTTACTTTGTGGCCTCTGTAATAGGAAGTCCCATCTCCTGGGCCACCATTAGACCACGGTTCTGTCTATCATACGAGTTTCTCACTGTATGTAATCTGTCGGCGCTCATCCCGCCCCTCCCCCTTGTCCCTTTTAGGCTGCAGATGGGCATCGATCAGGCTGCACTGATGGCAATATTGAGGCTGCTGCATTGAAGGCAATGGTGACACTGTATTGATGTGGACTGATGAGGCTGCATTGATGACAATTGTAAGACTGCAAATGGGCACTGACCCTTATTTTGCTTCAAAGCTCCTTATTTAAACATTTTTTCCTGTAACTTCCCTCTTAAAATGAATGTGCGTGTTATACATAATGGTATATATATATATATATATATATATATATATATATATATATATATATATACAGTATATATACATACATATATACACACACACACACACACACACCGTACTCTGCAAAGGTTTTAGCCAGGTGTGAAGAAATGTGGTGAAGTAAGGGGTTGTTTTCAAAAATATATATTTTAATTGTTTATTTTTATCGTAAGGACCCTTTGTCTTCAAACCAGTATCAGTTCTTACACTTGCACACTTTGTGTACTTGCACAAAGTCAGGGATGAGGTGGCGGACAGTTTCATGCCACAGGTCACACAACATTGCAAGACTGAGAACAGCAACAATAAACAAGGTAGTTATACTACATTAGCAAAGTCTCTCCCAGGTAGAGATTTAAAAGCAGACTGGGGTTTCAGAATGTGCTGTTCAAGCTCTTGTGAAGAAGCACAAAGAAACAGGCAATGTTGAGGACAGTAGACGTAGTGGTCGACCAAAAAAACGTAATGCAGCAGATGAAAGGCACTTCATGCTTACTTCCCTATGACATCAGAAAACGCCCAGCAGTGCTGTCAGTACAGAACTGGCAGAAGCAAATGGGACCCAGACAAACCCACCTACTGTCTGTAGAAGTCTGGCCAGAAGTGGTCTTCATGGAAGAATTGCGGCCAAAAAGCCATACCTCCAATGTGAAAACAAAGGCTAAGCTGTTATGCATGAAAACATAGGAATGGGGTGCAGAAAAAATGGTGGCAGGTGCTCTGGACTGATGAGTCACAATTTTAAATATTTGGCTGTAGCAGAAGACAGTTTCTTCACCGAGGGCCTAGAAAGCGGTACAATAATGAGTGCCTGCAGGCAACAGTGAAGCATGGTGGAGGTTCCTTGCTAGTTTGGGGCTACATTTCTGCAAATGGAGTTTGAGATTTGGTCAGGAATCAGGATCAATGGTGTCCTCAATGCTGAGAGGTACAGGCAAGGCAGGTACTTATCCATCATGCCAAACCATCAGAGAGGCGTGTGATTGGCCCCAAATGCCCCCCCCCCACAGAGTACTGATCTTTGCATTATGGTGTCTGTCTAGGATTACATGAAGAGACAGAAGGATTTGAGGCAGCCTACATCCACAGAAGATCTGTGCTTAGCGCTCCAAGATGTTTGGAACAACCTACCTTCCAAATTCCTTCAAAAGTAAAAGTCTATCTAGAAGAATTGATGCTGTTTTGAAGGCAAAGAGTAGTCACACCAAATATTAATTTGATCTGGATGTTTCTGTTCATCTACTTTACATGTTGTTAATTGATAAAAAATAAACTATTTTAGACTTCTATTTCCGATCCCAAAGCATTTTTTCACTCCTGCATTAAACTTTTGAACAATATTGTATCTCACCCACTTTCAGATGGCATTGTAATGAGATAATCAAGGTTAGTCACTTTACCTATGAGTGGTCATAATGTTGGCTGATCAGTGTATCCTTTCTTCACAAAGTTAGGCCTAACTGTATTCTGCTACATTTCTTTGGTGAAAATAACCCAAAATAGTGTTAGCCTTGAGGCGATTCAGTTCGCGTTGTGCACTATACAAATATTTCATTCATTCATTCATTCATTCATTCAGTGTATATTATTTAGTTAGTAAATTTATACAGAAAAAAGAAAAAAATACTGCGCTAATATGTGAGAAAAAACAAAAAGCACTTGTTATTTAGATATTAGCGCTACATTTCACCTCTCTCTTCACATGAGTAAATTTGTACAGTCTACAAACTATGGGATACATATTTGAAAATCGATCAATTCTGATGTACGACTGCCTATCTAATTTCCTGTGGCAGGACAGTACAATATCCTCCAAATTACCACTTTTTGGAAAGTAGACAGGCCAAGGTATTTAGTAAGAGGCATTGTAAGTTTTTTTTTTTTTTAAGTTGGGTGGAATTGTGCCCCCCTTGGTGGTATCATTGGGAGGAATTGTTCATTAATGTCATTGAGAGGAATTAGAGTTGTGAGTGAAGGAGTGCTGAGATTGGTAGGAGGAGAAGGAGAGAGCAGAGTCTTGGGGGCCAAGGGAGTCAAGTTTTACTTGGGTGGTCAACTTGTGGGCGGGGCCAAGCATAGCACCCCTTCAGTACTGGAGTACCTGTCACCTTTACCACGTCACCCGTTTCCTAACTGCTTGGGTGCCTAAGCAAGTGACACAGATGTGGTACTCATTAGCAACAGCAATCCATCTTCCTCTGGATAGCCTTCTGCTCTTTAGACCTCTGTACTGTATCATCTCTAACTTCAGTCCCCTGATGTAAGCCTACTCTTTTGATACACCATGCATGCACTTCTTGAGAGACTTCAAACCAGGATATTTAGATGAACAGATAAAGATCTTTTATTGAAATAGTGGCAGGTAACAAGTAACAGTTCTCAATGACATATTCCACATACTTTCCTATACAAAGCTCTTTAGCACCCCACAAAGCATTTTAAAGCAAGAGTTGATTTAGGCAGTAAACCCACAAGAGGTAGTAAGTCCATGACTGGCAGAAATAAGTCCATAAGGGTCCACATATTACAGACCCTACTGGGGACCCCATCTGGGCTCCCATATCCCCCTTCCCCCAAGGGGAGGTGATTCATTCTGACAGAGTAACAGCCACATTTTGGCAGTATTTCCCAACAGTTCTCTCAGGGCACTTAGTGAGCCCTATTTATATGGTATGACCTGTGGGGGGGGGGGGGGGGCTCTTCTGAAAAGAGTAGGAAAAGCATTAACTTTTCCTTCTCAGACACTACTAGCTAATAGTGATGGACGAACTTCCGACGGGACGTTTCGCGAACGCGAAACGCGAACGGGCACAAACGTTCGCGAAAACGACCGTTCGCCGCGGGCTCCATTGACTTCAATGGGAGGCGAATTTCGCAAACCTTTAGGTCGAATTTGCGGCCACGGGGTAATTATTAGGGGGTAGCACGTAGTCCCACCACCTGGACAATAGCATAATACATGTATGAGGTGAATTTGGGATCGATAACTACAAGCATTTTTTTTTTATTTGGGAAATTGTTCTGACAATTCAGGACTATGGAGCTAATGAAGGCAATGGAGGAGAGGGAAGGTCAGGGACCAGGGTAGGCAAACAAGAGGGTGCAGGAGATACAGAGCACTGACAGCAGCACCGTAATACAGAGCACTGACATCAGCACCGTGACATACAGCGCTGACAGCAGCTCCGTGACATACAGCGCTGACAGCAGCTCCGTGACATACAGCGCTGACAGCAGCTCCGTGACATACAGCGCTGACAGCAGCTCCGTGACATACAGCGCTGACAGCAGCTCCGTGACATACAGCGCTGACAGCAGCACCGTGACATACAGCGCTGACAGCAGCTCCGTGACATACAGCGCTGACAGCAGCTCCGTGACATACAGCGCTGACAGCAGCTCCGTGACATACAGCGCTGACAGCAGCTCCGTGACATACAGCGCTGACAGCAGCTCCGTGACATACAGCGCTGACAGCAGCACCGTGACATACAGCGCTGACAGCAGCTCCGTGACATACAGCGCTGACAGCAGCTCCGTGACATACAGCGCTGACAGCAGCTCCGTGACATACAGCGCTGACAGCAGCTCCGTGACATACAGCGCTGACAGCAGCTCCGTGACATACAGCGCTGACAGCAGCTCCGTGACATACAGCGCTGACAGCAGCTCCGTGACATACAGCGCTGACAGCAGCTCCGTGACATACAGCGCTGACAGCAGCTCCGTGACATACAGCGCTGACAGCAGCACCGTAAGCAGCCCCAGGAGGAAGTCAGCACAGCACAGGGATGGTGTGATCCCCTCATAATAAGAACCCCCAGGAGGAAGTCAGCACAGCACAGGGATGGTGGGAGCCCCTCATAATAAGAACACCCAGGAGGAAGTCAGCACAGCACAGGGATGGTGGGAACCCCTCATAATAAGCAGCCCCAGTAGAAATATGACACCGCTCAACCTCTTCAAAGAGGAGGGTAGGGGCATATAGTACGGTGTGCTTTTTTGGGTCAGGGAAGTGAGCCAAATGAATTAAGAAGGTCTGTGTGCTTGATTCCAAAAATTGTTTATAGACATATACATGGTCTACTGATCACATGTGTTGAATTCCTCCGAGATCCATGCCTCATTCATTTTTAGAAATGTGAGGTAGTTAACACTGTGGTGAGCTAGGCGAGTACGCTTATCGGTCACAATCCCCCCTGCTGCGCTGAACGTCCTTTCGGACAGGACACTGGATGAGGGGCAAGCCAACAGTTCGATTGCAAATTGGGCAAGCTCTGGCCAGAGGTCAAGCCTGCCCACCCAGTAGTCTAGGGGTTCATCACTCCTCAGAGCGTCCACATCGGCCGTTAACCCAATGTAGTCGGACACCTGACGGTCTAGGCGTTCCCTGATGCTGGATCCGGATGACACCTGTCGATGGGTCGGCTGAAAGAATGACCTCATATCCGAAGTCACCAACACATCTTCAAACCGGCCTCTTCTTGCAGGCGCTGTTGGATTGGTACCCGCAAATCCTTCTCTGGGAGTGGGAATTGCTCCTCTGCCAGCGCACGCAAAAGCAGAATGCAGCATTTCTCGAAGCAAGGCCTGGAAGTGCTGCATTCTGACAGCCCTCTGCGACGGCGGTAACATTTCCGCCATTTTGTGTTTGTACCGGGGGTCTAAGTACGTTGCCACCCAGTACTGGTCCTTGACCCTCATGCTTTTTATACGGGGGTCCCTATTAAAACACTGGAGCATGAAGGCCCCCATTTGCACTAAAGTGGAAGCGGTGTGGTGGCCTGGCTCCTGCTCATCATCCAGGATAATGTCGTCCTCTTCATTCTCCTCTCCCCATCCTCGCACAACAGGGATCCCAGAAAGGTTTAAAGCATGCTCTTCTTGCTCCTGCTCATCCGCCCCGGCACCATCCTCCTCTGACTCCTCATCAGACTCCTGTTGTTGACTTGTCTCAGATAGAGTAGCCCCCCCTGGGAATTCATCCAGCATTGCGACTTCCTCATCTTCCCGCTCCTGCTCCTCCACAGCCTGATCAATGACACGACGCAATGCACGCTCCAGAAAGAAGGCATAAGGTACCATGTCACTGATGGCGCCATGGCTGCGACTGACCAGTTTGGTGATCTCCTCAAATGGCCGCAGAAGTCTGCATGTGTCGCGCATGAGCAGCCACTGGCGCGGTGAAAAAAAACCCAGCTCCCCAGAACCGTTTCTTTCGCAGAGTTCATACAGGTAGACGTTAACTGCACGTTTCTGCTGGAGCAGCCTATCAAGCATATAGAAGGTTGAGTTCCATCGCGTCGGGCAATCGCAAATAAGACGTCTGACCGGCAGATGGTGTCGCCGCTGAATGTCAGCAAGGCGAGCCATGGCCGTGTAAGATCTTCTGAAATGGGCCGAGATTTTCCTTGCCTGCCGCAAGATGTCCTGGACCCCAGGGTATTTGACAAGGAATCGCTGCACGACCAAGTTTAAGACGTGTGCCATGCACGGCACGTGCGTGATTTTGCCCTGTTTCAATGCGCTAAGCAGATTGGCACCGTTGTCACACACCACTTTACCAACTGTCAAATTGAGCGGTGTTAGCCACTCATCTGCCTGTGAACGCAAAGCTGAAAGGAGTGCCGGGCCAGTGTGGCTCTTTGCTTCCAGGCACAACAGACGCAGCACGGCATGGCAACGTCTCACCTGGCATGTGGAATAGGTTCTGGGGAGCTTGGGCGGTGCAGTGGAAGAGACGCTAGCAGCGGAAAAGGAGGAGGCAGCTGAGGAGGAGAGGGAGGAGGATGGAGTAGGAGGAGGAGAAGAAGAGTCAGGCCTGCATGCAATCCGTGGCGGTAAAACCAAATCTACACGGGTGCCACGGGTTACATGCTTGACGGCCGTCAGAAGGTTCACCCAGTGGGCAGTAAAACTGATATACCTTCCCTGCCCGTGTTTGCTAGACCACGTGTCTGTGGTCAGATGTATCTTGGCACCGACACTGTGTGCCAGAGATACATTCACTTGCCGCTGAACATGGCCATATAGCTCTGGGATGCCCTTCTCTGAGAAATACTTCCTTCCTGGGACCTTCCATTGTGGTGTTCCAATGGCCACAAATTTGCGAAAGGCCTCCGAGTCCACCAGTTTATATGGCAGTAGTTGGCGGGCTATGAGTTCTGACAAGCCAGCCGCCAACCGTTGGGCAAGAGGGTTATCCGGCGTCATCATTTTTTTACGCTCAAACATTAGGCCCACGGAAGCCTGCCTTTTTGCAGAAAAATGTGAGCTTGGCGTGATGGAAGGTGGAGTGGAGGACAATTGTGAGGAGAGAGGAGAAGGAGAAGTAGAAGACGAGGCTGGACGGTGAGAGCCTGCAGTGTGGCTTTGTGTGTTCCGTTGCTCCCACTGGGCTCGGTGATGGCTGCTCATGTGCCTTCTTAAGGCGGTCGTCCCTAGGTGAGTATTGGGCTTACCGCGACTAACGCGTTGACTGCAAAGATTGCAGATGGCAACGCTATTGTCAGCAGCGGACACGTTAAAAAAAGCCCACACTGCGGAGCCATGTGCCGGTGTCCTGGGAGCGCCAGATGTGACCGTACATGGTCGATGACTCGCTCCTGATACATTTGCAGTCTGCTTTGTCCCTGCTGTGCAATGTAAGTCATTGCTGCTTCTCCTCCCTATCTGCTGGTCCATATCTCCCTCTGAACTCCCCTCCTCTTCCTCTCTTGTGGGCACCCACGTGACATCACTAGACACGTCATCATCAACGTCACCTTCCCCACCGCTATAAGTAGAGTAGGCAGCAACACCGGGGACCAACCTCCTCCTTGGGCTGATCTGGGTACTGGCGTCAGACTGCTGAGTAGCGCTTGTTGCTACCTCCTCTTCCTGATCCAATACCAAGAGTGGCTGCGCATCAGAAATGTCCTCTTGATATGGATCGGAAAATAATTCCAGTGACTCAAGCGGAAGGTATGTGGTGGTGGTGGTGGTGGTCGTGTTGTTGGTGGTAGTGTCTTTGGGGGTGCACATAGCAGAGAGTGAAGAAGAGGGTGCAGATCGAGAGGATGAGGAGGGTGCAGAAGAGTAAGGCTGAGCGAGCCACTCAACCAAGTCTGGTGCATCCTTTAAAGTAATTGAACGCACCTTCTGCAACTTCCCACTTTGGCTCAAGCCTGTTGCTCCTGCCCTACCCCTACCACCCCTGCGGAAGGGCCTGCCTCTTCCTCTGCATGTCATTTTTTAAATGACCCTGTGACAAAACTCTTAGTCCCTATACCGCTGAAGGACTGCTGCAGTATAGGTGAGCGGTCAGCAGTGGTGCACGTCAACCCTATCTATTGTGGACCTATAGCGGTCCTTACAGAACAGCAGACTGTACCGCACTCAAGCCTATGTACCGTAGCACCCTATACCAAGTTACCAGTCCTTATAAGAACTTTTGTGGACCAAGCAGGTTGTGTATTAGTGTTTAGCAGACTGTACGTCAGTCCCTATACCGCTGAAGGACTGCTGCAGTATAGGGCAGCGGTCAGCAGTGGTGCACGTCAACCCTATCTATTGTGGACCTATAGCGGTCCTTACAGAACAGCAGACTGTACCGCACTCAAGCCTATGTACCGTAGCACCCTATACCAAGTTACCAGTCCTTATAAGAACTTTTGTGGACCAAGCAGGTTGTGTATTAGTGTTTAGCAGACTGTACGTCAGTCCCTATACCGCTGAAGGACTGCTGCAGTATAGGGCAGCGGTCAGCAGTGGTGCACGTCAACCCTATCTATTGTGGACCGATAGCGGTCCTTACAGAACAGCAGACTGTACCGCACTCAAGCCTATGTACCGTAGCACCCTATACCAAGTTACCAGTCCTTATAAGAACTTTTGTGGAACAAGCAGGTTGTGTGTTAGTGATTAGCAGACTGTACGTCAGTCCCTATACCAATGAAGGACTGCTGCAGTATAGGGCAGCGGTCAGCAGTAGTGCACGGCAACCCTATGTATTGTGGACCGATAGCGGTCCTTACAGAACAGCAGACTGTAACGCACTCAGGCCTATGTACCGTAGCACCCTATACCAAGTTACCAGTCCTTATAAGAACTTTTGTGGACCAAGCAGGTTGTGTGTTAGTGATTAGCAGACTGTACGTCAGTCCCTATACCAATGAAGGACTGCTGCAGTATAGGGCAGCGGTCAGCAGTAGTGCACGGCAACCCTATGTATTGTGGACCGATAGCGGTCCTTACAGAACAGCAGACTGTAACGCACTCAGGCCTATGTACCGTAGCACCCTATACCAAGTTACCAGTCCTTATAAGAACTTTTGTGGACCAAGCAGGTTGTGTGTTAGTGATTAGCAGACTGTACGTCAGTCCCTATACCAATGAAGGACTGCTGCAGTATAGGGCAGCGGTCAGCAGTAGTGCACGGCAACCCTATGTATTGTGGACCGATAGCGGTCCTTACAGAACAGCAGACTGTACCGCACCCAAGCCTATGTACCGTAGCACCCTAGACAGACCAAGTTACCAGTCCTGATAAAGAGCTTTGTGGAACAAGTGAGTTGTGAATGATTAGCAGACTGCAGCAGAAGGGCAGCAGTCAAGTATAATATTCTTTCTATATTTGGAAGAAAGAATATTATACGTGTACAAGCCTATTACTGTACCACTGATACCAGTCCTGAAAAGAACCTTTGTGGAACTAATAGTAACAGCAAGTCTTTAAAATTATCCTCACTGCCTGACACACTGCTTCCTGCCTGTCCCTATACAAATTGGCAAAAAAGAGTAGGCTGGAACGATTAGCTGGAACAGCTCTTTTGTGGACCTGATAGTAACAGCTAATGATGATGATGATGATGATGATGAAGAAAGACTAATCTGGCTGAGCTGTCCCTAAAATAGCAGCATACAGCGCTCTGTCCCTTTATCTAAACTGACAAAAGAAACTCAGGCTGCTGACCTAACACCTATACCAGTCCTGAAAAGAACTTTTGTGTACCAAATAGCTAGCGTTTTCTCTGTCCCTACTCCACACAGGATCCTTTCCCTACAGTGACAGAAGAAAGAATGTAAAATGGCCACCGGATCGGGTGTATTTATAGGTTAGGGGGAATGTCCAAGTGTCCATGAGCTGTCATGTCTCAATTGGTTGTCCTGTAACACATGATAAACGTGTCACGAAAGGTTAAAGTTCTTGTATACATTAAACACGTAAGTCCGCCGGGGCGAACGACGGAAAAAGGCGTTCGAACCCGCGGACGGCGAAAGTCGGAAATTCGCCGCGAAACGACCGCCGGGCGAACCGTTCGGCCATCACTACTAGCTAAGCAGGTCAACCTGAGGACAGAGTGCAACATTAAGACATTGTAACAATTTGCATCTTGTTGACCTAACTAACTTAAGGGCATGTTCACAGCAAGAGAAAAACTTGTAACTCTTTAGAACCTTTTGGAAGCATCTGGAGCACTTGGAGTAGAGACCGTTGCTTTTAGCAGTTAGTAAGTCGTTATGTTTTATGAGGACAGCTTCTGTCGAATGCTGCAGCTGAAAACCAGACCGTAAGGCTTAATGTACATGGGACGTTTTATAACCTCTCCTGAACTATTTAACTTCACAGATAGTAACAGACGTTTAAAAACATCCGTTTTGATGCATTTGAGTTTAGAAGCATTTTTATTTTCAAATAGTCAAAAATTAAAAATGCCTGTAAACTAAACATGGATAAACGCGAGTTACCACGTTTACACGCTATTACAGGCTCTTGGCATTTCAAATGCCTCTAAACATCCGTCCAGAACGCATTTTTTTGTGTTCCAAAAAATGCTTCTAAACTCAACTGCCTAGAAACTACTATAAACGACCCTGTGTACATGTACTGATAAGATAACATAGAGGAGAGTTCAGGGGCAGCTGAAAAAAACGCCCAACTGCTCCTAAGCACCCGTTTACCAGCAGCAGTGTACTTGAAGCCTAAGGGTGTCAGGAACCGTAAACCAGATGGAGACAGAAAGTGCAGTTAAAATCACACCTTTAGTGAAATGACAAAAATAACACAGTTCAGGAATGTAGTAAAAAAAAACAGAATCCATGGTCTGGAGCAGGTACTCAGATGAGCTGGGGTAAGGAAACCAGAAGTCAGCATAGTCAGGAGCAAAAATCAAGAACAGGAATCGGAAGGGAAGTCAGGCAGACCAAGTCATACACAAGAAGGAACACACTAGAGATCATAGACCACACAAGGGCAAGGAGGAAATAAGCTAAGATGCTTAAATAGCAAAAAGGGGCCGACTGTAGGCTGGACTAATGAGGCAGGTAAATGGTAACCAGGTGAGTCACTGTGGTACCAACAAGTAGCCAGTAATTAACCGACATCTGAGCAGCTTCTGAGTACTGTACTGAAAGAAAAGAGCTGCTCATTAAAGAGGAAGTAAACCCTGATGGGTTTACTTCCTCTTTTTTTCCCTGCAAAGGTAAAGCATAATGGACTACTATGCATCGCACAGTAGCTCATTATGTGTCACTTACCTGACACAGGAGCCAGCAAAGTCGCCGCTGTCCCCTGTAGTCCGCCGCATCCATGTTGCTGGTGGCGTCTCGCAGCTCCGACGAATCACAGCGGCGAAGCCGCGATGACGTCACTCCCGCGCATGCGCACGGGAGTCGCGTCTCGCAGCTCCGCCGCTGCCACTCGGCGAAGCCCGAGATGATGGCACTCCCGCGCATGCGCACGGGAGTCGACAAATTAGGCAAATCCATTCTTGGATTTGCCGCATTTAGTGCGCCTGCGCGCCGTTGTCTACGGCGCATGCGCCGTAGACAGCGGTGCCCATTTTCGGGCAAATATCTCCTAAACCATATAGGTTTAGGAGATATTGCTTGGACCTACAGGTAAGCCTTAATCTAGGCTTACCTGTAGGTCCAAGTGGTTTGGAAGGGTTTACTTCCTCTTTAAGTAGCAGGAGCCCAGCCCTGACAAAGATTTGGAAGGTTGTTATCAGTAACGTGATAATGCAGACTGTTGTAGACTAGGTATTCTAGAAGTTTGGAGGTAAACCGTAGCAAGAAGAGGGATCACCTTCAATTGTTCAGACTGGTGGGGTCCAGCAATGGCCTTTTATGTATGGGGATGACCAGTGCACGTTTTAGAGGCTTGAGATGCCAGTAGAGAGTGAGAAATTGAAGATGTAATAAAAATGATACAATGATAACGGTTATTAGGACATATCAAGAGAGCTCATCTCCGTAGCAGAGGCACAGACAGCAATAAAAAAAACTCACAGGAGCTCTAACCACTCTACACTCTCTCTAAAACTAAAATAAAAGTTTTATCTTTAGATAAACTTTAATTCTTGGGCCCACCTGCTACATTTCTTGTTATAACAACGGGAATTGATTTCAAACAATTTTCTTCTATTTGAATGCTGACCTTATGGACTGGTACTAGCTGCAAACTAATTGCAGAGAATGTTACTATGGCAATGCTAGTTAGTGTTCTGAAGGACTGAAAACTATGGAGCAAGGCTACAGTGTATAATCAGACAAGTGGAAACATAAATTGACTATTTTATTTTCTTTTATTCAGTCTCATAACTTTATTCTAATGTTTCTTCATTGAAAATGAAGCATAATGTTTATCGAAAATAAAATATTTATTATTTCCCTGTTAAACTGAATAGTTATAAAATAAATCTGAGAAGCATAAAATATTACATTTAATTAACCACTTTGCACCCTCAACCTCATACAAACAGGACCTAGAATGCTTCAATAAATGTTTTCTCTTATGGGAGTCAGCAGAGGACACTTGCTCTCCATCCTGGCTGTCCTTTCCCCACTGATGATGGGGAACCAATCAGAGCGTTTCTCTGACACAGTAATTACCAGCCGGCTGGAGTCTCCATTGAAAAAAATAAAAACTGCAGTCTTTAAAAGTTCAGACTTTAATATTATTTAATAATTTATACATGAATTTTAAAAAAACGAAGTAAATTATAAATTAAAACTCTTTTAGCATTTTGCACATTTGTCAGCCTAAACAAAAAACAGATTATGTCTTTTTAGAACTTTGGGGTCATTTCACTTATGCCTCGTACACAACGATCGGACTTTCCGACAACAAAAAACGTGGAATTTTGTCCGAAGGTTGTTGGCTCAAACTTGTCTTGCATACACACGGCCACACAAATGTTGGCCAACAATTACAAACGTAGTGACGTACAAAACGTACTGCGTGGTTTTTCAGCTCTTTAGCGCCACACTTTGGGCTCCTTCTGCTAATTTCGTGTTAGTAGAAGTTTGGTGAGTGCTGATTCGTGCTTTTCATTTTGCACTTTTAATTTTGTGCTTTTCAGTTTGTTTCTGAACGGCCGTTCATCAACCACACATGTTGTGGAATCGGAGGAGATAACATGTTATTTATTATTGGCCTTGGAGTTATTGCTTTGACATTATTTTTTTGTTTGTTGAATAATAATGATTTAATTTGGTATATTTTCTATATTTTTGGATGCATAGAATGTAATTTTTGGTTAACTTCTATTGGCAGATAGGATGTCAATTTTTTTTTTAACCTCCCTGGCGGTATGATTCAGTCTGGATTTAGGTGCTGAAAGCGGTACAATTATTTTGCATGCAAATTTGGCGTCTTATATTGTAGTCCTGTAATTCTTAGGAATAACTCTCTTAAATATGTTCAAACCAGAGTCTAGCAGACATTCCGGGTATGATAAAGTTTATAATATAATAAAGAATAATAAAAAATATTCAATAATGTAATCAAATCCTAAAACACTGGAAAAGGGAGACTTTTTGGTTGCTATGGACAATCTCCAAATTCCAGGCAGAAAAAACAGTATTTATAATATAAAAGTGCATGCAGGGCACTGGACAGACCACTAGGGACAAAGGGGGTGTGTAATCTTGTAATACAGTACTGTAATCTGTAAGATTACAGTGCTGTTTGTGTTTTGTGTACTTGACTTTTTTGAATTTGCCGCCGTTCTCCGCTCCCGTGCGGCGTAACGCCGCAGGGAACGGAGCTCGGCGGCACTCGGCACTGTGAATCGAGCGGAGGACGGCTTGCTCACACAGCGCAGAGGACATCGCTGGATCCAGGGGACAAGGTAAGTAACTCTCCCTGTGTCCTCCCTGCATCCAGTGAAGCGATCCCGAGTCTGGCTCGGGGTTACCGCTCCTATCAGTAAAATCCCAACCTGAGCCAGACTCGGGATTACCGCTAGGGGGGTTAATGCACAATAAAAAAAAATGTGGAGAATAAAACTTGGCTATGTGTTTTACTTCAAATGAAAGTTTTGGAGTAGGCAGTTACATTTTAAAAAATACAATGTAAAATTGACACCAACACCAGCTGTATATTTGTGATAAAAATATTATGTGCCGTTTTGTTACGAGGACGTCATCAGAAGCAGCCTCTTCTGATGACGTCCTCATTACAAAATGCGGAATGCGGAACTACTGTGTCATTGCATCACATCCGGTTCTGGTGAGTGCGGCGTAAGAGGGGGCATGAGTGTGACAGCCACCGCCCGATTGCATGCACCTTTGGAGTACCATTGAAGCATTACTATTGATTTATTGCATTTAGCACTTTAATATTAATTTGATTATAATGTATGAATTTGCACTAACACGTTTTGTCATTTTCACTTGTTATTTAAAGAGGAAGTAAAGGCAGTTGAAAAAAAAAAAAGCAACCTGCAAGGCAAAGGCATAATGAGCTAGTATGCATAGCATGTGGTGCCTGTCTTTTTGGAAATATCTCCTAAACCGTATAGGTTTAGGAGATATTTCTTGGACCTACAGGTAAGCCTTAATCTAGGCTTACCTGTAGGTCAAAGTGGTTTGTAAGGGTTTACAACCACTTTAAGTATTGTTTACTCTATGAGATTCACCACACCATAACCACTTACCCTTGCACTCTCATATCCCGACATCCGCCTTATGGTGGTTGACATCAGTGGAGGGAACAACTATTAACAGATTTGTCAGTCCATAGCGCGGATACACATACATTTTTTCACTTCTCAAACGTATATCTCCTGACCCCCAGGTCAGTGGTACAGGCAATAGATCTGACTCAAGGGTGACCAACTGCTTGACAGAGCCATGATGAAACCAGTCCAGTAGCCTTCTAAGTAATGTCGCAGTGTGGTATAATTTCAGGTGAGGCAGGTCTTTAACACCAACGTCTCACCTCTTCACTAAAATGTCATGTTTAAGTCTAGCTATGGATCCAGGCCAGATATATTTAAGTAGAAGAGACCATGCTGAACAGAAAAAATTTAGCGAGGAACCCAGATCGGAATTGTTTGGAAGATGTAGAGGAATCTTGGGATGATGTCCATATCAAAGATGGACATTCATCCCAATCAGGAACGTCTCATATCTCACCATCACTTACAGCATTGCTGCATAGTGGGCAGAAGCAGGCAATCATTTAACTCATATCATTTGTGGAGTTGTGGAATGTTTACAATTTAATAAAAAAAAATGTTTTGCTTAACTTTTTTTTTTCCATCATATAAAGGACAAATGTTATCCTATGTGATGATGACCCTGCATGTCTCTCCTGTGCTCCAGTAAATGGAATGCAAGGCACATCGCACTGCATTATATTCTTTCCTGGCCTTGATAGAAAACTGAAAACTGTCAAAGGGGAACCGGAAGTGACGTCACACACCACTTCCGGGTCAACAACTAGGAGTGGAGGAGAGTGGACGTGTGTCTGCTCTCCTCCCTCCCCCCCACCCCCTCTACCCAGGGGCACCCGCTATGCCGGTCCCGGGTCTGTAGATGGGCAAGTGGAGCCAGGGATACATAGTAGGGGGGAGGGGGGTGTGTACGGGGTGCGGGATTATTTGGGCGGTAGCCCAGGCACCGGGTTTAAAATTTCTGGTTGCCATGATGTTGACCTGGAGCCTGGGGTTAGTCCAGCCCTGCTTTAAAGGATAAGTTCATCTTTGGTAACAGCTCTGCCATTGCAGCTGTGTCCTTGATTCACAGAGGTCTGTGAATGAATGAACTACAAGTCCCAACTGAGATAGACGGTTTATAATACTCAATTAAGTAATTGTCTGCCCAATATGGGAGGTATGGGGCAGACAGCTGTACTCAGTGTCTACAGGAGCATAACATTGCACCCGTGATCTGCTGATCGTGGGTGCAGTTCTCTGCAGGCTCGTAAGAAAAATAAAGAAAGTGCTTTTAATTTCTTTTTAAATAAGTGACCTTAGCCTTTCATTTAGTTTAAGTAGATCTAAACATAGTTACTTAAACCTCATGTCAATGTAATTTCAAAGGTTATGTTCAATTTTTATCTAAATATGCAGTTTTAATTAAAGTGTCATTAAACCCACAGCTACACTTTCACACCTATTATAATATAGCAGTAAAAACAACTGTAATTAGAACTGATTTAAAAAAAATCAGCAATCAAAAGTTTCAAATAATGTATTTTATTCTCTATATACGCTGGTCAGTTGACATTTATTCACTTGCACTGAACTGTGCAATCAGTGGGTGGAGTAAGCAGTAAACCTCTGATGTGTGCTGCGGACATGGGGATGTTGTGGTCAAATGGTTTAACTAAAAAAAAAAAAAAAAGTATTCTACATTTAAAAATAATTGGTAATCAATCAGTCATCACTTGGAGAAGATAGGAGGAGACAGGGGGCTAGGGTCACTTAAAGTGTTACTAAACCCAGGAGCCTACAGTCACTATATCTGGCCTCACAAAGTACACAGAACATGAGAATGCAACTATTTTAGTAAATATAAACTGCTAACTACCTTTTTTCATCAGCAGTATATAGCAGTCTTGTGATGTCTATCAGTGTCTGGTTAAAGCTTGTAGGAAGAGTTTTCATTCTCCTCTGGCTGTCCTATGAGGCTGCAGGACCCCTGACCCTCTGTCTGGAGAGTGCTAAGTGGACCTGGGATAATCACATGCACCCTCCCAAGAAAAAAAAAACCTCTAGAAATACACACCAAATTGAGCATGCTCAGAGTGACTCCAAAGGCTCTGTTCTATCAGGAGATGGATTGAGGACAGTGGAAAAAGGGGAGGATCAGAGGAGATAGGATCAAACAGCCTTTTTACACAATGCGGAGGATTAAGCCCTAAGTTCCACAGTGTGTATAACAAGCATGATTTACTGCATATACAGACTGATTTTACTGTTGTGGGTTTAGTAACACTATAAGAAGCTGTGACTGCCCAGCATGCAAAGGAATATATAAGTGATCCTGCACGTGCGCCACCAGCAGGCTGCTTCTGCTGTGATCATTCATGCTAGAAGCCAATCTGCTGGTGCCAGGCATTCAATGTCTGCCCGCACCTGCCGATAGTCAGGCAGAGACTCAGAACAGAGTTTTGCCTGAATCAACAAGGCGAGTTCCATTCTGAGGGGGGGAGATGGATTCTGTGTTCCTGCAAAACAAGAACTAAAATCCATCTCTTCCCCTACTAAAAGCAGCACATATAGTAAACACAAACACTGGCTAGGTGCACAGTTAACCCTTTTATTCTCTTCCAAGCCAGTGTCAAATCTGCTACTACAAACAAAGCCCACCCAACCACCTGTCCCCTGGATCTTATTCCCTCTGAAATACGACAGTCGTCCTCTGACTCTATCCTACACTCTCTAACCCACATCTTCAATCTCTCCCTCACCTCTGGCATTTTCCCCAATGCTCTAAAACATGCACTGGTCACCCCCATACTTATAAAGCCGTCCCTGGAGCCTACCAATCTTAACAACCTACGCCCTATTTCCTTGCTCCCCTTTTCCTCCAAACTCCTTAAACGCCTGGTTTACAACCAACTGAGTGACCACCTCATTAAGAATAACCTTCTTGATCCCCTTCAATCTGGATTTCGCCCTCAACACTCCACAGGAACTGTTCTTTTAAAACTCACAAATGACCTACTACTGCAAAAACCAACGGACACTATTCTGTACTCCTACTTCTGGACCTTTCTGCTGCCTTTGACATGGTTGACCACCCCCTCCTCCTCAAAGAACTTTACAACCTTGGTCTCTGTGACTGTGCTCTTCATTGGCTCTCATCCTACCTATTCCAACGAATCTTCAGTGTCACTTCCAATTCTACTTCCTGCACTCCTCTTCCCTTCTCCGTCGGGGTCCCCCAAGGTTCTGTTCTTGGACCTCTTTTATTTTCAATCTACACCTCTTCCCTAGGTCAGCTGATAGCCTCTCACGACTTTCAGTATTATTTATATGCTGACAACACACAATTCTCTCTCTCCACAACTCAACTCATCCCACCATTCTCTTCACGCATCACTAACTTACTAACAGACATATCTGTTTGGATGTCACACCACTTTCTCAAACACTTGTCCAAAACCGAGCTTATAATATTTCCTCCCCCACACGCCTCTTCCCCTGACTTATCTGTCAAGAGCAATGGCACATCCATCCACCCATCCCCACATGTCAGGGTGCTAGGTGTTATCCTGGACTCTGAACTCTCCTTTCGGCCCCACATCCAATCACTTTCCAAAGCTTGCCGCCTCAACCTCAGCAACATCTCCAAAGTGGTCCCTTTCTAACCAATGAAACCACAAAGCTCCTGATTCACTCCCTGGTTATCTCTCGCCTTGACTACTGCAACTCCCTCCTCATTGGCTTACCTCTAAATAGACTATCCCCCCTTCAGTCCATCATGAATATTGCCAGACTCATCCACCTTACAAACCGCTAAGTGTCTGCTACTCCTCTCTGCCAATCCCTTCATTGGCTGCCACTTACCCAACAAATTCAATTCAAAATACTAACACTAAGTTACAAAGTCATCCACAACTCTGCCCCCAGCTACATCACTAGCCTAGTCTCAAAATACCAACCTAATCACCCTCTTCGTTCCTCCCAAGACCTCCTGCTCTCTAGCTCCCTCATAATCTCCTCCCATATCTGCCTCCAGAACTTCCCCCGAGTCTCTCCCACCCTCTGGAATTCGCTACCCTAATCTGTCAGACTGTCTCCAAATATATCCACTTTTAAGTGAACCCTGAAAACTTTCCTCGTCAGAGAAGCCTATCCTGCCTCCATCTAACAACTATACTATTTTCTCCATGAGCTCATCCCCCACAGTTATTACCCTTTTGTATAACTTGACCCTCCCTCCTAGATTGTAAGCTCTAATGAGCAGGGCTCTCTTGTTCCCCCTGTATTGAATTGTATTGTAATTGTACTGTCTGCCCTAATGTTGTAAAGCACTGTGTAAACTGTTGGTGCTATATACATCCTGTATAATAATAATAAAAATTAGTACTTTGACAGTGCATATTTTTAGCTCTGATCATGTATTAGTGTCACTGGTTCCCGCAAAGAGTCAAAAGTATCAGTTAGTGTCCGATTGGCAGCCGCAATATTGCAGTCCAGCCTGTAAGTTGCTGATCGCCACCATTACTAGTATAAAGAATTGTATAAATAAATAAAAATTCCACTATACTGTGTATTCCTTAGATACATTTTTATTGAATATGTTTAAAGCAGAAAAGTAAAAAAATTTGTGACTTTCTGTTATGGGGTGATAACTATTTTCCGATTTTGCTCCTTCATTGTCACCTTCCTTGACGATACAAGTGACTGTACACATGGTGTGGGCATGGTACACAGTTTCCTCTATCAATAAACCGGTTCAGAGTAATAGCATGTAGCTGATGCTTGGGATATATATATATACATACACACAAGAACATCAGCAAGGTCCCTGTCTAAGTACATGATCAAATATATACATATCAAACATGATCAATCATGAAATATATCATAAATACTGCCAATATTAAGTCTAATATCCAAAAGCAAGAATACTGAACTCACAATCCATCATACACATAATAGGTGTTCGTTGTCCTTTGTAAATATATATATATATATCATAATTATGTAAAATATTTCCTGAAAAGTTCATATTCATCCAACTGGAAACATCAACGGTCTCCTGCTGTCCGCTGATATGGTCTCCATATGTGGGAAAATTAAGGCACAAGTGAGAATAAAAGACTAGGAACATTCAGTGATTTTCTATTTACGTATGAAGGCTTAAAGTGGATCCGAACTCAAAAAATGAAGATATGCTTTATATAAATTATTATAGAAAACATTGTATAGGGAACATTTATAAATGTGGCTAGAATTGCCCTAAAAAAATTACCTTTAATTTTGAATATATCCCAAAAAATAACAGTGAACTTCCTGCTAAGGGATACACCAAACATACCTGGATTCTGTTTGAGAAAGAACATGACTAAAGCTTGGGTGTAGGATTTTGAACCCCAGTGAAGCCAATGGGAGCCTAATGTTAAATAAGAGGGGCATTTCCTGGGCTAATAGGAAAAGGACTGCCAAGTAAATATTCTGGGAGGCTAGGCATGTACCAAAGGAAAAAAAAAAATTAGCTTAGAGCAATCATTTTAATAATACTTTTAAGGTCAAAATTAACAATTAATGAACAATTATTTTAAATAGCATACCCTGGAGGTGCCCTTAACCTGCCTGTGAAGTGTACAAGGTATTTAGCCTACTGTATTTCAAATAAAATTGGCATATAGAAAGAACAAAATACTGTTTAATTTGCTGAATTTAAACATTCTCAAATAATTTAGTAAATCTGCCTTCAAGTCTACTCAGGCAAGAAAACAACCTTTGGCCACCACTCTTGCTTGTGCTGTCCATAAGGAAATAAATCTGCATAGCTTAAATGAGAATTCCTCCCCTTGAATCATGTTGGATGTTTATGATACAAAGGTTGGATTTCATTCATCTAGACTGTAAATGTTCTGTTTTTGGTGCTTTCTTTCTTGCACAGTAAGTCTCTACTCAAGCAAAAAGCCAACCTCTGGCCATCACTCTTGGGTGGGCTGCCTTTAGGGAAATAACTCTGTATACACAGCTTAAGTCCTAAGACCCCTTTCACACTGCCAGCGTTTTTCAGGCGCTACAGTGTTAAAAATAGCGCCTGTATAGAACTTGAAAAAAGAGGCTCCTTTCACTCCAGTGTGAAAGCTCGAGGGCTTTTCGCACTGGAGCGGTGCGCTGGCAGGACGTCAGAAAAAGTCCTGCCAGCAGCTTCTTTGGATCGGTGAAGGAGTGGTGAACTCACCACTCCTCCACTGCTGCTCCCCATTGAAATCAATGGGACAGCACTGTGATATGGCCAGCAAAACGCCGCTCCGGTGGAGTTAACCCTTTTTCAGCCGCTATCGGATGGTTAAAACCGCCCCACTAGCGGTGGAATAGTGCTGCTAAAACAACGGTAAAGCAGCGCCGGGGCGGCTCGGTGTGAAAGCCGTCTAACTGAAGATTCCTACTCTTAAAGCGTGTAGGATGTTTATGATAAACGAGTCAAACTATAATTTCATCTGGACTGTAAATGTTCTGTTTTTGAAACTTTCCTTACACAAAGTCTCTACTCAAGCTAAGAACCAGCCTTTGGCTACCACTCTTGGGTAGCTGCCTAAAGGAAATAACTCTGTGTACACAGCCTAAGTCCGAATTGAAAATTGCTACCTTTGAAATGTGTTGGATGTTTATGATATAAGAGTCTGAATATAATTAAATCTGGACTGCATGTTTTCTGTTTTTGATAGTTTCCACCTTGCATACCATGTCTCTACTCAAGCAAAGAGCCAACCTTTAGAGTATACACAGCTTATATACAGTTATACAGCTTATACAGTATATGTTCTGTTTTTGAAGCTTTCCTCCTTGCACACCATGGGGTTAATTCACTAAAACTGAAGAGTGCAAAATCTGGTGCAGCCCTCCATAGAAACAAATCAGCTTCCATTTGTATTTTTTAAAGCCTAATTGAACAAGTTGAAGTTAGAAGTTTATAGGCTACCATGCACAGCTGCTCCGGATTTTGCCCTCTCAAGTTTTAGCAAGTCAACTCCCATGTCTCTACTCAAGCAGAGAGCCAACCTTTGGCCACCACTCTTGGGTGAGTTGCTTATAGGGAAATAATTTCCTCTAAACAGCTTAAGACCTGACTGAAAGATCCTACCCTTGAAGCGTGTAGGATGTTAATGATACAGGAATTAGACTATAGTTACATCTGGACTGTATGTGTTCTGTTTTTGAAGCTTTCCTTCTTGCACACCATGTCTCTACTCAAGCAAAGAGCCAACTTTTGGCCACTGGTCTTGGGTGAACTGCCTAAGTGAAATAACTCTGTCTACACAGCTTAAAGATGAGGTCTGCCCACCGCTGCAAAAATTAAAAGTCAGCAGCTGCACATACTGCAGCTGCTGACTTTTAATAATCGGACACTTACCTGTCCTGGAGTCCATCGATGTCAGCACCGCAGCTGATGTTTATATCAGCTGTCAGGTGCATGCTGTCTCCATTGCGAGTAAGGGAACCTGGCAGTGAAGCCTTGCGGCTTCACGCTAGGGACCCTACTGCTCATGCGTGAGGCTCCACTCCTCTCTCTTATTGGCCCGGCGGCTGGGGAAGGAGGAGGGAGCCCAGGCGGTGACATCAATACCCGCGGCTGAGGCTCCCGGAAGTGGGAACAGGACACATGTGAAAGATGGATATCCTGTTCCCCCTCCTCTCGCCCCCTCCTCTCGCCCCCCGAAAGGTGCCAAATGTGGAACCAGAGGGAGGGAAGAGTATGAGAGAAAGTTTCACTTTTGGGTGGAACTCCGCTTTAAGACCTAATTGAAAATTGCTACCTTTGAAATATGTTAAATGGTTATGATACAAAAGTCTAAAGTTAAACAAATCTGGGCTGTATAAGTTCTGTTTTTTGGCACTTTCCCCTTTGCAAATCCAGTCCTTCAAAAACCTGGCTGTGCAGATATTAAAATCATTTGGCAGGTAAAACAGCTGGCACATGTCAAATTTAACAGCTACTTGCAGGGAGTTCAGCTTCAATTTGTACATTTCCTCCTGTAGGTTTTTCAAAATATTGTAAAATAAAATAATATAATTGTCAAAAATAATCACTTTTGGCTAAAGGTCCTTCCCGTGACAGACACAGATGATTTCACCCGCTGCCTAAACTTATGACACTAATCACTGTGTCGGTGACACACCTACATGAAAGTTTAAAGTCATTTGAGTTAAAAAGAATAAACTTTAGTTTTTCTTCAAGAAAGTATCTATCTGTGGGTGATAAGAAAAAGAAATCTGTGCTGTACAGAAACCCTTAGTAATGAGGCAAAGTGTAATATTTCACAGAAATGTCAACACCTGCCAGTTTATGTGATAAATACAATGTTTGTCATTTGCTCGATGGAAAGTACGTTGGTGGTATTTTTACCTACGGACTATGTTACGATGTCATATAGCTGAAAGGCTGCTGTTATGCAAGTATATGCCTGATTTATATAACATTTATACAGATACAAATATACAGCAAGCAGAACAAACTGGATGTTCAGACTTGTGTAGGACACATTTGACAACCCAATCTTTATGCAGTAGCTTCCCATCTGGTATCTTGTACCTGAATGTCTTAAAGCTGAACTCCGGCTTTACCTTTAGTCTTTTGTAAAGGCTCCTCTCCTGTACTGAAATTGCTTCTCACAGTGTGCTTTAGAAGTTGCAACAGGTCAGACCCCCCCTCCCCCCCCCATTTCCTGGCACAAGGACCTTTACTATCCAGCCTAGCCTATCTGTCCGTGGCCCACCCTTTTGTTTCACTAGATATTAGTTCTTTCAACCATGGAGGCATCCCATATGAGCATTACAAAACCCAATCTGCATACAAATAAAGCCTGCCTATGAATGTGCAGTCTTGCAGACCATCATCCATCCATTAAGGAATCTTGATATTTGCATGACACCCTTTCATAGCCAGCCCTCCCCATCAGCCGTGAGTACTAAGGCAAAATATAAGCAAGTTATACTTCAGCTTGAAAATTTATCTTCACCCAATATCCTCACCAAAATGTAATGTTCTGCCCCTTTTCCATCTTATCACACAATTATATGAAAGCTGAATTCCAGAAAATCAGCAATTTTGCAAAAGGTGCAGACACACTACAAGTTAAAGAGGGATTCCACCAAAAAAAAATATTAAAAGCCAGCAGCTATAAATACTACAGCTGCTGACTTTTAATAAATGGACACTCACCTGTCCCGGGTTCCAGCGATGCCGAGGCCGATCGATCGCTCGGCTCTCGGCTGCTGCAGTCACCATTCTAGGTGAGGGAATCAGGAAGTGAAGCGAATCGGCTTCACTTCCCGGTTCCCTACTGCGCATGCGCGAGCCGCACCGCGCAATAGGAAATCTTCGCACTGTCACTGGGACCCGTGTGTGTCCCAGCAGACAGCGCGGCAGGGCAGGAAATGGCGTAGACTCCCATGGGAGTCTATGCCCGGAAGTGGGTGAAAATACCTGTCTTTGACAGGTATCTCCACCCCCCTCCCCCCTGAAAGGTGTCAATTGTGACACCGGAGGGGGGGAGGGATCCGATCAGCGGAGGTTCCACTTTAGGGTGGAATCCCGCTTTAAGTCCAATTAGGTGCATGTCACCACTGGGACTTATCTCTGTTACTTATATGGGACAGGTTTATTGCACTCCCAAAGAAACACTCTGTGAGAGGAGAGAAGCACACAGAGCAACTCTGCCCCGCCCTCCCCTCTGCTGCGCATTCACAGAAGCCTTTGTATTTTGTGAATGTGTTCACATAATACAATAGCTTCTGTGAATGGGCAGAAGGAGGGGCTGGGTGGGCATAACAGTTCCAGCAGTTTTTGAAGGAACTGAAACCCTATTGAGCAGTTTTAGAGCTCCTGAAGTCATTTTCCTGGAGCACAATAAACCTGTCAGATGTAAATAATAATAAGGAGAGGTATATGAGGCATCAGACACCTCATTGGACTTAAAGTGGTTGCAAAGTCAGGATTATAAAACACTGCCATCCTCTCTGTTTTATCAAGATCTACAGTACTTTGTGTCTGTTTTTTTTAAAATGCTGATCCTAAATACCTAATCTCATAGCAATGATTTGCGGTCACGTGACATTCCTTGGGTCTTCTTCCCCAATGTGAGGAATGTGGAGGGAGAGGCTGAGATAACCCTCTGACATCAGCCAGACAGCCGAGGAATGTCACATGACGGCTGTGAGAGAAGGTATTTACATTTAGAGTTTTAAAAAAATGGACACCTAGTAGTTTAGATGGGGTTTAGAGGGGATGCAAGTTTCTTTTAAATGGTATTTCAAGTGACAGGGAAAAGCAGTAGGAGGGGAGGGGTGGGTAGGAGATTGCCCTCATACACAGGCTTCAGAACTGACAAGCAGGGAGGGAGGGGGAAAGGGAGAGACAGAGAATGGAGAGCAGATAGCGTGATGACAGAGACACATTAACTGACCACGGTATCATGGATCAGCAACCATGATTATTGTGGACAGCAGAGACAGGGGAACGCAGGAAGAGGCAGGACCAACCAGGTATTGTTACATCATACAACAGGACATATTACACAGTACAAGCACTGTGCCGTTTAACATGCCTTAAAGGAACAGGATATATATATATATATATATATATATATATATATATATATATATATATATATATATATCTATATATATATATATATACACATACTACATACAGTTTCTCACAAAAGTTAATACACCCCTCACAGTTTTGTAAATGTTTTATTAAATCTTTTCATGTGACAACACTGAATAAATTACACTTGTCTACAATGTAAAGTAGTGAGTGTACAGCTTGTATAACAGTGTAAATTTGCTGTCTCCTCAAAATAACTCAACACACAGCCATTAATGTCTAAATCACTGGCAACAAAAGTGAGTACATCCCCAAGTGAAAATGTCCAAATTGGGGCCAATTAGCCATTTTACCTCCCAGTGTCACGTGACTCGTTAGTGTTACAAGGGCTCGCGTGTGAATGGGAAACAGGTGTGTCAAATTTGGTGTTATCGCTCTCACTCTCTCATACTGGTCACTGGGAGTTCAACATGGCAACTTATGGCAAATAACTCTCTGAGGATCTGAAAAAAAAAATGTTGTTTTACATAAAGATGGCCTAGGATATAAGAAGATTGCCAAGACCCTGAAACTGAGCTGCAGCACAGTGACCAAGACCATACAGTGGTTTAACAGGACCGGTTCCACTCAGAACAGGCTTCACCATGGTGGACCAAATAAGTGGAGTGCACATGCTCAGCGTCATATCCAGAGGTTGTCTTCGGGAAATAGATGTATGAGTGCTGCCAGCATTGCTGGAGAGGTTGAAGGGGTGGTGGGTCAGCCTGCCAGTGCTCAGACCATACGCCGCACACTGCATGAAATTGGTCTGCATGGCTGTCATCCCAGAAGGAAGCCTCTTCTAAAGATGATGCACAAGAAAGCCTGCAAACAGTTTGCTGAAGACAAGCAGACTAAGGACATGGATTACTGGAACCATGTCCTGTGGTCTGATGAGACCAAGATAAACTTAATTGGTTCAGATGTTGTTAATCGTGTGTGGCAGAAACCAGGTGAGGAGTACAAAGACAAGGGTGTCTTGCCTACAGTCAAGCATGGTGGTGCGTGTCATGGTCTGGGGCTGCATGAGTGCTGCCAGTACTGGGGAGCTACAGTTCATTGAGGGAACTATGAACTGTGACATACTGAAGCAGAGCATGATCCCCTCCTTTCGAAGACTGGGCTGCATGGCACTATTCCAACATGACAACGACCTCAAACACATCTCCAAGTTGGCTACTGCCTTGCTAAAGACGTTGAGGGTAAAGTTGATGGACTGGCCAAGCATGTCTCTGCATCTAAACCCTATTGAGCATCTGTGGGGCATTTTCAAATGAAAGGTGGAGGATTGCAAGGTCTCTGACATCCACCAGCTCTGTGATGTTGTCATGGAGGAGTGGAAGAGGCAACCTGTGAAGCTCTGGTGAACTCCATGCTAAAGAAGGTTAGGGCCGTGCTGTAAAATAATGGTGGTCACACAATATATTTTGACACTTTGGGTCCAATTTGGACATTTGCACTTAGGGGTGTACTCACTTTTGGTGCCAGCAGTTTAGACAATAATAGCTGTGTGTTGAGTTATTTTGAGGGGACAGCAAATTTACACTGTGGCCACGTGTCGCTTCCATCCAGACACATGTCTTCTGGACTGTAGAGTGAAAAGATCCTCTTTGGGAGCCCTCATCATTACTCAGTGATGTGAACCTTTATTATTGGCTGCCCATCAGTAGGGCCCTGAAGACTCCAACATCATGTTGATGTCACAGACTGACTGGAGGCATGGAAGAACTGAAGCAGTGAATCAGGTAAGTAAAACACTGCTTTTAAGGGCTTTAACAAAAAAAAAAAAAAAAATGGTGAATGGGAAAGAGGGGTGAAAAAAAATCAAAGGAGTATTTGTTGCAATACAGATTTCTCTTCATAGTATTTTACTGTGAAATCTGAGGGTCTGCTGACCATCTCTTTCCACAATTCCTGGGTCCCCTGCATGCTTTGCTACTTCTCCTTGGCTGATTACTCTCCATTTCTAAGGACTACATACCCCAAGGTACCTTGCTGCCTGCAAGCAGTGATTCTTGTACTGACTCCGCCCCCTAAAACTCCTCTTCTCATCACCTCTGTAGTTCAGAGGGCATGCTCTGTGAAATGTGTGACGCAGCATCACTCACCCACAGGACATAGTGAATAAGTGTCACGTAATTTAAGGAAGTAAATGTGTGGAGCTTCTCAAAGTAAGTTTACCAACTTCAAGATAATTCAGATTAATAGCAGTAGGCTAGAAATAATTGAAATATAATATGAAAATGAATACGGTATATGATTTTAAATTTTGACCACAGAATCATAATATGTGCATTGTGTTTGCGTAGACTATCTTTGTTTAAATTATAGGATAATTTTTCTGTCTGTTCAACAACCATTGTTTAACTTGCCTCCCATACATTTATTATACAGAGAGATATCTGAAAATTATGACTTGAAATCAATAGAGGCCAACGTATTCTCAAACAACCCGCAACTGCAGGAAATGTAAGTATCTCAAATATTTAATAAGATATGACACATTAACCGATTGTTAGAAAAGGGAGAACTGTTCTGAATGAACCCGGGAAAGCTCCTGTACAGTCTGCTAAATGACAAAGTGATAAAAGATTTTTACAAAATATAGAGGAGTGCCACATAACTGTTATGTTTTATATGGCGCTACATCACGCCCCTATGTGGTTTTGGGCTAAATTCTACCCAACTTTGCAATGTTACTTTTGTTAAATCTTCATTTTACAAACACTTATTACAGGTTTCATCCATGGCACCCTGTTTTAATTTTTGCCTAACTAATTAAACTACTTTAACCACTTAACTTCTGGAAGATTTGCCCCCTTAATGACCAGGCCATTTTTGGACCATAGTAACACAGTACTGCTCTGGGGAGGTAATCAGAATTTAATTTTTTTACACACTGAATTTTACAGTTATAAGCAACCATTTTTGTCTGAATGAAAACTATTCATTCACTGTTTACTATTGTGATTAGCTGTGATTGGCCAATCACTTGGTACAGATGGACTGTGGTTGGCCCTGTCTGTACCATGTGATGACTGTGACCAATCACAAAGCTCACTATGATAGTACATAATGAAAGGCATGAATCAAAGCCTTTCATTGTGTACAACTACCATGTGATCTGCTGTGATTGGCCACAGCTAATCACATGGTACAGATGGACTATGGTTGGCCCTGTCTGTACCATGTGATGACTGTGACAAATCACAGAGCTCACCACAATAGTAATGAAAGGCATGAATCAAAGCCTTTCATTGTGTACAACTATCATGTGATCTGCTGTGATTGACCACAACAATCACATGGTACTGGCAGCGGACCAGTACAGTGATCTGTCATCCGCTGTGTCCGGTGGACACGGTGGATGACAGATCGTGTTGGAGCGTGGTCTTATCCTGGGAGGACATATGGCATCCTAGGGGTTAATAATAATGATAAACAGGACAAATAGAGAGGATAATTCTCCCTAATCGGAGCACAGACAACAATAACAACCTAATAGGTGTTCTAATCCCTCTCCACGATATCCAGAACTAAAAAAAAAGCAGTTTTGCCTTTAGTGGTACTTCAACCCCTTGGCGCCGGCCATACGCATATATGCAGCCTCTCTGCGCCTGGTCCTTAGTGCTGAGGGACAGCATATTTGCATGAATTTCCACCAATACACCTGTGCCGAGAGCACGTGCTCCTGGCACAGTTACCGTTGCCTAACCAAATGCTCACGCTCCCTGAGATTGGGAGTTTTTGGACCACACAACTGCCGTAACAGCCAATCACATCAGTCACGTGATCTCAAGATGTGCCCAGTCTGCTGGCATCATAAACCTCTTAAAGGGCCACGAGGCACCGGCGCTAAGAGGTTAAAGCGCAGCTCCACTCAAAAGCGGAAGCACCGCTTGTTCGCACCTTCCACTGCCACATTCGGCACTTTTTAGGGGGGGGAGCGGGTACCTGGTTTTGACAGGTACCCACTCCCACTTCCAGGTAAGATCGCTGATCTACTGCTTTTCCGGCTCTTCTCCTCCTTCCCTCCGCTGCCTTCTGTGACACACTCACAGGTCCCAGAAGATGGCGGGACCATTCAGAAAATGCATGCACAGTAGAAAACTGGCTGTGAAGCCTGAAGGCTTCACTGCCGGTTTCCCTTACTTATAATGTTGGCACCTGCACCCGAAGCCGATTAACGAATCGACTTGGGGTGCCAACATCACAGGCTCACTTGACAGGTAAGTGCCCTTATATTAAAAGTCAGCAGCTACAGTATATGTAGCTGCTGATGTTTAATTATATATTTTTTCCAAACTGGAGCTCCTCTTTAATGCACTGCAATGCAACCACATGATTGGCTGATTGGGTAATAAAATGAACGAGACGAGTGTACAGTATATGGTCTGATCTTCATTGCCCCTACTTATTTTCCAATCTCTAAGCACTTATGGAGACAATGTTGAATCACCAAGCTTACATAAGAACATAAGAAATGCACGGATAAGTATTTATTATGAAATATTTCTTAGGCCTGCATATCATTTTATTAATGAACAAAGTTACATGACCGAGAGGTCAGTCTCTGACAACTTTTAAACTAAATAAGGCCCAATGGGATCTATTAAGTTTGTGTTTTCACTAATAAAGCTTTTACAGACTCATATAAACAAGAATGATACATCGGGCTCCCTGTGTCTTGACACTTGCACCATTCATTGGGATCTCATCCAAAACGGTTCCATTAAAGCCTTTCTCCTCTTCATGGATCAGTGCCAGAGAAGGTTACAATAGCTGAGTTAGCCCTTAATTTGCTGTCATTTATGCATTTTTATTTAGTTGCAAAAAAATGTTTTCTCCTGATATGTTTATTTCAATCTGCAAAAAAAAAGGGTTTTCGGAAAGGGTAGATGTTATAGTTTTTTTTTCCATTATAAAGGTTTTAGGGCTCATCCAACCTAGAAGCATTGTGCTAATGATTTGAAAGAGCTTATTTTATTCACTTGAATACAAAAATTGCTGTAATAGAGCCAAAATCGCATATGCATTAATGAAGACTGTTGTAATTGGAAAAAGAGGTGTTTGCCAACTTACATGAATTTCCCTTTTTTTGCTGATTTAAATGGGCACAGGGTGTATTTTGTTACTCTTGAAGGATGTGTCTGGTGACAAGGGGAATGTTTTTAACAGCGACTGCTGCGTGTTTGTCCCATCACTTATGAAGCTTCCAACTTGGCATGCCAGCTTTTACATCAAAACTCAAAAGCCATTGTTCTTTTCTTTGGTATTTCCAAAAAGTAAAGCCTCGTATGGTACGATTGTTGGTAGGGGATTGTCTGTTGACAGACTGTTGTCCTAAAATCTTATGCCCTGTACACACAACCGGTTTTTCCGTCGGAATAAACTTCGAAGGTTTTTCCTATGGAGTTCCGACGGAATTCCGCTGAAACTGTCTTGCGTACACACGATCATACCAAATTCCGTCCGTTAAGAATGCGGTGACGTACAACACGTATGACAGGACTAGAAGAAGGAAGTTCAATAGCCAGTAGCCAATAGCTTCCGTCTCGTACTTGCTTCAGAGCATGCGTTGTTTTTGGTCCGTCGGAACAGCATACAGACGAAGAGCGTTTTTCCCGATAGGAATTGGCTCAGTCGGAAATATTTAGAACATGTTCTATTTCTAGGTCTGGTAGAATTTTCAACGTAAAAAGTCCGATGGGGCATACACACGATCAGAATATATGATGAAAAGCTCCCGTCTGATTTTTCTGTCGGACATTCCGCTCGTGTGTACGCAGCATTAGCGTTAGTACGCTCCTATTTGGCAATTGTTGTCCAACTTTCGGGCCAACAAATTTTGGATGACAGGCAAGCAAATTTTCTGTGGACAAAGGTCTGACGTCAAATTTTCTCATGGTCAGTACACAAATCCATCACACAAAAGTTGAATGTACAAACACGCATGCTTGGAATCAATGCTCACCAAACACAAAATGAGCTTTTCCTGTAAAAAACGGGCCTAGTCCCATCTTACTCTTTGGCCCTTTAGGCCGGGCTCACACTGGAACCGGCTGTGGATCACACAGGAGCGCCATCCCATTTCAGGGACGAATCAGGAAAGAATCTTTGCCTGAATTTGGCCCTGAAACAGAGCCAAAGATGCACAGCGTTTCTGTGCACTGCGCTCTGCAGCCGCAATGGAGATATGTGAACCGACTCAATAGGGAGCCAGTCACATTCTCCTGCTATGTGAATTGGATGTGGAGAAACCGGCATCTAATTCGCATGGGCGTGAACCCAGCCTCAATGTTCTAGGTGGCCTCATCGACCAATAGGGCAGTTTAGAAGGAATGAGAGGGCAAGACCAAGCTAGATTTCTTCAAGAAAAGACAACATTTGCTTAACAATTCAGTATTTACTGTATATCCTTGGATTCACAGATCCTTTTAAAGCTGAACACCAGATGTAAAAGATAGAAATAAATGCAGCTCTAAATTAGAACATCACAAAATCTTTCTTTTTATTTTTATGCAACCGGTATAATAAGCACACAGATTTAAAAATGTTTTAGCATATTGTAGTCCCTTAAAAGCAAAGCTCATACTGGGAGAGAATAAAGCAGACACCACCATAACATAATGTCCACCCACCTACTATATAGTAGATCCACCTTTTGCTGCCAAAACAGCCCTGACCCATCGAGCCTGTAGACCTCTGAAGGTTTGCTGTGATATCTGGCTGCAAGCCTTCAGTAGCAGATACTTTAAAGGCTAAGTTCACTTTTTTTTCTTCTAAATTCCAGCTCCCCTATGTACCAATATATAGCATTCATGTACTTTTTTTGCCAAAATATCAAAGCATTAATGGCACTGAAAGCGCAACTAGTAATTTAAGGTATATAAAAGGTGGCCAATCTTTACGATCTGACTATACAATCTCCTTTAGGTTTAAGCCAATCACTGTGTATCCAATCAGACAGGCCCTTGCACTACAATTACATAGTTGATGGTAGATCTAAAGGAGATTGAACATTCAGATTGCATAGTGTATGGTGAACATTACAGAACTCAGGACACCCTTCTCCTGTTTTCAATACTACAGCTCTGTCCACATAGACTATCCCATCTCTCATCTCCTGCACACTTCAAAATGCCAAATGAAAGAGCTATGCAAGATTGAACTTAACCACCTGCCGTCCACGCTATAGCCGAAAGACGGCTACATCGTGGACTCCATTCGCCGGGAAGGTGTCCCTGGACGTCCTCCCATGCTCGAGCGCCTTCTCAGTTTAGGCTGATACTCAGCGAGTCTATGAGACTCACCTGATCACATATCAGAGTAAGGGGTCGATCCTGACCCCTTACCACGTGATCAGCTGTCAGCCAATGACAGCTGATCATGTGATGTAAACAAAGCCGGTAATCTGCTATTTTTCCTATTCACGCTGATAGTGTGAGGAGGAAAAAAAAAGCTGATCACTGGCGGCTGTGAGAGGGACATCCGTCCCGATCGTGAAGGTACCTCCGGTGATCAAACCCCTTATGAAATCAATGACCTGGGGCATGATGGAACGGTGACGTCATAAGGGGTGGGATCACCTGATGACATCACCCAATGACCACGCCCCATGCCTATATAAGTCCTTGCGCACTGCGCACACTGCATTACAGCGGGAGAGAGCGTTGAGTCAACATTGGAGGAAGACCAGAGGGAAGAAAACGATGGAAAAGACCGGGTAACCATTAGCAAAAGAGCTGGCAAAAGAGCAGAAGACAGCGGAGGAACCCGGCAGAAGACAGCAGGAGAAGAGGCCAGAGAAGTCGGAAGAGACCCAGGCAACCGCTAGCAAAAGAGCGGGCCGAAGAGCCCGAGTGAAGAGGCCGGATGAGCGTGGAAGTCAGAAGAGACCCCCAAAGTCGGAAGAGACCCCCAGAGCTGCCTAATATATTAATTTAAAAAACCTTTGTAGTGTACACTTTTTCCCTCAGGTGAATGGGTACGGGTATGGTGTACCCCATATTCATTCATGTAGGGTGGGGTGCCGAGATCTGGGAGCCCCCTTATTAAAGGGGGCTCCCCGATTCCGATAAGCCCCCTGCCCGCAGACCCCGACAACCACCGGGCAAGGGTTGTTGGGAAGAGGCTCTTGTCTTCATCAACATGGAGACAAGGTGCTTTGGGGTGGGGGACACACGGCCCCCCCCCTGCCCCAAGGCACCAACCCCCCCATGTGGAGGCCAGCTTCATCGCAACATCTCCTGACAATCCAAGTTCAGATCTAGCACGTAATCTGGTATACATCAAAGTCACACAGTATGCCAGAGATGCCTGTCCTTACCCACACCTTAAAGCCCCTTGGATGTGGCTTGCCAGGCGTGTATTGCTTGATACTGCTAAATGTCCTCCTAAAAGGAATCATTATTTCATCCACAGAGTTGTGTTCTTCTGCTACCACATGGAGGCATTTCTCCCTGAACGCATCAAGCCATGGTCTGAGTTTCCAAAATTTGTATTTTTTTTCCATCTCAGACACTGTCAAATTGTTTACAAAATGTAATTTTTAATTTTAAGACTTCACACATTCCAATCTATTAACACAATCCACAGAGGGAACACAATATTGTCTGGTTTGCCTATTGTGCTCTATACTTATTATGCGATTAGCAGATATAGCCCCTCCATATACCAGAACATTATCACCCGTTCCTCATGTAGCAAGCAGATATTTAGGCAATGGCCAGAAAACACAACAGGACAAGTTAAGTATATAAATACAGTACGGCTAAGGGGGGAATCGGCCTCCCCGATGTTCAAAATTATTACAGGGCTTGCCACCTTGGTAGGATCGCAGATTGGACACTACACAAAGGAAGCAAGGACTGGGTCTCCTTAGAAAACTCCTTCTCAGACTTACCGCTGAATTCCATACCATGGATCCCAGTCTCCCTTACCCCTCACTCTCTAAAGAAGCATCCTCTCATCGGAGCAACCCTTTGCTGTTTCAGAGAGGCCTGCAGGAGATTCCAGGTTTCCACTAACCCAGGTCCTCTCACACCTATCCGCCTTAACCCGGCGTTTGTCCCGGGGATGTTCGGTAACTTTCTCAAACGTACATGGTCCCATGACACAGTTATTGTCCGCCACTTCTTTCATTCTGGTAGGCTCCTGGAACGCACCGCGCTTCCCACCCTTCCAAACAGCTCTCCTATCCCATGCTGGACCTACTTCCAGATTCGACATTTTCTCTACACAAACAACAAGACAGAGTGCCTTTCACGGGACCTTACCCCGTTCGAAACCTTATGCTCCCAATCCTCACCACAACAACACCTAATCTCAAACATTCACTCAATGCTGTTCTCATCTACCTCTCCTAAAGAAGGGAGGGCATGTCAAGCTTGGGAAAGAGACCTTCAGCTTGACCTGTCTGGTGCAGAATGGGAACGAATTTTCACGATAGCTCACAAAGGTTCCCTTAACGTCGGTATACAAGAAAACAACTACAAAACACTCACTAGATGGTATCGCACACCAGAGCTTCTACACAAATTCAAACCCGACACGTCGGACAAATGTTGGAGGTGCTCAGACGATAAAGGTACTCTTCTTCACATTTGGTGGTCGTGCCCATCAATACAGACCTTCTGGACACTGGTCTGTGACATTATTACTCAGATAACTACATATCCGGTAGAGCTTACACCAGCTCGGCTTATTCTTCACCACGCCTCTATCTCAACCCACTCCTATACAAGGTCCCTGGGGATCCATATGATAAACGCTGCCAAATTATGTATAGCAACCCACTGGGGTACGTCCCATACCCCTACGGTGGATGAATGGCTTACACGCGTGGGAAGAATAGCCGAAATGGAAGAGCTGATCCACATAGCCCGAGACTCTCCATCTAAATTTGCGCAGACGTGGGCTTGCTGGTCTCACTTTCGAACTACGGCAAGATACTCCTCCCTGATGAGCCTTACTACCCCTAATGGTTCTGATGAACGATAAGTAGTAACACAATTAGTAACATTGTTATATTTGACTTTTCCCTGATAGACTATATTCCGGCTCTAACATTGAGAACCTCGAAACACCTTTTACAAGGCCCCAGAGGGAACTCCTGCAGGACGGGGGTCCCCGAGGGACACCTTCCCCTGATGTGGGGGGGGCAGAGAAGGTGATGCCTCTGGACTACTCCCGCCCTCCCACCCTCCCCTACCTTCCCTACCTCCCCTACCCCTGCTAGTCACCTGAACCTCCCCAACACCTCTTCCCTCGTCACTATCCCTAGTATACCCACCCCTCCCCCCTCGTAGATGACCGACCCCCCCTCCCCCCAAGACTGACCCACCTTGAATGACCGATATATCTCCTTATCACTCGAACCTGTCAATGACAGGTGACAACATTCTCATGCTCAGGACCTCAGATCTCAGATGCAGCGAACCAGCTCACAGGCATTGCAGGTCAGCTTCCGCCGAATAAGGGTGATTGATCCTCCTTCCCTTACTGTGGAAGACAGGGCCCGCAACCACACGTATTCTGCTTTGTAGTAAACACCATTGTTCAGCGGAGTTACAGCCAGTTGCTGGAATATTGTTAAAACCTGCTTGTAACACATGCTCAATCAGATTTATCCTGTATTAGAGTATGATTACACACGTCACCGGTTCATTTATTGTATACTGTACATTTCTGTATCGGTTTTGCCTCTTTGTTGTTTTTATTTCGAAAATCTCTAATAAAAATTTTTCATGGAAAAAAAAAAAAAATATATAACAAATAAATACAGTACATTGAAATATAAATAATAAATAATTTATTCCTTAATTTTAACTTGAATTTTTCAAGTAAGAACCATTACATTTTGATTTAATCTCAAGCTGGTATTGTGAATGATCAAAAACACTAAATTCTCAAATGTACGTTATAAATAAACAAATGAACATCATTCATATGTATAATATATATATATATATATATATATATATATATATATACACACTATATTGCCAAAAGTATTGGGACACCTGCCTTTACACACACATGAACTTTAATGGCATCCCAGTCTTAGTCCGTAGAGTTCAATATTTCGTTGGTCCACCCTTTGCAGCTATAACAGTTTTATCTCCTCTGGTAAGGCTGTCCACAAGGTTTAGGAGTGTGTGTGCCTGGCTCGTAGTCTCCGCTCTAATTCATCCCAAAGGTGTTCTATTGCCTTGAGGTCAGGCAAATCAAGTTCCTCCACCCCAAACTCGCTCACCCATGTCTTTATGGAACTTGATTTGTGTACTGGTCAAAATCATTTGGTGGAGGTGGGATAGTGATGTGGAGTTGTTTTTAGGGCCCGCTTAGTTCCAGTAAAGGGAACACTTGACTCGAGGTGTCTTAGCACTTCTGCCTCCAAATGTGAAACCAGTGCTTCGACCAGCGTGCACCACCTAATTCAAAGAGCCTCTTACCAGGTGAAATGGATCGTTAGATTATAAGTGGTCAATAATGCTCAAACTCAATCCACATCACAAGGCCTCCTGGTATGAACTGCATCTTCAACTTAGATCCCCTCTGCCGCCATGAAGCATCACCATTAAAAGGAAAAATGGTATGAACCAAAGTATAAATTCAGGCTTTTATTAAAACACGCCAATTGCTTCAACAGACTAAAACATTTAAATCCATATTACAACTTAGATATTCTGATGTCACAGGCTGTTCATCCACGTCGGACTCTGGCCAGTGGGCGTGCGTGATAACGTCACACCGATGTATGTGTTTAGTCGGAAATTACGTTGTCGGATTACTGGCTTTTTTACACTTGAACGTCTGTACTACCAAAAATATTACATTTTACAGAACCCTGCTCTGTTTAACACATTTATCAGTACTGGAGCTATAATAATAAAACAATAATCTGCAAGGTACCCTTCTTTCTAGTACATGTATTAGCAAAAGGTGTCTTGTGTCAATATGAATGTTTAATCTTTTTCAAAATGTACATACAGTATACAGTATATTCTAAATATGCTTTTATTAATCTCGCTGTATTTTATCTTCCTTGCAGAAGAATTGAAAAAGCAAACAGCCTTGAACATATTGACCACAATGCTTTCTGGAACCTTCCAATGCTGAAATATCTGTAAGCAATATAAATATTTGCATGTACTAGCTGTATCCAATAAAAGTAATCAGTGCACCTGTAACGCGAAGTGGTTTTCAGTCATCATGGAAATCTTGGATTTGTTTTTGCCTCCAGGTTTAAAATGTTTCTATAGCACCCCCATCAGGGTTTTCTTCCTCTTTAACCCTTTGTGATAGCAATCTAGTAAAAAGAACTAAATCAATAAAAGAAAAAATGTTTAACAAACAAAATTATAATAAAATGTATTAAAAAATGTAAAAAAAAAAAATTGTAAAAAAAATCGCGACCCCCGTTGCCCCACACACATGCGCAAACGTACACATGTATGTAAACCCCGGTGGCACCACACCTGTCAGATATCAACACAAATATCAGAGTCAGAGCAATAATTCTAGAACAACAGCTCCCGGTTAATTCTAAACTGATGAGCTGCAAAGGCTTTTAAAGCGTCACCTATTGAGGTTTTGTACTGTCGATTTTGCAGTATCACGGGCGCACACATTTTTAACCACTTGGCATCCGCCCAATAGCAGTTTTACTGCTAAAGGGCAGCTCTCTTGTGCAGAATCAAGTATATATACCTGATTCTGCACTTCCATTTGCAAGGGGTGCATGCGCGCCACCTGCTGGCCACTCTGCTGTGATTATTCACAGCAGAAGCTGATCTGTGGGTGTCTGGCACTGGATGTCTGCCGGCACCTACCAATTATTAGTAATACACACAGAACTTAGATCTGCCTATGTAAGCAAGGCAGATATCCGTTCTGACTGCTGACTGGGGGGGGGGGGTGAATTTTGTGTTTCTGCAAAGCAGGGAAAAAATGCATCACATCCCTTAGTAAAATCTGGACCCACAGTACACAAAAACACTGGCTAGGCACACAATGAACCCTTTAATCACCCTGGATGTTTAACCCCTTCCCAGCCAGTGTCATTAGTACAGTGGCAGTGTATATTTTTAGTACTGATAACTGTATTAGTGTCACTGGTTCCCACAAAATATCAAAAGTGTCAGTTAGTGTCCGATTGTGTGATGCTTTATCGCAGCCCTGCTATGTGCACCGCCATTACTAGTTTAAAAATGAAAAAAAATTCTATACATTTATCCCATAGTTTGTAGATGCTATAACGTTTGTGTAAACCATCACAGACATGACTAGGCATAATGGGAATTGTAGTTCTTGAACAACTGGAGGGCCCGAGTTTGGAGACCCCTGCCATAAACCAATCAATATACGCTTACCAAAAACATGTAGCGAATACACATTGGCGTACATTTTTTTTATTTTTTATTTATTTTATTTTATTGGATGTGCTTTAAAGCAGAAAGTAAAAAAAAAAATGTATTTTTTTTTCAAAATTGTTGCCCTTTTTTTGTTTTTAGTGCAAAAAATAAAAGCAGATAAAGCAAATGGACTCATACGAGTTCTGAGTAAGCACAAATTGTCCGTGTGAAACGCGTTAACAGTGTTCCTATTTGTCTGGCATGGTGAGGAAGAAAGGATTTTAATAGCTCCAGCTCCATTGTGGTGTGTGGTCATTTCCTTTTCTTTATCTGAGAAGTTGGCGGAGGCGGACCGCGGCGAGCACCTGCATCGGATAACTGTTAATTACTCGCCTGAGCGGTGCACACGCTGTGTTTACAAAAAAAAAACGAAGAAACACAGGGGTGATTAAATACCACCAAAAGAAAGCTCTATTTGTTGGAGGGGAAAAATACATAAATTTTATTTGGGTGCAGTGTCACACGACAGTTAACATGGTTATGAAGGGGGCATAAATCTTCCGGAGATCAAGTGGTTAAGACTTGACATGTTTGGTATCTATTTACTCGACGTAACCTCATCTTTTATATTTTATATTAAAAAAAAGTATTATATTGTATAATATTTATAACTAAAATTCATTTTATTAGATTTTTTACCTGGAAATTTTCATTTACTAAACAGTTGCGCAAACATCACATGATATAAGAATTTGCAACTATCATTTTTTTTATTCTACAGGGCCTCTGCTTTTTAAAAAATATATATTAGTCTGGTGGTTTATATAATTTTACATCAAAGTTTATTTAAGTTATGATGGCACACAGCAATATGTGGCCAGGTCTATGGTATCTCAGAACAGTGAGTACACACCTCACATTTTTGTAAATATTTTATTCTATCTTTTCATGTGACAACACTGAAGAAATGACACTTTGCTACAATGTAAAGTAGTGAGTGTACAGCTTGTATAACAGTGAAAATTTTCTGTCCCCTCAAAATAACTCAACACACAGCTATTAATGTCTAAACCACTGGCAACAAAAGTGAGTACACCCCTAAGTGAAAATGTCTAAATTGGGCCTAAAGTGTCAATATTTTGTGTGGCCACCATTATTTTCCAGCACTGCCTTAAACCTCTTGGGCATGGAGGTCACCAGAGCTTCACAGGTTGCCACTGGAGTCATAGTTACATAGTAGGTGAGGTTGAAAAAAGCCACAAGTCCAAGTACAACCTATGGACTAGTCCTCTTCCACTCCTCCATAACGACATCACAGAGCTGGTGGATGTTAGAGACCTTGCTCTCCTCCACCTTCCATTTGAGGATGTCCAACAGATGCTCAATAGGGTTTAAGTCTGGAGACATGCTTGGCCAGTTCATCACCTTTACCCTCAACTTATTTAGCAAGGCAGTAGTTGTCTTGGAGGTGTTTTGGGGTTCCTTATTATGTTAGAATACTGCCCTGAGGCCCAGTTTCCGAAGGGAGGGGATCATGCTCGGCTTCAGTATGTCACAGTACATGTTGGCATTCATGGTTCCCTCAATGAACTGTAGCTCCCCAGTGACGGCAGCACTCATGCAGCCCCAGACCATGACACTCCCACCACCATGCTTGACTGTAGGCAAGGCACACTTGTCTTTGTACTCCTCACCTGGTTGCCGCCACACATGATTGACACAATCTGAACCAAATAAGTTTATCTTGGTCTCATCAGAGCACAGGACATGGTTCCAGTAATCCATGTCCTTAGTCTGCTTGTCCTCAGCAAACTGTTTGCAGGCTTTCTTGTGCATCGTCTTTAGAAGAGGCTTCCTTCTGGGGTGACAGCCATGCAGATCAGTTTGATACAGGGTGCGGCGTATTGTCTGAGCACTGACAGGCTGACCCCCCACCCCTTCAACCTCTGCAGCAATGCTGGCAGCACTCATACATCTATTTCCCGAAGACAACCTCTGGATATTATGTTGAGCACGTGCACTCAACTTCTTTGGTCGACCATGGCAAGGCCAGTTCTGAGTGGATTCTGTTTTGTCAAACCGCTGTATGGTCTTGGCCACAGTGCCGCAGCTCAGTTTCAGGGTCTTAACAATCTTCTTATAGCCTAGGCCATCTTAATGTAGAGCAACAATTCTTTTTTGCAGATCTTCAGATAGTTTTTTTGCCATGAGGCGCCATGTTGAACTTCCAGTGACCAGTATGAGAGAGTGAGAGCGACAACACCAAATTTAACACACCTGCTCCCCATTCACACCTGAGACCTTGTAACACTAGTGAGCCACATGACACCAGGGAGGGAAAATGGCTAATTGGCCCCAATTTGGACATTTTCACTTAGGGGTGTACTCACATTTCTTGCCAGCGGTTTAGACATTAATGGCTGTGTTATAATAAAAAAATCAACCAGCGCTAAAAATAACAGTGAAAAAAATTATATATATAAGATGCAGCTAGAATACTGTAGGTCAAATTACCAAATCCCACATTAAAATTAAAATATCTCAGTACAGCGCAAATACAAAAATTCTTTAAAGTGCAATACTAAATAAATAAATAAATGGAAAGTCCAAATATTAAATGATAGAATATACAGTGATCAAGAAAGATCAAAAAAAGAAGAAGAGTCCACTTGTGCAGTGTGTCTTCAATCAGTATATCCAGTGACGACCGGTGATGAAGTCCCGCCTACTCCCTGGGACGCAACGCGTACGGACCACGTGACTCGCGTCGTGACGTCATCCGCCAGCTGACACACTGATCCATGCATGTTACTTCCTGCTTTACACTCAGCACTGGAGATCAGTGCTTGAAAATGTGAGTGGAAATTTGTTTTTTATTCGTCTGTTTTAATAAATTGGCATAAACGGAGAGCACTAGATTTGCCTGTTCTTTTTCATACATGATATCACGTTGATTCGATGACATTGAGGAGATTGTATCTGGAAACGCTTCCGTTTGGTCTGCTGTAGCCCTACACTTCACCCTTGATGGGAACATGCGTTTTTGACCTATCTGATTTATCAGGGGTCCATATGATGAGGTGAGAGTCCAACTAGTTCATTGGTGAAGGGATCACATCGTCACTGGATATACTGATTGAAGACACACTGCACAAGTGGACTCTTCTTCTTTTTTTGATCTTTCTTGATCACTGTATATTCTATCATTTAATATTTGGACTTTCCATTTATTTATTAATGGCTGTGTGTTGAGTTATTTTGGGGGGACAGCAAATTTACACTGTTATACAAGCTGTACACTCACAACTTTACATTGTAGCAATGTGTTATTTCTTCAGTGTTGTCACATGAAAAGATAGAATAAAATATTTACAAAAATGTGATACTGTATATAATTTATATAATTTTATTGCCAAAAATTAAATTTTTTTACATGTGTGCACAAATGAAAAACTCTAGAGCCGGATTGGTGAAACTCTAGAGCCGGATTGTATGATACTGTATATAATTTATATAATTTTATTGCCAAAAATTAACATTTTTACATGTGTGCACAAATGAAAAACTCTAGAGCCGGATTGGTGAAAAGGGTGTTACGTAGGGCAGTATGAGGTCTAAAATAAGGCTGATCTCAGGGAACAGCTATTTAACCCTGGAAACACCAGAAAGGTTTGACTTGTGTCTGAGCCTGTAACCCGTCTTCACTAGTCCTCATATCAAGAGAAGACAAGCAGACCGGAGCAGCATCACCGCTCTGGACTGATAACGCTGCTTGTGCCTGATAGCACTGCCTACATTTATACCATTTAGAAACATGCAGAGATTATCTATATACTGTGACGGAGAAACCTTTATTTAGCAGTAATCCCTCAGTGCTGCATAATATGATTTGGTAGAAGTTGACATATATACAGTATGATATCCCCCACAATGCTGTGCTCTATAACATTAATAGAACATTAATCCTTCACTTCATGGGGGAGAAAAACCTTTCACCTGTGGCATCTGTTACTAAATATATGCAAAATGTAGATAACGAAAATAACTATTTTCTCCAAAGACTGCATTTTTTAACCACTTGACCTCTGGAAGATTTACCCCCCCCCCCTCATGACCAGGCCATTTTTGTGATGCAGCACTGCGTTACTTTAACTGACAATTGCGTAGTCGTGCAAAACTGTACCCAAATAAAAGGTACGCCCTTTTTCTTGATCATACATCACGGGACACAGGAGCTTCATTACATAGTGGGTTATATAGGCACCTCTGGTGATTGGACACTGGTTGACCCTAATTAAAGAGAATTCCTCCCCTATATAACCCCTCCCATTTGGGAGGCACCTCAGTTTTTTCGCCAGTGTCTGGTCGATGGTCACGTAAAACTTAGCTCTATGCAGGTCCCGGCGAGGGCCGAAGGGCTACAACAAACCGGATCCATACCTCTGGCTGATATTTGACTCCCAAGATGGTATGGTGCCCGGGCCTCGTCTGCCGAAGAAACGAGGTTTTGCCTGTAAGTCCTCTCCATTGGAAGACTGGGCTCTGGGACAACCAGACTTGGGGTACTGTTGACTCAGGGCGCCCGTAAGTTTCTGGCAGAGCTTTTTACATGGCCCAGGTAGGAGGATCTTTTCGTAAGAACCCCAGATACGCCTGAAGGTTGGCTAACAATACCCGCCGTGATGGGTGAAGGCTGGAATTGGTCTGAGATCAGCAATTCCTGCGGCGGGGAACAGGTAAGGGAAGTCATCCTATATATTTTAAATATATGAATGGATTTCTTCATTGTGAGTAGTTGTATGTCTTACCTGGTTTCCACCACTAGAGGGAGTAAGAGCAGCCTGATGCATACTTACATGCCTTTCAATACAAACACGCTCAGTGAAAGCCTGGTTCTCCAGCTACTCACGTCTCCCTTACAGTTCCTGCCACAGTTAAGGTAAAAAGGGGTCCCATGCAGGTCCAGGGGTCCCACGTTGCTCCCTTTGGGTTCTCCTTCCCCCCCGGATTCCGCGGTCCTCGTGCACGCGCGCGGGCGCGTGCACGCGCGCCGGGCGCGCTCCCGACCTAATGGAGGGGGGGGGGTGTGGTTGCGAGCCGTGCACGTTAGTGTGCACAGCGCTATAGTGCAGGCGCCAAGCGGCAGTTTTAAAAGCTCAGAGCGTCAGGGGACTGTAACTGGAGACACAGGAGCTGTGGGCTGTAAGCATCCGTGGGGATTGGATCCAGGCAAACCTTAAGACACCTACTCAGCATTAGGTTGTGCAGTTTAAGCATATATTGATTTATTGTGAGACTTTAAGAGCAACAGTGATTGCATTTGTACTAGTACCTCTGCTTTGTAGCTTAGTACTATGTCTCCTCGTAAGAGGGTTTCAGGGGCAGGTAATAAAAGCACTGGCAAGTCACCGCCTAGGTCCAGGGGTTCCAAAAGTGCATGCAAATTACCATCCCCCTCTGCAAGACTGGAGCCTGCCTCTCAAGACGAGTCAGTGCCCCTTTCAGGCTTTGCAGCCTCTCCTAATGTCGCAGCCCCGGTCTATGTCACTGAGGACTCCCTTAGGGCTACATTGGAGGGTTTTGAAGGCAGGATCATGAATTTTATTTCTGCTTCCCTAAAAGATAGCAGGAAAAGGGGTAGATCCCCTCCCTCTGCTGAAATCCCTCTCTCAGACAGTTGTTCTGAAAATGAGGAGGGATCCCTATCTTTGGATAGGGATCATGAGCAGTCGGATGAGTCAGAGGAAGAGGAGTTAGTCCCCTCCTCCCAGGCACTCAGAAAGCAGGTGCAGTATTATACTGAATTGGTGCGTACCACGTTCAGAATGCCGGCTGCTGAAGTCGCTACATCCTCTGTCTCTTCCCTGGGAGTCAGGAAAGCCCCACAGACTGCTTGTTCCTTCCCAATTCATCCTTTAATGGGTGACTTGATGTATGAGGACTGGGGACATCCCGATAAACTGTTTACTCCTCCCAAGAGGTTTTCTATGCATTATCCTATGGAGGAAAGTTTCACCAAGAAATGAGGGGGCCCCATCTGTCGATGCGGCTGTCTCTTGTGTGAATAAAAACCTTACTTGTCCTTTGGATAATGCGCAGGTATTTAAGGATCCAGCTGACAAGAGGCTGGAAACCTTGTTAAAAGCCTCCTTTTCCATGGCTGGCGCTGTGGTGCAACCTACAGTCGCAGCCGTGGTATTGTGTCAGTTCCTTAAGGAACAGGTTAAACAAATGTTTGGACTCCTCCCCAGTGAGGAAGTAGAGAAATATGCAGAGATGCCTCACATCTTATGTTTCATAATTGATGCGATTTTGGATTTTGTCCAACAAGCATCACGTTTATCCCTCATGTTGGTACACATGCGTAGGGCTCTATGGCTAAAGAATTGGGCTGCTGAGATGTCATGCAAGAAGCATTTGGCTGGGTTCCCGTTTAAAGGGGAGCGTTTGTTTGGGGAAGAATTAGATAAATTCGTCCAAAATATTTCGGGAGGCAAGTCTACACTCCTTCCAGTCAAAAAGAGTAAACGTCCTTCATTCAGGCGTACTCTTTCTCCCGAAGCATCAAGCTCTAAACAGTGGCGACGGCCTTCCCAGCCCTCTGCTGCTAGAAAGCCTCAGGGCCGAGCCCAGGGACAGAAAAAGACTTGGGGGCGAAAGCCTGCCAAGCAGACCCCCAAGACCTCCTTGTGAAGGGGCGCCCCCGCTCGGCCGAGTGGGGGGAAGGCTCCTTCAGTTTGCAGGCGCCTGGCGGGAGGAGATTCAGGACAAATGGGTGATCTCTTCAGTATCTCTGGGCTACAGGCTAGAGTTTCAGAAGATTCCACCTTCTCGTTTTCTAAGGTCAAGGATCCCCAAGGATCCGATAAAGCAGAAACCGCTATTCCTGGCCTTAGATCAGTTACTATCCCAGGCTGTGATAGTAGAAGTGAGCCCGAAAGATCAGGGTTCAGGTCTTTATTCGAATCTCTTCACCGTTCCGAAACCAAACGGAAGTGTCAGACCTATCTTGGATCTGAGAGACTTAAACCGGTTTTTACACATCCAGACCTTCCGGATGCAGTCAATACGTACTGTGGTCTCCTCCCTGCAAGGAGGAGAATTCATGGCATCAATAGATATCAAAGATGCATATCTCCATGTGCCAATATTTCCCGCACACCAGAAGTTTCTAAGGTTCGCGGTAGAGCAGCGCCATTTTCAATTTGTGGCCCTGCCGTTCGGCCTAGCTACGGCCGCCCGAGTCTTCACGAAGATTCTAGACCCTCTCTTAGGAATCTTAAGAGTTCAGGGCATAGCCGTCATGGCTTACCTAGACGACTTGCTTCTCGTAGAGAGAACTGCAGCGTGCCTAAGTCGCAGCGTCACCAGAACGCTAGAACATCTAGAGCGCCTAGGTTGGATTATAAACCTAGAAAAGTCGTCCTTGCAACCGACCACCAGGTTGGATTACCTGGGTCTGATTATCGACACCGCTCAGGGCGGGGTGTTCCTTCCAGGGCCAAAGGCCTTGGCCATTGGAGATCTGGTGCGCCTGATTCTGGGCAGAAGATCTTCCTCCATTCGCTTATGTATGAGACTATTGGGAAAAATGGTCGCCTCATTCGAGGCCGTCCCATTCGCCCAGTTCCACTCAAGGCCTCTGCAAGGATGCATCCTTGCGATTTGGAACAGGAAGCCCCAATCCCTGGATCTTCCTATGCGTTTATCCCCCCGGGCACGCAAAAGTCTTGTCTGGTGGTTACAAACCAGGAATTTGCTGAAAGGCAAAACTTTTCTTCCCCTCTCATGGAAGATTGTCACAACGGATGCCAGCCTGACAGGCTGGGGAGCCGTATTGGAGGGAACATGCTCGCAGGGAAAATGGTCTGCGACCGAAAGTCTGCTGCCCATAAATATCTTGGAGATTCGGGCAGTTTATATGGCACTCATAGAGTGGTCTCACAGACTGCAAGGTTTCCCAGTTCGGATTCAGTCCGACAATGCCACCGCAGTGGCTTATATCAATCACCAGGGCGGTACCAGAAGTCTGGTGGCCCAAAAGGAGGTGAATCGCATACTTGTCTGGGCAGAGGAGCATGTTCCGTGCCTCTCTGCAGTCTTCATCCCAGGAGTGGAGAATTGGCAGGCGGATTTTCTCAGCCACCAGCAGTTGTGCCCAGGAGAATGGGCTCTGCACCCCAATGTGTTTCGAAACATATGTTACAAGTGGGGCACTCCAGACGTGGATCTGTTTGCGTCCAGATTCAACAGGAAACTGGACAACTTTGTGTCAAGGACAAGAGATGCACTTGCTCAGGGGTCAGATGCTCTGACGGTTCCCTGGGATCAGTACAATCTGATCTATGCCTTCCCCCCGAGCCCGCTGCTATCGCGGTTCCTGGGAAGGGTCAAGAGGGAGTCGAAGTCGGTCCTTTTAGTGGCCTCGGCTTGGCCCAGGCGACCATGGTTTGCAGAAATCATGAAGTTGGCAGTGGGCAGGCCATGGACCCTCCCTCTCCGGCCAGATCTGCTCTCACAGGGTCCAATTTACCATCCTGCTTTACGCAGTCTGAATTTGACGGTCTGGCTGCTGAGACCCACATTTTGAGAGACCGTGGTCTTTCGGGGCCAGTCCTTTCCACTCTGGTCAATGCCAGAAAGCCGGCCTCCAGGCGTATCTATTACAAGATCTGGAGGACATATGTTTCCTGGTGTGAACCCAGGAGATGGCATCCTAGAAGGTATGTCATTAGCAGAATCTTGGCCTTTCTCCAATCAGGCCTATAAATGAATTTGGCCATAAGCACCATCAAGGTGCAGATTTCGGCCCTATCGGTCTTTTTTCAAAGACCTCTTGCATCACACTCCCTAGTACGGGCTTTTATCCAGGGGGCTATGCGGATAAAACCGCCAGTCAAACCTCCGGTATGCCCATGGGATCTGAATTTGGTTCTCTCGGCCTTAGAGGCCCAACCATTTGAACCTCTGCATCTGGCTTCTTTAGCTCTCTTGACAAAGAAGCTGGTCTTCCTAGTAGCCATATCCACGGCTAGAAGGGTATCAGAATTGGCAGCTCTTTCCTGTAAAGAGCCCTATTTAATTATCCATAAGGACCGGGTGGTTATGCGTCCCAACGGGTCCTTTCTACCTAAGGTGGTTTCAGGTTTCCATCTGAATCAGGATATAATCCTACCATCCTTTTTTCCAAATCCTCAGTCCATAGAGGAAGAGTCCTTACACACTTTAGATGTGGTTAGAGCAATCAGTCTTTATCTTCAAGCAACTGCTCAGATAAGAAAAACTGACTGTTTATTTATTCTGCCAGAAGGCCCTAGAAGGGGTCAGGCAGCGTCAAGGTCCACTCTCTCAAGGTGGATCAGACAGGTTATTTCTCAGGCCTATAGCTTAAAGGGGAAGATTCCTCCTTTTCAGGTGAAAGCGCACTCTACTAGGGCTGTCAGTGCTTCTTGGGCAGTGCATCACCAGGCCTCCCTGGCTCAGATCTGTAAGGCTGCGACTTGGTCATCAGTCCACACATTCACCAGATTCTATCAGGTGGATGTCAGAGGGCAAGAGGATATCGCCTTCGGGCGCAGTGTACTGCAGGCTGCAGTTTAGGTCCTCAGGTCCCTGGCGGTCTATATTTATGATCTGTGTCTCCCTCCCCTCAACCTGAGCATTGCTATGGGACATCCCACTATGTAATGAAGCTCCTGTGTCCCGTGATGTATGATCAAGAAAATTGGATTTTTATATACAGCTTACCTGTAAAATCCTTTTCTTGAGAGTACATCACGGGACACAGGGCTCCCGCCCCTCTTGGGTTTTACGTGGTTTCTTATTGCTTTGCTACAAAACTGAGGTGCCTCCCAAATGGGAGGGGTTATATAGGGGAGGAATTCTCTTTAATTAGGGTCAACCAGTGTCCAATCACCAGAGGTGCCTATATAACCCACTATGTAATGAAGCTCCTGTGTCCCGTGATGTACTCTCAAGAAAAGGATTTTACAGGTAAGCTGTATATAAAAATCCCATTTTTTTCCCCCAAAAAAATAGAGCTTTCTTTTGGTGGTATTTGATCACCTCTGCTGGTTTTTTTTTTTGTGCTATACACAAAAAAAGACTGACAATTAAATAAAAAATAAAAAATCCAATATTTTATACATTCTGCTATTAAATATAGCAATATAAAAAATGGAAAAAATTTAATTTCTTCATAAATTTAGGCCAATTTGTATTCCGCTACATATTTTTGGTAAAACAAAACCCCAATAAGCGATTGGTTTGTGCAAACCCTATAGTGTCTACAAACTATGGGATATTTATATTAATTTTTTTACTAGTCATGGTGGCGATCAGCGGCGTATGTTACAAAAAAGTCAATTTTTTTAATTTTGTTTTTCTTTTTTATTACATTTTTTTCTTTTTGCCCATCAGTGCCACCTACCAGTGCCCATCAGTGCTCATCAGTGCTCCTCAGTGCTGCATATTAGTGCCACCTCCTCAGTGCTCTTTAGTGCCATTGCATCAGTGCCCATCAGTGCAGCATCATCAGTGCAGCCAATCAGTGCCCATCAGTGAAGGAGAAAAATTACTTTTTAGAAACTAAGAAAAACTTAATTTTTTTCAAAATTTGTGGTCTTATTTAGTTTTCTTACCCCCCCCCCCCCCCCCCCAAAAAAAAACAGTAGTCATTAACCTCCCTGGCGGTATGATTATTTCAGATTTTTGATGCTGAAAGCGGTACAATTATTTTGCATGGAAATTTGGCGTTTTATATTGTAGTCCTGTAATTCTTAGGAATAACTCACTTAAATCTGTCCAAACCAGAGTCTAGCAGACCCGGGTATGATAAAGTTTGAAAAATGAAATCATAAATTATAATATAATAAATAACTATAAATAATTATACCAAATAATAATATAATAATAATAAAAATGATTCAATAATGTAATCAAATCAAATCAAAAACACAGAAATTTGCTCAGTTGCAGAATTGTCACTGTCATTACTTTTCAGTATTTGATGACGGATCTCCCCACAAATCGCTATCCCTCAATTCTGCGAGTGATTCCAATTTATTATCGCTGTTTTCTAGCTGGTCTAAAACCTCTTTTGATGTAAAGGGACAGTTTTGGTTGCTATGGACAATCTCCAGTTTCAAGGCAGAAAGAACAGTTTTTATATTATAAAACTGCATGCAGGACACTGGACAGACCACTAGGGACAAAGGGGATGTGAAATATTTACATACAGCAATGTAATCTGTAAGATTACATTATACTGTATGTATACTGTGTGTTTCACTTTTTGAATTTGGTGCCGTTCTCCGTCCCCGTGCGTCGCAACGCTCGCAGAAAACGGAGCTCGGCTCTGTGATAGGTCGAGCAGAGGACAAGCCGCTCACACTGCGGGGGGGATATCACTGGATCCAGGGGACAAGGTAAGCACACTCATCCTGGATCCAGCAATGTTATCCCGAGTCTGGTTGGGGGTTACCGCTACTGGTTCTGAATTTTTACCCCGAGCCAGACTCGGGAATATCGCCAGGGGTGTTAAATACCACCAAACGAAAGCTATATCTGTCTCAAAAAAATGATAATAATTGCATTTGGTTACGGCGTTGCATAACCGCATGATCATCATTCAAAGTGCGACAGCTCTGAATGCTGAAAACATGGGCGTCCGCAGCAGGGGGCAAGGGGGGTCAAGTGCCCCCTCCCCTGGAATCCCCAAGGTGTCTGCCGTAGCCGCCGCCATGCTGCATTTTTTTTTTTCATTTTTTTTTTTTGGCTGCATCCTCCGCCCTCTCCTATGGAACAGAGCGCTGGATGGCTCTGTGTTCGGAGGCCGCTCTGTAACACAGTCCCGCCCCCTCAGACCAGCTTGTGTGATAGTAAAGAGAATCAACGTTCCCCCATCACACAGCCGGTCTGGGGGGGCGGGGCCATGTTTCAGAGCGGCCGCCGAACACAGAGCCATCCAGCGCGGTGATCAAGAGAAGGAGATGCTGCAGGTACAGCCCGCCCTGTGTGCCACAGTGGATCGAGGGGGGGGGGGGGGGCTGCAGGGGGCCCCCTGCAGATTTTCCTATCCAACTTATTTTACTGTCCCCAGTTCACCTTGTGCTCCCTGCCCCCCCCCCCCTTCTCCACCACCACACTCTCCTGCCCCCCTCACAGTTTTCTCCTCCCCTGTTCTTGCTGCCACCTTGCTCTCCAGCTCTCCCCATCCTTCTCTAGCCACCATCCCAGTGCTCTCCGCTCCCCCCAGTCCTCTCCCCTCCATGCTCTCCTCCCAGTCCTCTCCCCTTCGTGCTCTCCCCCGTTCTCCTCCCCAGTGCTCTCCCCCCCTGTTCTCCCCCCCCAGTGCTCTCCCCCCCTGCCCCCCCGTTCCCCCCCCCGTGCTCTCCCCCCTGTTCTTTCCCCCTCAGTGCTCTCCCCCTGTTCTTTCTCCCTCCCCGTTCTTTCCATTCCCCCCAGTGCTTTCCCCCCCCAGTGCTCTTCAGCTCTCCCCATCACTCTCCAGCCCCCACGCCAGTGCTCTCCAGCCCCCCATTCTCCCCACCTCTGTTCTTTCTGCCCCCCTGGTGCTCTCCAGCCCCCCCCCCCCAGTGCTCTCCACCCCTGTTCTTTTTGGCTCCCCCCAGCACTCTCCACTCCCCACCCCTGTACTCTCCACTCCCCCTGCATTCTGCCCCCACCCATGTGCTCTCCAACCCTACCAGTGCTCTCCACCCCCCCATAGTGCTCTCCAGTCCCCAGTGCTTTCCACCCCTGTTCTTTCTGGCCCCCACTGGTGCTCTCCACTCCCCCCTGCTCTTTGTACCCCCCCAGTACTCTCCAGCCCCCGTGCTCTCCACCCCTATTTTTCTGCTCCCCCAGTGCTCTTCACCGCACCATATTCTCCTGCCCCCCGTGCTCTCCCCCCCAGTGCTCTCCCCCCTGTCCCCCCCTCTCCAGCTATCCCCATCCTTCTCCAGCCACCATCCCAGTGCTCTCCCCCCCCAGTGCTCTCCCCCCTGTCCCCCCCAGTGCTCTCCCCCCTGTCCCCCCCAGTGCTCTCCCCCCTGTCCCCCCCGTGCTCTTCCCCCTTCCCCCCCCAGTGCTCTCCCCCCTGCCCCCCCCAGTGCTCTTCCCCCCTCTTCCCCCCCCCCCAGTGCTCTCCACCCCTGTTCCCTCCCAGTGCTCTTCACTCCCCCCAGTCCTCTCCCCTCCGTGCTCTCCCCCGTTCTCCTCCCCAGTGCTCCCCCCCTGTTCTCCCCCCAGTGCTCTCTACTCCCTCCAGTGCTCTCCCCCCTGTTCTCCCCCCCAGTGTCCTCCACTCCCCCCAGTGCTCTCCCCCCCTGTTCTCCCCCCCAGTGCCCTCCACTCCCCCCAGTGCTCTCCCACCCTGTTCTTCCCCCAGTGCCCTCCACTCCCCCCAGTTCTCCCCCCCTGTTCTCCCCCCAGTGCTCTCCACTCTCCCCAGTGCTCCCCCCATGCTCTCCCCCCTGTTCTTTCCCCCCCCAAGTGCTCTTCAGCTCTCCCCATCACTCTCCAGCCCCCACCCCAGTGCTCTACAACCCCCCATTCTACCCACCCCTGTCCTTTCTGCCCCCTGGTGCTCTCCAGCCCCCCACTGCTCTCCACCCTCCGTGCTCTCCACCCCTGCATTTTGCCCCAACCCATGTGCTCTCCAACCCTACCAGTGCTCTCCACCCCCATAGTGCTCTCCAGTCCCCCGTGCTTTCCACCCCTGTTCTTTCCGGCCCCCATTGGTGCTCTCCACTCCCCCATGCTCTTTGTACCCCCCCAGTACTCTCCAGCCCCCGTGCTCTCCACCCCTGTTTTTCTGCCCCCCCAGTGCTCTTCACCGCCCCACACTCTTAGCCCCTCCAGCGCTCTCAGCCTACCGTGCTCTCTACCCCTGTTCTTATTGCCTCCCCCAGCGCTCTCTGCTCCCCACCCCTGTGATCTCCACTCCCCCTCGCTCTTTGCCCCCACCCATGTGTTCTCCATCCCCGCCAGTACTCTCTACTCTCTAGTATACTCTCCCTTCTCTCCAACTCCCACCCAGTGCTCTCCACTTCCCCAGGACCAGAGGACAGGCTGACTGGGGCCGGAAAATGAGGATGGCTGAAGGTGCAGGTGGCCAGGGACCACTCCATCTCACAGCAGACAGATCCTCTGGAAGGAGCACCGTCCCCATCCAAAACGAGAACAGAGCCTGCCTGCTGCTGCCCGTCATGGATATCCTGCTGGCATGCAAGGTACCGTACCAAGCATCAACAACACACCTTCCCACAGACAGGGACTGCAGACTGGGACATGGGGCACAGGAGGGGCTGCAATGATGGGCACAGTAAAGCTGCATTTGATGGACACAGTGAGGCTGCATTTGGTGGGCACAGTGAGGCTGCATTGAGCTCTTGCATCAAGTCTGCAGTCTCTGATCATCTCCTGTAGCATGTCTGCAGTCTCTGAGGGAGTCTGAAGAGGAGTCAAGAGTGGGAGCGCCGCCGGGATGGGGGTCATGGGAGAAGTCAGACTTGTCTGGACTGTAGACAGGAGACTATAGGATAAAACCAGAGCCACCAAGCTGGAGCCGACTGACTGAGCCCTTCACAGTGCACCTGAGAGGAGGTCAGTGAAAGCACCGCCAGGCCAGTCGGGGGGGGGGGGGGGGTCACTGATGTAAGGGGGAGTGAATACGATAATGTAAGGGGCACTGATATAAAGCGTTTCCTCCTTATGTTAGTAACCCACCCCCCTTACCTTAGAGTATTTTTTCTGCAGAAGGTGCCCCCCCCCCCACGTTCTGAGTTCCTGGGGTCCCCCTTGATGATTGATCACTTACCACTATTAACTGTAATTTGAATATATATATATATATATATATATAAGTAGTATGTAAGATGCACACACGGTCAGTGAAACAGGTGTGCCAGCAATCGAGTCTGTCCCAAAGACTCAATATAAAAAAGCAGCAAAGGGATTGCTGCACAAACAAAAGTAAATTTATTGATAAAATTTACATCACATCAGGTATAATATATATATAATATAAGCCCTATGTGATTTCATATCTATATATAATACTCTCTTCATCAAATATGCTTTAAAATGTATGGTTTTCCCTTTCATGAACAAGAAAATAATGACGTTATGCTGTTGGGCTGGTATAATAATGCTGTGAGGCTGGTATGAAATTTTTTCCAGGGCTGGCTTTTGAAAGCATGGGCGTCCGCAAGGTTACTCAGGTGGCTGCGTACCATGTACATATAGCCTAGAGAATGTACATCTTTTTACATCGCAATACATCTGTTTTTGCCATATTTTTATCTTGATGAAAACAGTCTATACAGTGACAGTATGAGATCAAAATATGGCCACAACAGATGTATTGCAATGTAAAAAGATGTACATTCTCTAGGCTATATGGGCATGGAACACAGCTGCCAGAGTAACTTCCAATACAAAGTGAAGATGAATTATCTGTTATATAACACATATGTATTTCCAGTGGAAAGATTTTCATGAGATTGTCAAAAAGGGGTGGAGCATGAGTGGCTTTTAAAATGGTGCCCCCCCTTGGAAAAAGTTCTGCGGACGCCCATGGCTGAAAAGGGGGTAAAGGTGGTCGTTACTGAAGTTGTTAAAGTCCCGTTCTGATTTCCTTCTTCTCCAATGAATGGAGACAGAGGAAAATACTTTGCAGTATTTACATCTTTAGTTTAGCTCAAAATTTTTCCAACTTTCCTCAATTTCAGTCCCAGCAACAATGGTCAGCGGGACATATAGAGAGGGTGAATCTACCCAGCAGCAACACAGAGAGCAACCAAAACCCTGGCAAAGGTCCCACACCTTCCACATGCTACTAAATAAAACGTTATGTCTTTAGATTCTTTAAACGGTGTAAAGGCAATTGGAATTATAGCAAAAAGACAGAAATTATTATTTATCCAACTGCTTTAGAAGAAATACTTTCATTATAATTGCTGCTCCACAGTGTTTTTCCATGGGAGTTCTACACGGGGCCACCAGGTGAAGATGCCATGTCACCCTTGGTGCCCTTGCGTCTATTTGGCACGGTGATTAGCTCAGTATCTGCCAGACTGCTGAACTTCTTATTTTTGGCAATCCTCCTAGCAGTGCGTTGTGTCCTAATAAACTCCAGCTTTCAACTTGTATGCAGATAATACAATTTAAGATATTCGAAATACAAAAAAAATAACAAGCGGCGTTCCTTTCCCTGAATGAAGTCTATTGATACAGTTCCAGGAAACGAGCATATGTTGTTGCTTGTTGCCCGGATCAAACTTGGCTAGAGGCAATGTTGGGCTACATCTGCAACTCAAGAAAATATTTATTATTGACGTTGACAGCGTCCACGAGGAAAAGTGAGCGATACAGCAGATGCCAAGATACAGCCCTGTAATTTCTGCATGCTAGCAATCTCCCTATTAATGCTGAAATATACACTGAATAATTTCATACTGTATCAGAATGTATCGTGACTTTCCAATCTGCAAACAAGGCAAACAGACATCTTAATTTGTGCCCATCTGCCAACACGGTTTATTAACACGTGATGTACAGATAAAGCAGAAAACATTCATTTCACACTGTAAATGTCTCACTTTGAGATTATTTATGACCATAAAATAATATTCAAATATTCAAAAAATAGTTAAAGTATATATAAACCTAACCTATAAAATTTTATTTAACCACTTAAGGACCGGAAGGATTTGCCCCCTTAAAGTGGTGGGCCACCAAAAAAAAAATAAAAAAATGCATTAATAAAATTTAAAAAATATATTTTTTTTTCACTTACCTGAAACGCTGTTGCTAGGCAGTCTTCCTAATCTGCATCTTTCTATTCCGCGGTGCTTCCTCCTCTTCAGTGAGCGGCCTCGTTGCCTTCTGGGACCTGTGTGTGTGTCCCAGAAAACAACGGGGCCATTCACAAAGCGCCGTGCGACTCGCACATGCGCAGTAGGAAACGGGCAGTGAAGCCGCAAGGCTCCATTGCCTGTTTCCCTTTGTCAGGATGGAGGCAGCGGCAGCCGATCCGATGGACGGATCATCCTTGGGGCGGCCGGGCCGACATCGTGGGATCGTTGGACAGGTAAGTGTCCTTATTAAAAGTCAGCAGCTACCATGTTTGTAGCTGCTGACTTTTAAATAAAAAAATGTGTTAACCACTTAAGCCCCGGACCAATTGTCAGCCTAAGGACCAGAGGTCTTATTACAATTTCGCACTGCACTGCTTTAACTGGTAATTGCGCGGTCATGCAATGTTGTACCCAAACAAAATTTGTGTCCTCTTCTTCCCATAAATAGAGCTTTCTTTTGATGGTATTTGATTGCCTCTGCGATTTTTTTTTTTTTTACGATATAAAAGGAAAAAGACTGAAAATTTTGAAAAAAAAAAATATTTTCTACTTTTTGTTATAAGAAAAATCGAATAAACTAAATTTTAGTTATACATTTAGGCCAAAATGTATTCAGCCACATGTCTTTAGTAAAAAAAAATGTCAATAAGCGTATTTTTATTGGTTTGCGCAAAAGTTATAGCATCTACAAACTAGAGTACATTTTCTGGAATTTACACAGCTTTTAATTTATGACTGCCTGTCTCATTTCTTGAGGTGCTAAAATGGCAGGGCAGTACAACCCCCCCCCCCCCCCAAATGACCCCATTTTGGAAAGTAGACACCCCAAGGAAATTGCTGAGGGGCATGTTGAGCCCATTGAATATTTTTTTTTTTTGTCCCAAGTGATTGAATAATGACACAAAAAAAAAAAAGTTGTCACTAAATGATATATTGCTCACACATGCCATAGTTATATGTGGAATTGCACCCCAAAATATGTTCTGCTGCTTCTCCTGAGTACGAGGATACCACATATGTGGGAGTTTTTGGGAGTCTAGTCGCGCACGGCACCCCGAAATCCAATTACTGCCTTCAGGATTTCTAAGGGTGCAAATGTTTGATTTCACTCCTCACTACCTATCACAGTTTAAAAAGCCATAAAATGCCAAAATAACACAACCCCCCCCCCCCCCCCCAAATGACCCCATTTTGGAAAGTAGACACCACAAGCTATTTACTGAGAGGCATGTTGAGTCCATGAAATATTTTATATTTTGCCACAAGTTGCAGGAATATTACAAACTTTTTATTTTTTTTTGCACAAAGTTGTCACTAAATGATATATTGCTCACACATGCTATGGGCATAAGTCAAATTACAACCCAAAATAAATTCTGCAGCTTCTCCTGAGTACGGGGATACCACATGTGGGGGACTTTTTGGGAGCCTAGCCGCGTACGGGACCCCGAAATCCAAGCACCGCCTTCAGGATTTAAATATAAAACTCTACCAAAAAAACCTGTTAGCGATGGCAGGGATCAGGCCTGACTCTGCGAACGCTGCAGTTATGTGTTTAGTGTTTTGTAAGTGACAGTGATCGATCGATACTGCACTTGGGTGGGCTGGGCGGAGGGGCAAAACGCAGGTGCGAGCAGGTATCTGGGCTGATCCTGCTAACAATGCGTTTTTTTGGAACCCTAAACTGCTGGGGACACTAGTATAGATCTGATCAGATCAGATATTGATCTGCTCAGATTCTATACCACTACGGGAGGTTTATGCTTTGCGTGTAGGTGTTAGCGGTACTGGCACTAACCTAGCGCTGCCTGGGGTGACGCAGACCCTATCTGACCCTAAAACCTAATTGATATCTCCCGCCGGGTGATCGGGGGGTTAAACCTTTATTGGGTAATAAATGGTGGGTGCCCTGATGCTATAAAAAGCAAACTAACTAACCAGAGTCACCCGTAACACTTATACGGTGATCACTGGTGAAAGGGTTAACTAGGGGCAATCAGGGGGTTAAAACCTTTATTAGGTAGTATATGGGGGTCCCTGGCGCTATATAAAAACCTGACGGGGAACCTAAATAACTAACTGGCTAACCAGCGTCACCAGTGACACTTATACGGTGGTCGCTGGTGAAAGGGTTAACTCTAGGGGTGATCAGGGGGTGATTTGTGTGCCTATGTGTACCTACATGTCAGTGTAGTGATTGCTGCACTTACTATGTGTTCTCCTCGCAGTCCGGTCAAAAAGACAGCCCCGAGGAGAGTGACATCACTTCCTCCCTGCCTGTGTTTACACTATACAGGCAGGGGAAGCTTCTCATTCGCCAGGAGCGATCGAGAGGATGGCCAGAAACCAACGGCCATCCCCTCATCCCGGATCGCTCCTGAAGCGAAACGGACCGCCGCAGCCAGCGGGAGGGGTTCCGATCGGACCCCCCCACCCGCTGGAAGGCAGGCACGTATGGGTACGTGCTTGTGCCCGTACATACCATTCTACCGACATATTATTACATGCGGCGGTCCTTAAGGAGTTAACGACCAGGCCACTTTTTGCAATAAGATTCTGTGTTGCTTTAACTGACAATTGCGCAGTCGTGTGACGTTGTACCCAAACAAAATTGATGTCCTTTTTTTTCCCCACAAATAGCGCTTTCTTTTGGTGGTATTTGATCACCTCTGCATTTTTTATATTTTGCGACTATAAACAAAAAAAGAGCGACAATTTTGAAAAAAAAACACAATATTTTGTAATTTTTGCTATAATAAATATCCCCATTTTTTTTTTTTTTTAAAGCAATTTTTTTCTCAGTTTAAGCCGATATGTATTCTTCTACATATAAGTGTATATTGATTGGTTTGCGCAAAAGTTATAGCGTCTACAAAATAGGTATTTGATCACCTCTGCGGTTTTTATTTTTTATGCTATAAACAAAAAAAGAGCAACAATTTTGAAAAAAAAAAACAAAAACAAATATTTTTTACATTTTGCTATAAAAAAAAAAAAATATATATATATATATATATATATATATATATATATATATATATATAGATAACAACAACAAAAATCTTTATCAGTTTAATAATGTGTATTTTTGTACATATTTTTGGTAAAAAAAAAAAATCGCAATAAGCATATATTGATTGGTTTGCGCAAAAGTTATATATGGATCATGATATTGGACAAAACTCACTACTGTTTATGATGTTCAGCTCTTGCCAAACAGGCTAGGAGTCCGGCATATGAACAAAAGACTGAACAAGCAAAGCAGCTCAGTCCAAACCAGTGTTTGGACCAAACTAGGTGTGGAGGTGATGGATGTCTAATGCCCTGTACATGCGGTCGGGCATTCCGACCACAAAATCCATCGGATTTTTTCCGATGGATTTTGGCGGAAACTTGTGTTGCATACACACGGTCGGACAAAGTTGTTGGGAAATCCGATCGTTCGGAACGAGGTGACGTTCGTTACGTACGACGGGACTATGCAGAGACCAGTAGCCAATAGATTTCATCTCGTAATTTATTGCATGGCACTTTGTCTGTCGGAATTCTCTACACGCGATCGGAAAAATTCCGATCAGATTTTGTTGTCGGAAAATTTTAGATCCTGCTCTCAAACTTTTTCTGTCAGAATTTCCGACGGAAAAAGTCCGATAGAGCCCACACATGATCGGATTTTCCGACAACATAATCCGATCGGACCTTTTCAGTTGGAATTTCCGACCATGTGTACAGGGCATAAGAGGGGATTACCCTCACTATTAAGAGATATAGACTCATCTCTTGTTGTGTTTCTAGGACAAGAAGTAAACGGATATTTGCCAAGAAGGACACAAACAGCAGAGTAAAACTGATAGGGTTTTACTTCCTCTTTATTTCCCTGCAAAAGTAAAGCATAATGGGCTACTATGCTTAGCATAGTAGTCCATTATGTGTCACTTACCTGAAACCGAAGCCCGCGATGTCACCGCTGTCCCCTCTATGAGCGGGCGTCCATCTTCAACCCCTCTTCCTTCCGGGGTTGCGAACTCCGGCTCTGTGACTGACCAGAGTCGCGTGACGTCACTCTCGCCCATGCGCGTGGGAGTCACGGCATGACCCCTTTAGAAACGGCACGATCTGCCCTTTCTAAAGTGCGCATGCACCGTAGATATCGGCACATGGCTTTATTGTAAATATCTCCTAAACTCTTCTGGGAAGGCTGTCCACAAGGTTTAGGAGTGTGTCTATGGGAATGTTTGACCATTCTTCCAAAAGTGCATTTGTGAGGTCAGGCACTGATATTGGACGAGAAGGCCTGGCTCCCAGACTCCGCTCTAATTTATCCCAAAGGTGTTTTGTCGGGTTGAGGTCAGGATTCTATGCAGGCCAGTCAAGTTCCTCCACCCCAAACCTCATCTCATCCATGTCTTTAACCACTTCCCACCCGGCCAATGCATATATACGGCCGGGTGGGAGCCGTCTAATCCTGATAGGACGTTCAGGAACGTCATTCAGGAGTAGCGGGATCGCGCGCGCGCGCGCCCGCGCAGCGGCGCGATCCCGATGTGCTCGTGTCACCCGGACACGGCACATCTCAGATCGGCAGGAGGGCTCTGTGATTGGCCCTCCTGATCACATGACGGCCGTGTCCAATCACGGCCGTCATGTGATTTAAACAAACAGCCGGTTGCTAGGCAATCGGCTCTCCTCTCCTCACACGGAAGTCACCGCTGAGGAGAGGAGAGCAGAACGCTGCAGCCGGCTGATGATCAGTGAGTATGGGCTGCTTTTTACAGCTTTTTACTCACTGATCATCAGTGTAGTGTAAACACACAACACACCACACAGTACAAACACAGTCCCCACATATGTCCCCAAAACACACATGTCCCCAAAACATACATGTCCCCAAATAATAAAAACACATGTCCCTAATAATAAAAACATGTCCCCCACATATGTCCCACTAAAATCACATGTCCCAATGATTATCTGCACACATATGTACGTGATCACCTGCACACATATGTACATGATCATTTGCGTACATATGTCCGTGATCACACAAACCAATTATTATACACTTAACGGAATTTTTTTTACCAAAAACATGTAGCAGAATACATTTTGGCTTAAATTTATGACAAAATTTGATTTTATTGGATTTCTTTTCAAATAGAAAAAAGAAAATATTGTTTTTTTCCCAAATTTCCGCTTTTTTTGCGCTTATATCGCAAAAAAAAAAAAACGGAGTCGTGAATAAATACCACCAAAATAAAGCTCTATTTGTGCGAACAAAATGATAACAATTTCATTTGGGTACAGTGTAGCATGACCGCGCAATTGTCACTGAAAGCGCTAGAGCGCTGAAAGCTGAAAATTGGGCTGGGAAGGAAGGGGGTGAAAGTGCCCTGTATTGAAGTGGTTAAGGACCTTGTTTTGTGCACTGCTCCAAATCATTTGGTGGAGTGGGAATTATGGTGTGAGGTTGTTATTCAGGGGTTGGGCTTGGCCTTTTAGTTCCAGTGAAGGGAACTCTTAAGGCATCAGCATACCAAGACATTTTGTACAACTTCATGCTCCCAACATTGTTCCTGTTCCAGCATGACTGCGCACCATTGCACAAAGCAAGGTCCATAAACACATGGATGAATGAGTCTGGGGTGGAGGAACTTCCTGACCTCCACGACCTTTGGGACGAATTAGGCCCCATTCACACTTGAGCATTTTGTAGCTTGAAATCTGAAGCTACAAAACACTGGAGGGGAAAAAACTATTATTCTCAATGGAGATGGTTCACATCTCCACTCCATGTTGCCTGAAGCCGAACGCCTGAAGCTCAAACAAGTTCTGGACCCTTTTTTGTTGCTCAAATCGGGCTGATTTGGGTGTTTTTCTCCTTTTTACATTGGTGACCTTTTGCCCTGCACAAAATCGCAGCAAAAAGCAGTAAAAAACGCAGCAAAATCGTGGTAAAAACATGCAATTTTCTGCCTGAAAACACAGCGTTCAGGTGTGAATGGGGTCTTAGAGCAGAGACCATGAGCCAGGCCTTCTCTCCAACATCAGTGCCTGACCTCACAGATGCGCTTCTGGAAGAATGGTCAAACATTCCCATAGACACGCTCCTAAACCTTGTGGACGGCCTTCCCAGAAGAGTTGAAGCTGTTATAGCTGCAAAGGGTGGGCCAACTCAATATTAAACCCTACAGACTAAGACTGGGATGCCATCAAAGTTCATGTTCGTGTAAAGGCAGGTGTTCCAATACTTTTGACAATATACTGTATGTGTATTCTAGTTGCTCTTTAAATAAAATCTCTAGACTATAAAAATGAATAAAACAGATTTATAGCCTCAGATGACAAAAAAAATCTGTATATAAATATATATATATATATATATATTGTGCCCCATAACTCAGGGGGTAAGAGTTTAGCCAGAGGCCTCTGCAGAAAAGATATTAATAATGAAAATTTGAACTTTGCAATCCATTCTTGACAGACAAGCCATTGCTGTGCAGAGAAAGGAAGATTCCATTCCTTCTGTGAGACACGAGGAGTCATTTCCAAAAATAGCTGAACAAACTAAGCCAACTTGGCACTATCGTTGCAAATAATTATTAAATCAGATTAATGTTCGCGGTATTCATCCTGACAGAGTCGGGCATTTAAACCACTTTGCATTTCTTGTTATCGTAACAAAAGGCTTAGAGGCAGGGGCAGCGGAGTGTTCCAGCGCGACACAGAAACTGTGCATTGCCATCCAATTAGGAGTAATAATAAATAATGATGATTCAATCCTCTTTCAGGTTTATTTAACAAAAGGCAACAGTGTAATATTGCCAGCCCTTGAAACCAATCAGAATTGATTAAAGTGGCACTGAAGCGATAGTGATTAAAATGTTGCAGATAAATAGGTACAAGTTATGTAAGAGGATGTGTTTCATTTCTATGTGTCACCTGAGGCCAGTCACTTCACTGGGTATATGTAAGTAGCAGCCCAGATCCTCCTCTTCTTGGGTCCCCCTCCAGTGCTCCTGCCCGCTCCTCTTCTCCGAGTGCCCCCAAAGCAGGCTTCTTGCTGTGGGGGCACGCGTGCATGCTCGCTCCTGAGCCCTGCTCGGTATGTCCATAAAACACACAGAATGGGGCTCGTAAGTATAATATGTTTTCTATTTAACCCCTTCAGATCCGCGCTATAGCCACATGGCGCGGATCTGCTTTGCCGGGAGGCCGTCAATAGATGTCCTCCTCTTTGCAAGCTGGCCATGTCCACCTGAAGAGCGTGCGCGGCGTGCGCTGTGATCACCTGCGTCAGTGAGACTCGGGTGATCACATATCGGTGTAAGGGGTCAATTCCGACCCCTTACCACGTGATCAGCTGTCAGCCAATGACAGCTGATCACGTGATGTAGATAGATTGGTAGTCGGTTTTTATTTTCACGCTGACAGTGCGAGGAGAAAGAAAAGCCGATCACCGGCTTCTGTTGAAGGGACAGAAGAGGAAGAGGTGAAGCCACCTCATATGTGCCCACCAGTACCGCCTGCCAGTGCCAAGAATCAGTGGCCACCAATCAGTGCCCACCAGTACTGCCTGCCAGTGCCACGAATCAGTGCCCACCAATCAGTGCCCACCAGTACCGCCTGCCAGTGCCACAAATCAGTGCCCACCAATCAGTGCCCACCAGTACCGCCTGCCAGTGCCACAAATCAGTGCCCACCAATCAGTGCCCACCAGTACCGCCTGCCAGTGCCATGAATCAGTGCCCATCAATCAGTGCCCACCAGTACCGCCTGCCAGTGCATACATTAGCAAAATGATACAGACTTTTAAACAATGGGAACCCCACAAATTAATGGAGCCTCCGGAGATGAAGGTCCTAAGTGTAACCCTCTACATGTTTTGTGAATAAATTTGCTTCTTCAGGAGGGATTGACCTTATACATCTAAGATTCTTAGCCCTTGTACACACGGTTGGACATTCTGACAACCGAATCCGTTGGATTTTGTCCGACGGATTTTGTCCGAAACTGTTGCATACACACGGTCGGACAAAGTTGTTGGAAAATCCGATTGTACATAACGTGATGACGTTATTTCATTACGACGGGACTACGTTCAGGCTAGTAGCCAATAGCTTTGGTCTAGGAATTTGATCTGAGCATGCGTGGCACTTTGTCCGTCGGAGTAGGCTACACATGATCAGAGTATGTCCAATCGGAGCATTTTGTCGGAAAATTTTACCGGCAAGTTGGAAAAGTTGGTCCGTCGGATATTCTGACGGAAACAGTCCGATGGAGACCACACACAGTCTGAATATCCGACAAAACGGTCCGAGAGGACACATTCCGACGGAATCTCCGACCGTGTGTACAAGGGCTTAGATGTGCTTGATCTGCTTGATAGTTTGTACAGGTGGCAGGAGGGGACATTTACCATAAAGCTGACCGAGGACCAGATAGTTCCAGGCTATCACTATGACCTTCCTTTTAATGATGTCACTTCCAGCAGCGGCAGATGTAAGCACTGCCATTTTTTTTCTTTTTTTTTTGCTGGAAAGCCAGAGATCCCATTTTTTTTATTTCCTTTTTTTTTTTATCTCAGGCTTTCCAACCTAGAGGAGAGGTGTGGGGATTTATAGACTCCAGATCTCTCTGCAAAGAGGACCTGTCGTGCCCTATTCCTATGACAAGGGATTCCTTGTAATAGGTATAAAAGTGATAAAACATTTTTATAAAAAATGAAAGGTAAAGTGTAAAAATAAAAAAAAAATAATAAAATAGACAATAAAAATAAATAAATGGAGAGTTTAAAAACAAAAAAATACAAATAAAATAAACAATTGAAATGTTTTTTTTTTAAAGTGTCCCTGTTCCCTGCGTGCTCGCATGCAGAAGCAAAGGTATATGTATGTCATGCCCACATATGTAAATGGCGTTCAAACTACACATGTGAGGTATCGCCGTGAATGTTAGAGTGAGAACAATAATTCTAGCACAAGACCCCCTCTGGTAACCTGTAAAAAAAAAAAAAAAAATTAAAGCGTAGTCTATGGAGATTTTTAAGCACCAAAGTTTGGCACCATTCCACGAGTGTGCGCAGTTTTAAAGCATAACATGTTAGGTATCTATTTACTCGCTGTAAGATCATCTTTCACATTGTTCAAAAATAAGGGTTAACATTAGAGTTTTCTTTTTATTTAATTCATGAAAGTGTTTTTGTTTTCCAAAAAAATTGTGCTTAAAAAATTGCTGCGCAAATACTGTGTGACATAACAATTTGCAATGACCGCCATTTTATTCCCTAGGGTCTCTGTTAAAAAAAAAAACATATATAATGTTTGGGAGTTCTGTGTATTTATTTTTTGTGATAAAATTGTGATTTTTACATGTAGCAGAGGAATGCTAGAATTGGTAGCACAGGGCTAAATAGCAAAAAAAAAGTTCTGTCATGAAGGGGATAAAACCTTCCGGAGGTCCAGTGGTTAATAGATCACAAGGTGTCCAATCAAGCCTCGTACACACGATCGGATTGTTGGCCAACAAAACCGTGGACTTTTGTCTGAAGGGCGTTGGCCCAAACTTGTCCTGCATACAAGCGGCAAGGAATTGTCTGCCAACAAATACGAACGTAGTGACGTACTAAGTTGTTTTTCAGCTCTTTAACGCCACCCTTTGCGCTCCTTCGTTCGTGTTAGTAGAAGTTTGGTGAGTGTTGGTTCACACTTTTCATTTTGCGCTTTTCAGTTTGTTTCTGAATGGCCGTTCGTCAACCAGACATGTTGCGGAATCAGAGGAGATAACATGTTAATTATTATTGGCCTTGGAGTTATTGCTTTGACATTATTTTTTTGGTTGAATAATAATGATTTAATTTGGTATATTTTCTATATTTTTGGATGCATAGAATGCACTTTTTGGTTAAGTTCTATTGGCAGATAGCATGTCTAATGTTATTTGTTTTATTTTTTTAATGCACAAACAAAATTGTGGAGAATAATACTTGGCTATGTGTTTTACTTCAAATGACAGTTTGGGAGTAGGCAGTTACATTTAAAAAAATACAATGTAAACATAGATGCATATTTGTTCCTAAAAACTACAGGATAATGGTGTTGTGGTAACTTGCCCAATAAAGCATAATAATATTATTCTTGATATCACTAGAAAAAAGAAGCCTTTGAAAATGTGTTTGCAATAACTCTATCAGTATCACCAGCAAAGCAGCTTCATTATTATCCCATTAAAGTGGTTGTAAACCCTTACAAACCACTTTGACCTACAGGTAAGCCTAGATTAAGGTTTACCTGTAGGTCCAAGAAATATCTCCTAAGCCTATACGGTTTAGGCGATATTAACAAAAAGACAGGCACCACTGTCTATGGCGCATTTGTGCCGTAGACAGTGGTGCGCAGGTGCACTGAGCATGCTGCAGATCACGGCGATATGCCGCTCGTGTCGGCTCCCGTGCGCATGCGCGGGAGCGACGTCATGCGTGGCTCCGGCAAATCACAGCGCCGGAGCAGCAAGACCCGGAAGTCACTCCGGGGTACATGGCAGCGGTGAAGATAAAGGAGGAGGACCGCTTCGGGGGCGTTCTCAGGTAAGTTATTCATAATGAGCTAGTATGCTATGCATACTAGCTCATTATGCCTTTGCCTTGCAGGTTGCATTTAAATTTTTTTTTTTAAAGTGCCTTTACTTCCTCTTTAAAGAAGAAGAAAATGCACGCTGCATTGTGATATTTCATTTCATAATTTGCCACGTCATGAATGTTAATTCTCCATTACGAACGCTAGTTTACAAGACCGACCGCTTCTGACTCGTCCTTGCTTCCGAGCATCCGTGTTTGTACTTTTGACTTTTGTCCGAAAGACTTGTGTATGCACGCTCGGAAAATCCAACAACACACATTTGTCCGCGGAAAATTTTAAAACCTGCCATCCAACATTTGTCTATGGAAAATCTGACAATTGTCCGATGGAGCGTACACACGGTCAGATTTTTCCGCCAACAGCCTGTCATCGAACATTTCCCGTCGGAAAATCCGATCGTGTGTATGTGGCATAAGAAAAGTTTATTGCTAGGGGTGAAATACCTTTTAACAGACAACCAGTCTTGTCAGGCTATGCTACAGAAAGCAAATGATATATTTTAGGTTTAATCGCTCCCTGGTTAAGGAATTCCAAACACATGCTGACTAATTGTTTCTTAAGAACCCAAATACACAAGGCACGAACCGCGTCAGTCTTTTTATTCCTAAATAATTCACACGGAGCCCACAGTGCCCAAATGAATGCACACATATTACTGCACTGAAAATTGGGAGTATAATGTATATATTCTCATAATGTTGTCTAGAGGGGAATTATTTTGTTGATGGCATTGTGAATTTAACAGCTATCCTATGGATAATGTAATTATAACACCTGGGGTATTTTCCAAAATGTAAAACTCTTATTATAGGAGGGAGCATTCAGGGGATTTCATTATAACCTTCTCTGTGCAGATCTCCTATAATACAGCAAGATCAGCAACCCTCTAATACTTCATCATTAAGCCACCTATCAGGAAAATAGTGCTTGTGCGGTTTAATTGCATTTTAGCCACGATATGTACTTATTAAATGATGAGCTACATTTAGGAGGATTCATCGGAAACTTCATTTTCAATTTTATCTTTTCCTTTTAGGTTTATATACAACACCGGAATACATATTATCCCCGCGGTTTCCAGGATACAGTCTCTCGAAATAGTATTTCTGTAAGTTTTTAGCACTTTTGCTAAATATTTAATCATGTCAGAAAATGGGAAAGAATGGCAGAGCATGGAGTTTAGGAAAAAGTAAAAGTTCTGCCTCAGCTCTTTAATAATATAATGCAGATGCCATCAAATGAGCGGATAGGTATGGGGGTGGAGAGATAGATAGATACAGTGGTGTGAAAAAGTGTTTGCCCCCTTCCTCATTTCCTGTTCCTTTGCATGTTTGTCACACTTAAGTGTTTCGGAACATCAAACCAATTTAAACAATAGTCAAGGACAACACAAGTAAACACAAAATGCAATTGGTAAATGAAGGTGTTTATTATTAAAGGTGAAAAAAAATCCAAACCATCATGGCCCTGTGTGAAAAAGTGATTGCCCCCCTTGTTAAAACATACTATAACTGTGGTTGTCCACACCTGAGTTCAATTTCTCTAGCCACACCCAGGCCTGATTATTGCCACACCTGTTCACAATCAAGGCATCACTTAAATAGGAGCTGCTTGACACAGTAAGGTCCACCAGAAGATCCTTAAAAGCTACACATCATGCCGAGACCCAAAGAAATTCAGGAACAATTGAGAAAGAAAGTAATTGAGATCTATCAGTCTGGAAAGGGTTATAAAGCCATTTCCAAAGCTTTGGGAATCCAGCGAACCACAGAGAGAGCCATTATCCACAAATGGCGAAGACATGGAACAGTGGTGAACCTTCCCAGGAGTGGCCGGCTGCCAAAATTACCCCAAGAGCGCAGCGACGACTCATCCAAGAGGTCACAAGAGACCCCACAACAACGTCCAAGGAACTGCAGGCCTCACTTGCCTCAGTTAAGGTCAGCGTTCATGCCTCCACCATCAGGAAAAGACTGGGCAAAAATGGCCTGCATGGCAGAGTTCCAAGGAGAAAACCACTGCTGAGCAAAAAGAACATCAAAGCTCGTCTCAATTTCTCCACAACACATCTTGATGATCCCCAAGACTTTTGGGACAACATTCTGTGGACCGATGAGACAAAAGTGGAACTCTTTGGAAGGTGTGTGTCCAAGTATATCTGGCGTAGAAGGAACACTGCATTTCATAAAAAGAACATTATACCAACAGTAAAATATGGTGGTGGTAGTGTGATAGTCTGGGGCTGTTTTGCTGCTTCAGGACCTGGAAGACTTGCCGTGATAAAAGGAACTATGAATTCTGCTGTCTACCAAGAGATCCTGAAGGAGAATGTCCGACCATCTGTTCGTGTACTCAAGCTGAAACGAACTTGGGTTCTGCAGCAGGACAATGATCCTAAACACACCAGCAAGTCCACCACCGAATGGCTGAAGAAAAACAAAATGAAGACTTTGGAGTGGCCTAGCCAAAGTCCTGACCTGAATCCTATTGAGATGTTGTGGTATGACCTTAAAAAGGCTGTTCATGCTCGAAAACCCTCTAATGTAACTGAATTAGGACAATTCTGCAAAGATGAGTGGGCCAAAATTCCTCCAGGACGCTGTAAAAGCCTCATTGCACGTTATCGCAAACGCTTGGTTGCAGTTGTTGCTGCTAAGGGTGGCCCAACCAGTTATTAGGTTTAGGGGGCAATCACTTTTTCACACAGGGCCATGATGGTTTGGATTTTTTTTCACCTTTAATAATAAACACCTTCATTTACAAATTGCATTTTGTGTTTACTTGTGTTGTCCTTGACTATTGTTTAAATTGGTTTGATGTTCCGAAACACTTAAGTGTGACAAACATGCAAAGGAACAGGAAATGAGGAAGGGGGCAAACACTTTTTCACACCACTGTAGATAGATAGATAGATTAGATATATATGATAGATAGATAGATACAATAGATAGATATGATAGATAGTTAAGATAGATAAGATAACATAGATAGATAGATAAGATAGATAAATTAAGATAGATAATATAAGATAGATAAGATAGACAAGATACGATAGATAACATAGATACGATAGATAACATAGATACGATAGATAAGATAGATAGATAGATAGGATAGATAAACTAAGATAGATAATATAAGATAGATAAGATAAGATAGATAACATAGATAGATAGATAAGATAGATAAGAAAGATAGATAGATAGATAGATAGATAGATAGATAGATAGATAGATAGATAGATAAATAGATAGACAATATTTGAATTATTAGTTATTGTATAACTTTATAACAATGGGACTGTGAAACAATTTATTATTAATAATGGAGGAGTGGGACTAAATACGTTTGTACTTCTTCCCACTCCTTTTCAGATATATAAACTAAATTATTTTTTATTGTTTTTTTTGTCTTCTCTTATAATTAGGTATTTTGTGATTGTCTACCAATTAACGATTGCTTCGTTTATGTTTTAGATTTTTTTAACATGTTTGAAATAAACCAAAACTAAAAAAAAACTAAAATATATATATATATTATATATATATATATATATATATATATATATATATATATATATATATATCTTTATCTATATATATATATATATATATATATATATATATATATCTTTATCTATATATATATATATAGTAATGATAGCGATCTGCAATTTTTAGCAGGACTGCAACATTATGGCGGACAGATCAGACACTTTTGACACTTTTTTGGGACCACTGACATTTATAGAGCGATCAGAGCTAAAAATAGTCACTGATTACTGTATAAATGTCACTGGCAGGGAAGGGGTTGACACAAGGGGGTGATCAAGGTGTTAAGTCTATTCCCTGGGAGTGTTTCTAACTGTATGGAGGCTGGGCTAGCTAGAGGAGGAGAGAGATCACTGAGCCTGTTCCTAATCACTAGGATCAGCAGATCTATCTCTAACTTCCCTGTCAGAATGGGGATCTGTCTATTTACACTGATTGCGGGTGGCCGGCGGACATCGCAGCCACAGGCCACACGCATCAGGTTCCCTACCACACACTGTGTGTACCTGCTACGGCTCCTTAACTAGTTACCGCCCGCCCACCGTCATATGACAGCGCCCCAGAACAGCAGCTCTCCCCCGCCCGCTCTTTAACCATGTGTAATCGGCTGTGTCCAATCAAAGCTTGTCACGTGTAAACACGGAGATGCTGGTAATCGGCGCTCCTCACCTCACTCTAACAGAGTGTGTGGAGAGGAGAGCCGATCAGCGGCATCTCCTCACAGGAGACATCTACATATGTAATCAGGGCACTGATCATCAGTCCCCTGATTACAATAGTGCCACCAATGCCAGCAATCAGTGCCCACCACTGACAGCAATCACTGCCCACTGCCCACAAGTGCTACCAATCAGTGCCCATTAGTGATGGCAGTCAGTGCTGGCTATCAGTCCTGCCTATCAGTGCTGCCCATCAATGCCCATCACTGCTGTCCATCAATGCCCATCAGTGTCGCCCATCAGTGCCACCCATCAATGCCCATCAGTGGCCATCAGTACCGCCTATCTGTGCCACCTATCCATGCCCACCAGTGCCCCATATCAGTGCCAAACAGTGCTACCTATTAGTGCCCGTCAGTGCCCCTTAACAGCGTCCATCAATGCAGCCTATCAGTGCTCATCAGTGCCACATATTAGTGGCCATAAGTGCCACCTCAGTGCCCATAAGTGCCACCTCATCAATGCCCACCAGTTCAGCCTATCAGTGCCCATCAGTGAAGGAGAAAAATTTACTGACAGAAACTAAGTAAAAAAAAATTTTTTTCAAATACTTGGGTCTCTTTTTTTTTTTGTAAAAAATAAAAAAACCCAGCAGTGAATAAATACCACCAAAAGAAAGCTCTATTTGTGTGAAGAAAATTATAAAAATGTCATTTGGGTACAGTGTTGTATAACTGCGCAATTGTCATTCAAAGTGCGACAGCGCTGAAAGCTGAAAAATGGCCTGGGCAGGAAGGAGGTTAAGTGCCCTGTAGGTAAGTGATTAAAGGAGCAGCCGTATACCTACGGCAATTTGCGGGAAGGTGCTGACCTACCGCCGAGGGCTGGTCGGCAAGTGGTTAAAGCCATTGTAAAAACGTAATCAGTTTTATAAAAAGAGCAGCTGGGTGCTCACATGACCCACCGGAGATCTTCTCCTCTCGGCTGATTTCAGCACCCCCTCCCTCTGCAGCGCTCCGAGCGGGCTGACGTCAGCTGGGATCTCGGCACCTCCCTCTCCAGCGCTCAGAGCGGGCTGACATCAGCTGGGATCTCGGCTCCTCCCTCTCCAGCGCTCAGAGCGGGCTGACGTCAGCTGGGATCTCGGCACCTCCCTCTCCAGCGCTCAGAGCGGGCTGACCTCAGCTGGGATCTCGGCCCCTCCCTCTGCAGCGCTCCAAGCGGGCTGACCTCAGCTGGAATCTCAGCCCCTCCCTCTGCAGCGCTCTGACCGGGCTGACCTCAGCTGGGATCTCGGCCCCTCCCTCTGCAGCGCTCCGAGTGGGCTGACCTCAGCTGGGATCTCGGCCCCTCCCTCTGCAGCGCTCCGAGCGGGCTGACCTCAGCTGGGATCTCGGCCCCTCCCTCTGCAGCACTCCGAGCGGGCTGACCTCAGCTGGGATCTCGGCCCCTCCCTCTGCAGCACTCTGAGCGGGCTGACCTCAGCTGGGATCTCGGCTCCTCCCTCTCCAGCGCTCCGAGCAGGCTTACCTCAGCTGGGATCTCAGCCCCTCCCTCTGCAGTGCTCCGAGCGGGCTGACCTCAGCTGGGATCTCGGCCCCTCCCTCTGCAGCGCTCCGAGCGGGCTGACCTCAGCTGGGATCTCGGCCCCTCCCTCTGCAGCGATCAGAGTGGGCTGACGTCAGCTGGAATCTCGGCCCCTCCCTCTGCAGTATTCGTAGCGGGGAAGAAGATCTCCGGTGGTTCACATGAGCGCCCATCGGCGCTGTAAATAAGGTATTTTCCACAAAGTTACACAAAGAGACACACTGCACATTATATAATCTTTTTACAGAACGTATTACATCATTTTACAAGTTATTTAACAATAAGGATTACAGAATTTCATAATGCTGAGACTCCTGAGCAGACAGGGGGAGGGGGGAGAGAAGACAGGGTGTAGGACATTTTTAAAAACATTTTATTGTTTTATTCCAGGTTTTTTAGAACATAGAAAGGGGTAAATGACACAGCATAAGAGGCTGTCTATCATGCTTTAAGGATCAGGATATTTTTTTTTTCTAGAAGAAGACTTGACTGTATTTGAATAAATGTAGATTATTGTACATACGAAAAATAAATAAGACATCCACTGAAAATAAGCCCTAGTGTGTTTTTTGTAGTCAACATTAATATAAGACCTGATCGATAAGGAAATAGATAGATGTAGACAAATAGATAGATAGATAGATAGATAGATAGATAGATAGATAGATAGATAGATAGATAGATAGATAGATAGATAGATAGATAGATAGACTATATTACCAAATGTATTGGGACACCTGCCTTTACACGCACATGAACTTTAATGGCATCCCAGTCTTAGTCCGTAGGGTTGAATATTGAGTTGCTCCCCCCTGAAGCTGTAACAGTTTCAGTTCTTCTGAGAAGGACAAGGTTTAGGACTGTGTCTATGGGGATGTTTGACCATTCTTCCAGGAGCGCATTTGAGAGGTCAGGCACTGATGTGGACAGGAAGGCCTGGCTCGCAGTCTCTGCTTTAATTCATGCCAAAGGTGTTCTTTTGGGTTGAGGTCAGGACTCTGCAGACCAGTCGAGTTCCTCCACCCCAAACTCGCTCATCCATGTCTTTATGGACCTTGCTTTGTGTACTGGTCCAAGTCATTTGGTGGAGGAGGGATTATGGTTGTCTTTCAGGGGATGGGCTTGGCCCCTTAGTTCCAGTGAAGAGAACTCATAAAAGGCTAAGTTCACCTTTGTTCACCTTTTTTTTCTAAATTCCAGCTCCCCTATGTACCAATATAACATTAATGTACTTGTTTTGCAAAAACAAAACGGCTTTCCATTAATTCTACATCAGCTTACCTAACTCTCTTCATAGCGGTTTAAACACACTGCTCCATTACTTCTGCCTTACTTCCTGGTCAGACTTTAGGTGATAATGCAGAAAGGAGTTGACCAGCTGAGTGTAGATGATGCAGGGTGTGTGCTAATGAGATCAGCTGGTTAACTCCTTCCTGTGTCATACCTAAAGTCTCTGCTATATTGGTACATAGGGGAGCTGCAATTTAGAAAAAAAAAAAAGTGAACAAAGGTGAACTTAGCCTTTAAGGCATCAGTATACCAAGACATTTTGGACAATTTCATAAAGACATGGATGAGCCAGTTTAGCATGGAGGAACTTGACTGGCCTGCACAGAGTCCCGACCTCAACCCAATAGAACACCTTTGGGATGAATTAGAGCAGAGACTGCGAGCCAGGCCTTCTGGTCCACATCAGTGCCTGACCTCACAAATGCGCTTCTGGAAGAATTGTCAAACATTCCCATAGACACACTCCTAAACCTTGTGGACAGCCTTCCCAGAAGAGTTGAAGCTGTTATAGCTGCAAAGGGAAGGCCAACTCAATATTAAATCCTACATACTAAGCCCTTGTACACACGATCGGAGATTCCGATGGAATGTGTCCGATCGGAGCGTTTTGTCGGATATTCCGACTGTGTGTGGTCTGCATCGGACTGTTTCCATCGGAATATCCGTCGGACCAACTTTTCCAACTTGCCGGAAATATTTTCCGACAAAATGCTCCGATCGGACATACTCCGATCATGTGTAGAGAATTCCGATCGGACAAAGTGCCACGCATGCTCAGATCAAATTCCTACATCAAAGCTATTGGCTACTAGTGATGGACGAACTTCCGACGGGACGTTTCGCGAAAGCGAAATGCGAACGGACTCAAACGTTCGCGAAACCGAACGTTCGCCGCGGGCCCCATTGACTTCAATGGGAGGCGAACTTTGCAAACCTTCATGTCGAATTTGCGGCCACGTGGTAATTATTAGGGGGTAAAACGTAGTCCCACCATCTGGACAATGACATAATACATGTATGAGGTGAATTTGGGATCGATAACTACAAGCATTTTTATTTTATTTGGGAAATTGTTCTAACAATTCAGGACTATGGAGCTAATGAAGGCAATGGAGGAGAGGGAAGGTCAGGGACCAGGGTAGGCAAAGAAGAGGGTGCAGGAGATGATCACCAGCAGCGTGACATACCGGAATGACACATGCACCGTGATAGAGGCATCTGACAGCAGCACCGTAATACAGAGCACTGACAGCAGCACCGTGACATACAGCGCTGACAGCAGCACCGTGACATACAGCGCTGACAGCAGCACCGTGACATACAGCGCTGACAGCAGCACCGTGACATACAGCGCTGACAGCAGCACCGTGACATACAGCGCTGACAGCAGCACCGTGACATACAGCGCTGACAGCAGCACCGTGACATACAGCGCTGACAGCAGCACCGTGACATACAGCGCTGACAGCAGCACCGTGACATACAGCGCTGACAGCAGCACCGTGACATACAGCACTGACAGCAGCACCGTAAGCAGCCCCAGGAGGAAGTCAGCACAGCACAGGGATGGTGTGATCCCCTCATAATAAGAACCCCCAGGAGGAAGTCAGCACAGCACAGGGATAGTGTGATCCCTTCATAATAAGAACCCCCAGGAGGAAGTCAGCACAGCACAGGGATATCATAAGCAGCCCCAGTAGAAATATGACACCGCTCAACCTCTTCAAAGAGGAGGGTAGGGGCATATAGTACGGTGTGCTTTTTTGGGTCAAGGAAGTGAGCCAAATGAATTAAGAAGGTCTGTGTGCTTGATTAAAAAAATAGTTTATAGACATATACATGGTCTACTGGTCACATGTGTTGAATTCCTCCGAGATCCATGCCTCATTCATTTTTAGAAATGTGAGGTAGTTAACACTGTCGTGAGCTAGGCGAGTACGCTTATCGGTCACAATCCCCCCTGCTGCGCTGAACGTCCTTTCGGACAGGACACTGGATGAGGGGCAAGCCAACAGTTCGATTGCAAATTGGGCAAGCTCTGGCCAGAGGTCAAGCCTGCCCACCCAGTAGTCTAGGGGTTCATCACTCCTCAGAGCGTCCACATCGGCCGTTAACCCAATGTAGTCGGACACCTGACGGTCTAGGCGTTCCCTGATGCTGGATCCGGATGACACCTGTCGATGGGTCGGCTGAAAGAATGACCTCATATCCGAAGTCACCAACACATCTTCAAACCGGCCTCTTCTTGCAGGCGCTGTTGGATTGGTACCCGCAAATCCTTCTCTGGGAGTGGGAATTGCTCCTCTGCCAGCGCACGCAAAAGCAGAATGCAGCATTTCTCGAAGCAAGGCCTGGAAGTGCTGCATTCTGACAGCCCTCTGCGACGGCGGTAACATTTCCGCCATTTTGTGTTTGTACCGGGGGTCTAAGTACGTTGCCACCCAGTACTGGTCCTTGACCCTCATGCTTTTTATACGGGGGTCCCTATTAAAACACTGGAGCATGAAGGCCCCCATTTGCACTAAAGTGGAAGCGGTGTGGTGGCCTGGCTCCTGCTCATCATCCAGGATAATGTCGTCCTCTTCATTCTCCTCTCCCCATCCTCGCACAACAGGGATCCCAGAAAGGTTTAAAGCATGCTCTTCTTGCTCCTGCTCATCCGCCCCGGCACCATCCTCCTCTGACTCCTCATCAGACTCCTGTTGTTGACTTGTCTCAGATAGAGTAGCCCCCCCTGGGAATTCATCCAGCATTGCGACTTCCTCATCTTCCCGCTCCTGCTCCTCCACAGCCTGATCAATGACACGACGCAATGCACGCTCCAGAAAGAAGGCATAAGGTACCATGTCACTGATGGCGCCATGGCTGCGACTGACCAGTTTGGTGATCTCCTCAAATGGCCGCAGAAGTCTGCATGTGTCGCGCATGAGCAGCCACTGGCGCGGTGAAAAAAAACCCAGCTCCCCAGAACCGTTTCTTTCGCAGAGTTCATACAGGTAGACGTTAACTGCACGTTTCTGCTGGAGCAGCCTATCAAGCATATAGAAGGTTGAGTTCCATCGCGTCGGGCAATCGCAAATAAGACGTCTGACCGGCAGATGGTGTCGCCGCTGAATGTCAGCAAGGCGAGCCATGGCCGTGTAAGATCTTCTGAAATGGGCCGAGATTTTCCTTGCCTGCCGCAAGATGTCCTGGACCCCAGGGTATTTGACAAGGAATCGCTGCACGACCAAGTTTAAGACGTGTGCCATGCACGGCACGTGCGTGATTTTGCCCTGTTTCAATGCGCTAAGCAGATTGGCACCGTTGTCACACACCACTTTACCAACTGTCAAATTGAGCGGTGTTAGCCACTCATCTGCCTGTGAACGCAAAGCTGAAAGGAGTGCCGGGCCAGTGTGGCTCTTTGCTTCCAGGCACAACAGACGCAGCACGGCATGGCAACGTCTCACCTGGCATGTGGAATAGGTTCTGGGGAGCTTGGGCGGTGCAGCGGAAGAGACGCTAGCAGCGGAAAAGGAGGAGGCAGCTGAGGAGGAGAGGGAGGAGGATGGAGTAGGAGGAGGAGAAGAAGAGTCAGGCCTGCATGCAATCCGTGGCGGTAAAACCAAATCTACACGGGTGCCACGGGTTACATGCTTGACGGCCGTCAGAAGGTTCACCCAGTGGGCAGTAAAACTGATATACCTTCCCTGCCCGTGTTTGCTAGACCACGTGTCTGTGGTCAGATGTATCTTGGCACCGACACTGTGTGCCAGAGATACATTCACTTGCCGCTGAACATGGCCATATAGCTCTGGGATGCCCTTCTCTGAGAAATACTTCCTTCCTGGGACCTTCCATTGTGGTGTTCCAATGGCCACAAATTTGCGAAAGGCCTCCGAGTCCACCAGTTTATATGGCAGTAGTTGGCGGGCTATGAGTTCTGACAAGCCAGCCGCCAACCGTTGGGCAAGAGGGTTATCCGGCGTCATCATTTTTTTACGCTCAAACATTAGGCCCACGGAAGCCTGCCTTTTTGCAGAAAAATGTGAGCTTGGCGTGATGGAAGGTGGAGTGGAGGACAATTGTGAGGAGAGAGGAGAAGGAGAAGTAGAAGACGAGGCTGGACGGTGAGAGCCTGCAGTGTGGCTTTGTGTGTTCCGTTGCTCCCACTGGGCTCGGTGATGGCTGCTCATGTGCCTTCTTAAGGCGGTCGTCCCTAGGTGAGTATTGGGCTTACCGCGACTAACGCGTTGACTGCAAAGATTGCAGATGGCAACGCTATTGTCAGCAGCGGACACGTTAAAAAAAGCCCACACTGCGGAGCCATGTGCCGGTGTCCTGGGAGCGCCAGATGTGACCGTACATGGTCGATGACTCGCTCCTGATACATTTGCAGTCTGCTTTGTCCCTCCTGTGCAATGTAAGTTATTCCTGCTTCTCCTCCCTATCTGCTGGTCCATATCTCCCTCTGAACTCCCCTCCTCTTCCTCTCTTGTGGGCACCCACGTGACATCACTAGACACGTCATCATCAACGTCACCTTCCCCACCGCTATAAGTAGAGATCTCGGAGTAGGCAGCAACACCGGGGACCAACCTCCTCCTTGGGCTGATCTGGGTACTGTCGTCAGACTGCTGAGTAGCGCTTGTTGCTACCTCCTCTTCCTGATCCAATACCAAGAGTGGCTGCGCATCAGAAATGTCCTCTTGATATGGATCGGAAAATAATTCCAGTGACTCAAGCGGAAGGTATGTGGTGGTGGTGGTGGTGGTCGTGTTGTTGGTGGTAGTGTCTTTGGGGGTGCACATAGCAGAGAGTGAAGAAGAGGGTGCAGATCGAGAGGATGAGGAGGGTGCAGAAGAGTAAGGCTGAGCGAGCCACTCAACCAAGTCTGGTGCATCCTTTAAAGTAATTGAACGCACCTTCTGCAACTTCCCACTTTGGCTCAAGCCTGTTGCTCCTGCCCTACCCCTACCACCCCTGCGGAAGGGCCTGCCTCTTCCTCTGCCTGTCATTTTTTAAATGACCCTGTGACAAAACTCTTAGTCCCTATACCGATGAAGGACTGCTGCAGTATAGGGCAGCAGTCAGCAGTGGTGCACGTCAACCCTATCTATTGTGGACCGATAGCGGTCCTTACAGAACAGCAGACTGTACCGCACTCAAGCCTATGTACCGTAGCACCCTATACCAAGTTACCAGTCCTTATAAGAACTTTTGTGGACCAAGCAGGTTGTGTATTAGTGTTTAGCAGACTGTACGTCAGTCCCTATACCGCTGAAGGACTGCTGCAGTATAGGGCAGCAGTCAGCAGTGGTGCACGTCAACCCTATCTATTGTGGACCGATAGCGGTCCTTACAGAACAGCAGACTGTACCGCACTCAAGCCTATGTACCGTAGCACCCTATACCAAGTTACCAGTCCTTATAAGAACTTTTGTGGACCAAGCAGGTTGTGTATTAGTGTTTAGCAGACTGTACGTCAGTCCCTATACCGCTGAAGGACTGCTGCAGTATAGGGCAGCGGTCAGCAGTGGTGCACGTCAACCCTATCTATTGTGGACCGATAGCGGTCCTTACAGAACAGCAGACTGTACCGCACTCAAGCCTATGTACCGTAGCACCCTATACCAAGTTACCAGTCCTTATAAGAACTTTTGTGGAACAAGCAGGTTGTGTGTTAGTGATTAGCAGACTGTACGTCAGTCCCTATACCGCTGAAGGACTGCTGCAGTATAGGTGAGCGGTCAGCAGTGGTGCACGTCAACCCTATCTATTGTGGACCTATAGCGGTCCTTACAGAACAGCAGACTGTACCGCACTCAAGCCTATGTACCGTAGCACCCTATACCAAGTTACCAGTCCTTATAAGAACTTTTGTGGACCAAGCAGGTTGTGTATTAGTGTTTAGCAGACTGTACGTCAGTCCCTATACCGCTGAAGGACTGCTGCAGTATAGGGCAGCGGTCAGCAGTGGTGCACGTCAACCCTATCTATTGTGGACCGATAGCGGTCCTTACAGAACAGCAGACTGTACCGCACTCAAGCCTATGTACCGTAGCACCCTATACCAAGTTACCAGTCCTTATAAGAACTTTTGTGGAACAAGCAGGTTGTGTGTTAGTGATTAGCAGACTGTACGTCAGTCCCTATACCGCTGAAGGACTGCTGCAGTATAGGGCAGCGGTCAGCAGTGGTGCACGTCAACCCTATCTATTGTGGACCGATAGCGGTCCTTACAGAACAGCAGACTGTACCGCACTCAAGCCTATGTACCGTAGCACCCTATACCAAGTTACCAGTCCTTATAAGAACTTTTGTGGAACAAGCAGGTTGTGTGTTAGTGATTAGCAGACTGTACGTCAGTCCCTATACCGCTGAAGGACTGCTGCAGTATAGGGCAGCGGTCAGCAGTGGTGCACGTCAACCCTATCTATTGTGGACCGATAGCGGTCCTTACAGAACAGCAGACTGTACCGCACTCAAGCCTATGTACCGTAGCACCCTATACCAAGTTACCAGTCCTTATAAGAACTTTTGTGGAACAAGTGAGTTGTGAATGTTTAGCAGACTGCAGCAGAAGGGCAGCAGTCAAGTATAATATCCTTTCTATATTTGGAAGAAAGAATATTATACATGTACAAGCCTATTACTGTACCACTGATACCAGTCCTGAAAAGAACCTTTGTGGAACTAATAATAACAGCAAGTCTTTAAAATTACCCTCACTGCCTGACAACACTGCTTCCTTCCTGTCCCTATACAAATTGGCAAAAAAAGAGAACGATTAGTGGTTACTGGAACAGCTCTTTTGTGGACCTTGATAGTAACAGCTAATGATGATGATGATGATGATGATGATGAAAGACTAATCTGGCTGTCCCTGTAGCATACACCGTCCTTTCCCTTTCTCTAAACTAACAAAAGACACTCAGGCTGCTGCAAGAATCAGCAGCACAGCAAACCTATCAACACCTAACACCTATACCAGTCCTGAAAAGAACTTTTGTGTACCAAATAGCTAGTGGTTTATCTCTCCCTACTCCACACAGGAACCTGTCCCTATCGTAACAGAAGAAAGAATGTAAAATGGCCACCGGATCGGGTGTATTTATAGGTTAGGGGGAATGTCCAAGTGTCCATGTGCTGTCATGTCTCAATTGGCTGTCCTGTATCACATGATAAACGTGTCACCAAAGGTTAAAGTTCTTGTATACATTAAACACGTAAGTCCGCCGCGGCGAACGACGGAAAAAGGCGTTCGAACGTGCGGACCGCGAATGTCGGAAATTCGCCGCGAAACGACCGCCGGGCGAAACGTTCGTCCATCACTATTGGCTACTAGCCTGAATGTAGTCCCATCGTAACGAAATTACGTCATCACGTTCTGAAAGATCAGATTTTCCGACAACTTTGTCCGACCGTGTGTATGCAACAGTTTTGGACAAGATCCGTCGGACAAGATCTAAGCCCTTGTACACACGGCCGGAGATTCCGACAACCAACTCCGTCGGATTTTGTCCGTCGGATTTTGTCCGACGGACAAAATCCGACGGAGTTGGTTGTCGGAATCTCCGGCCGTGTGTACAAGGGCTTAGACTGGGATGTCACTAAAGTTCATGTGCGTGTAAAAACAAGTGCCCCAATACCAATACTTTTGGTAATAGTGTGTAAAAGAATTTTTATTTTATTTTTTATATATATATATATATATATATATATATATATATATATATATGCACATACATGCATACATACATACATACATATATATATATATATTATATCTTTATCTGTTGTTCTGAATCATATCATGATATTTACAAAAAGATTCAAGTAAATACATTCAATAATTTAACAAAAATTGATTTTTCGGCATGTGAATATTTTCTAAAATATATGATGTGGCCCAAATACTCAAAAGTGTGGCGACCTTTCAATTAAAGTATAACTAAAGATAACATTTATTTTTTTAGTTTTGGAGTGGATATAGATGAGAACCCCTGTCGTGTTTTTATCTTTCTTTCCGTGCCCTTTAGAAGGTTCACCCTCTCTTTTTGTCTAGTTTGCCATTGTTTCATCACATATGGCGACCCATCACATTTGGCTACCCGCTGGACTGCGCATGCACGATGCCGCCACATGCGTTCCACCCCTGAGTCCCAGGTTCAAGCCCCACCATCCAAGTGGACATAGAGTTAGATTATAATAATGCTGAAGCATAGCGAGCCGCGAGGGGCCCTGTGCTGGAACGCATATGGCAACGTCGCGCATGCGCAACGTAGCAAAATATGAAGGGTAGCCAAATGTGACGTGACACCACCATCATCAAAAGTGAAAGTAAAACAGAGTTCTGATGACAACCAGGCATTTATTCAACCGGGATTTCACTTACATTCTGTTTTAGCTGTGCGGTAGGAACTGAAGGTAAATCTGAAGGTAAATCTCCCCAGATGGCAAAAAAATAAAAAATAAATGAAAGTGAGAGGGGTTATAACACTTTCTCACTGTATCTAAAATGAAAAAAAAAAAAAGAGACGACAGAGGGAAAACATGTACCGTACTATATTTCTGTAACTGAACTAGAAATAGCCACTGATTTTTTTTCTATATTAACACTTCCAATATGTTTCCAGGGATATTCAAGACAATATCAATATAAAGAAGATTAAAAGAAATGCATTTTCTGGGCTGAGTAATGAAAGCGTCCGATTGTAAGTATAATTCAAGGGTAACGTCAGGGTGCGGGTCCCCAAACACATACAGGGTGCACCTGCACTCACCTGTATGTTACATTAGGACACAGCAGCTGTGCCCATGCATCAACGTGAAATGAATAGGACGCTGGAACGGAGATCCTCGCAACAGGGCATGCCCATGCCAGTAAAAGATATCCCTGCATGGGAGATGTATGCAGATCCAGACTGGGAATAAAAACCAGCCTGGAAATAATTTCATACCAGCTTCATGGCATTATTATACCAGCCCAACAGCATAGTGCAATTATTTTCTTGTTCGTAAAATGGAAAACCGTGCAATTTAAAGCACATTTGAGTGTATTATACTCACCAGTGCCCATCAGCGCAGCCTCATCGGTGCCCATCAATGCAGCCTGATCGGTGCCCATCAGTGCAGCCTCACCACTGACCATCAGCTCAGCCTCATCAGTGCCCACCAATGCAGCCTGATCAGTGCCCATCAATGTATCCTCACTAGTGCCCATCAATGCAGCCTGATCAGTGTCCATCAGCTAAGCCTCACTAGTAGAGATGGGCGAACGGTTCGGCCCGAGCATAAGTTCGGGCTGAACTTTCGTTGTTCGGCGTTTGGCGAACAGCCAAACAAACGGGTCATTCGACCGTTTGTCCAGCCCCCCCGTACTGACCAAAATGCATTGCGGAGCTAAACAGTGCATTACAAGCCCTGATTGGTTGAAGCAATGAAAGCTTCAGCCAATCAGGGCACAAAACACTGTCAGAGTCATGATTGGACACTGTCATCAGGACTTTATCCAATCATTGCTCATTCCCGCCCCACAGTATAAAAGTATTCTTTCAATGGCCACCATTTTCAGTGTGATTTTGGCATGAAGAGAGATAGAACAGGGCTCTGTTCAGTGTTATTAGTTAGTGTGTGTGCTATACTGTGCTATTTTGCTTCAATTGTCAATGCAGAATATTAGTTTAGTGTCAGTCTAGGGATAGTGTTAGTGTAGTGAGGAGGACCATCATTCAGCTTTGCATAGTGTGCAGCTAGAGTAGGGACAGCTCAGATAGTTTCACCATGTTAGTAATCTTGACATTAGTGTATAGCTAGAGTAGGGACAGTGTAGTGAACACTGCCATTTGATTGCGTTATGCCAGTTTATCTCCATTTACTTCTGTGTGCTTTACTGCCAGTTTAACACCATTTACTTCTCTGTGCGTTACTGCCAGTTTAACGCCATATAGTTTTGTGTGCATTACTGCCAGTTTAACACAATTTACTTCTGTGCGTGTTACTACAATTTTAACGCCATATGGTTTTGCGTGTGTTACTGCCAGTTTAACGCCATATAGTTCTGCGTGTCACTGTATGTTTGGCACATTATATTGCAGTATATTATAGTGTATCCGTGGAGTGTGTCTGTGTAGTGTGAGTACTCAAATTAAATTGCACCAAACACCTCTTTTCATTGATTAAAGTGCATCAACGTACAGATTTCAACTTCTTAGTTACATTTGCTTATAAGCACCGCCCCCTCCCTCCCAATAATGTCTGGGAGGGCAACAAGGAGAGGCACTGTAAGGGGGCCAGCAACAAATGTGTCCACGGGCAAAGGTGGACGTGGTGGTCAGTCCTTAGGCAGGGCATCGTTTCCTCTGTTCAGTGAGTTTGCCCGTGCTATCCAGCCACAGCATGCAGAGGGGGTGGTGGACTGACTTACTAAACCTTCCTCATCCTCCTCATTCTCTGTCACGCAAGCAGAGACAAGTGTGCAGTCCTTTTCAGTTGTCATAGTGAATAAACCTGCCTCCTTGTCCACATCTATTCCTGCCATAGCCCCAACATCAGCCATTGAGGAGTCAACTGAGTTATTTGACCACAGCATCAGCCAATTGCTCCTTGATGATGCCCAGTCATTACTGTATTCAGAGGTTGGTTCTGAGGTTGAGGATGACAGGAACATGAGCCTAGAGAGAGGGAGGAACACTGGTAGACAAATTGGCACTTATGTTACCCAAGCCGCAGCAACGTATTGCTAAGTTGTCTCCAGTGGTAATGATGAAGATGGAGGAGATGGAGATGATGATGATGATGAGGTCACTGATGCGACTTGGGTGCCAGAGAGAGCAGAGGAGGAAACTGAAGGTGAGATGGCACAACCCCAAGGAGGCCGACATCAGGAAAGAGTAGAGAGCAGCCACCCTATTCCATCACATTCTGCAGCTGCTATCTCCCAGCCCACTCCCCAAAGCTCAGCTGTCTGGGCCTTTTTCAGCACATCTGCAGCAGATCGCACTGTTGCTATCTGCAAACTGTGTCTCAGGCACATCAAACGTGGCAAAAACACCAACCATTTGGGTACCACATGCTTAATAAGGCATTTAACGTCCAACCACTTAGCCCATTGGCTAAAGAACCTAAAGCCACACAAAAGGGGCACAAATCTGTCCCTCCTCCTCCTTACCCACTTCAGTCTGCTCCTGCAATACTTAGTCATTACCTTTCAGCAGCCTCCACTGACAGAAGTGATGGTATAGTACAGGGTATCCCAGGTCCTAGCAGCACATCTGCCAACATCATACCACCAGCTGTAGATTGTAGCTGGCAAATTTCTCTGCCCCATCTGCTGCAACGGAAAAAACAAAAAAACAGCCCCTGCCACCCACATGCCCAGCATCTGAATGCAAGCTTGTCAAAGCTGTTTGCTCTCCAACTTCTGCCTTTCAGCCTGGAGGAGTCTGCTCCCTTCTATGAATTCGCACAATGTACTGTACCACAATGGCAGGTTCCCAGCCGCTACTACTTTTCACGTAAGGCCTTTCCATCTCTCTATCATCACATGGAAGGAATTTTTTGGCATTGTTTGGCAAGGCAGTCAGCCATAAAATCCACCTTGCTGTTTACTCGTGGTCCAGCAAGCAGGGGCGATATATTTTGTTCGCAGCACACTGGGTAATGCTGCTTGCAACTCGAAAGGATGTAGGACAGGGCTTGGTGCTGCAGCTTGTTGTGCCCCCACATCTCCATACAGCTGGTAGTGATGATGCCAGACCTGTGAGCTCTACTCCCTCCTTCTCTTCCTCTGCCACCTCCATGCCCACCTCTGCAGAATTGTCCTATGAGCATCAGGTATCCTTTAAGCATTCAAAGGGCTATTCCCAGAGTCAGGCTAAAAGTTGCCATGCAGTGCTTCAGCTGGTGTGTTTAGGGGACAGGAACCACATCACAGCAGAAATTCTTGCAGCTCTGCAGCGACAGGCTTAGAGGTGGTTCACACCAGCTGGAATCAGGAATGGTGGTGTCCGATAATGGCTCAAACCACAGGGAAAGTTGACACATGTGCCATGCCTGGCACATGTCCTCAATTTGGGGGTGCAGCGTTTCTTAAGTACATACCTAGGGTTGCAAGATGTACTAAAGCAGACCAGAAGAGTCTGTAGCCATTTCAGGTGGTCATACACAGCCAGTGCTCGGTTGGCTGATATTCAGTGGGAATTCCACCTGCCCATAAACTGCCTGATTTGTGACATGCCCACCAGGTGGAACTCGACTTTGGCAATGCTGCAGCGGCTATTTATGCAGCAGAGGGCCATCGACGAGTACCTGCACCAGTACAGCATGACGACAGGCAGGGGCGGCTCTAGGCATTGTGAGGCCTTAGGCAAAACTTAGACATGAGGCCCCACTGATGCCCTTAAAATACGCAGAAGGCGTTCCCAGATTGAGATTCTCCTGCGGTGGATGGGAGAAGTGATGTACGGGGACGCAACATCACTCCTCAATGGCTGGCAGGCAGAACATCAGGAGTCTTAGGTTAGGCGAGAGGTGAGTGTAACAGGGCTCTTAACGTTGCCTGCACACAGCAGCATTAAGATGTCTTGTAATGTTTTTAAAGTGCTGCAAATCAGATGTTCGGCATGCTTAGGGCCCTTTCACACCGAGCCGCCTAGGGTGTCAGTGGTAAAGTGGCACTATTTTTAGCGCCGCTTTACTGTTGTTTTAGCTGCACTATTGGGCCATTAGTGGGGGGGGGTTTTAACTAGCTAGCGGCCAAAAAGGGGTTAAATCCACCTGCAAAATGCTGCTGGAGTAGCGTTTTGGCAGCGGTATCACAGCGCTGCCCCATTGATTTCAATTGGGAGCAGCGGTGAGTTCACAGCTCCAAAGAAGCTGCTGGCAGGAGTTTTTCTGACGCCCTGCCAGCGCACTGTTCCAGTGTGAAAGCCCTTAGGCTTTCACACTGGAGTGCATGCAGCAGCTGTTTTAGGGCATTTTGCAGGCGCTATTTTTAACGCTATTACGCCTGCAAAACGCCCTCAGTGTGAAAGGGGTCTTAAGTGAGACAGGGCTCCTAACGCTGCCTGAGCACAGCAGTGTTAAGGTAAGGTGACCAGATTTTTAAAATGAAATCCGGGGACATTTTTTATTTTTTTTTCTAGTAATGGCAGCAATCAGTGACTCATAGCGGGACTGCGATATTGCGGTGGACAAAACGGACACTAAGTGACACTTTTGATACTTTGTAGAAACCAGTGACATTAATACAGTGATCAGTGCTAAAAATATGTACTGTCACTGTACTAATGACAATGGCTGGGAAGGGGATAACATCTAGGGCAATCAATGGGTTAAATGTGTGCCTAACAAGTGTTTTCGCACTGTGGGGGAGGTGCTTTTACTAAGGGAAGACATGGATCACTGTACCTGCTTTGCAGGAACACAGGATCAATGTCTTCCATACTGACAGAATGGCGAACTGCCTTGTTTACATAGGATGCAATGTAGTCTATTCACAGACACCCCCAAAGCACACCTGTGTTGAAGTCTTGAAGGCACTGGCAGCCCCACGATTGGATCTGCTTCCCCTCTATTCCTGCTGCTGGACATCATCAGCTGAGCTCAGCTGCCTCTCTCTGCCCGTCGCCTTCGCCACCTGCCTCACAGCCTCTCAGGTCTCCCTCTCTGGGCCCCGGCTACTACTGGGTGGGGAGCGGAGGAAAATGACTGGCTGGGATTTTAGCCAAGGCAGAAGAACATGTGTGCGGAGCTGAATGGGCATATCCTGGAAACTGAAGAAATAGTCCATCTGCTCCGACCAGCACATCATCATCAGAAAGGGACACAGATAATGGAAAAAAATACACCCCCCTAAGCCTCCGGCCCAACCTCCTACAGGAGAGAAAAAAATAAAGGCAGCGGGCAGCAGCTGCCGGCTGTTTTCACCATAGGTTAGGGTGGCCTAGGGGGAAATTGCCACTGTGAACCCTGGCCCAGCCGCCCCTGACATCATACATCACACTTCTCAGTCTGTGTACAGGAGGGTGGCTAAGTGGACGAAGGTCTGCTGAGCTCCTGCCACCCTTCTCAGTGCCACCCACCATAAAAGCAGCGGGCCCGCAGGTGAGACAGTGATGCCCGGTAAACACGGTGAAGGGGGTTGCACATCGTGGCAGTTGTGGAAATGATAGGCGGCTTCACAGCCACTTGTAACACTTCCACATGAAAGGTCACAGTTGGCTGTACACATACACATACACATACACGTACACATACTCCTAGCTGCTATAGTGGCTTGGTGTGTAAAAAAACAAAAACAAAAAAAAAACACATTCAGCACTGTAAAAATCAGAATCCCCAGCAAGTGGCTGGTGATTAGCATTTTACTGCCCCCCTATCCTAGCCCCTGAGGTGGCGGCTTAAGCCGTCATATGGTAGTGCGGGCCATAGCCCTGGGGCCACTGTTATAGGGAAGTTTTTAGGCTTGGTTCACACCAGTTTTTCACACTGCAGTGCAAATCACATGTGAAGGACCCTTTTTTGGCCCGCACCAGAATTGGATTGCATGGGTGTTCACACCCATGTGATCTGATTCATGTCTGAATTGACAGTTTGCACTGCAATGCGGGAACCCGCAGTGGATTCGCAGGATTCTCGCATCACACCTGCAAACCCACTGTGGGTTCCCGCATCACATGTCACCCGATGGCACAAACTGCTGGGAGTGTTAAATAAAAGTTAATGACACTCCCAAATCAGTTCACATATTGCAGTGCAAACTGCAAATTCGGACAGGAATCTGATTGCATGGGTGTGAAAACCCATGCGTTACGATTCTGCTGCGGATCAGAAAAGGGGTCCTGTGTAAGTTTGGTCTGAATGCAATGTGAATTCAGCCATACTAGCTGTATGGCTGAAATCGCATTGCACAGAAATTGCATGCGATTTGCACTGCAGTGTGGTACAAATCGCATTCAATGTCGGACATTGTTGCAGTGTAAACTAGCACTAAGGCTGGGTTCAATTTGCTGCGGGGGGAGATCCGGATGCGATTCGCACCGCACTGCAGTGCAAATCACATCCGATCTCCGTAGCGATGCAAGTTCAGCCATACAGATAGTATGGCTGAATTCGCATCGCTCCCGCAGCAAACTTGCACGGGACCCTTTTTTTGGTCCGCAGCAGAATCGGATCGCATGGGTGTTCACACCATGCGATCCGATTCCTGTGCGAGTGTGCAGATCGCACTGCGATATGCGGACGGATCTGGGGGTGTCATTAACATTTCATTGACACTCCCAGCCATCCGCATAGGGCAGTGTGAACTGAGGTGCTGCGCTTGCAGGATGTTATAAAAACTCCTGCAAGCAGCATCTTTGGAGTGGTGAAGGAGCGGTGTACACACCACTCCTCCACTGCTCCTGCCCATGGAAATTAATGGTCAGCGCTGCTGAACTACCGGCAAAGCGGCGCTTTGCAGGTGGTTTTAACCATTTTTTGTCCGCTACTGGGGGTTAAAAGCACCCAGCTAGCGGCTGAAAACCTCTGCAAAAACTACAGTAAATGGCCGCTAAAATTAGCGGTGCTTTACTGCTGACGCCCCAGTCTGAGAGCACCCTTCGGGCCAAAGAATAACAGGGTGGGCAGTTCCTATAGATGGCAGTAGATAATGGCCGAGTGACCCTCTTACCATACCTGGGGATACAGCTCATTCTGGGTTTCCTGTGGCGATTCCGCTGGGTAGCACCCAGATCTGTATTCTGGACATAACTTCATGCCTTTCTTCACAAGGGATGGTGCTGGCTGTGTGGCTTTCCCTGGTGGTGCAGTGCAATGAGATTCTCTCTCTCTCGCTGGAGTTCTGGGTGCACTTCCCCAAAAGCTCTCCTGAGCTCCTGGCTCTCTTTCCCTCCTCTTCAGCTGGACACGCTGAGGGCTGCAGTTTCTTCCAGTGGAGTTGCAATGTCCAGACCTCGGGACTACAATTCCCACAATTCTCCTCTCTGCTTCAGTTTAGTGTTTTTTTTTTTCTTGCACAATAAGAAGGAGGGGGAAGAAACATAGTCAGCACAGCTCCCGACTACAGTGATGAGAGGAGGAGGGGGGAGAAAAGCCCACAGCTGCTGCTGCTGCTGCTCTCTCTGTCCACACAGACACAGCCGCTGCGATCTTCTGCTGCTCTGGAGGGGGAATGGGCAGGAAGCACAGAGAACCCTTCAGTCTTTCAGCGGCGGCTCAAGCAGGGGGGTGAAGGAGGTCTCCTTCTCGGACTGCACCTGTCATTTGCCGGCGGCTGGCGGGGAGAGCAAGGGATGGGGATCCTGGCACTCCACATATCAGGCAAATTCAGCGATGGCGAGGCCCCTGCGATCGTGAGGCCTAAGGCGATCGCCTAATTTGCCTAATTGGAGAGCCGCCTCTGACGACAGGCTCAGGCCACCTCATGCCAATGGCTGATCATTAAGGATGCATGCACTGTATTGTCACTATTTGAGGAGGCCCTAGAGGCAGAGGCACTAGAGGCAGAGCAGAAGGAGGAAGAGGAGGACTTCCTTTCCTCTCAAGGCCCACTTTATCCAGACACCATCATGCCTATGTCACAGAAAACACAGGAGGAGAGAGGGGAGGAGGATGTGGAGGAGGATTCTGGCAGTTTCATAGGCTTCGAAAAAGAGGAAAGAGGAAGACATGCATCAATCTGTAAGCGATGGCTTTCCAGGACCCTTGGGAGTAGTACGTGGCTGGGAGGAGGAAGTTCCAGATGCTGTCATCCTGAGTGACCCAGAGGAGTCTGCTTCTCAAGCCTCTGCAAATTTGAGGCACATGGGCAACTTTATGCTTCAAAGCCTGCAAAAGGACCCAAGAATACGTGGCATACAGGAAAAGGATGATTACTAGTTGGCAACCCATCTTGACCACCGTTATAAGGGGAAGGTCTCAGAACTCATCCCGTCCCCACAGAGTGCAGAAGATAAAATCTCTTGAGGACTCGTTAAAGAGGATTTTATTGAACATTTTTTTCTGATTCCAGTAGGTTACAGTGTCATGGAAAATGTAGTTTTGAGTCTTCTGTTGGTCAAGAGAGGAGTGTTGGAGAAGGCATCTGCCTAAGTGAGGCATTTCAGAGTTTTTTTAGTCCTTGCCGCCCAGGGCTGTCAGCTTCCGCATCCCATCGGCAGCGTCTGAATCACATGGTGGACAATTACCTCGGGGCCAAAACAGAGATAGAGAGCTTTCCAGCTGACGATCCACTGACTTACTGGGTCATGAGAATAGACCACTGACAAGAACGTGCCCAGTATTCTATTGAGTTGTTGGCGTGCCTGCATCCAGCGTGCTTTCAGAACGGGCATTCAGTGCTGCTGGAGGTTTCATTACTGATCATTGAACACATCTGTCCACAGACTCCGTGAACCATTTGACTTTTATAAAAATTAAGCAGTACTGGATTACTAGCTATGAAGCCCCTGATACCGATGTCACTGATTTTTTTGGGGTGTGGAATCTCTGCAGGACTTCTCGCGTTCCTAGCTTTGAGGGTGTTCATTCATTTTATCTGGAAGAATGTTTTTGGTATAGGTTTCATGGGCACAATTAACACCCAAAGACCAATTTTTCAGCAACTGTTTGACAGGTGCATATCATTGCAATTTTTTACAGCATGGCCAATTTTTGCTTACCACCCCTCCACCTCTGTACCCCCCATCCATGTTCATCTCTATATCTTTCCGTCCACCTCTGTACCCCTCATGTCCACCTTTGTTTTCCCCATCCACCTCTGTATTACCCCCCATCCATGTTCACCTCTGCATCCCCCATCCACAGATCACCTCTATATCTCCCATCCACGTCTGTATCCCCCCCATCCACGTTCATCTCTTTATCCTTCCATCTGCCTCTGTACCCCCCCGTCCCCCTCTGTACATGTCAACCTTTGTACCCCCATCCACCTCTCGGTTCATCTATGTAACCCCCTCCACCTCTGTACCCCCATGTCCATCTCTGTACCCCCCCCATGTCCACCTCTGTACCCCCCCATGTCCACCTCTGTACCCCCCCATGTCCCCCTCTGTACCGCCCCATATGTCCACCTCTGTACCGCCCCATATGTCCACCTCTGTACCGCCCCATATGTCCACCTTTGTACCCCCATATGTCCACCTCTGTACCCCCCATGTCCACCTCTGTACCCCCCCATGTCCACCTCTGTACCTCCTCCACCTTTGTACTCCCCCATGTCCACCTCTCACTTCTGCACCCCCTTCTCCCATGTCCACCCCTGTACCAGCAATTCTCTGCAGTCTGCACTTGTACTTACCTGATCACTCAGCGGTGCAACACAGTCTCCGGAGTCCACTTATCAGACCCAGCACACAGCCAGAAAACTTCCCTTGGCTTTGTGCTACACAGTTCTGCCAGGCGGGGGTGGAGGCGGGAGGAACACAGAGCGCTGCTCTGTCATTGACTCGGGTCCACAGCTCCTGACAGAGGGAGAAGCGGGAAGAGCGGGGTCAAACACATGAAGCCCGCAGCTGTCCCGCTCTCCTGTATAATAAATATGGCCAGAACTTCGAAGACCGTGTGGGGGGGGGGGGGGGTTGAAATCGGCTGCACGCGCTGACAGGGCCCAGGGCAGCTGCCCCTTTTGCCCTGCGTTAAAGACGGCCCTGATTTCAGTTATCTTGTAAACCTGGCCTGTTAGTGGGCCCTGAGGACAGGGTTGATAACCACTGCTCTATAGGGTTACTTTAGGAAGGAGCCCCCGACACCCAAAGAGTCATTTTTCTGCACCTGTTTGACAGGTGCATATTGCAATTTTCTACAGCAAGGCCAATTCTTGCTTTCATCAAGATTACCTCTATAAGGTTACGGTGGAAAGGTGCCACCAAAACCCAAAGACCAATTTTTACGCACCGGTTATTTCTATCCAAAGTCAAAGTGACACCAGAATGTATCCAAAAAATCTATAATCTTGTTCCCCGTGCACTAAAAGTGAAGGAAAATCCAAAATTTTGGACTGTCACCAGGACAGGAATACAGTAGAGGGGAAATCTTCCAATAGAAGCACCAGTTCTGGTGACAGCCAGGAATTTACTCATTTTGTAGGGATTTCCTCTCACTTCCTGTTGTGATTATGAGACAGGAAGTGAAGGGAAATCTTCCCCATGGGACACAGATAGCAAAAGAAAAAATAAAATTGACAGGGGTCATAACCCTTCCTTACTCCATCCCCAAAAAAATTCTACTTAAAGAGAATCTTTACCCTAGAAAGAAAAAGAAAATTTAAATCAGCAGCTACAAATATAAATAATTACCTGCCTAAGAATTAAGTGCTGTTCTCACCCGGGCCAGTTCTTCGCCTGTCTCTGGGTCCTTGATGCAGGCATGTTTTATGTGGTAATCTGTCTGTGATACCTTGTAGCTTCACAGCTGGTTTCCCACTGTGCATGTGCAAGCCGGACTGCTCTTTGTGATTCGTCCTGCAAACTTCTGGAACCTGTGACATGTCCCAGATGGGGGCGCAAAGGATCCAAGAAGAATTGGGACCCCAGGGCTGGATTAACGTAGGGGGGGTTTTGAGCTGCAGCTCCAGGCCCCTACCTTAATATAGGCCCAGCCACCCAAAAAGGACATGGAAAGCAATGGGTCAATGGGAAGAGATCTCCCCTGACGGGCCCTGCATTCCACATGCACCAACGGGGCTGGGTGGTGGGATTGATAATGGGCACTGCATGAGCAGTCCTAACAGAAGCCTGGGGCACGCCAATGCAGGGCTCTTACAGAAGTCTGGGGCTTCCATAGTGTTAGGTCTGCGCAGCTGCACTCTTTTAGCTCACAGTGCATGCCAATGCATGGCCCTTACAGAAACTTGGCAAATCAAATGCCTGGCTTCCCTAGTGTTATGCCTGTGCGGCTGCACACTTTTGAGTTTGGGCGCATGCCAGCACAGGCTCTTGGAAAGCAGTACATATACTGTGACAGGGCAGCTCCTACAGGCACTGCAACGTACTGATACATCGCTGCCTGGTTCTGGGTTTTGGGCACGTGCAAGCCCCTGTCCTCCTGTGATTCAACACAGCGGGAATCTGTCAGCAGATCCTGGACAATGATTCATAGCGGGAACCTGCTGATCGCTGTGACCATCAACACAAGGCTCTGAACCGAGGGAACGATCACTTTGTTTCTTTTCCCTGCAAAGCAGGGGGAAAAAACAAATTGATCTTTAGTAAAAATCAGCACACATTACACATTGTTAGGCACACAATTAACCCCTTTGATTGTTAACCCCTAGATGTTAACCCCTTCCCAGCGAGTGTCATTAGTAGTGCCAGTGTTAATGATTAGCACTGAGCAATGTATTTGTACTCACTAGAAATATCAGTGGCAGTTAGTCAGTTCCCACAAAGTAAGTGTCAGATTTCCTGACGCACTATCACAGGCCCGTCATTACTAATATAAATGTTTTTTTTTTTTTTAGTATATATACCATCGTTTAGAGACGCTATAACTTTCACACAAACCAATCAATATACACTAGACATGTGCACGATCAAAAAATGTGTTTTGTTTCATTTAGATCCCTTAATCTAGTTTCGTTAAATTGGGTTGATTCGTTCAATTCGTATATTCAGAATTTTTTGAATTTACTTCGAATTTACAGATTTTTTCATTTTGCAATGTTCAAATCGGTACGTTTTTTCGGACTAAATGAAAATGTTAGATTTTTTTCGAATTTGAATGTGGCAAAGTGAATAAACAAAAGGAAAATCTTCATCAAATGATTATAATGACTCTTTAAATCCCTTTTGGCTTAACAAAAACAGCATTATTTTGAAATGGTACTCTAATAACACACACAGGCTTTGATTTCAGAAATATATTTACAGTTAGGATTTGAAGGGAATTTGATGTAAAATTCGATTCGAATTTCAATTAGAATTTCAGAAATTCGGATGAATTTCATTTCATTATTCGGAGCATGCGGTAAACTTAATTTTTTACTATAATTTCGAGTATTCGGATATATCCGAATCTCCGGGTAACGAAAAGATTGTCTGAATATTCATTTTGAATGAAACAAACCGTACATGTCTACCTTTTGGGATTTTTTTTTTAGATTTTTTTTATTTTTACCAAAGACAAGTAGCAGAATACATTTTGCCCTAAACTTATGAAAAAATTTGATGAAAAAATGTGTTTTATTTCGTTTAGATCCCTTAATCTAGTTTAGTTAAATTGGGTTGATTCATTCAATTCGTATTCGGGATTTGTATTCAGAATTTTTATTCAAATTTACAGATTTTTTTAGTTTTTAAATGTTCAAATCTGTAAATTTTTTCAGGCTAAATGAAAATGTTAGATTGTTTTCCAATTCGAATGTGGCATAGTGAAGAAACAAAATGAAAATCTTCATCAAATGATTATAATGACTCTTTAAAATCCCCTTTGGCTTAACATAAACAGCATTATTTTGAAATGGTACTCTAATAACACACACAGGCTTTGATTTCAGAAATATATTTACAGTTAGAATTTGAATGGAATTTGATGTAAAATTTCAATTCGAATTTCAATTAGAATTTTGGAAATTCGGATGAATTTCATTTCATTAATTGGAGCATGCAGTAAACTTAATTTTTTACCATTAATCGAGTATTCAGATATATCCGAATCTCCGGGTAACGAAAAGATTGTCCGAATATTCATTTTGAACTAAACAAACCGTACATGTCTACATTTTGGGATTTTTTTTTTTATTTCTTTTTTTTTTTACCAAAGACAAGTAGCAGAATACATTTTGCCCTAAACGTATTAAAAAATTGGATGAAAAAATGTGTTTTATTTCGTTTAGATCCCTTAATCTAGTTTAGTTAAATTGGGTTGATTCGTTCAATTCGTATTCGGGATTTGTATTCAGAATTTTTATTCAAATTTACAGATTTTGTTTGTTTTTAAATGTTCAAATCGGTAAATTTTTTCGGACGAAATTAAAATGTTAGATTTTTTTCGAATTCAAATGTGGCAAAGTGAACAAACAAAAGGAAAATCTTCATCAAATGATTATAATGACTCTTTAAATCCCCTTTGGCTTAACAAAAACAGCATTATTTTGAAATGGTACTCTAATAACACACACAGGCTTTGATTTCAGAAATATATTTACAGTTAGAATTTGAATGGGATTTGATGTAAAATTTGATTCGAATTTCAATTAGAATTTCGGAAATTCGGATGAATTTCATTTCATTATTCGGTGCATGCAGTAAACTTATTTTTTTTACTATAATTTGAGTATTCGGATATATCCGAATCTCCGGATAACGAAAAGATTGTCTGAATATTAATTCTGAACGAAACAAACCGTACATGTCTACTTTTTGGTATTTTTATTTTTTATTTTTACCAAAGACAAGTAGTAGAATACATTTTGCCCTAAACTTATGAAAAAATTTTCTTTTTCTTTATTGTATGTTTTATAGCAGAAAGTTAAAATTATTGTCCCCCCCCCCCCCCCCCCAAATCATCGGTCTTTTATCACTTATATAATAAAAATAAATAACCCAGGGATGATCAAATACCAAAAGAAAGCTCTATTTATGTGAAAAAATATATAATATAAATTTAATTTGCTTACAGTGTCACATGACTATGCTATTGTCAGTTAAATTAGCGCAGTGCTGAATAGCAAAAAATGGCCTGGTCACAAAGGTGGGGGGGGGGGGGGGCGTAAAATCTTACAGAGCTGAATTGATTATAGTGGCACTAGTTTAAAAAAAAAAAAAAAAACCTACTCAAGAATATATTTTTAACTAAAAAAAAAAATCTATTGCTCTCAGCCTCCTCCAAAACTGCAAAATCCCTTTTTTTCTGGCTGCTCTGACTCAAATCCTTGTAAAGGGGTGGCTATGTTTGTTCTCCATAGTCCCACTGTATGTAGGAATGTAGCCGTCCTCTCTTACTCCCTACTGAGATAGACTGTGGGATTTGTAGTGAACATAGAGCAGTACACATGACCACAACTAACATGCAATGCTAAGTGATGGGGAAAGAGGGAGGTCTGGAAGCTCACAGTGGATATCACAAGTAGATAGAAAGGCACAATAAGAAACAATTTGATTAAAAAAAGATTAAAATGCCATTAAGTGGTGGATGTGTATGGATTACTTTTGAAGAATAAGGGTATTGTTTAGTGTCACTTTAACCTCCTCACGCCCACGCTATAGCCTAAAGACGGCTACAGAACAAGCTTAAATTGCCAGGAGGGCGTCCATGTACGTAGGGTTGCCACCTTTTCTTCAAGCCAAACCCGAACACTTTAGCTGCACACGGCAACATTCTAATTTTAAGGGGGAACGCTGTGGACTCTGGTGTAAAGGGGAACTCCGATGTAAGGGGGTTTCTGCTCACCAAACCTCCCACTAACATCAGAGTCCGCAGGGCACCCCTTACATCTGAGTCCCCCTTACCTTAGTGTACTCCCTCGCTTGGAGGCAGGAGAGAGAAGGAAGGAGACATCAGGCACACACATTGGATGGTGAGCTCACTTACCCAAGGATAAAGGCTCAGGCACCGACACCTTTCGTCAATGATATATCTGCCGGTTGCTGATCTTCAAACTTCCAGCTCACACATCCTATTCTTGAGGCACAGTGTCATGTATCAGATAAGACCAGAACTGTGTGGACTGCAACAGAGGAAACCCAAACGTGTATAAGTGAAATATGATTTATTAAAGAAAGTGAATAATATAAATACACAGTGCAATAAACCAACCAACAAGACCCCCAAACAACAACAGACAGATATGTACAATAAATGGGTAATGCAAGGACCGTAAACGATAGGTAGGCCAGGGTCATACACAGAGGATCAGCAAATAAACAAGGGCAGTCCCGAATCAGAGTCACAAGCCAGGCCAAGGTCATACACGGGGAGATCAGCAAATGGGATAAGGAACACAGGACAGGGATCAGGGATCAGGTATCAGGTATCAGGTATCAGGTATCAAACAGGCTGCAGGTCAGGGCTCAAGGACAATCCCAAGGCAAGATGTGTGTGCACCTGCCGGGTATTTATAATGGCTGCTGTCAGTCATGTGACGCCTGACTGTAGAAGGCAAAACCTGCTCCACACTGCCAGGATCCCTCCGCTGGTGGACACCAGTACTGCGGACCAAAGATTACATAATTCCAGCAGGAGACACCTGCTGGTGTATCGCAGTACTGCATGCCAAATGATTGATATTACCAGCGGAGGGAACCTTTCCTGACACACAGAATGTCAAAGATTGGAGTGTAGGTGGGCAGACAGATGGGTGGGGGGCAAGAGGAGGAGGAGGAGCAGATCAAACCCTTTCTCCTCTCCTGTCATGTATGAGGCCCATGGTGACTTGGGGAGCTACAGTCCATTCCTAATGTTGTGTCCGGGCTTCAGCCGGTCTGAAACCTGGACACACGATTCAAATTCTGGACAGGTGGCAACCCTACATGTACCTCATCCGAGGCTTGTGCTGCCTGCACACCACCTGCAGGTCCATGGGTCCCAATCCTGGCTCTTTACCACGTGATCAGCTGTCAGCCAACGACAGCTGATCACATGATGTAAACAGAAGCTGGTAATTGGAGAAATAACTAAGATAATTTCCAGCTTGTGTAAACGGGACATCATTTCCATGGCGTGACAGTAGCCCACCAATGCCACCTACCAGTGCCCACCAATGCCACCTACCAGTGCCCACCAGTGCCACCTACCAGTGCCCATCAGTACTGTTAAGCTGTGCCCACCAGTGCCACCTACCAGTGCCCACCAGTGCCACATATCAGTGCTCACCAGTGCCACCTACCAGTGCCCATCAGTATTGCTAAGCAGTGCCCATCAGTGCCACATATCAGTGCCCACCAGTGCCATATATCAGTGCCCACCAGTGCCACCTGCCAGTGCCCACCAGTACTGGTAAGCAGTGTCTACCAGTGCCACCTACCAGTGCCACCTACCAGTGCCCATCAGTACTGTTAAGCAGTGCCCTCCAGTGCCACCTACCAGTGCCCACCAGTGCTACATATCAGTGCCCACCAGTGCCACCTACCAGTGCCCACCAGTATTGCTAAGCAGTGCCCATCAGTACCACCTACCAGTGCCCGCCAGTGCCACATATCAGTGCTCACCAGTGCCACATATCGGTGCCCACCAGTGCCACCTACCAGTGTACACCAGTACTGCTAAGCAGTGTCCCCCAGTGCCACCTACCAGTGCCCACCACTACCATCTATCAGTACCCACCAGTGGCACCTATCAGTGCTTCCAATCAGTACCCATCAGTGCCACCTATCAGTGCTGCATATCAGTGTCACCTACCAGTGCCGCCTCTCAGTGCCCTTCAGTGCCACCTATTGTGAATAAATAAGTGCAGCGCTAAGGTTACAAAAAGTGCCACCTACTAGTGCCCATCAGTGCTGCCTCATCAGCACACATCAATGAAGGAGAAAAGTTACCTGTTTGCAAAATTTTATAACAAACTATGAAAAATGTTTGTTTTTTTCAAAATTGTCTGTCTTTTTTTGTTTGTTTATAAAAAAAATAAAAACTCCAGTGGTGATTAAATACCACCAAAAGAAATCTCTATTTGTGTGAAAAAAAAAATGATTAAAATGTGAAATATGTACAGTGTTGCATGACCGCGCAATTGTCATTCAAAGAGTGACAGCGCTGACTGCTAAAAATTGGCCTGGGCAGGAAAGGGGGTCCTGTGCCCAGTAAGCAAGTGGTTAAGAGAACACTCATTTCCCGCCACTATTTTCCTTGCTCTGAGCTCATATGTTCTTTACCAATAACTTCAATATTCCAATTCCGATGAATTTCCTTTTTTTTTTCTCTAGATGGCTTGTGCAGAATGATATAGAAGAAATAGAGAACCATGCTTTCAATGGAACGAATGTACATGAATTGTGAGTTCCTGAACCCTCATGATCTCCGGTGTGTTTTCATTGTATAATATTCATTTCTTGGAATTTTTTTATTTAATAGACTCCTCAGTGGCAATCAGAAGCTAACAACATTACCCGATCTTGTTTTCCATGGAGCCAGTGGACCAGAAGTGCTGTAAGTTATAACTTTCCCTGATGAGGTTTAAATTAAACTTGTGAAATCTTTTGTTTTATCTGCAGCTGAGATCTATGAGAAAGAACAAATCAATACCTGAGTTACAGAAGTTTAGTTTGCAATTGTAAGACACCCATTTACTAACATAATTCACTCCAGATTACTGAATTGCATCAGGACGCTGGCAATGTATGCACAGCATTTCATTGGGCAACGGGGGGGGGGGGGGGGGGGGGGGAGGGGTGTTAAAGGTTCAGTCCACTCCAAAACTAACGTTTTATGTGATGTTGGGGAGTTAAAAGACAAACTAATACTTTTGGATTCTTTTTTTTTTTTTTAAAACATTTTGAAACTGAAGCAAAGAGGCAAAAAGACTTGTTGCTCCAGAGCGTAGTAAATGAGGTAAAGCTGCTGACCAGCCGCCGTCATTATACTGCGGCAAGTCGGCACGATCCCGCGAGCCGACGTAGCTATATGTCGGCTCACAGGATCGGGATAGCAGGGATGGTAGGATAGCAGGCGCTGCGGGGGTGCCAATGCTCGTGATCGCGGGCACAAGAGGCAAATCTCTGTTCTGTTCTGTGAGGAGAGCAGATACAGATTGTGAGTTCCTAATAGCTAGGAACCATGATCTGTCATCTCCTCTAGGTCAGTCCCCTCCCCCTACAGTTAGAAACACACCCAGGGAACACACACTTAACCCCTTGATCGCCCCCCTAGTGTTAACCCCCTTCCCTGCCAGTGACATTTATATAGTAATCGGTGCATTTTTATAGCGCTGATCTCTGTATAAATGCCAGTGGTCCCAAAAATGTGTTCAAAGTGTCTGATGTGTCCGCCATAATGCCACAGTCACGATAAAAATCAGATCGGCAGATCGCCGCCATTGCTAGTAAAAAAAATAAATAATAAAAATGCCAGAAATGTATCCCCTATTTTGTAGATGCTATACATTTTGAGAAAACCAATCAATATACGCTTATTGCAATGTTTTTTTTTGTTTACCAAAAATATGTAGAAGAATAGGTATCGGCCTAAACTGAGAAAAAATAGGTTTAAAAAAAAAAAGGGGGGGGGATATTTATTATAGCAAAAAGTAAAAAAATATTGTCAAAATTGACGCTCTTTTTTTGTTTATAGCGCAAAAAATAAAAACCGCAGAGGTGATCAGATACCACCAAAAGAAAGCTCTATTTGTGGGAAAAAAAAGTGCGTCAATTTTGTTTGGGTGCAGTATCGCACGACCGCGCAATTGTCAGTTAAAGAGACGCAGTGCAGAATTTAAAAAAAAAAAAAAAATGAACTGGTCATTCAGCAGCCAAATCTTCCAGAGCTGAAGTGGTTACTTTTGCAAAGAATACCCAATTACGTGCAAGGAAAAAACAAACAAATAAAAACAGCATTTTTGCTTGCAAATGATTGGATGATGAAGTCGGCAGAGCTTTTGTGCATTTACTAAGCTCTGGTGGGAGCAAGTGCAGTCTATTTGCCTTTAGTAAATGAACCCCAATGTATATCTTATTTACTATACATATACAATCTTTCACATGCACCTATGATAAAGGATTCGTAGAGTATTATGGATTTTCTTAAGAGAGCTCACTGGACTCGGCTTCCTTTCAAACAATCTGCCTCTAGTTGAAACTTTATGGAGTATCCAAAAGGGGGGGGGGGGGAATCATTTAAGCTTCTTTTGCGCTTCTTTGTCGCAAAAATGTGGTTAAAATGTTTATGTGTTTTTGCCGCACTTCTGGTGCATTTTGCACTTGTGAAAAAAGGACATATCACTAAATAAATGCACCAAAAACACATTTGTGGTGCATTTTTACCACGTTTTTCATGCATTTTCTACTCATTTAGATGGAGAGGTTTTTTTTATGTATTTTTTTACCCCACTAAACTTGCAGCATGCAGAACTTTTGACACCTTTAATCAATCTGCTATAGGCCGAGCGGGACTTTGCTCCTTCGGAATGGATGTCATATGACGTTCTCTCAGAACAGCCACAGGGCTGTGCGGCGGCGCAATCTTTCATTGGCTGATAACTGATCACTCTACTGGCCTCCACACCACCGATCGCCGTGATGTGCTCCCCCACAGGCGCGCGGGGGCTGTTATCCTGCAGGATGTCATATGACGCCAAGTCAGGATAACTGAATCACCGCCGGGCCGTCATTCTGCTATAGGGCAGGCGGGAAGTGGTTAATGAAATAGTTCCAGGAATCTAGTATATCTTGTTGCCCAGACCAAACATAGCTAGAGGAAATCTTTGGTTACTTCTGCACTTCAAGAAGACATTTATAATTGACATTGATTGTATCGATGAGAATTTGTGAGAGACATAAAAGATGCTAACATAGTGCTATTGAGCTCTGTAAACAACAGGTATTTTACAGCTTAGGGAGTGTTGGAATCCAGAGCTTTCCACACTGGCTTGATTGAAAAAAACAAACAAAAAAACAACATATTTGTTTAAAATGATTTTTGTTTAATTCCCTTACCTAATTTAAAGCTGAATTCCAGGAATACAGCAACTTTGCAGGCACACTATGTGTTAAGTCCAATTAAGTGCATGTCACATCCCAGGCTCTATTACCTATATGTGACAGGTTTATTACACTCCCAGAGGATAGCTCCAGTTGTGAGAAGAGAGAAGCACACATAGCAGCTATGCCCTCCCCTCTGCTGCCCATTCACAGAAGCCTTTTTATTATGTATTATGTGAATCAGTTCACATAATACAAAGGCTTCTGTGAATAGACAGAAGGAGGGTAGGGGTGGGTGTATCTGTTAAAGAGACTCTGCTCTATAAGGAACTGAGACCACAGTGATCAGTGTCGGAGCTCCAGAAGATATTCTCCCGGAGCACAATAAACCTGTCAGTTGTGAATAATAGCGATTAGTCTATGAGGCGGCAGCCACCTTATCAGACTTAAAGTGGTTGTAAAGGCAAAAGGTTTTTATCTTAATGCATTCTCTGTATTAAGATAAAAAAAAACTTCTGTGTTCAACAGCCCCCCTCAGCACTCATAATACTTACCTGAGCCTCATCTCTATCCAGGGACTCTACCTCCTGATTGGCTGAGACACAGCAGCAACGCCAATGGCTCCCACTTCTGTCAATTAAAGTCAGTCATCCAATGAGGAGAGAAAGGTGAGGGGGCTGAGTCACGGATCTGTGTCTGAATGGATACAGGGAGCTGTGGCTCAGCTCGGGTGCCCCAATAGCAAGCTGCTTGCAGCAGAGGTACTCCCCAGGAGGGAGGGGCCAGGAAAGCACAAGAGGGGCCTGAGAAGAGGAGGATCTGGGCTGCTCTGTGCAAAACAACTGCACAGAGGAGATAAGTATAACATGTTTGTTAATTTTTATTAAATAAAAACGAAACTTTACAATCCCTTTAACTCATGGTATGGTTTTTATAAAACAGCTGAATTCCTGGAATTCAGCCTGAAGTAGAACTAAAGGCATTTAATTTTGGATAAGGAACTTGGTGTTGAGTTATTCACTTTAAGGTCATCACAGAGGACAAGGGGGCACTCTTTACACCTAGAGGAAAAAAGATTTTATCTCCAAATACGGAAAGGTTTCTTCACAGTAAGAGCTGTGAAAATGTGGAATAGACTCCCTGCAGAGGTGGTTCTGGCCAGCTCAGGGGATTGCTTTAAAAAAGGCCTGGATTCCCTAAACGTACATAATATAACTGGGTACTACTGTTTATAGGTCAAGTTGATCCAGGGAAAATCCGATTGCGGGGGATCAGGAAGGAATCTTTTTCCCTTGCTGTAGTAAATTGGATCATGCTTTGCTGTTTTTTTTTTGCCTTCCACTGGATCAACTGTGAGTATAGGATTGTGTATATGGGATTGTATTTTTTTTTTGGCGGTGTTCAGTGATTTTTATCGGGGCTGCAAATCGGACACTTTTGACAGTTTTTTTATGACCATTGACATTTATATAGAATCGGAGTTAAAAATAGCCACTGATTACTGTATAAATGTCACTAGCAGGGAAGGGGTTAACACTAGGAGACAATCAAGGGGTTAAGTGTGTGTTCCCTGTGTGTGTTCTAACTGTATGGGGGTAGACTGACTGGGAGAGAAGACAGATCGTTGTTCCTACTTAGTAGGAATACACAATCTGTTTCTCTTCTCCTGACAGGACAGGGATTTGTGTGTTTACACACACACAAATCCCCGTTCCTGCTCTCGTGCCTGCAATCGCGGGTGACCGTCAGGGATCGCGCCCACCGTCCACGCGCATCGGGTCCCCCGCTGTGCAGCCGCGTATATATACAGGAGCTGAACGGGCTTAAAGAGGAAGTAAACCCTGATGAGTTTACTTCCTCTTTGATTCCCTGCAAAGGTAAAGCATAATGGACTACTATGCATCGCATATTAGTCTATTATGTGTCACTTACCTGACTCAGGAGCCAGCGAAGTCACCGCTGTCCCCTGTAGTCCGGAGCATCCATCTTCTCAGATGATAGTTCATATTTTTTAGCACTGATCACTGTATTAGTGTCAATGGTCCCCCAAAAGTGTCAGTTAGCGTCTGATATACCGCAGTCCTTCTATAAGTCGATGATTGCCCCCATTACTAGTAAAAAAAATTAAAAAAATTAAAAATTCCATAAATACAGTGGTGTGAAAAAGTGTTTGCCCCCTTCCTCATTTCCTGTTCCTTTGCATGTTTGTCACACTTAAGTGTTTCGGAACATCAAACCAATTTAAACAATAGTCAAGGACAACACAAGTAAACACAAAATGCAATTTGTAAATGAAGGTGTTTATTATTAAAGGTGAAAAAAAATCCAAACCATCATGGCCCTGTGTGAAAAAGTGATTGCCCCCTAAACCTAATAACTGGTTGGGCCACCCTTAGCAGCAACAACTGCAACCAAGCGTTTGCGATAACGTGCAATGAGGCTTTTACAGCGTCCTGGAGGAATTTTGGCCCACTCATCTTTGCAGAATTGTCCTAATTCAGTTACATTAGAGGGTTTTCGAGCATGAACGGTCTTTTTAAGGTCATACCACAACATCTCAATAGGATTCAGGTCAGGACTTTGGCTAGGCCACTCCAAAGTCTTCATTTTGTTTTTCTTCAGCCATTCGGTGGTGGACTTGCTGGTGTGTTTAGGATCATTGTCCTGCTGCAGAACCCAAGTTCGTTTCAGCTTGAGTACACGAACAGATGGTCGGACATTCTCCTTTAGGATCTCTTGGTAGACAGCAGAATTCATAGTTCCTTTTATCACGGCAAGTCTTCCAGGTCCTGAAGCAGCAAAACAGCCCCAGACCATCACACTACCACCACCATATTTTACTGTTGGTATAATGTTATTTTTATGAAATGCAGTGTTCCTTCTACGCCAGATATACTTGGACACACACCTTCCAAAGAGTTCCACTTTTGTCTCATCGGTCCACAGAATGTTGTCCCAAAAGTCTTGGGGATCATCAAGATGTGTTGTGGAGAAATTGAGACGAGCTTTGATGTTCTTTTTGCTCAGCAGTGGTTTTCTCCTTGGAACTCTGCCATGCAGGCCATTTTTGCCCAGTCTTTTCCTGATGGTGGAGGCATGAACGCTGACCTTAACTGAGGCAAGTGAGGCCTGCAGTTCCTTGGACGTTGTTGTGGGGTCTTTTGTGACCTCTTGGATGAGTCCTCGCTGCGCTCTTGGGGTAATTTTGGGCGGCCGGCCACTCCTGGGAAGGTTCACCACTGTTCCATGTCTTCGCCATTTGTGGATAATGGCTCTCACTGTGGTTCGCTGGATTCCCAAAGCTTTGGAAATGGCTTTATAACCCTTTCCAGACTGATAGATCTCAATTACTTTCTTTCTCAATTGTTCTTGAATTTCTTTGGGTCTCGGCATGATGTGTAGCTTTTAAGGATCTTCTGGTGGACCTTACTGTGTCAAGCAGCTCCTATTTAAGTGATGCCTTGATTGTGAACAGGTGTGGCAATAATCAGGCCTGGGTGGGGCTAGAGAAATTGAACTCAGGTGTGGACAACCACAGTTATAGTATGTTTTAACAAGGGGGGCAATCACTTTTTCACACAGGGCCATGATGGTTTGGATTTTTTTTCACCTTTAATAATAAACACCTTCATTTACAAATTGCATTTTGTGTTTACTTGTGTTGTCCTTGACTATTGTTTAAATTGGTTTGATGTTCCGAAACACTTAAGTGTGACAAACATGCAAAGGAACAGGAAATGAGGAAGGGGGCAAACACTTTTTCACACCACTGTATATCCCATAGTTGTAGACACTATAACTTTTGCACAAGCCAATCAATATACGCTGCTTATTGGGATTTTTTTTTTTTACCAAAAATATGTAGCAAAATACATATTTGATGTTTTATAGCAGAGAGTAAAACATTTTTGGGTGGGGGGCCGGGATCTGGGGGGCCCCCCTTATTAAAGGGGGCTCCTGGATTCCGATAACCCCCCCACCCACAGACCCCGACAACCAACGGCCAGGCACCCAAAGCACCCACCCCCCATGTTGAGGGCATGAGGCCTGGTACGGTTCAGAAGGGGGGGCACTCGGCGCTCGCTTGTCCCCACCCCCTTTCCTGACCGGCCAGGCTGCGTGCTCGGATAAGGGTCTGGTATGGACCTTGGGGGGACCCCCACACAGTTTTTTTGGCATAGGGGGTTCCCCTTAAAATCCATGCCAGACCTAAGGGAAATTGTCACCTCTCTCTAGCGCTCGCTGCAATAGGAAAATGTGTTTTTCCTATTGCAGCAAGCGCGAGATGTACAGTACCCTGCAGCCGAGAACCAGCGCAAAACATTCTCGCGGGCAAGTGCTTTAGCAGCCCTTGCGTCATATTTGGTCCATTTGACCAGCATACAGACGAATGGGTTTCCCGCTAGCAACTGGGTCTGGCGGAGTTCCGGCGGGAAGATTTAAAACATGTTCTATTTCTAAAGCCCGTTGGAGTTTTGGACAGCAAAGGTCCAATGAAGCCCACACACAATCGAATTGTCCGAGGGATTAGTTCTGTCAGACCTTTGCTGTCAAAAAGTCTGGTCGTGTGTACGTGGCATTAGGGCCACTTTCCCACCACGTGCCTGTTTGCATTGACTAATAGTGATGGACGAACTTCAGACGGGACGTTTTGTGAACGCGATTCGCAAACGTGCCCAAATGTTCACGAACCCCAGGTGGACACCACATTCACTTTAATGGCAGGCGAACCTTAAAAACCTCCAGGTCATATTTTCAGCCACAAAATACTTACTAGCTGTGCACACATAGTCCCACAACATGGACACTGACATACCAGAAGTATTAAGTGAATCTGGGATCGACAAAGACAAGCATTGTTTTTTTATCTGTGAAATTTTGTCAATTCAGGAGTGCATGAAGGCCATGGAGGAGAGGCAAGGTCAGGGCAGGCTATGAAGGGGGTGCAGGAGATGATCAGTGCCACAGTTAGGGCAGCGCAGTCCTGTTCCAGTGTCCCAGTGTGCCAACCTGTGCTTGAGCCCCTGACCCCTCCCTCTGCCAGGCCCTTACCCCACCTATGCAGGGCTCCACTGCGGTGGTCCGGAGGTGCCAGTCCAGTGCTGATCCTCAGCCATGGTGCTGGCACTGCCTGCTGATTGGCTTCTCTGCTGCTAGCTCCCTCACTGACACCAGATAGAGGGCACTGACACCAGCACCGAGATAGAGAGCACTGACACCAGCACCAAGATAGAGAGCACTGACACCAGCACCGAGATAGAGAGCACTGACACCAACACCGTGATAGAGAGCACTGACACCAGCACCGTGAGAGCACTGACACCAGCACCATGATAGAGAGCACTGACACCAGCACCATGATAGAGAGCACTGACACCAGCACCGTGAGAGCACTCACACCAGCACCGCGATATTGTCAGCAGCGGACGCGTTAAAAAAAGCCCACACTGTGGAGCCATGTGCCGGCGTCCTGGGAGCGCCAGATCTGAACGAGCAAAGTTCGCCACAAACTGACCACCGGGCGAACCGCAAGGCTATCTCTATTGACTAATACCAAAAAAAAAAATAATAATTGTTAGTGTTCTGTTATTTGCCAGCCAAATCCTTTTTTTTCCCCAGACTATCCAGTTAAACAAACAAAAAAAATAAAAGGCACAAACTTCTTGAGTTGTGTAAAGTTTCTAACGCATATGGTTTGCCTTCGAACTGTGTAAAGTGTTTAATAGCAAAACAGGAGAAAAATGAAGCAGAACCAGGTTTTGAAAAAAATGGAATGGTTCAGTAATTTCCATAGGAACATGTTGAAATTGCTTTATTTAGAACAAATGTTACCTCTGTGGGCTGCTATGGGTTTTCTTTACTCTAGTAGATTTTATTGTATTTTTTAATTAACAATTTGCTTTATATTTTAATTGGCTTTAGCATGCTAGGTGTGATACAGTCCTCCTTTTGGAAGAATTGTATTAAAATTAATAAAAGACACACAAAGTGAACATTTAAGTTGAACAGTGACTCTTAAGGCAATGTACTCCATAAACTAGAGAATACATCAGGGGGATGAAAAAAATAATAATGTATCACTTAACCATATACTATAGCTTCTTTGTATTATAATATATGGTAATGTGGAAATTTATAATGACACACTTCACTGAGAGTAAAAAAATATCACCTTCTGATTTTTATAAAACAAATCGTGTTATAATTAGTGGCTACTTTTGCATGGAAGTGTCCCAAAGAGGCTCTGTCACTTTGCCTATTGAGGAGAAAAGTGACAGGTTCCCTTCCCCCATCGCCATTAACTGTTCATACTTCAGCCATGCTTTCCCCATGCTTTGTGCCTATGGTATTGGAGCTTACACAGGGTTAATCTCTTGCTATTCATATGATAATAAAATTAGCTACTAAGGTTCTAGCACTGCACCCTCAGAGTAGGTGTCTTGCTCCTACATATCTGGAAGGGAAGGACCAGGTATTTGCCCCAACAGAACAGTGAAGGCTGAGAAATATAATAAATGTGTCATGTACCTGAGTGAGGAGCTTGAGAAGACAAGGGTGACCTCTTGCATAATTCCTATCTGAGCACCCCTGAAAGTTCTGATAGGTACTGCAGGGGCAATGGTAGCGCTCAGGTGCCAAGAAGCTGGAACTGAAGACTGAAAATGGGAGTTCTGGTATCAAGTAAGCAGAAGCATCCAGAATATACCAGGTCCAGTAGAGATCAGAGCCGGTTAAGCAGAAGCACAGTGGTGAAGGCACCCAGAATATACCAAGTCCAGTAGAGATCAGACCTGGTTAAGCAGAATCACATTGATGAGGGCACCCAGAATATTCCAAGTCCAGTAGAGATCAGACCCGGTTAAGCAGAAGCACATTGGTGAGGGCACCCAGAATACACCAAGTCCAGTAGAGAACAGAACCATTTAAGCAGAACCACAGTGGTTAAGGCACCCAGAATACACCAAGTCCAGTAGAGATCAAAGCTGGGTTACAGGCCAAGCTCAGTAACAGTTGGGCAGCAAGGCACCAAGTCATATGCAGGATCAAGGTCAGGGGCAAGGTTGGCAATGTGTAGGCAGTGAGGTACAGAATCAATAGGCAAAATCTTGTCCAGACCGAGGTTGATAACAAAGTTAGGCAGAAAATTTAGACAGGCAAGGTTTATCCAGAAGCAGGTAAGATTAAAACCAGGTCAATAACAGTGTCAATCAGGTTCAGGATCTGGGATAACAGGAACTCAAGCTGAGATACCAATCACCAATGATATCATACAGGGCCCAGGTTTAAAAAGCCCACTAGGTGCCAGTATCTGTGGTGAAGGTGCCCGTGTGTCCATGTGCATGCTGTTGTGCCTGCATTTTGGCCATATGTATCCTTTAAACTATTTTAACATAGGAATACTTGCACACTAATAGTCTCTGCTTCTGGTCTGGGTCAAAATACAGCAGCAGCCGCATCTATGTGTAAGGTCATGTGGCTCAGTTCCTCTCTCCGTCTTTCTCACTCCAAATCCTTCCTCTGAGGGTTTCTGAACCCAGCTAGCAGGGATGAGCCTGTCTATACAAACTTACGCTATAGTAAATAACAAACATTAGCTATTTACAAATACCTACAGTAGAGGCATTGGTGTGCACACAGGGTCTGCCAGATATGCCTGGGCACACCCTAATCAGCATGTGTGGTGTAGATTCCCCCTGTTTAGACTCCTGATATTTTACCAAAGCCCCCTAATAGGGCTCCTAAAAAAAATTGTCAAAAAAAATAATAAAAAAAAATAAAATAATAAGAATAAATACTGAGACCATCCACTAGCCTACTCACAACCATCTCTGCCCTAATGACATCGTCAGTATATATACATATGCACACACATACAGTATCTCACAAAAGTGAGCACAACCCTCACAACCCTCACATTTTTGTAAATATTTTATTATATCTTTTCAAGTGACAACACTGAAGAAATTACACTTTGCTACAATGTAAGCTAGTGAGTGTATAGCTTGTATAACCGTGTAAATTTTCTGTCCCCTCAAAATACACACAACCATTAATGTCTAAACAGCTGGCAACAAAAGTGAGTATACCCCTAAGTGAAACTGTCCATATTGGGCCCAATTAGCTATTTTCCCTCCCCGATGTCATGTGACTTATTAGTGTTACAAGGTCTCAGGTATGAATGGGAAGCAGGTGTGTTAAATTTGGTGTCATCGCTCTCACTCTCTCAATGGAAGTTCAACATGGCACCTCATGGCTAAGAAATCTCGGAGGATCTGAAAAAAAATAATTATTTCTCTACATAAAAATGGCCCAGGCTATTAGAAGTTTGCCAAGACCCTGAAATTGAGCTGCAGCATGGTGGCCAAGACCATACAGCGGTTTAAAGTGGTTGTAAACCCACAATAAAAAAAATGTAAAAAATAAAAACCTACAAGACAAAGGCATAATGAGCTAGTATGCATATAGCATAATAGCTTATTATGAAACACTCACCTTAGATCGAAGCCCTAATAATGGGCCTCATACACCGCTCCGGCCGGGGACATCACTCCCGGGTATCGTGGGCTCCAGTGCTGTGATTGGCCGGAGCCGCGATGACGTCACTCCTGTGCATGCGCGCGGAAGCCGCTAGTAACGGCACACTAGCTGAAGCAGTGGCACACACTAGCTGAAGCAGTGGCAGGGACGTGCTATTGCTTCAGTGGGCATGTGCCGATGACGGAAGGGATGAAGTGGCAACTCTAGAGTACACACATTTGTGAAATACTTTATATGTGTTTGAGCTTTGGGAGTGCACACCCTAATGCAAAAGGCTGTACACACCTATGAGTAGAAGGCATTGGATCCTCGCGGATGTGAGGAGCATTATTCCCACTGACCACCAATGTAAGGGGCATTTTTCCCACTTACCCCAAAGAATTGGTATTGGCAGGGGTTTCCCCAGGCCTGATAATTATTTTATAGATCTAGGGGATCGATGTATCTGTTATTGTAGTGTTTTCTACCCCAATACCTCCCTATAAACATCTCCTCGTAATATTCTATAACTCATTTGTATTCCCACCCTTTCTTTCATCGCTGGTACTCCTTGAGAATGGAACACACAGCATAGAACATATATTTTGTTTTTCATGTTAGTTAACATATTGAACTCCTATAGACCCTTCCAAACCGGTTACCTCGCACATTCAATCTTCCTTTGAATTTTTCTTTAGATCCAGTGCCCGCTGCTCCGTGCAATATTTGTCATGTCTTCTTGTATTCATTTTTTTTTTTTTTTACAAACAGGGATATTTCAAAAACTCAGATCAACTCACTGCCCAAGTATGGCCTGGAGCATATAAAGAAACTTATTGCTAACCACGCTTATAACTTGAAGAAGCTCCCTCCTTTGGAAAGACTGTCTAGTCTTATTGAGGCCAACCTTACGTATCCAAGCCACTGCTGTGCTTTTAAAAACTGGAAGAAACAGAAAAGGTACGTGCCTATTTACTTTAACCAAAGTCAAAGAGTAAATCCAAATAACAAGTGAAATTAGTGAGGGGACTGCTAATGTGAAAGGAGGCCTGTACTGAGAAGTCCACCGTCTACCTCTACTACCTGTCACGTTCATAATCAACTGCAGCTTAACCACTTTCAGCCCCGGACCATTTTGCTGGCTAAAGACCAGACCACTTTTTGCGATTCGGCACTGCGTCGCTTTAACTGACAATTGAGCGGTCGTGCGACGTGGCTCCCAAACAAAATTGAAATACTTTTTTTCCCACAAATAGAGCTTTCTTTTGGTGGTATTTGATCACCCCTGTGGTTTTTATTTTTTGCGCTATAAACAAAAATAGAGCGACAATTTTGAAAAAAACGCATAATTTTTTACTTTTTGTTATAATAAATATCCCCCAAAAATATATAAAAAAAAATGTTTCCCTCAGTTTAGGCTGATATGCATTCTTCTACATATTTTTGGTTAAAAAAATCACAATAAGTGATTATTGATTGGTTTGCGCAAAAGTTATAGCGTTTACAAAATAGGGGATAGTTTTATGGCATTTTTATTAATATTTTTTTTTTACTAGTAATGGCGGCGATCAGCAATTTTTATTGTGACTGCGACATTGCGGCGGACACATCGGAAATTTTTGACACATTTTTGGGACCATTGTCATTTATACAGCAATCAATGCTAAACAAATGCATTGATTCCTGTGTAAATGACACTAGCAGTAAAGGGGTTAACCAGGGGGTGGCAGTGTAGGGGTTAAGTGTTCCTAGGGGTATGTTACTAATTGTGGGGGGCTGGGCATTGTGTTAGTGAACGCTGATCTCTGCTCTAATCACATGGAGCAGAGATCAGCGTCACTTGTTGCTAGGCAGAACGGGGAGATGCTGTTTACAACGGCATCTCCCCGTTCAGCCGCCCCGTGAGATGATCCCGGCTATCCCCGCGGCGATCGAGTCCGCGGGACCGGCGACCGGACTCACAGGGGTCCCAACCAGCACGCGATGGCAGGGCGGCATTTTAAAATGGACGTACCTGTACGCCAATATGCCGGCCCATGCCATTCTGCCGACGTACATCGGCGTGCGCCGGTCGGGAACTGGTTAAAGTGTATGTGAACCCTAACACAACTTCTTTTATGTGCGCCTTTGGTCTGTAAATTTGTTTTAATGTGTTGGCCAGTTTTCGATTATGGATTTGTGAGGTATCTTACCCAGAATCAAGTGAGAAAGGTGAAGGTGCAATACGGAAGATATGATTATATTTACACTCAACGGACACTTTATTAGGTACACAATTGCTTGGTAACACAATCCCAAAGCCAATCACATGGCAGCAACTCAATACATTTAGGCATCTAGTTGTGATAAAGATGACTTGTTGACGTTCAAAAAGAGCATCAGAATGGGGAAGAAATGGGATTTAAGTGACTTTGGTATGGTTGTTGGTGCCAGACAGGCTGGTCTAAGTAATTCAAAAACTACTGAGCAACTGGGATTTTCACGCACAACCATCTCTCGGGTTTACAGAGAATGATCAGAACGAGAGAAAATATCCAGTGAGCGGCTGTTGTGTGGGCGAAAATGTCTTTGTGTGGGCGAAAATGTCTTGTTGAGGTCAGAGGAGAATGAGCACACTGCTTTGAGATGATAGAAAGGCAACGGTAACTCAAATAACCACTCGTTACAACCAAGGTATGCAGAATACCATCTCTGAATGCACAACACATCGAACCTTGAAGCAGATGGGCTACAACAGCAGAAGACCACACTGAGAACAAGAAACTGAGGCTACAATTCGCACAGGCTCACCAAAATTGGACAGTTGAGGATTGGAAAAACCTTGCTTGGTCTGATGAGTCTCGATTTCAGCTGCAACATTCAGATGGTGGGGTCAGAATTTGCCATAAACAATATGAAAGTATGGATCCATCCTGCCTTGTATCAATGGTTCAGGCTGGTAGTGGTGGTTTAATGGGCAGGGGGATATTTTCTTGGCACACTTTGGGCCCCTTAGTACGATTTGAGCATCATTAAAATGCCACGGCCTACCTGAGAATTGTTGCTGGCCATGTCCCTCCCTTTATGACTACAGTGTCTCCATCTTCTGATGGCTCATTCCGGCAGAATAATGCTCCATGTCACAAAGCTGCAATCATCTCACCACTGGTTTATTGAACATGACAATGAGGTCACTGTACTCCAATGGCCTCCACAGTCACCTTTGTGATGTGGTAAAATGGGATATTCCCATCATGGATGTGCAGCCGAAAAATCTGCAGTAACTGGTGATGCTATCATGTCACTATGGACCAAAATTTCTGAGGAATGTTAACAAAACTATGTTGAATCTATTCCACAAAGAATGAAGGCAGTTCCGAAGACAAAAGGGGGTCCAACCCGGTACTAGAAAGGTGTACATAATAAAGTGGGTGGTGAGTGTGTGTGTGTATATATATATATATATATATATATATATATATATATATATACATATTGTAATATTTGGGGGTTATTTTAGCTTAAAGGTAGAGCTTACCAGTGAGCTGAGTCCACGCCAGATATGCCGTTTTAAGGGCTTGTAGGCCCACTTTTATTAAAGAAAGAAAAGTCCGATAACAAAATAGTTGCCCACACAGGGGTTTCAGCTTTCCACAGCAATAATGTACATAGAACCAAAAATACCAAGCCACCTGGCTCTCTTTAGCAGCACTGCTGCTCAGACTTCTGCTGCAGCCCTCTTGGCTCTTTAACAGAGTTCCTGTACACCCAGTACCTCAGCACTCTTTACTAGCTTCTTTTTCAGCCCACAAGCTTGGACCCTCTGTCTGCTCTGACAGACCGACCTGTGCAGACATGCACACTTCTTCTCCCTTACACGCCTGGACTCCTCGGGAGGGTGGAGCCCAGAACCATGGTGTTGGCTTTGTTTTAAGCCCAAGACCCACCTGTGCAATCATCCAGCCAGACTGCTGGCTGTTCCCAAAACCCGGTCCCAGGATTGGAGATTCCGTACTACCACAATATATATACATACATACATACATACATACATGCATACACATATATATATATATATATATATATATATATATATATATATATATATATATATATATATATAGATAGATAGATAGATAGATATACACATAGATATATAGATAGATATAGTGTATATACTGTATGTTACACCTAAACTGCAGTTTGGTTTGGGTTTAATTACGCCAAATTTTGACCTCAGCATCAGTCTGACTAGACTATAGGATGTTCTGCCTAGCCACAGGGGGCGCTGTCACTTTTGGCAGGTATGGAAACACAGTCTGGTTGGGTGCATTAAGGTTACTTTCTCTCGGAACCAGCCCAGTGGGAGTGTCACTCTTGCTGTGCTTTCTGGGAGAGGGTACTTAACCACTTCAATACAGGGCACTTTCGCCCCCTTCCTTCCCAGCCCAATTTTCAGCTTTCATCGCTCTAACGCTTTTAGTGACAATTGCGCGGTCATGCTACACTGTACCCAAATTAAATTTTTATCATTTTGTTCGCACAAATAGAGCTTTATTTTGGTGTTATTTATTCACGACTCCGTTTTTTATTTTTTGCGATATGAGCGCAAAAAAAAACGGAAATTTGGAAAAAAAACAATATATTCTTTTTTCCATTTTAAAAGAAATCCAATAAAATCTAATTTTGTCATACATTTAAGCCAAAATGTATTCTGCTACATGCTTTTGGTAAAAAAAATTCCGTTAAGTGTATAATAATTGGTTTGTGTGATCACGGACATATGTACGCAAATGATCATGTACATATGTGTGCAGGTGATCACGTACATATGTGTGCAGATAATCATTGGGACATGTGATTTTAGTGGGACATATGTGGGGGACATGTTTTTATTATTAGGGACATGTGTTTTTATCATTTGGGGACATGTATGTTTTGGGGACATGTGTGTTTTAGGGACATATGTGGGGACTGTGTTTGTACTGTGTGGTGTGTAGACTGATGATCAGTGAGTAAAAAGCTGTAAAAAACAGCTCATACTCACTGATCATCAGCCGGCTGCAGCATTCTGCTCTCCTCAGCGATGACTTCCGTGTGAGGAGAGGAGAGCCGATTGCCTAGCAACCGGCTGTTTGTTTACATCACATGACGGCCGTGATTGGACACGGCCGTCATGTGATCAGGAGGGCCAATCACAGAGCCCTCCTGCCGATCTGAGATGTGCCGTGTCCGGGTGACACGAGCACATCAGGATCGCGCCGCTGCGCGGGCACGCGCGCACAGGCGCGATCCCGCTCCTTCTGAAGGACGTTTCTGAACGTCCTATCAGAAGTAGATGACTCCCACCCGGCCCTATATATGCATTGGCCGGGTGGGAAGTGGTTAAGATGCAGATGTCATGTGTTTTCGGGGTTCCGATCCAGAAGTATGTTCTGACTGCATGGTCTTGGTCCTCCTGACCAGCCCCCAGGATGCCTATGGCCTGAGGTGCGGATCCACCCGATTTTACATCTCAGGACTGGCTAGTCCGAGGTGAGGAAACTAAAGGAAGGATTCAGAGGATTCCGAGGTGGTCCGGTGCTGTCTCAGGTTGTGGAGAGGCCCAGCAACTCCATGGTTACCCAGGGGAAGACTCTTCGGGAGAAGGTCATGCAAGGGTTGGCTTCTCAAAAAGAGCCTGTTAAAGTTGAAGGACCTAAGGGAATCCAATCTTGTGGGTATTGCCGGACCGGCTGTAAGATACTGGTACCACACGAGCGTTCTACAAGTTTTTCAAATTTCCTTACACGTGTTCTATAGCAAAGTCTGTGGCAGAGACTTATTCCTACATGTTCTATAACAAAGTCTGTGGCAGAGACTTGTTCCTGTGTCAAGCACCCTGTTGGCTGCTAGGCCTGGTGGGAGAAGGACTATCCAACTAGGGTGAGGATCCAGCTGTGAATGGCTATTCTCTAGATTTTACTCAAAGTAAGAAAGTTCTTTATTACTGACTTTGACACTAAGAGTACCTGGACTTTTCACCTAAACCCTCTGATCCTATACTGAGAGACTGTTCGTTAACTACGTTTTTGCAAATAAAAATCCCCTCTGTGGTTGGTCTTTATAGTTCCTGGGCCATCTACCATGGGAAACCCCTAGACGCAAATCGAGGTGAAGAAGGTGACGGCAAGCCCACAAAATCAGTCACTCCTTCGGGGGTCAGTGCTACATATATATATATATATATATATATATATATATATATATAGAGAGAGAGAGAGAGATATATATATAGATATATATATATATATATATATATATATATATATATATATATATATATATAGATGAAGCACTAACCCCCGAAAGAGGCTGCTGGTTATTTTTGGGCTTACCGTTACCTTCTGTTCTCCTTGTGGCACGTCTAAGGGATGTCCCGTGGTAGCTGGCCCAGTAACTTGAGACTGACAATAGATCCACTTGAATGGATTTTATTTGCAAACTCAGACAATTGAACAGTCTTTTAACTTGGGATCAGAGGGTTGGAAAAGAGATTCAGGTACTCTTATGTCAAAGTCCAAAAAACTTCAAAGAACTTGCTTGCTTTGACTGCATCCAGAGAATAGCCATTCGCAGCTGGATGATCACCCAGGTTGGACAGTCCCTCTCTCACAAGGCCTAACAGCCAACAAGGCGCTTACCCAGGAACAAAGTCTCTGTCACAGACATTGTTGCAGAACATGTAGGGAAACTAAGCTTGAGAACACTTGTAGGATACCTGGATCTCTCAGTCTGCTGTCAGGAACCATGAAACAGAACGAGACAGAAGTACAATCAAACCACACTTGTTTATTAATAAAAATAAAAAGGTAAATAGGAAAAAGCGTAGTCAAGCAAGCCAGAGTCCAGTAGCCAGATCGGATAGTCAGCCAGTCCAAAGTTCATAAACCAGATTGGGTAATCAGCCAGTCCAGACGTCAGGGATCCAAGGAGAGCAACTACAAGCAGGATGGAAGCCAGGAGGGATGTCAGCAAGCCAGTCTTGAAACAACAGCAGGAGATGGTTTCTAGTGATGTGACCAATGCGAAGGCAAATGAAAAAGTGAGCAGGAAGGCTTTAAATAGGCAGGTCAGATGAGCATCATCCGGTACAGCTGGTAACTGTGGAAAGAGAAGAGAGCTGGCAATTAGCTGACCGCTGAGCGGCCAGCCCAGAGGAGGAAGGGCTAAGCCAGCACTGACATCTGCTTGGCGATATCCACAAGACCGGATTCTCTCGGTTACTTCAGCCCTTCCAGGCTCTTGTTAAGAAAATCAACCCGTACATGGTGTTCTTCTAAAGAGTCCTCTCCTGGAATGCTTGAAGTACTCTGGGTCTCTCCCGAAACCGGAGACGGCACTCAACCACCTCAGAATTCTCCTTCAGTTTCCTTACCTCGGGCTAGCCAGCCCCGAGACATTAAAGTCAGGTGGATCCACACCCCAGGCCATAGCCTTCCTGCGGGCTGGTCAGGAGGACCAGGACCATGTAATCAGCACTCCATACTGTACCGGAACCCCGAACCATGCAACATCTGCATCTTAAATACCCTCTCCCAGAGGGCACAAGGAGAGGGCCACTCCCACTGAAGCACCTAACCAGACCATAGTTCCACACCTGCCACAAGAGACAGTGCCCCCTGTGGCCAGGCTGAAAATCTCACAGTCCAGTCAGACTGATGCAGAGGTCCAATTTAAACAAATAAACCCAAACCAAACTGCAGTTTAGGTAAAGTTTAACTTTGAAAAACGCATAGCGCGATATATATATATATATATATATATATATATATATATATATATATATATAGATATAGATAGATAGATATAGATATATGATATATCTTTAAAACACTAAGAGCATATTGAAAAAAACATTTTTTTTAAATAGTGTTCATTAAAACGAAAAGTACTGTGACACTAGAAGACTACAACCTCTCCTCACCCCCAGCTATATATTGCACACAATACTACTAGCGTGGAGCCATTTATTCTTATAGATTTAAATTCTAACTTATATCTCCTATGTCATTAACCTAATAATATGACATGCAGCCTTCCAGTGCAGTATTGATTGTGAGCATATGGTCCCAGGAAAAGGCAATTAAAATAAATTGTCTGTTAAATAGGAATGGCATTCACCTGAGGTCTCAAGAATTATGTCATCAGAACTTTCATACTATTTGTCTTTGCACAGCATGCTAAGTATATAAAGTACAAAATGTGCCATCCACCCACCATTAGAGGGACAGTGTCTGTGTACAGAGTGTAGCTATTACCATATGGCACATTCCTGTTAAAATTGTATTTGGTAAAGCAAAAAATAAAAATAAAGGTATTGGAAGTATTAAAAGTAGTTACATTATTTATATTAATTTATTATGCATGCTTTCCTTTAGAAGAACAACTGTATTGGCTGTTTCATTAAATCAAAAGTACAAATTTCCGTTTGTAACGAAAAAAAAAACCTGCACTTACTCCTGATTTAAAAAGGTTTTTACCTGCACCCGTAAAAAAGTGTGTGCCTTTGTTATTACTCATATATTTTCCTTAAATTCATATAGTGGGCTGTAATTTTGAAAACGTGCCTCATCCTTAAAATTTTATTATGGTAAGGAAGAAGTGGCAGAAATAACTACTTTTGAAGTTACTCTAATGCCGCATACACACGATCGGACAATCCGGCAGACGTAGCGCGGCGGACAAACCGCCGGACTTTGAAGCGGAGGTCCGCCGGACTTTCCGAACGCACGGACCTTCCCACACATGACCGGACTATGGCGGGAGTCCGCCGGACTTTTGAAATGAACGGACTTGCCCACACACGGAGGAAAGTCCGTTCATTTTGAACGCAGCTCCAGGTAGACGGGCCTAGCGAAGGAAGTCAATGTCGCCGCCGGATAGTCTGATCGTGTGTACGAAGCATAACAAAACTTCATATATAAAATATGTGCCCCTCAATGAACTCAGAGAAAGGGATTTCATGGTGAGTAGCAAACAAATCCCATTAAAACATTGTTAAAATATCATAGCCCACAGTACAATTATATATATAGTGTCCTGCCTCAATATCTAACCCCCACCCAGCACTTATGAACTAGCCATATAAATATAACAATGACGTAGTTAGAAGACTCAGTATGGTAATAGGCTAAGTTTTGATTGGGCCAATGTGGTGGTGTGATGGAGTTCCCGCAAAATACATTTCTCGCACATAAATTCCAATTTTTTCAGGGCTACACTTGAGGCTATTATTTTTTATTTTTTTTTCCAAACATTACTGGAGCATGATCAGTAAAATATGTGTTCACCAGATGAGTGCAGGGGCATCAGTACAGAGCTGACTCCAGATGTGTCTGTGAGTGTCCCTATGCCACGAGTGCTCAACCTGTGGCCCTCCAGCTGTTGCGAAACTACAAGTTCCATCATGCCTTTGGGAGTCATTATTTTAACTGTCAGTCTTGCAGTGGCTCATGGGACTTGTAGTTTCCACAACTGCTGGAGGGCCACAGGTTGAGCACCCATACCCTATGCTGTCCCTTAGTCTACAACAGGGATCTCCAAAGTACGGCCCTACAGCTGGTACAAAACTACATGTCCAATGAGGCATTGTAAAACCTGACATTCACAGACATTACTAGGTATGATGGGAATTGTAGTTCCTGAACAACTGGAGGGCCATAGTTTGGAGACCCCTGTTTTACAAGAACCTGTCCCTAATGCTAGGCCTACCTCTCCCTTACAAGTGGGGTCTCTGTCTGAAACATCCGACACTCCAGTTACCCAGTAGGGGTTATATATATATATATATATATATATATAAACCCTTATAAGTTCAAAATGGCCTCCAATATCGAGAGAGAGCCAATGAGATTCAGACTATCACAAGATGGCACCTGAGGTCAATTGCAAAGGACATATTGGTTCCATGCCAGGCTCTCCTCTTGTGCTTGGTAGTAAACAGCAATGATCCCATTACTGCTTTGTTTTCCATACTAGTATGGGAGCTATGCCGCGATCCTGCAATAACTGCACCCCCTCCTAGCCCTGTTAATTCATTTCACCTGTGGCTACACTAACGCCCGTCTACCAGCTAGACAAGTTGTCAGGAGCTCTAGCAAACATTAGACATGTGCAATTCATTTAGTTTCAAATTTGTTTTTTAACTGGTTGCCGACCAGCCACAGCAGTTTTACTGCGGCAGAATGGTACGGCTGGGCGAAACTGCGTTACCTTATGTTGCTCCGCCTTTCGGCCACTAGGGGCACAGCGTGTGCCTGGAGCTGATGCGTGATGACTGCCAGCCACCTGCGATCGCTTGTGACAGAGTGAGAATTGGGATCTGTGTGCCTAAACACACAAATCCTGGTTCTCTCAGGGAAGAGGAGACAGATCATGTGTTCATACTATTTATGAACACCAATCTCCCTATCCTCCTAGTCAGTCCCCTCCCCCCACAGTTAGAACACACCTAGTAACACAGTTAACCCCTTAATCGCTCCATAGTGTTAACCCCTTCCCTGCCAGTGGCAATTACACAGTAATCAGTGCATTTTTATAGCACTGATCGCTGTTTAATTGTCAGTGGTCCCTAAAATGTGTCAAAAGTGTCCAATTTGTCTGCCACAATATCGCAGTCCCGATAAAAATCGCAGATCGCCGCCATTACTAGTAAAAAAAATGTATAAAAATGCCATAAATCTATCCCCTATTTTGTAGACGCTATAACTTTTGCACAAACCAATCAATATACGCTTATTGCGATTTTTTTTTTTACCAATAATATGTAGAAGAATACATATCAGCCTAAACTGAGGAAAAAATGTGTTTAAAAAAAAAAATGTGGGATATTTATGATAGCGAAAAGTAAAAGATATTAGGGGTTATTCACAAAAGGCAAATCCACTTTGCACTGCAAGTACACTTGGAAGTGCAGTCGCTCTAAATCTCAGGGGTAGATCTGAAATGAGGGGAAGCTCTGCTGATTTTATCATCCAATCATGTGCAAGCTAAAATGCTGTTTTTTCTTTTCCTTGCATGTCCCCCTCGGATCTACAGCGACTTTAATTCCAAGTGCACTTGCAGTGCAAAGTGGATTTTCCTTTAAATAACCCCCATTGTGTTTTTTTCAAAATTGTCGCTCTTCTTTTGTTTATAGCACAAAAAATAAAAACCGCAGAGGTGATCAAATACCGCCAAAAGAAAGGTCTATTTGTGGGAAAAAAAGGATGTCAATTTTATGTGGATACAACATCCAGGGCCGGATTAAGAGCATCATGTGCTTGGTGCTGAGGAGTTTGGTGGGCCTTTTACTGGGCACCCTTCTGCTTTCCAAGAGCCTGTGCTAGCATGCGCCCAAACTAAAAAGTGTGCAGCCGCACAGGCATAACACTAGGGAAGCCTGGCATTTGATTTGCCACGTTTCTGAAAGGCCCATGCATTGGCGTGCACTGTGAGCTAAAAGAGTGCAGCTGCGCAGGCCTAACACTATGGAAGCCCCAGACTTCTATAAGAGCCCTGCATTGGCGTGCCCCAGGCTTCTGTTAGGACTGCTCATGCAGTGCCCATTATCAATCCCACCACCCTGCCCTGGCAGTGCATGTGGAATGCAGGGCCCGTCAGGGGAGATCTCTTCCCGTTGACCCATTGCTTTACATGTCCTTTTTGGGTGGCTGGGCCTATATTAATGTAGGGGCCTGGAGCTGCAGCTCCAATAGCCCCTAAGTTAATCCAGCCCTGACAACATCTCACGGCCGCGCAAATGTCAGTTAAAGCAACGCAGTGCCGTATCACAAAAAATGGCCTGGTCATTGAGCAGCCGAATCTTCCGGGGCTGAAGTGGTTCAACCTGTTTAATTAATTATTCTGAATATTTGTACATTCAAAAACTCTTAAATTCGGAAGTTTGGAAATGTGAAAATCCGAAACCCCCAAAAATTTTTAAATTTTAAATAATAACTAACTAATAATAACTAACTATTAAATTATAGGTATTGGAATTTCCTTTCAAATTTGACTGTTAGTGAACGCAACGAATATGAATTTATCCGAAGTTACGAATTATCCGAAGTAACGAATACCATATCTAAATGAATGGATTGTAATGAATTAATAATAATAATAAATAACAGTGATAAAAACATTTTATTAATATTATTTATTATTGATTCATTCCATTCCATTTGTTTAGATGCAGCATTCGTTATTTCTGTTAATTCGTAAGGGCCGGTTCACACTGCAGGCGAGGCGAGGCGACTCCGACTTGCCTCGCCGCGACCTGCAGCGGCCTCGGCGGCGACTTGCAAATTACTTCTGTATAGAAGTCAATGCAAGTCGCCCCGAGGTCGCCCAAAAGTAGTACAGGAACCTTTTTTCTGAGTCGGAGCGACTCGAGTCGCTCCTCTCAGAACGGTTCCATTGTACAGAACGGGGGCGACTTGCGAGAGCGAGGCGAGGCGAGTCGTGTTGCCTCGCATCGCCCGCTGTGTGAACCGGCTCTAACTTCGGATAAATTTGTACTTGTTACATTCACTAACAGCCAAATTTGAAAGCAAATTTCAATACCTATAATTTTAGTAGTTAGTTATTATTACTTAGTTATTCTTTCGGATTTTCGTATTTCCTTTCTTATTTTCAGATTTGTTCAAAAATGAACGCATTATTCGGCAGTGCACACGTCTAGCAAGCATGGTGGGTATCCTGTATCACTTACCAAATTCTAATACTTGTATATCTAAAAGCCCAACTGTCTAGTGAATATTTTAAATAATTTTTTTGCCATTTGAGAGATTACCACCTACTTATGGTTCTGTGTGGACAAAACAAAATGATATAAATTCCCTTTCAGGCCTTTCATTGGACGATATCCCCTCTATAGAAGTCCTGGTGACAACTGAAAATGTTTGGCTTTCCCCTCACTTTCAGTTCCAGTGATAGTGGACACCAGGGCAAAGAGAACAAATCTACATGCAATACATAAAGACAACAATATAAACCTACTGGCTACTACCAGTTGTTTTAAAATATTACATTTTAGTTAATCTTAAAGGGTATGTAGCCAAACCTTTTAAAACAGTAGGGAAAAGTGAAGAAAACCCCGTCAGTTAATTTTCTTCTATATGTATCCTGTTGAGGGGGATTCCCTTCCCACCCTAGAGATGGGAGAAGTGCTACACACCACTCAATCAAATGTTGAATTTCCTGCTTATAAGCTGCATCGTCATTATCTCATATGAGTCCAACTACGGCAGGCCATACAGTATAGAAGAATTCCAGGATGGTTTTTTTTTGCCCGCACTGCATGGGTTAACTGCTCATTTTTGTTTAGGGGCGAGGAGATATACTTACCTAATCCATGAATCCTCAGAGCGCAAGACCGATCCCTGACACTACTGCCCCCCCCCCCCCCACTACCGTTCTTGTGCATGGACTGTTCCTGACGTCATTATGCTCATAGACCTGCTCTGGATGTGAGGACGGCAGGAACACTCCACTGCTGGAAATGGGGGAGTGCTGTTTTCTGGCGGATTGAAGGATCAGATGAGTATAAACAGAAAAAATTCCCAGCGCTGCCCTAGCTTGTCTAATGTAAAATGTCCAAAAGGTAATGAATAAAATGTCCAAAAATATGAAAATGCAATTTGCACCTGGGTGCAAAAGTGTCTCTTATATACTTTGTCTGGATGACAATAAAAATATTAAAAGTCAATCAGAAATGTCTGTGGTCTGTATTGGAAACAGGCAGGCTGCACCGAGGCCAGGGAACCCATACTGAAACAGAAGAGGGGAGGGAGAGAGAGGCGCCAGGTGACCAATAGTGTAACAAGGTTTAATAAGTATATATAAAAACACAGTGACAGGTTCAACTCACAGGATGGCCATAGGTATTGGTATGTGCCCAGGTGGGCTGAGCAAAGGATCCCGCGCTGGATCGTCCAGTGGTCCTGGCCACATTGGCGGCTCTGTGGAGACAGGAGAGAAGATGCTAGAACCATGAGCTGGAGGGAGACGAATGACACCTGTCAAACCTCGAGAGGAACTGACCAATCGGAAACGCATTTCAGAGGCTAGTCACACTCACAATTAGCTGGGAAAGGAGGCGTGACTAGCCTCTGAAACTCGTTCCGATTGGCCGGTTCCTCTCGAGGTTTGACAGGTGTCAAACAGGCTCCCTCAAGCTCATGGTTCTAGAGTCCTCTCTCTTGTCTCCACAGAGCCGCCACTCACTACTCACTACTATGGTAGTGAACAAGGCCCGCAAGGCTGAAACGCGTTTACATCTGCTGTCTGTCATTTATGGAAAATCAATACCTTTTGAAGATTTTAAAGAGCAAGCAAGGAGTTGTGGACCATCTTTTCTCATCATTTGGCTCCCTCCGGGTCGTTGTTCTAGCATCCTCTCTCCTATCTCCAAAGAGCCGCCGCTGTGGCTAGGACCACTCCATGATCCCGTGTGGGATCCTTTGCTCAGCCCACCTGGGCACATACGGACACCTATGGCCATCCTGTGAGTTGAACCTGTCACTGTGTTTTTATATATACTTATTAACCCCCCTGGCGGTATTCCCGAGTCTGGCTCGGGGTGGAATTTTCATACCAAAAGCAGTATCCCCGAGCCAGACTCGGGACTGCATCGCTGGATCCAGGAGGAGGTTTACTTACCTTCTCCCTCGGATCCAGCGTTGTCTCCCCGCTGTACGAGCGAGCCGTGTCTCGCTCGATGCATCACATCGCCGATCTCCGTGCCCTGCGAGCGTTGCGACGCACGGGGACGGAGATCGGCGCCAAATTCAAAAAGTGAAACAAACAGTAAACATACAGTATAATGTAATCTAACAGATTACATTGCTGTATGTAAATATTTCACCTCCCCGTTGTCCCTAGTGGTCTGCCCAGTGTCCTGCATGCAGTTTTATGTAATAAAAACTGTTCTTTATGCCTGGAAACTGGAGATTGTCCATAGCAACCAAACTGTCATTTTACATCAAAAATGGTTTTAGACCAGCTAGAAAACAGCGATAATAAATTGGAATCACTCGCAGAATTGAGCGATAGTGATTTGTGGGGAGATCCGTCATCAAATACTGAAAAGTAATGACAGTGACAATTCTGCAACTGAGCAAATTTCAGTGTTTTTGATTTGATTACATTATTGAATAATTTTTATTATTGTTATATTATTATTTGGTACAATTATTTATAATTATTTATTATATTATAATTTATGATTTCATTTTTCAAACTTTATCATACCCGGAATGTCTGCTAGACTCTGGTTTGGACAGATTTAACCACTTGCCGACCGCCGCACGACGATGTACGTCGACAGAATGGCACGGGCAGGCATAAGGGCTTACATGTACGTCCTTGCCTGCCCGCCGGTCGGGGGCCCGATCGGGCCCCCGCCCGGTGCCTGCGGCGGTCGGTATTCGTTCGGGAGCGATCCCGGACGAGGGGACGGCCATTCATTCATGGCCACCCCCTCGCGATCGCTCCCGACGAATGAAAATGTCCCGTGACATCACTTCCTCTCCTGTAATGTAAACACAGGAGAGGAAGTGATGTATTCTCTCCTCCGTGTCGGTATTTTTCGTTCCGGCACCGAGGAGAGAGCATCGGTGAGCTGCACAAGCACTACACTACACAGTAGAACATGCCAGGCACACTCACACCCCCCCTTTACCCCCCGATCACCCCCCAATTACCCCTGCCCCCCCAGTCACAGTTACACCAATTGCTTTTTTTTTTTTTTTTTGCATTGGTGTCATTTGTGACTGTAATAACTGTTAGGGCAGTTAGGGTTAGCCCCCTTTAGTTCTAATGTGCCCCCCTAACCCCCCAATAAAGGTTTAACCCCGTGATCACCCCCCGTCGCCAGTGTCACTAAGGCTGGGTTCACATTGCAGCGGTTTATGAGAACGAATGTGATTCGCACCGCACTGCAGTGCAAATCACATCCGATCTCTGTGCGATTCGAGTTCAGCCATACAGATAGTATGGCTGAATTCGTGTCGCACCCGCCGCACCCGCCGCAAATTCGCACGGGACCCTTTTTTTGGCCCGCAGCAGAATCGGATCGCATGGGTGTTCACACCATGCGATCAGAGTTTGCAGATCGCACTGCGATATGCGAACTGATCTGGGGGTGTCATTAACATTTCACTGACACTCCCAGCAGTTCGCATAGGGCAGTGTGAACTGCCGCCGGGAGGCATGCGATGCGGGAACCCGCCGCGGATTCATGGCGTTCCCGCTTCGCTCCAGTGTCAACCCAGCCTAATAAGCGATAGTTTTTCTGATCGCTGTATTAGTGTCACAGGTGACGCTAGTTAGGCAGGTAGGTATTTAGGTTCGCCGCAGCTTTTTAATAGCGCCAGGGACCCCCATATACTACCGCATAAAGCCCCCTGATTGCCCCCTAGTTAACCCTTTCACCAGTGATCACCATATAACTGTTACAGGTGACGCTGGTTGGTTAGTTATTTTTTTATAGTTTCAGGGCACCCGCCATTTATTACCTAATAAAGGTTTAACCCCCTGATCACCCGGCGCGTGTCAATTGTGACTGTAATAACTGTTAGGGCAGTTAGGGTTAGCCCCCTTTAGTTCTAAGGTACCCCCCTAACCCCCCCAATAAAGGTTTAACCCCGTGATCACCCCCTGTCGCCAGTGTCACTAAGGCTGGGTTCACATTGCAGCGGTTTATGAGAACGGATGTGATTCGCACCGCACTGCAGTGCAAATCACATCCGATCTCTGTGCGATTCGAGTTCAGCCATACAGATAGTATGGCTGAATTCGTGTCGCACCCGCCGCACCCGCCGCAAACTCGCACGGGACCCTTTTTTTGGTCTGCAGCAGAATCGGATCGCATGGGTGTTCACACTAGACATGTGCAGAGTAAAATATTTCGTTTCTGAATTTCGTTTTCGTCTGAAAACTTAATTTATTTAGTTACTCCCGAAATTCGTTTTTATTTATTTCGTTTTTCGTTCAAAAATTGCATTCGTCCGAAAATCCACATGAATTACGGTCGAATCTGTCTTGGAAGGCTTATGGTGTCTGTCGAATGTATAAAGAAGATTCGACGGAGCTAACTATATAGCATACTTTAGAACCCTATTAAAGTCTATGGGACTCCAACGTTCAAAATCTAAAGTGCTAATTTTAAAGGCTAATTTGCAAGTTACTGTCCTAAAAAGTGTTTGGGGACCCGGGTCCTGCCCCAGGGGACATGTATCAATGCAAAAAAAAGTTTTAAAAACGGCCGTTTTTTCGGGAGCAGTGATTTTAATAATGATTAAAGTGAAACAATAAAAGTGTAATATTCCTTTAAATTTCGTAGGGGGGGGTTGTCTATAGTATGCCTGTGAAGGGGCGCATGTTTCCCGTGCTTAGAATTGTCCCTGCACAAAGTGTCATTTATGCAGGAAAAAAAGTCCTTTAAAATCACTCGCAGCTATAATGAATTGTCGGCTCCCGTAATACAGAGAACACTCATTGAAAGTCATTGATAAAAAAAAATAAATAAATAAAAAAAAAAGCGTGGGGGTCCCCCAAATTCAATTACCAGGCCCTTCAGGTCTGGTATGGATATTAAGGAGAACCCTGCCTCAAATTTAAGAAAAAATTTGACGTGGGGTTCCCCCTAAATATCCATAACCAGACCCTTCAGGTCTGGTATGGATATTAAGGGGAACCCCGCGTCAAATTAAAAAAAAAATTGACGTGGGGTTCCCCCTAAAAATCCATACCAGACCCTTTATCCGAGCACGCAACCTGGCAGGCCGCAGGAAAAGAGGGGGGGACGAGAAAGCGGCCCCCCCTCCCTCCTGAACCGTACCAGGCCACATGCCCTCAACATTGGGAGGATGCTTTGGGGGTCCGTGACCCCTCAAAGCACCTTGTCCCCATGTTGATGAGGACAAGGGCCTCATCCCCACAACCCTGGCCGGTGGTTGTGGAGGTCTGCGGGCGGGGGGCTTATCAGAATCTGGAAGCCCCCTTTAACAAGGGGACCCCCAGATCCCGGCCCCCCCCCTGTTTGAAATGGTAAGGGGGTACAAAAGTACCCCTACCATTTCACAAAGAAAGTGTAAAAAATGTTTAAATAAAACAAACACACTTTTTAAAAATTCCTTTATTAAAAATAAAAAAAGATTCCAGCGGCGGTAATCCACTCTTGCTATCCAGCGACGGACGGTCAGCTCTCCATCGATGTCTAATGTCATCCAGCGCAGCGCAGCATCCTTCTTCTGTCTCCTCCACGGAGACACTGGAGGCATTCCGGCGCTGACGTTTCTTATATACGGAGGGCGGGGCCACCCGTCACCTGACCCCGCCCCCCTCTGACGCAAGGGGAAACCCGGGGTTCCCCGTGACGTATGGGTGACCCCGCCCCCCTCTGATGTAACGGAAACCTGCCTGTGTTACATCAGAGGGGTGCGGGTCACCCCTACGTCACAGGGAACCCCGGGTTTCCCCTTGCGTCAGAGGCGGGGTCAGGTGACGGGTGGCCCCGCCCACCCTATATAAGAAACGTCAAGCCGCCGGAATGTCTGTAGTGTCTCCTCCACGGAGACAGAAGAAGGATGCTGCGCTGCGCTGGATGACATTAGACATCGATGGAGAGCTGACCGTCCGTCGCTGGATAGCAAGAGTGGATTACCGCCGCTGGAATCTTTTTTTTATTTTTAATAAAGGAATTTTTCAAAAGTGTGTTTGTTTTATTTAACCATTTTTTACACTTTCTTTGTGAAATGGTAGGGGTACTTTTGTACCCCCTTACCATTTCAAACAGGGGGGGGGCCGGGATCTGGGGGTCCCCTTGTTAAAGGGGGCTTCCAGATTCTGATAAGCCCCCCGCCCGCAGACCTCCACAACCACCGGCCAGGGTTGTGGGGATGAGGCCCTTGTCCTCATCAACATGGGGACAAGGTGCTTTGAGGGGTCACAGACCCCCAAAGCATCCTCCCAATGTTGAGGGCATGTGGCCTGGTACGGTTCAGGAGGGAGGGGGGGCCGCTCTCTCGTCCCCCCCTCTTTTCCTGCGGCCTGCCAGGTTGCGTGCTCGGATAAAGGGTCTGGTATGGATTTTTAGGGGGAACCCCATGTCAAATTTTTTTTAAATTTGATGCGGGGTTCCCCTTAATATCCATACCAGACCTGAAGGGTCTGGTTATGGATATTTAGGGGGAACCCCACGTCAAATTTTTTCTTAAATTTGAGGCAGGGTTCCCCTTAATATCCATACCAGACCTGAAGGGCCTGGAAATTGAATTTGGGGGACCCCCACGCTTTTTTTTTTATTTATTTATTTATTTTTTTATCAATGACTTTCAATGAGTGTTCTCTGTATTACGGGAGCCGACAATTCATTATAGCTGCGAGTGATTTTAAAGGACTTTTTTTCCTGCATAAATGACACTTTGTGCAGGGACAATTCTAAGCACGGGAAACATGCGCCCCTTCACAGGCATACTATAGACAACCCCCCCTACGAAATTTAAAGGAATATTACACTTTTATTGTTTCACTTTAATCATTATTAAAATCACTGCTCCCGAAAAAACGGCCGTTTTTAAAACTTTTTTTTGCATTGATACATGTCCCCTGGGGCAGGACCCGGGTCCCCAAACACTTTTTAGGACAGTAACTTGCAGAATCTTTTCTCTCTGTCAAATCTTTTTTCTCTGTCGAATATTTTCTCTATATAATCTTGGACTAATAGAGGTAAGGTTAAGCACATTCGACCACAGGTTCTATAGACAGATTGTTATCGTCAGAGTCATGTCGAATCTCCTATTCTATATCGAACTGTTGTAACAATGAAAACGAAAATAAAGCATTTATTTATGTCGGAACTTTCGTTTTTCGGATTTTGTGCTTTCGTTATCGTTTGTCAAAACGAAAACGAAAATAGCTGAAATTCGGACGAAAATGCATTCGGACGAAAACGAATGCACATGTCTAGTTCACACCATGCGATCCGAGTTTGCAGATCGCACTGCGATATGCGAACTGATCTGGGGGGGTCATTAACATTTCACTGACACTCCCAGCAGTTCGCATAGGGCAGTGTGAACTGCCGCCGGGAGGCATGTGATGCGGGAACCCGCCGCGCATTCGTGGCGTTCCCACATCGCTCCAGTGTGAACCCAGCCTAATAAGCGATCGTTTTTCTGATCACTGTATTAGTGTCACAGGTGACGCTAGTTAGGCAGGTAGGTATTTAGGTTCGCCGCAGCTTTTTATAGCGCCAGGGACCCCCATATACTACCGCATAAAGCCCCCTGATTGCCCCCAGTTAACCCTTTCACCAGTGATCACCATATAACTGTTACAGGTGACGCTGGTTGGTTAGTTATTTTTTTTATAGTTTCAGGGCACCCGCCATTTATTACCTAGTCTCACTAGTGTACCCCTAAATTTAGGGGTGTCTACTTTCCAAAATGGGGTCATTTGGGGGGGGTTTGTGCCATCTTGGCATTTTATGGCCTTCAAAACTGTAACGCCCTTAGAAAGATTGAAGGCGGTGCTTGGTTTTCGGGGCCCCGTACGCGGCTAGGCTCCCAAAAAGTCCAACATATGTGGTATCCCCGTACTCAGGAGAAGCAGAAGAATTTATTTTGGGGTGTCATTTCACATATGCCCATGGCATGCGTGAGCAATATATCATTTAGTGACAACTTTGTGAAAAAAAAAAAAAAGTTTGTAATTTTCCCGCAACTTGTGGCAAAATATAAAATATTCCATGGACTCAAAATGCCTCTCAGCAAATAGCTTGGGGTGTCTACTTTCTAAAATGGGGTCATTTGTGGGGGTTTTGTGCCATCTTGGCATTTTATGGCCTTCAAAACTGTAATAGGTAGTGAGGAGTGAAGTCAAATATTTACGCCCTTAGAAAACCTGAAGGCGGTTCTTGGTTTTCGGGGCCCCGTACGTGGCTAGGCTCCCAAAAAGTCCCACATATGTGGTATCCCCGTACTCAGGAGAAGCAGCAGAATTTATTTTTGGGTGTTTCTTCACATATGCCCATAGCATGTGTGAGCAATATATCATTTAGTGACAACTTTGTGTAAAAAAAAAAAAAATATATATTTTTTGTCATTATTCAATCGCTTGAGGCAAAAAAATAAAATATTCAATGGGCTCAACATGCCACTTATCAATTTCCTTAGGGTGTCTACTTTCCAAAATGGGGTCATTTGGGGGGGTTTTGTACTGCCCTGCCATTTTAGCACCTCAAGAAATGAGATAGGCAGTCGTAAACTAAAAGCTGCGTAAATTCCAGAAAACGTACCTTAGTTTGTAGATGTGACAACTTTTGCGCAAACCAATAAATATACAATTATTGACTTTTTTTTTACCAAAGACATGTGGCTGAATACATTTTGGCCTAAATGTATGACTAAAATTGAGTTTATTGGATTTTTCTAATAACAAAAAGTAGAAAATATCATTTTTTTTCAAAATTTGCGGTCTTTTTACGTTTATATCGCAAAAAATAAAAATCGCAGAGGCAATCAAATACCATCAAAAGAAAGCTCTATTTGTGGGAAGAAAAGGACGCAAATTTTGTTTGGGTACAACATTGCATGACCGCGCAATTACCAGTTAAAGCAGCGCAGTGCCAAATTGTAAAAAGACCTCTGGTCATTTACCAGCAAAATGGTCCGGTCTGAAGGTGGTTAAGTGAGTTATTCCTAAGAATTACAGGACTACAATATAAAACGCCAAATTTTCATGCAAAATAATTGTACCGCTTTTAGCACCTAAAATCCGAAATAATCGTACCGCCAGGGAGGTTAAACCTTGTTACACTATTGGTTGCCTGGCGCATCTCTCTCCCTCCCCTCTTCTGCTCAAGTGAGTATATCCTTTCTCTCTTCCTCCCCTGGACAAAACCAGCTGTTAACCCTTGCAGTGCAGGCAAAGCCCCACTGTATGGGGGGAAAAAAAATCCTGTTCTGCTTTAAGCAAATCACCCCAACTTGAGAGGAACCCCCCTCTAAGACAATGTCACTGGACAGGTGCTCTCATTGGAAGGGTTTCCCTCCCCACTTCTGGAGACAGCTCTCTTTGACTTTCTCCTCACTATTTCGTTACCAAAGTCAATGGTCACCTAGACAATTAGAGAGGGTGAATCCACCTAGTGGAGACATGGACATCAACAAAAAACTTGATAGGACTTCCCTACTCTATCCAAAACTAAGAAATTCGGGCAGCACAGTGGTGTAGTGGTTAGCACTCTCACCTAGCAGTAAAAAGGGTCGCTGGTTTGAATCCTGACCACGTCACTACCTGCCTGGAGTTTGCATGTTCTCCCTGTGCCTGCGTGGGTTTCCTCCAGATACTCCAGTTTCCTCCCACACTCCAAAGACATGCAGGTTGGTTAATTGGCTTCTGCCAAAATTGGCCCTAGTATATGAATGGGGACCTTGGATTGTGGGCTCCTTGAGGGTAGGGACCAATGTAAGTGTGCAATGTACAGGGATAGGGACAATTGTAGACACTCCCTCAGGTTGAACTGGAGTCTTTATTCAACCTTAATAACTATGTAACTATGTAAATAAGAACATATGTCTATACTGTACATACACTTTAAGAAATGGTAATCCATATGTTGTGGTGCATTCATTGATTGTACACTTTGTTTTTTTTCAGTAGCACGGATGTGCATCCTTTGTGCAATAGAAGCAGTTATTTTCTGAATGGAGATTCAAAGTCTACCAACAGAAGATCAGCACAGATGGATTACTACACGAGCAGTGACCTAAGCTTCGAGCATGATGACTTTGACTACTATTTCTGTTTTGATGTGCAGAATGTAAAGTGTTTCCCGAAACCGGATGAATTCAACCCATGCGAAGACATCATGGGCTATGACTTTCTCCGTATCTTGATGTGGTGTATCAGCATTCTGGCCATAAGTGGGAATGCAGTGGTGCTCATAATATTGATAACCAGCAAGTCTAAATTCAGTGTTCCCAAGTTTCTAATGTGCAATCTGGCCTTTGCAGACTTTTGCATGGGCATCTACCTCCTGCTGATTGCCTCTGTGGACATCAAAACAAAAAGCCAATATTATAACTATGCTATCGAGTGGCAGACAGGAGCGGGTTGTCATGCAGCAGGTTTTTTTACTGTGTTTGCCAGCGAACTTTCGGTCTACACACTGACAGCCATTACCCTTGAGCGGTGGCATACCATAACCTATGCGATGCAGCTCCAACGTAAAGTCAGATTACGCCATGCTTTCATCATTATGATTTCCGGTTGGATCTTCGCAATTGTAGTGGCCCTGCTGCCCATTGTTGGCATAAGCAACTACATGAAAGTTAGCATTTGTTTGCCCATGGACATTGAATCTTTACCTTCACAGGCTTATATAATTTTTCTCCTAGTGCTTAATGTTTTGGCTTTTGTGGCTATCTGTATGTGCTATGCACATATATATATCACTGTGCGCAATCCTGATATTGTCTCCTCCCACAGCGACACCAAAACGGCCATAAGAATGGCGGTTCTGATATTCACCAATTTTTTGTGCACTGCGCCCATTTCATTCTTTGCCATCTCTGCCTCCCTGAAGGTTCCCTTAATAACAGTGTCCAATTCCAAGATCCTGTTAGTTCTGTTTTATCCCATTAATTCCTGTGCCAATCCATTTCTCTACGCCTTTTTCACGAAGGCTTTTCGTAAGGACTTTTACATTCTGATGAGCAAGCTTGGTTGCTGCAAGTCACAGGCTCACATTATGAGGACGGAAACCTCCTCGTCAGTTCTCAATTCACGGAACGGGCACTACACTCCCGGGCAAAAAAATAGCTTGGGCTCAGTCTACACGTTGGTCACATTAAATCACCAAAACTGAAACAGAATTGGGTTTGCTTTTTTAAAACATCTAAGGGCAATAGGCAAACCCCCATGTTGGCAAAAAGTCAAATCTGATTGGCTGCTATAGCTTACTGTGCTTTGTCCAAGCTTCTACAATTTACTTAACTGAAGTAAAACTTTTCTTTTAGTAAAGTTGTCACCTAAATTTTCCACATTATTGTAACCTACATAGCAGAAGTTCTGGAGATCTTTACTGTGTGGTCCAAAGAAAGTCCCAGCTGGCTCCTCTATCTACTGTTCACTGCAGCCTCATTCATTTCTATCACAATCTGGATGGCTGGGGCCACCATGAGTATAGATTGGCCATTGGAATGAATGCAGTAAGTGCAGGACCTGGCCTGGAGGATTTGTTTCATCTGCAGGTTGTGGACAGCAGGAAAGGTCCAATAAGGGCTCATGTACCCTACAGCAACTCAAATTTAGGAGCTTTTGGCTTTTTTTTTTTTGCCAAAGCTCCTAAACACAACTCCATAAAAAAAGCCTATGGGGTTGATTTTCTAAAGACAAATAGACTGTGCACTTTGCAAAGTGCAGTTGTTCCAGAGCTTAGTAAATGAGGCAAATCCTCACTTTTCCTAGAGTACCCAATCACGTGCAAGGAAAATAGAAAAAAAAAAAAAACAGCATTTTTCCTTACACATGATTAGACGATGAAAGTCAGCAGAGCTTCTGCTCATTTACTAAGCAACTGAACTTTGCAAAGTGAACAGCCTATTTGCCTTTAGTAAATCAACCCCTGTGTGTCCATGCACACATAAGGCAAATAGACTGTGCACTTTGCAAGAGCAGTTGCTCCAGAGTTAAGTAAATGAGTAGAAGCTCTGCTGACTTCCATCATCCAATCATGTGCAAGCAAAAATGCATTTTTTTTACATTTTCCTTGCATCTGATTGGGTATTTTATGCAAAGTGAAAATGTACCTCATTTACTAAGCTCTGGAGTTAATGCACTTGCAAAGTGCACATGCTATTTGCCTTTAGTAAATCTACCCCATAGGCTTTTACAAGGGTTTAGAAGTTAGGGGAGGTTCACCTCCCTCAACCTCCCCCTCCTGAGCGCAGAAAAATCGTGTTCAGGATAGGAAAGTTTTGCCCGCCAGACCCAAAATGCGGCAACATCGAGGAGCGCTTTTTGCTGCATTTTCCTGTGGCTGACGGTCAACCTTGTCTGTGTGTACATGAGACCTTAGTGATGTTCTCCAGATCAGAGCTGATGGGCTGATGGGTAGCGTACACTGATGGGGGGGTGGGGGGGGGGGGATATTAAGGTGTTACTAAACCTACAACAGTACAATTAATCCATATATGCAGTAAAGCATGCTTGTTATACTCACTGTGGAGCCTAAGGGGTTAATCCTCTGCATTGTATAAGAAGGCTGTTTGATCCTGTCTTCTCTGTTCTTCTCTTTCTTGCACTGTCTCCAATCCATCTCCTGATAGAACAGAGCCTTTGGAGTCACTCTGCACATGCTCAGTTTGGTGTGTATTGCTACAGAGTTTTTTTTTTTTTTTTTTTTTTTTTATTCTTGGGTGCGTTTGATCAGCACAGGCCTAACGAGCACTATCCAGGCAGAGGGTCAGGGGTCTTGCAGCCTCATAGGACAGTCAGAGGAGAATGAAAACTCCTCCTACAAGCTTTAATCAGACACTGATATAAGTCACAAGACTGCTATATACTGCTGGTGAGAAAAGGTATTTAGCAGTTTGTATTTAGTAAAATAATTGCATTTCCATGTTCTGTGTACTGTGTGATCTGATGATTTAGTTTATGCAGGATCCTTTAGTAATACTTTGAGGCTCGGTTCACGCTGCTGCAACCCCAAAGTTGTGAGACTTCAATGCGACTTTTCATGTGACTTTGCCATTTTGCGACTTTGGCTTTGACCAATCATACAGCACAGAGTGGAAGATAACATCTGCCACATACCCATTATTTTTAGTGGGTACTATGTAATAATGGAGTAAAGACATCCAGTGGTGAAGGAGTCATTTTACCTCTATTTTTCTTTTAAATTGCTTCCTTGTTTATTATGTTGATTATTTGGTAGATTTTATAATAGAGTATGATGGTTTTAAACTATTTCTTATTGTCATGTCTATGGCAGTACCATAAAAGTCCTTAGTGCCTCAAAAACCTTCAAACTCTTTGCCCAGTACAGAGTGTGACACATACTGCTGAACTTACAAAACCCTCTGAAGTCTCAGTCAAAGTCGCAAAGAAAAAACAAAAAAACAAAAAAGACTTCCTTGCAACTTTTTGTGATTTTAACATTGCAGTCTATGGCACACACATCACAAGGAACACGCAGAAAAGTCGTGCAGGAACTACTTGAGTCACAGCAATTAAGATGACACCCAATAAAATAAATGTATTTTGACTTGTTACTGTATGTGACTTTCTGTGTCACCCGTCCCAGCAAGTTGCATAAGAAGTCGCAGCAGGGCTAAAGGAAAATTTTATGTAAAGTCAAAGCCCTTGTACACACGGTCGGAGAATCCGTCGGAATGTGTCCTATCGGACCGTGTCGTCGGATAATCCGACTGTGTGTGGTATGCAATCGGACTGATCAGGGGCGTAACTAGAAATCACAGGGCCCCATAGCAAAATGTTGTATGGGCCCCCCCCCCCACCCAGGGGCGGATCCAGATTCTAGTCTCGGGAGGGGCACTGATAGAAAATACTTTTATGGGGGCAATTTATTGGGGCAATGGCTGATGTTGGCGCTTCAATTATCACGGCACCATTTGTGTTATGCTGTCAGGATGATTGAAACACATTATTTCTATTATTGCATTGTTATAGAAAATTAAATAGTTCAACTCACCATAATGCAGAATCAGTGGGAGCCTCGAGTGTGTCACCTGCCACCAGATGCAGATTGTCACTTGTCACAAGTTGCGGATTGTCCACCTGCCACCCATTGTGGATTGTCCACTTGCCACGTGACCTGCCACACATTGCAAATCGTCCACTTTCCACGTCACCTGCCACACATTGGGGATTGTCCACTTGCCACGTCACCTGCCACACATTGCGGATTGTCCACTTGCCACGTGACCTGCCACCCATTGTGGATTGTCCACTTGCCACATCACCTGCCACTCATTTCAGATTGTCCACTTGCCACAAGTTGCAGATTGTCACTTGCCACACATTACAAATTGTCCACTTGCCATGTCACCTGCCACTCATTGTGGATTGTCCACTTGCCACGTCACCTGCCATACATTGTGGATTGTTCATTTGCCACGTCACCTGCCACCCATTGCGGATTGTCCATTTGCCACGTCACCTGCCACCCATTGCGGTTTGTCCACTTGCCACGTGACCTGCCACACATTGCGGATTGTTCACTTGCCACGTCACCTGCCACCTATTGCGGATTGTCCATTTACCACGTTACCTGCCACAAGTTTCAGATTGTCCACTTGCCACGTCACCTGCCACACATTGCGGATTGTCCACTTGCCACGTCACCTGCCACACATTGCGGATTGTCCACTTGCCACGTCACCTGCCACACATTGTGGATTGTCCATTTGCCACGTCACCTGCCACCCATTGCGGTTTGTCCATTTGCCACGTTACCTGCCACCCACTGCGGATTGTCCATTTGCCATGTCACCTGCCACCCATTGCGGTTTGTCCACTTGCCACGTGACCTGCCACACATTGCGGATTGTTCACTTGCCACGTCACCTGCCACACATTGCGGATTGTCCATTTGCCACGTCACCTGCCACAAGTTTCAGATTGTCCCCTTGCCACGTCACATGCCACAAGTTTCAGATTGCCCTCTTGCCACGTCACATGCTACACATTGCAGATTGTCCACTTGCCACGTCACCTGCCACACATTGCGGATTTTCCACTTGCCATGTCACCTGCCATCCATTGCGGATTGTCCATTTGCCATGTCACCTGCCACACATTGCGGATTTTCCACTTGCCATGTCACCTGCCATCCATTGTGGATTGTCCATTTGCCATGTCACCTGTCACACATTGCGGATTGTCACTTTCCTGTTAAAGTCGCTCTGTTTGCCAGTCTGAGTCAGGCAGCAGAGAGAGGATGTAATCTCTGCTGCCTGCACAGTGAGTGAGAGCGGAGCTGGCAGTTTGCAGGGCGGGCGCCGGGCGGTGAGAGATGATGTCATCTCTCTGCCCCGCCACCCGCTGATTGGCCACCCACTAAGCCTCCCCGCAGCTTCCCCAACAACCCCCCGCCGCCGCCGAGTCACCTGGCTGTGTCCGCTCGTACAGTCAGTGTGACTGTACGAGCGCCGAGCGGACAGGGAGCTCGGCGGCTCACCTGCCGCCCGCTCACCGGGCCCTCCTCAGCTGCGGGCCCAGTAGCGACCGCACGGGTCGTTATGGTGGTAGTTCCGCCACTGGGACTGATTCCGTTGGAATATCCGTCGGACCCGATTTTCCAACTTGTTGGAAATATTTCCCGACCAACTGGGCCGATCGGACATACTCCGATCATGTGTAGAGAATTTTGATCGGACAAAGTGCCACGCATGCTCAGATCAAATTCCTACATCAAAGCTATTGGCTACTAGCCTGAATGTAGTCCCATCGAAACGAAATTACGCCATCACGTTCTGAATGATCGGATTTTTCGACAATTTAGTCCGACCGTGTGTATGCAACAGTTTCGGACAAAATCCGACGGATTTGGTTGTCGAAATCTCCGACCGTGTGTACAAGGGCAAAGTGTTACTAAACCCAGGAGCCTGCATTCACTATATCTGGTCTCCCACAGTACACAGAACATGAGAATTCAAATTATTTTAGTAAATAGAGACTACCAGGGGTGGACTGACAACTCATGGGGCCCCCGGGTAATAGGAGATTATGGAGCCACACAGTATACATGCCCAAACACAGTATACACATACATGTACACACAGTATACACATACATGTACACACAGTATACACATACATGTACACACAGTATACACATACATGTACACACAGTATACACATACATGTACACACAGTATACACATACATGTACACACAGTATACACATACATGTACACACAGTATACACAGATATGTTTCTATTGGCTGAGAAGGTACTGGAGAGTTGGGGCAGCTATAATTTCTGGATTTTTAGACCAAAAGGATGTCGGTAAGGGACATTTCAGAGACAGATGTAAAAAACAACAGATTTTTACATACTGTCCCTGGTTTTACTGAGGCTGGCAACCCTGATGGGGCCCCCTAGTGACTCGGGGCCCTCGGGCAGTGCCCGAGGTTGCCCAATGTTCAGTCCGCCCCTGGAGACTACTAAATACCCTTTCTCATCAGCAGTATATAGCAGTCTTTTGACTTCTATCAGTGTCTGGTTAAAGCTTGTAGGAGGAGTTTTCTTCTGTTCTGACTGTCCTATGAGGCTACAGGACCCCTGACCCTCTATCTTGACCGAGCTGATTGGCTCTGTGCTGATCACACGCAACCTCCACCCCAACAAAAAACAAAATAATCTCTCTAGAAATACACACCAAACTGAGCATGTGCAGAGTGACTCCAAAGGTTCTGTTCTATAAGGAGATGGATTGAGGACAGTGGAAGAAGAGGAAGATCAGAGAAGACAGGATCAAACAGCCTTTTTACACAATGCAGACGATTAACCCTTTAGGTTCCACAGTGAGTCTTATACTCCAGTGATTATAACAAGCATGCTTTACTGCATATACAGGCTGATTTTAGGGTCCATTCCCAAATCATGGTAAATTACAGAAAATAACTTCTTTTGGGCAACAGGCATCCTGCGATTCTACCGTGATTCATCAGGCAAAATCACGCCTTGATCGGTGTGCCATTGGAAGTGACTGGGATTGCACAGGCGTCCTGCGATTTGCTGTAAATTGGGATCACGGGCAGATCTGCCACTATTCTGCCTGCGATCCAGGGACGCCTAGATGTGAACGGAGCCTAACTGATGTGGGTTTAGTAACACTTTAAGTTGTCTTTTAAACAATGTATTTTGCTTATACATGAATTAAAGAAGTTGTAAACCTCCATGGGGAAGTTTTACGTGTAGGTAATCCCTAGAATAAGGCTTACCGATAGGTACTGTAAAGATCTCCTAAACATGCGCCGTCCAGGAGATGCTGAAACGATGATGTAATTGGCGCATGCGCTCTGAAGGCATGGCCGCCCGTGGCATTTCTTCAGGCGAGTGCGCCGTCACCGGCGGCTCCCACGAGCACACGCAGGAGTGACGTCACGCAGCTCCGGACAGTCACAGAGCCGCAGTCCGCGGGCCCCCGAAGGAAGATGGATGTGGCAAAGGACAAAGCGGACTTCGTTTGCAGGTAACTGTCACATGATGTGCTAGTAGACAATGCCTACTAGCACATTATGCCTTTAATTTGCAGGGAAGAAGAAAGGAAGAAAAACCCACCAAGGTTTATTTCCTCTTTAAATGAATTGTTTTATATGTTGAGGTTACTGAAAATGTGAGATCCAAATGAATTAGAGCCTTTTTTTTAGGCTTACGGTATGTCTAATGGTTATTATATATTATATATTTTATTGTCACTAATGTTTTATTTGCTTTGTAACAACTGTTTTCATAATAGAAGATAATTACCATTAGCAATTAATGTGCTAGTTATTGGTCATATCGTTCCTCTGGCAATCTGCTCCCCCCTGCTGCTACTGTTATTTATCAGAATCTGGTCACGGAGGTTATTACGAAATTTTTTAGAAGACAAAACATAAAGGCTGTGGAAGTGGAGACAGAAGAACATAGACTGTTTCCCCAAAAATAAGACCTAGCGTGATTGTCAGTGTTGGCTGCAATATAAGCCCTACCCCCCAAATAAGCCCTACCCTGTTCCCCGAAAATAAGCCCTACCCTGAAAATAAGACCTACAAGGACTTTAACTAGGGCTTATTTGAGGGGTAGGGCTTATATTGCAGCCATCACCGACAATCACGCTACGTCTTATTTTTTGGGGAAACAGGGTAGCAGTGCTGGCTCCATACAGCTAGGCTAAAAGGGAAATACAATTCCCAACACAGACTGAACCCCTCATCCACTAAGAATAATAACAGTGCTACATGGAAATCTTTTTGTACTTTCAATTTATTTATTTTTTACATTTTTTATCAAACTAAAATTTCCATTTGGTAATTCCTTCTTCTGATCTCAGTTTTAACGAGTTGACACATTTTCTTCTCGCAGTCATTTTATTTATTTTTTCTGCAGAAATTTCACAGTCTTTATATTAAGTCATTAGGATTTTTTTTTTCTGCTATCTTTTACATTAGGACTAGTATTGTTTTACCAAGTTTTTAATTTGAAGGTGTTGCTTTTTTATCTTCTTTGCTGTTCTTTATGTTACTGTTTTGGAATGATAATTATTTTTCAGAGTTTTTTTTATTTTTTATTATTCACTGCTCCTAAAGTAAACCTGCTAAACAATATCAAAGCCCAAGAACACAATTTGTGACATAGTTCCGCTTAACAGTCCTTAGATGTGGTGGCTGCATTACTTTTGTCACATTAACCAGTGGCGGGCTGTCCATTAGGGGCGCCGCCCCCCCTAATCCATGCATCCGGCCCCAAATCTACATGCAGGGAGTCGAACACAGGGACTCCAAAGTTGTTGTTGTTTTTTTTTTTTTTTTTTTTAGAAGCATATGATTAGAGCCGGAGGCTCTAATTGGCTTAAAAAAGTTGTTGACCTTAGCAAATTAAAGTGATTGTAAAGGTTAGTTTTGCTTTCTTTTTGTTTTTTTTAAAATAACAAACACATCATACTTACCTCCACTGTGCAGCTTGTTTTGCACAGAGTGGCCCCGAACCTCGTCTTCTGGGGTCACCCGGTGACTCTCGCGGCTCCTCCCCACAGCAGATAACCCCCCTAGGAGAAGCTCCCGGATCCAGCATTCGGCATCTATAGCCGCAAAATGTATGACTCGGCCCTGGCGCCCACGTCATTGGATTTAATTGACAGCAGCGGGAGCCAATGGCTGGGCTGCTATCAATCTAGCCAATCAGGACCCAAGACACCGGCTAGAGCTGGTGTGTTCCTCCCCGGCGCGAGAAAAAGCGGGATCAGGTAAGTAAAATGAGGGCACTGGGGGGCTGCTGCACTGCAAGAGGTTTTGAACCTCAATGAATAGAATGCATTGAGGTGAAAAACCACAAAGGTTTACAACCCATTTAATATTTGCTAATATCTTCCTGTTTCTCCTCCCGGCCAATCAGGAAGTGAGTCCTGAGTCCTGATTGGCTGGGAGTCCTAAGACCCGATTGTCCGCGAGTCCTAACTCCTGATTGGCCGGGAAGAGAAGCAACCGCCGGGACTCAGTAGGGAAACGCAATGGGGGGGAGCTGCTACCTGGATGGAGTAAGTGGAAAGGCTGGCGGGGGGCCTGGCAGGTGACGAGCGATTGATCAAGCAATGTGGGGGCATCGAACAATCGAGTGAGTGCCAGGGTGGGGGTGTGGGAGGGTTATGGGGGTGGCTGGCCCCCATCCCAAGAAAATTAAGCACCAGCCGCCACTGACTTTGACCCCCTTGCTGGTGCCTCCCTGCCCCTTAAGGGGTTTCTGATATAGGAGGGTGGGACAGGGTTTATAATCATGTGCTCTCTGTGATTGGCTGTGACGGTGGTCACATGATCAGAACGCTCATGATTGCCGCAATGACTGGTTGCTAACGGAAATCTCCTGATCGCTGCTTTCCGATCATGTGACCGTTGTCATAGCCAATCATGGCAAGCACATGATCATGATCGGATTATGATCATATGATCAGGAGCTTTTTGTTAGCCACCCGTAATTGTGCCAGGAGCGCGCAGAGCTGTTTTTGCAATATTCCATTTGGGTGCTGTCAACGCCAAGAAGTTAACAACATTTTAGGGCCCTTTCATAGTGATACATTTTTCTTCTGTTTTTACAAAAACAAAAAGCAGTATCCTATGGAACTAATCACACCAGTCAGTTGTGGCCAGCTGCGTTTTTAAAAAAAAATCCTGCATGCTGCATTTTTGGTGAGGTAAAAAAAAACACCAAAACGCATCTCCCTATTGAAATGAGTGGAAAATGCATCAAAAAATGTGACAAAAACGTTTAAAAAATGCACCAGCAGTTACTTTTTTGCGTTGTTTTTCAGTCACGTGTCCTTTTTTCACAGGTGCAAAACGCATTGGAAATGCAGCAAAATGCAGCAAAACTGAAAGCAAAAAATAATCATGAAGCATGTCATACTCACCTGCTCTGTGTAATAGTTTTGCACAGAGCAGCCCAGATCCTCCCCTTCTGGGGTCCCCTGCCTGCGTTCCTTGCCCCTCCCTCCTGCCTAGCGCTCTCAGAGCAAGCAGCTTGCTATGGGGGTCACCCAGGCAGACTCACTACCGAGCCACTGCTCTGTGTGTCCGTTCACACACAGAGCCATGGCTCGGTCCCACCCCCTCTCTCTCTCCTCATTGGCTCACTGGCTGGAATTGAAAGCAGCAGGAGACAATGAGGAGTGAGTGTCCCCAGAGAGCCCTTGTACTTCTGCACATCGCAGGATCTAGATGGGGCTCAGGTAAGTAACAGAGGGGCTAAGGACGCATAGAATGCATGAAGGTAAGAAAACCTTGAGCCTTTACAAGCACTTTAACCACTTCCCGACCAGCGCACGACGATGTACGTCGACAGCATGGCACGGGCAGGCATATTGGCGTACATGTACGTCCAATATTCGTTGCCGCCGTGCCATCGGGAGCGCGCCGCCGGCGGCGCACTCCCACGCTGGTCGGGACCCCCGTGAGTCCGGTCGCGGGACCCGCGGACTCGATCGCCGCGGGCATCCCCGCGATCGTCTCACGGAGCGGCCGAATGGAGGAAATGCTGTATAAACAACATTTTCCCATTCTGCCTAGCAACTAGTGACGCTGATCTCTGCTCCATGTGATTGGAGCAGAGATCAGTGTACACTAAATGAAAGCCCAACCCCCCCACAGTTAGTAACACACCCCTAGGAACACTTAACCCCTACACTGCCACCCACTGGTTAACCCTTTCACTGCCAGTGTCATTTACACAGGAATCACTGCATTTATATAGCAGTGATTACTGTATAAATGACAATGGTCCCAAAAATGTGTCAAAAATGTCCGATGGGTCCCCGACAATGTCGCAGTCACAATAAAAATCGCAGATCGCCGCCATTACTAGTAAAAAAATAAATAATAAAAAATTATTAATAAAAATGCTATAAAACTATCCCTATTTTGTAAACGCTATAACTTTTGCGCAAACCAATCAATAATCGCTTATTGCGATTTTTTTTACCAAAAATATGTAGAAGAATACGTATCGGCCTAAATTGAGGGAAAAAAATGTTTTTTTATATATTTTTGGGGGATATTTATTATAACAAAAAGTAAAAAATAATGCGTTTTTTTCAAAATTGTCGCTCTATTTTTGTTTATAGCGCAAAAAATAAAAACCGCAGGGGTGATCAAATACCACCAAAAGAAAGCTCTATTTGTGGGAAAAAAAGGACGTCAATTTTGTTTGGGAGCCACGTCGCACGACCGCGCAATTGTCAGTTAAAGCGACGCAGTGCCGAATCGCAAAAAGTGGTCTGGTCTTTGACCAGCAAATTGGTCCGGTCTGAAAGTGGTTAAATACTAGTCTCTAGCCCCTCTTTACCCATGCAATGGAGATGAAGAAAGGAAGACCAGCCTAGGGTGCCAACTATGGCTGCCTCCATAAATACAGTGGAATGAGGGAGTGTAGCCACCCAGGGATTACCAGGTGAAAAAAAATACATGAAACAAAACAATGCAGCCACTAAGGGCTTGTAATTTGCAATACATTACATTTTGCTTTTTGGTTTGGAAGAGTAGACTTTAGGCTATGCACTCCAATAGGTTTGAAAAAGACAAAAAAATAAAGAATACCCCCACTCAGTCTTTATAATTCTCTATCCCAGCTAACACCTAATGACCAGTTACAAAATGGTACAGAAAGGAGGACGTCTAATATGTTCGCCGTCTTAACACACCATCAAAATATAAAGTACGTTTCCAGAGATAACAAGTAATCTGTAGTTATCCAGAGATGATTTTTATTATTACTGCTTTGACCATCTCCTTTTATTGTACATAGCACTTTCCCGTACTCCAATATGTGTCCTTTATTTGATTCTGTTGCCCTTAACATTATTTTTGTACAGTTGTGTTAAATAAAATTCTTTTTTTTGTAAATTATGTTTTGCACTCACTGATCTAAATTGATGCTCGCTATATAGGTATAGTATATACAGTGGAACCTTAGATTACGAGCAGAATCCAGGAGATCGCTTGTAATCCAAAGCACTCGCATATCAAAGTGAGTTTCCCCATAGAAGTCAATGGAAACGAAGATAATTTGTTCCACATTGACCTCTATTGCATGCAATACCTCATGTGGCCAGAGGTGGGGGGGCGCCAGAGAGACTCAGATGCATTCAGAAACCCTAGAGTATTTCCGAACAGCTCTGAACAGCTCTGAACGGCCCCCGAGTGTCACCGCATACCGCAGAGGCTTGAATCCTCGTTTTGCGAGAGAACACTCACAAACCGAGTCAGGATTAAAAAAAAAAAAATTACTCGTATTGCGAAACACTCGTTAACCGTGTTACTCGCAATCTGAGGTTCCACTGTACTGTAATATGGATATTAAATTTATAGGTATTAAAGATGTTCCATATATGAATCTATTAACGTAGATCTAAACTGTAACTCAGCCTTTCTCCACCAGGGTTCCTTGGAACCATAGAGTTCCCTAATGCCTTTTACACACGGCCGGAGGTTTCGACAGCAAAGGTCCAACGGAACAAATCCGTAGGGCTTCATCGGACTTTTGCTGCCAAAAATCAGACGGACTTTAGATTTAGAACATTTCAAATATTTCCGACGGACTTGAGTCCGGTCGAAAAGTCAGTTCATCTATGTGCTAGTCCGACGGACGAAAACCAACGCTAGGGCAGCTATTGGCTACTGGCTATGAACTTCCTTATTCTAGTCCGGTTGTACATCATCACAGTGGAATCCGTTGGACTTTGGTGTGCTTGTGTGTGGCCAAGTCCGTTCGTTTGAAAAGTCTGTCGGAAGTCCGCTGATAGTCCGTCGGACCTACTCTGCCGGAAAGTCCGGTCGTGTGTACGTGGCATTATGGGTGGCTAGGAATTCCTTGAGCAGTGATGGAGAAAACTCTTCTTTGATGGTAACCCAATAGTTTGAGCACCAACGCCACTCAGCAGAACCACCAGAATTGGGCCTGGTGTTTGTTTTTTGTGGATAAATTTATACACTGCACTTTAACTTAAGTTATGATTAGCACGATTATTTTTTATACACACATTTTCCTTGATTATGTCACTTGGATTAATAGCTAGCTACTACTTTTTAGGTAATTATTTACTCATAGTTCACTTAGCTCGGTGTAACACTACATTTTTTGATTAAAGGTTAACAATGGTGTACAAAATAGCATAAGTAACAGAGAAAAATAGTTATTCCAACAATGCAAACATAAAAACAAAAAAAAACTCAAAAAAATTGAGGTTAATTTATCTGCTTAAATATAGCTGCATCCTTGGAATATATGGAAAAACACAGTTTACCCCTTTTTGTAATGGGACTTTAAAGTCATAAGTAGTGATGGCCGAACAGTTCGCCCGGCGGTCGTTTCGCGGCAAATTTCGGCTGTTCGCGGTCCGCCCGTTCGGTGGACTATTGGCGCCGTTCGCCCGGCGGACTTCCGTGTTTTTACTGTGTAAAAGAACTTTGACCTGATGACACATCCATCATGGGGTACAGGACAGCCAATTGAGACATTACAGCACATGGACACTTGGACATTCCCCCTAACTTATAAATACACCCGATCCGGCGGCCATTTTACATTCTTTCTTCTGTCACTATAGGGAGAGGTTGCTGTGTGGAGTAGGGGGAGATAAATCGCTAGCTATTTGGTACACAAAAGTTCTTTTCAGGACTGGTATAGGTGTTAGGTGTATATAGGTTTGCTGTGCTACTGATTGTTGCAGCAGCCTGAGTGTCTTTTGTCAGTTTAGAGAAAGGGACAGGACGGTGTGTGCTGCAGGGAGAGTGAGTTTAATCATTAGCTGTTACTCTCAGGTCCACAAAAGTGCTATTCCAGGAACCAGTTATTGTTCCAGCAGCCTCTGTTTTGCCAGTTTATATAGGGACAGGCAGGAAGCAGTGTGTTAGGCAGTGAGGGTCAGTTTAAACAGTAGCTGTTACTATTAGTTCCACAAAGGTTCTTTTCAGGACTGGTATCAGTGGTACGGTAATAGGCTTGTACACGTATAATATTCTTTCTTCCAAATATAGAAAGAATATTATACTTGACTGCTGCCCTTCTGCTGCAGTCTGCTAATCATTCACAACTCACTTGTTCCACAAAGCTCTTTATCAGGACTGGTAACTTGGTCTGTCTAGGGTGCTACAGTACATAGGGTTGAGTGAGGTACAGTCTGCTATTCTATAAGGACTGGTATCGGTCCACAATACATAGGGTTGAGGTGCACTACTGCTGACCGCTGCCCTATACTGCAGCAGACCTTCAGCAGTATAGGGACTGACGTACAGTCTGCTAATCAGTCACACACAACCTACTTGGTCCACAAAGGTCCTTATAAGGACTGGTAACTTGGTGTAGGGTGCTACAGTACATAGGGTTGAGTGAGGTACAGCCTGCTGTTCTATAAGGACTGGTATCGGTCCACAATACATAGGGTTGAGGTGCACTACTGCTGACCGCTGCCCTATACTGCAGCAGTCCTTCATCGGTATAGGGACTGACGTACAGCCTGCTAATCAGTCACACACAACCTACTTGGTCCACAAAGGTCTTTATAAGGACTGGTAACTTGGTGTAGGGTGCTACAGTACATAGGGTTGAGTGAGGTACAGTCTGCTGTTCTATAAGGACTGGTATCAGTCCACAATACATAGGGTTGAGGTGCACTACTGCTGACCGCTGCCCTATACTGCAGCAGTCCTTCATCGGTATAGGGACTGACGTACAGTCTGCTAATCAGTCACACACAACCTACTTGGTCCACAAAAGTCCTTATAAGGACTCGTAAGGTATATAGGGTGCTACAGTACATAGGGTTGAGTGAGGTACAGTCTGCTATTCTGTAAGGACTGGTATCGGTCCACAATACATAGGGTTGAGGTGCACTACTGCTGACCGCTGCCCTATACTGCAGCAGTCCTTCATCGGTATAGGGACTGAGAGTTTTGTCACAGGGTCATTTAAAAAATGACAGGCAGAGGAAGAGGCAGGCCCTTCCGCAGGGGTGGTAGGGGTAGGGCAGGAGCAACAGCCTTGAGCCAAAGTGGGAAGTTGCAGAAGGTGCGTTCAATTACTTTACGACAGTACCCAGATCAGCCCAAGGAGGAGATTGGTCCCCGGTGTTGCTGCCTACTCCGAGATCTCTACTTATAGCGGTGGGGAAGGTGACGTTGATGATGACGTGTCTAGTGATGTCACGTGGGTGCCCACAAGCGAGGAAGAGGAGGGGAGTTCAGAGGGAGATATGGACCAGCAGATAGGGAAAGGAAGCAGGAATAACTTACATTGCACAGGAGGGACAAAGCAGACTGCAAATGTATCAGGAGCGAGTCATCGACCATGTACGGTCACATCTGGCGCTCCCAGGACACCGGCACATGGCTCCGCAGTGTGGGATTTTTTTAACGTGTCCGCTGCTGACAATAGCGTTGCCATCTGCAATCTTTGCAGTCAACGCATTAGTCGCGGTAAGCCCAACACTCACCTAGGGACGACCGCCTTAAGAAGGCACATGGGCAGCCATCACCGAGCCGAGTGGGAGCAACGGAACACACAAAGCCACACTGCAGGCTCTCACCGTCCAGCCTCGTCTTCTACTTCTCCTTCTCCTCTCTCCTCACAATTGTCCTCCACTCCACCTTCCATCATGCCAAGCTCACGTTTTTCTGCAAAAAGGCAGGCTTCCATGGGCCTAATGTTCGAGCGTAAAAAAATGATGACGCCGGATAACCCTCTTGCCCAACGGTTGACGGCTGGCTTGTCAGAACTCATAGCCCGCCAACTACTGCCATATAAACTGGTGGACTCGGAGGCCTTTCGCAAATTTGTGGCCATTGGAACACCACAATGGAAGGTCCCAGGAAGGAAGTATTTCTCAGAGAAGGGCACCCCAGAGCTATATGGCCATGTTCAGCGGCAAGTGAATGTATCTCTGGCACACAGTGTCGGTGCCAAGATACATCTGACCACAGACACGTGGTCTAGCAAACACGGGCAGGAAAGGTATATCACTTTTACTGCCCACTGGGTGAACCTTCTGACGGCCGTCAAGCATGTAACCCGTGGCACCCGTGTAGATTTGGTTTTACCGCCACGGATTGCATGCAGGCCTGACTCTTCTTCTCCTCCTCCTCCTACTCCATCCTCCTCCCTCTCCTGCTCAGCTGACTCCTCCTTTTCCGCTGCTAGCGTCTCTTCCGCTGCACCGCCCAAGCTCCCCAGAACCTATTCCACATGCCAGGTGAGACGTTGCCATGCCGTGCTGCGTCTGTTGTGCCTGGAAGCCAAGAGCCACACTGGCCCGGCACTCCTTTCAGCTTTGTGTTCACAGGCAGATCAGTGGCTAACACCGCTCAATTTGACAGTTGGTAAAGTGGTGTGTGACAACGGTGCCAATCTGCTTAGCGCATTGAAACAGGGCAAAATCACGCACGTGCCATGCATGGCACACGTCTTAAACTTGGTCGTGCAGCGATTCCTTGTCAAATACCCTGGGGTCCAGGACATCTTGCGGCAGGCAAGGAAAATCTCGGCCCATTTCAGAAGATCTTACACGGCCATGGCTCGCCTTGCTGACATTCAGCGGCGACACAATCTGCCTGTCAGACGTCTTATTTGCGATTGCCCCACGCGATGGAACTCAACCTTCTATATGCTTGATAGGCTGCTCCAGCAGAAACGTGCAGTTAACGTCTACCTGTATGAACTCTGCGGCAGAAACGGTTCTGGGGAGCTGGGGTATTTTTCACCGCGCCAGTGGCTGCTCATGCTCCAGTTTAGTGCAAATGGGGGCCTTCATGCTCCAGTGTTTTAATAGGGACCCCCGTATAAAAAGCATAAGGGTCAAGGACCAGTACTGGGTGGCAACGTACTTAGACCCCCGGTACAAACACAAAATGGTGGAAATGTTACCGCCGTCGCAGAGGGCTGTCAGAATGCAGCACTTCCAGGCCTTGCTTCGAGAAATGCTGCATTCTGCTTTTGCGTGCGCTGGCAGAGGAGCAATTCCCACTCCCAGAGAAGGAGTTGCGGGTACCAATCCAACAGCGCCTGCAAGAAGAGGCCGGTTTGAAGATGTGTTGGTGACTTCGGATATGAGGTCATTCTTTCAGCCGACCCATCGACAGGTGTCATCCGGATCCAGCATCAGGGAACGCCTAGACCGTCAGGTGTCCGACTACATTGGGTTAACGGCCGATGTGGACGCTCTGAGGAGTGATGAACCCCTGGACTACTGGGTGGGCAGGCTTGACCTCTGGCCAGAGCTTGCCCAATTTGCAATCGAACTGTTGGCTTGCCCCTCATCCAGTGTCCTGTCCGAAAGGACGTTCAGCGCAGCAGGGGGGATCGTGACCGATAAGCGTACTCGCCTAGCTCACGACAGTGTTAACTACCTCACATTTCTAAAAATGAATGAGGCATGGATCTCGGAGGAATTCAACACATGTGACCAGTAGACCATGTATATGTCTATAAACATTTTTTTTAATCAAGCACCCAGACCTTCTTTCTTCATTTGGCTCACTTCCTTGTCCAAAAAAAGCACACCGTACTATATGCCCCTACCCTCCTCTTTGAAGAGGTTGAGCGGTGTCATATTTCTACTGGGGCTGCTTATTATGAGGGGCTCACACCATCCCTGTGCTGTGCTGACTTACTCCTGGGGCTGCTTATTATGAGGGGCTCACACCATCCCTGTGCTGTGCTGATTTACTCCTGGGGCTGCTTATTATGAGGGGCTCACACCATCCCTGTGCTATGCTGACATCCTCCTGGGGCTGCTTATTATGAGGGGCTCACACCATCCCTGTGCTGTGCTGACTTACTCCTGGGGCTGCTTATTATGAGGGGCTCACACCATCCCTGTGCTAAGCTGACATCCTCCTGGGGCTACTTATTATGAGGGGCTCACACCATCCCTGTGCTGTGCTGACTTACTCCTGGGGCTTCTTATTATGAGGGGCTCACTCCATCCCTGTGCTGTGCTGACATCCTCCTGGGGCTGCTTATTATGAGGGGCTCACACCATCCCTGTGCTGTGCTGATTTACTCCTGGGGCTGCTTATTATGAGGGGCTCACACCATCCCTGTGCTGTGCTGACTTACTCCTGGGGCTGCTTATTATGAGGGGCTCCCACCATCCCTGTGCTATGCTGACTTCCTCCTGGGGCTGCTTACGGTGCTGCTGTCAGTGCTGTATATCACGGTGCTGGTGTGAGTGCTTTATGTCACGCTGCTGATGTCAGTGCTCTCTATCACGGTGCTGCTGTCAGTGCTGTATATCACGGTGCTGGTGTCATTGCTGTATGTCACGCTGCTGATGTCAGTGCTCTCTATCACGGTGCTGCTGTCAGTGCTGTATATCACGGTGCTGGTGTCATTGCTGTATATCACAGTGCTGATGTCAGTGCTCTCTATCACGGTGCTGCTGTCAGTGCTTTATATCACGGTGCTGGTGTGAATGCTTTATGTCACGCTGCTGATATCAGTGCTCTCTATCACGGTGCTGTTGTCAGATCACTCTATCACGGTGCAGGTGTCATTGCTGTATGTCACGCTGCTGATGTCAGTGCTCTGTATCACGATGCTGCTGTCAGATGACTCTATCATGGTGCAGGTGTCATTGCTGCTGGTGATCATCTCCTGCACCCTCTTCTTTGCCTACCCTGGTCCCTGACCTTCCCTCTCCTCCATTGCCTTCATACGCTCCACAGTCCTGAATTGTCACAACAATTTCCCATATAAAAAAAGAATGCTTGTAGTTGTCAATCCCAGATTCACCTCATACATGTGTTATGTCATTGGCCATGTGGTGGGACTATGTTTGCACAGCTAATAATTATTTTGTGGCTGCAAATTTGACCTATAGGTTTGCGAAGTTCACCTCCCATTGAAGTCAATGGGGCCCGCCGCGAACGTTCCGGTTCGCGAACTATCGGCCGCGTTCGCGAAATGTCCCGTCGGAAGTTCGTTCATCACTAGTCATAAGAGAGTAACAAATGTTTACATTAAAATTCAAAGTTTAATTATACAGTGGAACCTTGGTTAAAAAGTAACGCGGTTAACAAGCGTTTTGAAAGACGAACAACTTTTTTTTTTTTTTATTCTGACTCGGTTTGTGAGTGTTGTCTCGCAAAAAAAGCAGAATTCAAGCTAATGGCTTGTGCAGTACCTTATTTGGCCAGAGGAGCGGGGGCGTTGCTGACACTCGGAATGGTTCGGAGCCGTTTGGAAATACTCAGAATCACTTGGAAATACTCCATTCCCCAGTGTTCCGAGCCTTTCCGAGGTCAGTCGTGCTGTCCCCGAGGCTCTCCGGGGGCCCCCCACCTTTGACCACATGCGTTATTGCATGCAATGGATGTCAATGCGGAACGAATTATCTTTGTTTCCATTGACTTCTATGGGGAAACTAGCTTTGATATTCGAGTGCTTTGGATTACAAGCATTCTCCTGGAACTGATTATGCTCGTAATCCAAGGCTCCACTGTATCAGATTAGTTTACAAAATGTAGAAAACATATTAATTCTCAAAAACTACAGTACATGGTAAAAAGAATGGGATACATGTTACTGCACCATATTTTTGCATAACATCTATCCAATGTTTAAAAAAGAGTTGCATCAACATAACTGACGTGTTTCGGAGTAATCTTGGCTCCTTCCTCCAGGATAGTTTTTTGCAATGAATGTAGGTAAAATCTACAAAATGAAACTCATGCTAAAACCATTTATTAAGCTGTATATATTTTTTGGTGGCCTCCTATGGCAATAGGTTTAATTTAAATGCAGCATTTCTAATGTCTTCAAACCCATGACTCAAAAACTGGTCAAAGTAGTTAAAAACATGAAAGATTCATACGGGTGCCATCGAAGTTGACACACATAAAAAGCCCAACAGAAAATGTAAAATAGGGTAAAAAGACGTCTCCGGGAACAGAATGAGAGGATCTCCAACATGTACACACTGGGACCAAATGGTGTCACTAAGGAGATCAAGAGTCAAGAATTAACAAGGTATAAGTACAATAATTATGTATGTATAATGTAGCGCCGGCTCCTGAAGAGCACGCGCTATGTTTTTGAAATTTAAGGTTACACCTGAACTGCAGTTTAGTTTGGGTATAATTATTCCAAATTTTGACCTCAGCATCAGTCTGACTGAACTATAGGGTGTTCAGCCTGGCCACCGGGGGCACTGTCTCTTCTGGCAGGCATGGAACCACAGTCTGGTTGGGTGCTTTAAGGTTACTTTTTCTCAGAACCTGCCCAGTGGGAGTGTCACTCTTGTTGTGCTTTGTGAGAGAGGTTACTTAAGATATGGATGTCATGTGGTTCGGGGGTTCCGATCCAGAAGTATGTTCTGACTCCATGGTCCTGGTCCTCCTGACCAGCCTTCAGGAAGGCTATGGCCTGGGGTGCGGATCCACCCAACTTTATGTATTGGGGCTGGTTAGTCCAAGGCAAGGAAACTAAAGAAAGGATTCCGAGGTAGTGCGGTGCCATCTTCGCATCGTGGAGAGGCCCAACGATTTCGTAGCTATCCAGGGGAGGACTCTTCAAAATAAGGCCACGTACGGGTTGGCTTCTTAGCAAGAGCCTGGTGAGGCTGAAGTACCTAAGTGAATCCAATCTCGTGCGGTATTGCCAAACTGGCTGAAAGATCCAGGTATTACACGAGTATTTTACAAGTTCTAGTTTCCTACATGTTCTACAACAACGTCTGTGGCAGAGACTTATTCTTACATGTTCTACAACAACGTCTGTGGCAGAGACTTGTTCCTGAATTAAGCAACTTGTTGGTTGCTAGGCCTTGTGAGAGAGGGACTATCCAAATTGAGTGAACATCCAGCTGTGAATGGCTATTTTCTGGATTTAGTCAAAGTAAGAGAGTTCTTTATTATTGACTTTGACACTAATGCCACGTACACACGTGGTAGACTATCCGGCAGACTTAGTCTGGCGGACTTTCCGAATGAGCTACAGTACCTGCCCACACACGGCACTTTTGCGGCGGACTAATACAGCGTACTAAGTCTGCTGGACTATCTGCCGTACTTTTAAAATTAACGGACTCGCCCACACACGCGGAGGAAAGTCCTCTCATTTTGAGCGCGTCTCCAGGTAGCCGGGGCCAGCGAAGGAGGCGTCGCTGGCCCCGTCACCTGGTATGGAGTTAAAGGGGAAAAATCGGCGTGGGGGTCTCCCCCTAAGTCCATATCAGACCCTTATCCGAGCATGCTACCCGGCCGGCCAGGAAAGGGGGTGGGGACGAGCGAGCGCCCCCCCTCCTGAGCCGTACCAGGCCGTGGGGCAGAGATCCGGGGGCCCCCTTATTAAAGGGGGCTCACGGATTCCGATAAGCCCCCCACCGGCAGACCCCGACAACCAATGGCCAGGGTTGTCGGGGAGAGGCCCTTGTCCTCATCAACATGGGGACAAGGTGATTTGGGGTAGGGGGGCCAAGACCGTTGGACCTAGTCCCTCGAAAAGTCCGGTCGTGTGTACACGGCATTAACCTACCTAAAGACCCTCAATCCAACATGATGATATAGACATACAGTAAGTATGAAATAGGCTGATAAGTTCTCCTTGCTGCGATACAATTGGCCCCCAATTTGCACAAAGCTGTGCAATGTAGATGGAACAATGAATCAATACCACCTACTTAGAGACAATTCATGCAGCATAAGTCATACAGCTGCATATCAGCTAACATCACGGTAAGGGACATACCCAAACAGGTCTGTCTGCCTTTTACACCCTCATCCTGGCATGTAGGAAATAGATGGTCACTAGAGTTAGGCATTTACCTTTTGCCTTTATATAGCGTGCATACACGTGATCCTGCCCTCTAGTGGGTGGAGAGAAAGCTCCACATGTAGGAGCATCTGGTTCTCTGTACCCAGAAACCTCTTTTCACCCTCTTCTGCATTTTCTGTTGGGCTTTTAATATACTTTGATGGCACCTGTATGAATCTTTCATGTTTTAACTACTTTGACCAGTTTTTGGGTCATGGGTAGGGATGAGCCGAACACCCCCCGGTTCGGTTCGCACCAGAACTTGCAAACGACCCCCGCGTTCGTTACGAACGTTCAAACCCCATTGAAGTCTATGGGACTCGAACGTTCGAAATGGAAAGTGCTAATTTTAACAGCTAATATGCAAGACAGTGTCCTAAAAAGGGTTTGGGGACCTGCCTCCTGCCTCAGGGGACATGGGTCAATGCAAAAAAAAGTTTTAAAAACTGCCGTTTTGGCGGGAGCACTGATTTTAATGACGATTAAAGTGAAAAAAAAAGGTGAAATATTCCTTTAAATATGGTGCCTGGGGGGTGTCTGTAGTATGCCTGTGAAGTGCCACGTGTTTCCCGTGTTTAGAACAGTCCCTGCACAAAATGACATTAAACGGAAATAACACCATTTAAAACTGCTTGCGGTTTTAATGTTATATCTGGTTCCTGCAATATGGTTGAAAATCATTCAGAAAAATGGCATGGGTAGCCCTCCCTGCCCATTACCAGCCCCTTTAGGTCTTGTACGCATATTAAGGGGAACCTCGTACCCATATTAAAAAAAGGAAATGCGTGTGGCCCCCAGGCCCTATATACTCAGAACAGCAGTATACAGGCGGTGCAAACAAGACAGGGACTGTGTAGGTTTGTTGTGTTAAGTTGAATCTGTTTGTAATTTTCAACCGGTACATTTTTAAAGTGTAGCTCCAGTCAAAAAAACTATTTTTAAGCTTTTTGGAAAACATAGGGAAGGGTTATCACCCCTGTATAATTTGTTTTGTCGTCCATCTTTTTTCATCTCACTTGCTGCTGTCTCCTTGCGTTTGCAAGTAGGAGATGTTTGTAAGTTGGATGTTTGAAAGTAGGGGCCTGCCCTATATTATAGCGGTATGTACTGGGTACAGAGCACGCAGACAGCACGCACTATCTCCTAACACTACTGACTGCAAGCTCTATTATTAACCACTTGACCACTGGGCACTTAAACATCCTTAATAACCAGACCAATTTTCAGCTTTCGGTGCCCTCACATTTTGAATGACAATTACTCAGTCATGCAACACTGGACCTATAGGAAATGTTTGTCCTTTTTTTCACACAAATAGAGCTTTCTTTTGGTGGTATTTAATCACCTCTCAGTTTTTTATTTTTTGTGCTATAAAAGAAAAAAGACCGAAAATTCTGCGAAAAAATGAATTTTTCTTCGTTTCTGTTATAAAATTTAGCAGATTAGTAATTTTTTCTTCATAAATTTTGGCCAAAATTTATACTACTACATATCTTTGGTAAAAATAAGTACAAATTGGTGGATATTATTTGGTCTTTGTGAAAGTTATAGAGTCCACAAGCTATGGTGCCAATATCTGAAAATTGATCACACCTGAAGTACTGACGGCCTATTTCCTTTTTTTTTTTTCCACAAAATTGTCATATTATCAGGTTATTTCACACACACAGCATATGCATACCACAAATTACACCCCAAAACACATTCTGCTATTACTCCCGAGTACGGCGATACCACATGTGTGAGACTTTTACACAGCGTGGCCACATACAGAGGCCCAACATGCAGGGAGCGCCATCAGGCGTTCTGGAGCACCCAGGCCAATTCTGACATTTCTCTCCTACATGTAAAAATCATCATTTATTTGCTAGAAAATTACAGAGAACCCCAAAACATTATGTATATTTTTTTTTTTAGCAAAGACCCTGGAGAATACAATGGTGGTCGTTGCAAATTTTTATCTCACACGGTATTTGCACAGCAATTTTTCAAACGCGTTTTTTTGGGGGAAAAAACTGTTTTGTGCTTAAAAAACAAACAAAAAAAACAGTAAAGTTAGCCCAATGTTTGCATAAAGTGAAAGATGAAGTTATGCTGAGTAAATAGATATCAAACATGTCACTCTTCAAAATTGCACATGCCCGTGGAATGGCGCCAAACGTCGCTACTTAAAAAATCCCCATAGGCGACACTTTAAATTTTTTTTTACTGGTTACAAGTTTTGAGTTGCAGAGGAGGTCTAGGACTAGAATTATTGCTCTCGCTCTAACGTTCTCGGCGATACCTCACATGTGTGGTTTGAACACCGTTTTCATATGTGGGCGGGGCTTACGCATGCGTTCGCTTCTGCATGCGAGCACATGGGGACATGGGCGCTTTAAAAAAAATTTTTTATTATTGTTCATTTTACTTTATTTATTTTAGTTTGACATTTTTTTCCCCAAAAATATATTTTTGATCACTTTTATTCCTATTACAAGGAATGTAAACATCCCTTGTAATAGGAATATGGGGTGACAGGTCCTCTTTACAGTGAAATCTGGGGGTCAATATGACCCCACATCTCACCTCTAGGCTGGGAAGCCTGAAATAAAAAATAAAAAAAAGATTCTGGCTTTGATCGTACTGGCGAGTTGGTAGAAGCACCGGAGGGCGGTGAGGAGTGGGGGGCGTCTATGGCTGGGTATTTCAGGGTATCACCGAGTATGGCTGGGTATCTCCGAGTATGGCTGGGTATGGCAATTTATGGCAGGGTATTGCAGAGTATTGGCGGGGTATTGGCGGGGTACTACAGAGTAATAGCAGGGTACTGCAGAGTAGGGATGAGCTTCGTGTTCGAGTCGAACGTACGTTCGACTCGAACATTGGCTGTTCGGCCGTTCGGCGAATTCCGAACGTTTGGGCCGTTCGCGTCAAAATTCGAGTGACGCGCGCGCGGACCACAATGCACTGCGGTGGCGCAGTGCATTGCTGCCCCATGATTGGCCAAGCATGCACTGTGACCCCGCATGCTTGGCCAATCGCAGCGCCGGCAGCGAGGAGAGCCATGATTGGCCACAGGCATCCTGCCTGTGGCCAATCATAGCTCAGGCTGTGTAGTGCACGCCCCACACTATATAAGGCCGCCTTTGAGGCGGCTTCGTGTAGTGTGTTACTTAGCATCTGAAGCAGTGGGTGTTCTGTGTACCTTCAACACAGTACACACCAATCGTTTTTGGCTGATTTCCTATCTTGCTGCTGTGTAGTGGTTGTTGTCTGTGCCCTGACTGCAGTATACACCACTATATTCACCTCACCTATATAGCTAGTGATCTAGCTTTAACCACTTAACAACTGCCCATTGCCGATTAACGGCTTCAGGGGGGTTGTTTAACTCTGAGAGGCCGTTAATTAACGGCCTCCCAGAATTCTGCTCTCGCGTGCCCCGAGGTGTGCGCACTCGAGAGCATCCGTGACCGCCGGGTCGCATCACGGATCACGGTAAACGGCCGCTCATAGCGGCCGTTTACCACGTGATTGCTCCGTCAAATGACGGAGTGATCACTTGGAAACAAACCGGCATCATGTTATGACGCCTGTTCCTCCCTCCCCTCTCTGTACCGATCGGTACAGCGGAGGGGAAAGAGATCGTGTCAGCAGCGATGTGGGCTGCATCTGCAGTGCCCACATCGCTGCTCACCGAATTTAACCCCTCAATTCCCTGCCAATACTCTGCAATACCAGTGCATACTCTGCAGTAACCTGCCATTACTCTGCAGTACCCCGCCATTACTCTGCAGTGCAGTACCCTGCAGGGAATTGAGGGGTTAAATTCGGTGAGCAGCCATGTGGGCACTGCAGATACAGCCCACATCGCTGCTGACACCGATCTCTTTCCCCTCCGCTGTACCGATCGGTACAGAGAGGGGAGGGAGGAACCGGCGTCATAACATGACGCCGGTTTGTTTACAAGTGATCACTCCGTCATTTGACGGAGCGATCACGTGGTAAACGGCCGCGACGAGCGGCCGTTTACCGTGATCCTTGATGCGCCGGGTCCTGTGGACCCGTCGGTCACGGATGCTCTCGAGTGTGCGCGCCCCATGGGGCGCGCGAGAGCAGAATTCTGGGAGGCCGTTAATTAACGGCCTCTCAGAGTTAAACAACCGCCCTGAAGCCGTTAATCGGCAATGGGCAGTTGTTAAGTGGTTAAAGCTAGATCACTAGCTATATAGGTGAGGTGAATATAGTGGTGTATACTGCGGTCAGGGCACAGACAACAACCACTACACAGCAGCAAGATAGGAAATCAGCCAAAAACGATTGGTGTGTAACTGTGTTGAAGGTACACAGAACACCCACTGCTTCAGATGCTAACACACTACACGAGGCCGCCTCAAAGGCGGCCTTATATAGTGTGGGGCGTGCACTACACAGCCTGAGCTATGATTGGCCACAGGCAGGATGCCTGTGGCCAATCATGGCTCTCCTCGCTGCTGGCGCTATGCATTGTGGTCCGCGCGCGCCACTCGAATTTTGACGCGAACGGCCCAAACGTTCGGAATTCGCAGAACGCCCGAACAGCCAATGTTCGAGTCGAACGTACGTTCGACTCGAACACGAAGCTCATCCCTAGTCATGGGTTTGAGGACACTGTAAGTACCGCATTTAAATTAGACCTATTGCCATAGGGGCCACATAAATATATATATAGCTTGATGAATGGTTTTAACATGAGTTTTATTTTATAGACTGACCAACATTAATTGCAAAAAACTATCCCTGAGGAAAGATTTCTCCGAAATGTGTTGGATACGTCGATGCAACTCTTTTTAGAAACATTGGATAGATGTTATGTAAAATATGGTGAAGTAACATGTTTCCTGTTCTTTTTGCCATGTACTGTATTTTTTTGAGAATTAATATGTTTTTCTACTTTTTGTAAACGAATCTGATTTAATAAAACTTTGAATTTTAATGTGAACATTTGTTACACTCTTTATGCCGCGTACACACAATCCAACATTCTGACAACAAAATCCATGGGATTTTTTCCGACAGATGTTGGCTTAAACTTGTCTTCCATACACACAGTCACACAAAGTTGGTCGGAAATTCTGAACGTCAAGAACGCGGTGACCTACAACACATATGACGAGCTGAGAAAAATGAAGTTCATTAGCCAGTGTGGCTCTTTTGCTTGATTCCGAGCATGCGTGGCACTTTGTGCGTCAGAATTGTGTACACACGATTGGAATTTCCAAAAACTAATTTTGTTGTCAGAAAATTTGAGAACCAGATCTCAAATTTTGTCTGACGGAAATTCCTATGGAAAATGTGTGAACCTACACACGGTCGGAATTTCCGAAAACAAGGTCCTATAACACATTTCCCATCGGAAAATCCTATCGTGTGTACGGGGCCTTTAAACATGTGCAATTGGTTTCATTCCGAATTAGTTTTTTAACAAATTTCGACAGATTCGTTAATTTGTAAATATCCAAATTAGCCCCGGACCAATTTGCAGCCAAAGGACCAAGCGTCTTTTTGCGATTCGGCACTGTGTCGCTTTAACTGACAATTGCGCAGTCGTGCAACATGGCTCCCAAACAAAATTGATGTCCTTTTTTTCCCCACAAATAGAGCTTTCTTTTGGTGGTATTTCATCACCCCTGCGGTTTTTATTTTTTGAGCTATAAACAAAAATAGAGCAACAATTTTGAAAAACATGCAATATTTTTTACTTTTTGCTATAATAAATATCCCCAAAAAATATATAAAAAAACTTTTTTTTTCCTCACTTTAGGCCGATACGTATTCTTCTATATATTTTTGGTAGAAAAAATCACAATTAGCGATTATTGATTGGTTTGGGCAAAAGTTATAGCGTTTACAAAATAGGGGATAGTTTTATAGCATTTTTATTAATATTTTTTTTTTTACTAGTAATGGCGGCGATCAGCGATTTTTATTGTGACTGCGACATTATGGTGGACAAATCAGACATTTTTGACACATTTTTGGGACCATTGTCATTTATACAGCAATCAGGGCTATTTAAATGCACTGATTCCTGTGTAAATGACACTGGCAGTGAAGGAGTTAACCACTAGGGAGCGGGGAGGGGTTATGTATGACGTTATGTGTTTTTTTTATTGTAGGGGGCGTGGCCTGGCATGTGACGTCACTGATCGTCTTTCCCTATAACAGGGAACAGACGATCGGTGACAGCCACAGTAGGAAGCACGGGGAGAGGTTTGTTTACACAGACCTTTCCTCATTCTTCAGCATTCTTCAGCTCTGTGACCCGATCGGGGGACACCAGCGGCGATCGGGTCCGCTGGTCCCATGGCCACGGTCAACAAATTTTTCTGAATGAATGGGAGGGTGTAGATATGGCGCTATTCCTCCTTTTTTAGGATTAAATAATAATAATAATAATAATAAATGCTAAGTGTTATAAATCTGCACGTATTGCAAAATCCCATGGGAAAAATCCTTGGTGAAGAAAAAAAACGATCATAGAAATTAAATGATAATGATCATTAGTGCTAATGTGTTGCACCCTCTGTTTTGTGTAGGGTTGCAATAAAAAGGGTGTTCCAAAAGATGTTATATGTCCTGCCTAATACAATCAGGCCTTAGTGTGGAAATGAGCAGAATGAAGTTGCTTGCTTGCTGAAGTGTGCTACACCCTATGTAATACAAGGTGTCCCAAAAAAATATATATAGTGTATAATAAAGTGTTAGTAGTATAGTGATGTATGTGGGGGTGTAAATCCTCTGATAACATAAAATAATAATTAATCCTATAATATGCCAAACAATATATGTGTTTGACCCTCTGTTGGAGTGTCTCAATACAGAAACATGCAGTCTTAAACAAAGATATGGCAAAACAGAATGGCAAGCTATGTTATATATAAAATATACAATGGTATATAGAATCGCACCCCTCTGTGTAAAACAGAGGCAGACGTAAAAGAGCAAATTCAAACAATATATATTTATAATTAGTCCATAAGTCCAATGGCAAATAAATAAAGTGGCTTGTGCTCAAAACCGTGTCCAGTGCCTGATCAGAAAAATGCTATGTATCCTTTTTAAGTGACAGTGGTGCCGGTGATGTTATCTGCGCTGATAATATAATTGCACTCACCAGAAGGTCCCCCCCCCCTCCCCCAGGGGTACTGCACAAGCCACTGTGTAGCTCTCTGGAATCAGCTGGGCGATCTGTGAGTCGCTTACTGGCGTTCCACCGTGTTTTCACATACAAAAGAGAGGAGAGCCCATAGCGTGATATTGCTTTTAAATAATTTATTGTGGGTAAAGTATAAGATTGTATTTGGGTTAAAATTAACATGCATAAATGAAAATGGAGCCTCGACTGGAAGTGACGCAAAGACGTACTGTAACTCCATCCTACGTGTTTCGTCATTCATTTCTTCATCTGGAGGAAGCTTTACCCACAAATAAATTATTTAAAAGCAATATCACGCTCGGCATCTCATTGAGCTTCATCAGTAGATGTCATCTTTATCTACTGATGAAGGCCAATGAGATGCGTTTAGAGGGGAGGAGCCGAATTTGTGAAGCATCGTGAGTGTAGATTTGCGGTGAATGAAGTGATGGTTTAAGACATGCTTTTTTAAAGTTTTTATCTTGTAAGTGGATTTGTTTTGGGGACTTTTAATAAACATGCAGAGTACACTATGGCACTTGTTGTTTCATGTCTATAACCTACGAAAGTCATAGTGATTGAGCACTCATGAGAAAGTGAAGGAAGGTTTGTCTGACGGCAATACAAACGCTGATTACCCACAGAGAGGAACAGTCTGGAGCCTGTAGCATTACCATTGGAGAGTGAAAGTTGATCCATTGCGGTGGACACGAGGAGTGATTTGTCTATGCTTTTACATTCATCTTTGAGGTGAGCGCTTTAGCTGGTGAAGGTGTTCACTGGATATTGGTCCTTTTGAGGACGAACACACACAGTGGTGATTGTTTTGGAAGCATTGACACAGATGAACTGTTTTTTTTCCTAATTTTTTGACATTTTAATTTTTTAATTTAAAATATTTTTATTGATCATGAAATGTTTAATATACATTTTGTATGCACATTATTGAATGAGACACAACGCTGCACTAATTAGAAAACAAAATAGACAGATAGATAGACAGATAGATAGATAGACAGATAGACAGATAGATAGATAGATAGATAGATAGATAGATAGATAGATAGATAGATAGATAGATAGATAGATAGATAGATAGATAGATAGATAGATAGATAGATAGATAGATAGATAGATAGATATTATGTGCCAGGAAGTGTTAATTTAGTCGACTAAAACGACTAAAACATTTTAGTTGACTAAATGAATACTATTTTAGTCTACTAAAATACGACTAAAACTAAAACAATTGAGATGACTAAAAAACAACTAAAACTAAAAGCCATTTTACTCAAAAGACTAAAATGAACACTGGTGTCAGGATTTAGCATTTTCTGAAATAAAATTAAAAAAACACGGCGTACTGTTACTTTGCTAAGAACACTCTATAAGGAAACCTTTCACAATAGTACATTAAATGACATGAGTAATACCAGCCATCCAACATGATGGCTGTAGAGCACAGACTTAATGTCCTGCTAATCAAAATGATTGAGACCTAGGAGGAAATTACACAGCACAAGACGGGGTGAGTTTATCTGGACTGGTAACTGGAAAATATCGACTCACACTTAGCATCTCTTAAATATAAAAATGCATTTTCTGGTTATATTGGAAAAAGCATCAATATCAAATTAGGCCACTGTCAATACAACTCATTGTAGTTTTGATTAAGACAAACCGCCCTGTGTCAGTTAAATGCAAATTCAATTTAGGCCTTAAGAATCTGAATATATGCAATTTATTTATTGAGTTCTCATTCTGCATTGCTGTATCTTGTCCTGGGTCAAAAACAAATTGTTAAAAATGGTGCTGTGCACAGAAACACTTATTATAAAGTGATCAGTTTATTTATGATGAAATATTTGTGCGTTCACTAATGGAAATAGACTTGCATAGAGCCATCAGTAGCCCAATGCAATATAAATCTATATATTTTAAACTATGTTTGATGTGTATATATATATCTATATATCTATCTACATATATATATATATATATATATATATATATATATATATATATATATATATATATATATATATATATATCTACATATATATATATATATATATATATATATATATATATATATATATATATATATATATATATATTTATTATCTCACAAAAGTGAGTACACCCCTCACATTTTTGAAAAATATTTTCTTATATCTTTTCATGTGACAACACTGAAGAAATCACACTTGTCTACAATGTAAAGTAGTGAGTGTACAGCTTGTATAACAGTGTCAATTTGCTGTCCCATCAAAATAACTCAACACACAGCCATTAATGTCTAAACCACTGGCAACAAAAGTGAGTACACCCCTAAGTGAAAATGCTCAAATTGTGTCCAATTAGCCATTTTCCCTCCTCGGTGCCCTGTGACTATTTAGTGTTACAAGGTCTCAGGTGTGAATGGGGAGCAGATGTGTTGAATTTGGTGTTATTGCTCTCACTCTCTCATACTGGTCACTGGACAGTCAACATGGCACCGCATGGAAAAGTACTCTCTGAGGATCTGAAAAACAGAATTGTTGCTCTACATAAATATGACCTAGGCCAGTGATGGTGAATCTTGGCACCCCAGATGTTTCGGAACTACATTTCCCATTGGCTCCTGCTACTGTCAATCAAATCCAATGAGGCGAGTGCTGGGGGGGTGGAGACGAGTCCTGCTGTCTGTGTCAACAGACGCAGCAGCAGGACACAGGAGCGCTCCAGCACGGGTGTCCCGAAGTAGAGCGCTTCTCCAACGGGGCTTTCGAGAAGAGGAGGAGCCATGAGCGCTGCTGAGGGACCCCAGAAGAGGAGGATCGCGGCCACTCTGTGCAAAAGCAACTGCACGGAGGAGGAAAGTAGAACATGTTTGTTTTTTCATTTTTTTTTTATCTGAACCTTTACAACCCCTTTAATTGAATAGCCTTTAATTACAAGCTGATTGACTACTATGCACAGCTGAACCAGATTCTAAGTGCTCCGCTTTTAGTAAATCTCCCCCTAAAGGCTCGTACACACGCTAATCCATTTTCTGTTGCATGCTAGTCTCATATCAAAAATGAAGAGGTCACTTAACTTACGAAAATTGTTGTACAAAGGAATACAACTTGAGAAGTGATGTAATGTGTTGAGTTGTATTGTAAAACATTCTTTCGTTTCCGAGCATGGGTAGTCTTTTTCTTTTCCGATTTTTTTCAATCGTTCACCATACTGACATTTTTGTAGGATTTTCTTATCATGTGTACGGGCCTTATGAGCCATAGTTTTCAAAATGTAAAAGAAGAGAAATGTCAAAAGGTGAAATGTTTTGTTTTCGAATGACTACGTATCATAGCCAAAACTGTTCCTCAAGCAAAGATAACTGTACTGTAAGACCTTGCAATCAAAACCTGTATCCAAGTATGCAACAACATCACCCTTGTGAAAAAAACGTAGCTTCCTCTAGAGTGGTCTCCAAACTGCAGACCGTGGTCTGGATGTGGCCCTTTGCTTGCCTTTTATCTGGCCGTGGAGCACTATTTCTCCAGCTGATACCAAAAGTGGGGCATAATTCCCCCCCACTGTCATCAACAATGGGGCACTATTCCTTCCACTGACATCAATGATGGGACCCTATTCCTTCCACTGACACAAAAGATGGCATACTATTCCTTCCACTGACATCAAAGATGGGACACTATACCTTCCACTGACACAAAGATGGGACACTATTCTTTCCACCGACACCAAAGATGGGATACTATTCCTTCCACTGACACCAAAGATAAGATACTATTCCTTCCACTGACACCAAAGATGGGATACTATTCCTTCCACTGACACCAAAGATGGGATACTATTCCTTCCACTGACATCAAAGATGGGGACACTATACCTTCCACTGACACCAATGATGGGACACGATTCTTTCCACCGACACCAAAGATTGGGCACTATTCCTTCAACTGAAACTAAAGATAGGAGATTATTCCTTCCACCGACACCAAAGGTGGCACACTTTTCCTTCCACTAACACCAAAGATGGGCCATTATTCCTTCCGCAGACACCAAAGATGGGCCACTATTCCTTCCACAGACACCAAAGATGGGACACTATTCCTTCTGTCGACACTAACGACAGGGCTCTATTCCCCCCAGTGTCACCAATGATGGGGCACTATTCCTTCCACTGACACCAAAGATGGGACACTATACCTTCTACTGACACCAGTGATGGGACACTATTCCTTCCACTGACACCAAAGATGGGACATATTCTTTCCAACGACCCCAAAGATTAGGCACTATTCCTTCCACCGACACTAAAGATGGGATGCTATTTCTTCCACCGACACCAAAGATAGGACACTATTCCTTCCACTGACACCAAAGATGGGACACTATCCCTTCCACTGACACCAAAGATGGGACATTATCCCTTCCACTGACACCAAAGATGGGACACTATTCCTTCCACTGACACCAAAGATGGGACACTATTCTTTACAACGACCCCAAAGATTAGGCACTATTCCTTCCAGCGACACTAAAGATGGGATGCTATTCCTTCCACCGACACCAAAGATAGGACACTATTCCTTCCACTGACACCAAAGATGGGACACTATCCCTTCCACTGACACCAAATATGGGACACTATCCCTTCCACTGACACCAAAGATAGGACATTATCCCTTCCACTGAAACCAAAGATGGGACACTATTGCTTCCACTGACTCCAAAGATGGGGTACTATTCCTTTCACTGACACTAACAACAGGGCACTATTCCTCCCATTGACACCAACGATAGGGCATAATTCCTGATACTGATATCAATGATGGAGCATAATTCCTCCTCTTACTGTCCATGTAATTTTTTTTTTTTACTCCTACTGATCACCAAGCCTGAGGCATTGGTGGTTACTCCCACTGATGCCGGGACTTTTTCTACTCCCACTAGCCACAGTATGCCCCCAACCCCCCAAAGTCTGAAGGATGGTAAACCGGCTCTTTAGAAAGTTTGGAGATCTCTGCTTTAACAGATGGGTGATGTTGCCATCAGCATGGGCTGCACCTAAGCCTTTGCTTTTTGGTTTCATGTCTAGTGCTGTACTCCTGTAGGTGGCAGTATAACTTAATAGACAAGATCTAAAGATCTCTGCTGTGTTTTTCAATGAGTAGAAGAGAAAAACATTTTTTATTTGAAAGCAAACATTCTTGACGGTATCATTGTTCTTCTTTTTGCCATTGACACATGTATAATTTTGAATCTAAGCTCTTAATTATCTGGCACTTTTAGGCAGCATGGAGGCTGAACAGCTCTCAGCCAGGAAAAAAAAAACATCATTCTGCAACCAGACTTCCTCTGTTTTGTTATTAACCGAGCTGTAAATAAATAGAGAAGTGGGCACAGATGCAGTGGGGTTGATTTACTAAAAGCAAATAGTCTGTTCACTTTGAAAGGAAGTTGCACAGTGCAAAGAAATTTGCCCCAAAGCTTAGTGAATGTGCTGATTTATCACTTTGCAAAGAATACCCAATCATATTCAAGGTATAATAAAAAAAAAACACAGCATTTTGCACATGATTGGATGATGGAAGTCAAAATAGCTTCACCCCATTCACCAAATTCTGGGGAAAATTCCCTTGCAAAGTTCCCTCCCCTTACAAAATGAACAGTCTATTTGCCTTTAGTAAATCAACCCCAATATATTAAGGCAGTGATGGCAAACCTTGGCACCCCAGATGTTTTGGAACTACATTTCCCATGATGCTCATGCACTCCGCAGTGTAGTTGAGCATCATGGGAAATGTAGTTCCAAAACATCTGGGGTGCCGAGGTTCGCCATCACTGTATTAAGGTGTCTGAGATCCTAGACCAGTGATTCTCAACTAGGGTTCCTCCAGAGGTTGCTAGGAGTTCCTTCAGCATTGAGCAATTTCTGCTTCTCAGGTAAGTTCCCACCGACACCATTGATCATTTAGCTATCTGTAAAGAGGTAATTCTTCACAAGTGTAAGGACCATTCTTCCCACTGACCATCACACTAATGTATCATGAGTTGTAGATTTCTCATTTTTAGCAATGGGTTCCTCGAGACCGGAGAACTATTTCAAGGGTTCCTCTGTGTTGAAAAGGTTGAGAAAGGCTGTCCTAGACTATATAGTAATTTCTTCTTAAAAATGTTCTTTGCTTTATGCCTAGAATCTTCAGGGCCCCAGTACAAAAAACCATGAAAGCCCACTGACCCCCAGCCAGAGCCCTTCCCTCTGGGCCTGGGGGCCCTCACCACTGATTCCGAGGGCCCATTCTCCCATAGCGGGACCCTTTCACATGTTCTGCAGAATCTTGCCCCCCCCCCCCCCCACGGTGGCAGGTCCCGATCACAATCGCGACCTTTGCGACCCTGGTAGTTCCGCCATAGGTGTCAGTCGCTATTTGTTTTTTACCAAACCAGTGTCTGAAACTATAACTAAAATACACAGACATTAGGTAGCGCTGCAAATCCCCATACCTGTATAGATTAAAAATAGATAAATGTGTAATAAATTCTCACTAACCACAATTAACAAACATGACACAGAAATACATATATAAAATCAAACGAAAAGCAGTCTCAAAGAAAGTCTTTCACATTAGTGTATGTTATAGATCACAAATAGTGGGAGATTTATTAAAGGCAAATAGACAGTGCACTTTGCAAAGTTGCTCTAGAGCTTAGTAAATGAGGTAAAGTTTCACTTTACATTGAATACCCAATCACATGCAAGGAAAATAAAAAAAAAAACAGCATTTTTGCTTGCACATGATTGGATGATGGAAGTCAGCAGAGCTCCTGCTCATTTACTAAGCTCTGGAGCAACTGCGCTTTGTAAAGTGCACAGTCTATTTGCCTTTAGTAAATCAACTCCATACTGGCCATATATGATCCACATAATACCCCTCTTCTTCATGCAGTGCTCGTGACCACCTCTCCCATTGTGCAGATCCAATGACTGATCAGAGATCTATCCCTCACATCCAAGATGATAGGCATGCAAAGCTTAACCACTTGCTTACTGGGCACTAAAACCCCCCCTCCTGCCCAGACCAATTTTCAGCTTTCAGCGTTGTCACACTTTGAATGACAATTGCGCGGGCATACAACACTGTACCCAAATTACATTTTTTTCATTTTTTTCACACAAATAGAGATTTCTTTTGGTGGTGTTTAATCACAGCTGGGGTTTTTATTTTTTGCTAAACAAACAAAAAAAGATGAAAAATTTTGAAAAACAAAAAAATCATGTTTCATAGTTTGTTATAAAATTTTGCAAATAGGTAATTTTTCTCCTTTATTGATATGGGCTGATGAGGCGGCACTGGTGGGCACTGATAGGCACAGATAAGGTGGCACTAATAGGCACAGCTAAGGCAGCACTGATGGGGACAGATATGGCGGTACTGATGGGCACAGATAAGATGGCACTGATGTGCCCTGATGGATGGCACTGATAGGTAGCACTGATGGACACTGATAGGTGTTACTGATAGGTACCATTGATAGATGGCACTGATGGGCACTGGTAGGTGACACTGATGGGCACTGGTAGGTGACACTGATGGGCACTGATTGGTGACATTGATAGGTGGCACTGTGGGCAATGATGGATGGCACTGTGGGCAGTGATGGGTGGCACTGTGGACACTAGTAGGCGACACTGTTGTGCACTGGTAGGTGGCATTGGCATTGGCACAGGTGGGTACAGATGAGCTGGTGGGAGCTTTCATTGATCGGGACCGACATCCTTCTTAGAGTCGCCGATGATCGGCTTTTATTTTCTCCTCACGCTGACAGCCAATTACCGGCTCTGTTTACATCACATGATCAGCTGTCATTGGCTGACAGCTGATCCCATCTCGGACTCGCTGATCACAGAGTGCGCTGCTCGCTCACTGAAGGGGGCGCGCAGGCTGCTCAGGCAAAGTAGGTCCTTGCTGTAGTCATCATTCGGCTATAGCGAGCATCTGTAGCAGTTAACCCCCCTGACGGTTTTCCCGAGTCTGACTCGGGGTGGATTTTTCATACCAAAAGCGGTATCCCCGAGTCAGACTCGGGACCGCATCGCTGGATCCAGGAGGATGTTTACTCACCTTCTCCCTCGGATCCAGCGTCGTCTCCCCGCTGTACGAGCGAGCCGTGTCTCGCTCGATCTATCACATCGGCGATCTCCGTGCCCTGCGAGCGTTGCGACGCACGGGCACGGAGATCGGCGCCAAATTCAAAAAATGAAACACACAGTAAACATACAGTATAATGTAATCTTACAGATTACATTGCTGTATGTAAACATTTCACATCCCCGTTGTCCCTAGTGGTCTGCCCAGTGTCCTGCATGCAGTTTTATATAATAAAAACTGTTCTTTATACCTGGAAACTGGAGATTGTCCATAGCAACCAAAACTGTCACTGTACATCAAAAATGATTTTAGAGCAGCTAGAAAACAGCGATAATAAATTAGAATCACTCGCAGAATTGAGCGATAGCGATTTGTGGGGAGATTCGTCATCAAATACTGAAAAGTAATGACAGCGACAATTCTGCAACTGAGCAAATTTCAGTGTTTTTGATGTGATTACATTATTGAATAATTTTTATTATTGTTATATTATTATTTGGTACAATTATTTATAATTATTTCTTATATTATAATTTATGATTTCATTTTTCAAACTTTATTATACCCGGGATGTCTGCTAGACTCTGGTTTGGACAGATTTAAGAGAGTTATTCCTAAGAATTGCAGGACTACAATATAAAACGCCAAATTTTCATGCAAAATAATTGTACCGCTTTTAGCACCTAAAATCCGAAATAATCATACCGCCAGGGAGGTTAAAGTGGTTCTAAAGGCTTTCTATGCATGAAGGTAAAGAACCTTTTGTGTGCCGCGCCCCCACCCCCCCAATCCTTGCTTGAGTCCCCTCCGATCCATGTTCACAAAAGCCTTGGTTGTATGGGGACAGTCCCTCCTCATTGGCTGAGACAGCAGCGGGAGCCCATTGGCTCACTTACAGCCAGTAAGCCAATGAGGCGAGAGTGGGGAGGGCGGGGCCGAACCACGGCTCCATTTGTCTTATGTATGCATAGAGCAGCAACTCAGGAATGAGCACATAGTGGTGCCTCAAGGGCAAGAGGCTTACTTTGGGTGTACTGTTCGAGTAGGAGGAACCAGGAGAGCTGGTGGGGGACACGAAAAGAAGAGGATCGGAGCTGCTCTGTTCAAAACCACTGCTTAGGTAAGTGTAACATGTTTGTTACTTTAAAAAAAAAAAAAGCAGAAGCTATAGTATCACTTTAAATGGTTAACGACTCCAAACATATACTATGGTACTCTTGCTCCAGAATATGATATTTTCTATGACACTCTCCTTCCAACAGCCAGCAATAGTGCAGAATCTCTATACCTTCACATTGTATTAAAACCATTTAAAATGCTCACAAACACATTATAAAATGATGCCTTCAATAATAAAGCCAGCCGTCAGTATGCCCGATTTCCCTGCATGAGCCAGATTACCAGCATCTCACCACCTTGCGGTACAGCTCGCTACCTCAACGTCACAACAGAGCTAGCGTGTTCATGTTTGCATCACTCCTGGTCCTGAGTGCAGTAATGCCCTGACGTATGTTTCGTCTGTGCGGACTTCCTCATGGGGTCAAATCGCACCCATCCATCCACTCCTTGATTTATATAGGGTTAGACCAGGAGAAGAGGTTACATTGTGAAGAGGTTATGGTCTTGTTTACAAACTTATAATATTTTTTAACAACTTTGTTGGTCATCCTCTACTTACAAACACAAACGGTTTACAGTAGCTTAATTGTACATATAAACAAGAAGCTAAAAATGTCTTCCTAAATTTATCACCAGAACATTTCATGGAAGCACGTGGGAAAAGTCAGTGAGTTATGCAATCCATGTAATCATTCATTCTATTTATTGAGCACATCCTGTGTGTTCAGGGTCAGTGTGACCTGCAAGTAATATTTGTTAAATAAATCATATGTTAATGTTACTGGCTACCCACATCTTATGTTAATGCTTCTGATATAAACATAGCATGCTGTGACGAGCTGGGCACGTATGACATTAAACTTCATTACTTTAGTTCAGAGTGCCACGTGTGCATTAGTGCATGCAGTAAGTCTAACGAGTTAATGGAGCAAAAACGAAAAGCACAACATGCAAAGTGTACTACTATTAACACTTAGAGCTGATTATGTTCTATGTTGGCTTCAATTTTAATGTTTGCTGCTATGGAATACTAAATTTCTGTAACCTTTGCTCATCGCATTGTTGTTTTAATAAGCTTGCACAAGTGCGTTTTCGTGTTCTCAGCAAAGATGACAAGCTAATGTGGACTTACATTGTTTTTTTCATCCCCAAAAATGACTTACAAATTCACAATATTATATACACTTTACTATGATAATATTAGACTACTCACAAGGAATCTGCAACACTTTTATTTTATATATATATATATATATATATATATATATACACTGAGCAAAATTATAAACGCAACACTTTTGTGTTTGCCCCTATTTATCATGAGCTGAACTCAAAGATCTACAACTTTTTCTATGTACACAAAAGGCCATTTTCTCTCAAATATTGTTCACAAATCTGTCTAAATCTGTGTTAGTGAGCACTTCTCCTTTGCTGAGATAATCCATCCACTTCACAGGTGTGGCATATCAAGATGCTGATTAGACAGCATGATTATTGCTCAGGTGTGCCTTATGCCGTGTACACACGGCCGACAGCAAAGGTTCGACAGAACAAATCCGTCACACAATTGGCCCATGTGTGGGCTTCATCGGACCTTTGCTGTCGAAAAATCAGATGGACTTTAGATTTAGAACATGTTTCAAATCTTTCTGATGAACTCGAGACTGGTCGAAAAATCAGTTAGTCTGTATGCTAGTCCAACTGAAGAAAACAGACCCTAGGGCAGCTATTGGCTACTGGCTATGAACTCCCTTAGTCTAGTCCGGTCGTACGTCATCGCGGTCGAATCCGTCGGACTTTGGTGTGATTGTGTGTAGACAAGTCAGTTTTGAGAGAAGTCCGTCGAAACTCCGTTGAAAAGTCAGACGGAATTCAGTCCGTCAAAAAAATCCTGTCATGTGTACGCGGCATTAGGCTGACCACAATAAAAGGCAACTCTAAAATGTGCAGTTTTATCACACAGCACAATTGGCATGCTGACTGCAGGAATGTCCACCAGAGCTGTTGCCCTTCAATTGAATCTTCATTTCTCTACCATAAACCATCTCCAAAGGTATTTCAGAGAATTTGGCGGTACATCCAACCAGCCTCACAACCGCAGACCACGTGTAACCACACCAGCCCAGGACCTCCACATCCAGCATCTTCACCTCCAAGACGGTCTGAGGTCAGCCAACCAAACAGCTGCTGAAACAATCGGTTTGCATAACCAAAGAATTTCTGCACAAACTGTCAGAAACCATCTCAGGGAAGCTCATCTGCATGCCCACCTTCCTCATCAGGGTCTCGACCTGACTGCAGTTCGTCATCGTAACTGACTTGAGTGGGCAAATGCTCACATTCGATGACATCTGGCATTTTGGAGAGGTGTTCTCTTCACAGATGAATACCGGTTTTCACTGCACAGGGCAGATGGCAGACAGCGTGTATGGCATAGTGTGGGTGAGCGGTTTGCTGATGTCAATGTTCTGGCCCATGGTGGCGGTGGGGTTATGGTATGGGCAGGCATATGCTATGGACAGTGAGCACAGGTGTATTTTATTGATGGCATTTTAAATACACAGAGATACCGTGACGATATCCTGAGGCCCATTGTTCTGCCATTCATCCGCAACCATCACCTCATGTTGCAGCATGATAATGCATTGCCCCACGTTGGAAGGATCTGTACACAATTCCTGGAAGCTGAAAACATCCCAGTTCTTGCATGGCTGGCATACTCACCGGACATGTCACCCATTGAGCATGTTTGGGATGCCCTGGATCGGCGTATATGGCAGCGTGTTCCAGTTCCAGACAATATCCAGCAACTTTGCACAGCCATTGAAGAGGAATGGATCAACATTTTTGTATTGTACTGTAATTGTGTTGCCCCCCCCCCCCCCCATACATTGTAAAGCACTGCGTAAACTGTTGGCGCTATATAAATCATGCATAAATAGTGTATAAGAATAATAATAACATTCCGCAGGCCACAATCGACAACATGATCAACTCTATGCGATGGAGATGTGCTGCACTGCGTGAGGCAAATGGTGGCTTTTTATTGTGGCCAGCCTAAGGCACACCTGTGCAATAATCATGCTGTCTAATCAGCATTTTGGTATGCCACACCTGTAAGGTGGATGGATTATCTCGGAAAAGGAGAAGTGCTCACTAACACAGATTTAGACAGATATATGCACAATATTTGAAAGAAATAGGGCTTTTGTGTACATAGAAAAAGTTGTAGATCTTTAAAGAGGAAGGAAACCCTGATGAGTTTACTTCCTCTTTCATTCCCTGCAAAGGCAATGCATAATGGACTACTATGCATGGCATAGTAGTCCATTATGTGTCACTTACCTGACACAGGAGCCAGCGAAGTCACCGCTGTCCCCTGTAGTCGGGCGCATCCATCTTCTCGGTGGGGTCTCGCAGCTCTGCCGCTGTCATTCGGCGAAGCCGTGATGACGTCACTCCCGCGCATGCGCACGGGAGCCGACACGCGCGGCATCTTCGGTTAGTGCATGCGGTGCTTGTCTTCGAGCAAATATCTCCTAAACCGTATAGGTTTAGGAGATATTTCTTGGACCTACAGGTAAGCCTCAATCTAGGCTTACCTGTAGGTCAAAGTGGTTTGTAAGGGTTTACAACCACTTTAAGTTCAGCTCATGATAAATAGATGCAAACACAAAAGTTTTGCGTTTATAATTTTGCTCAGTGTATACATGCACGTGAACTTTAATGACATCCCAGTCTTAGTCTATAGGGTTCAATACTGAGTTGCCCCACGCTTTGCAGCTATACAGCTTTGCAGCTTCAACTCTTCCGGGAAGGCTGTTCACAAGGTTTAGGAGTGTGTCTATGGGAATGTCTGACCATTCTTCCAGAAGCGCATTTGTGAGGTCAGGCACTGATGTTGGACAAGAAGGCCTGACTTGCAGTCTCCGCTCTAATTCATCTTAAAGGTGTTCTATCGGGTTGTGGTCAGGACTCTGTACAGGCCAGTCAAGTTCCTCCACACCAAACTCACTCATCCATGTCTTTATGGACCTTGCTTTATGCACTGGTCCAAATCATTTGGTGTAGGGGGGGTTATAGTGTGGGGTTGTTTTTCAGGGGTTGGGCTTGAGCCCTTAGTTCCAGTGAAGGGAACTCTTAAGGCGTCAGCATACTAAGATATTTTGGACAATTTCAACCTCCCAACTTTGTGGGAAAAGTTTGGGGATGGCCCCTTCCTGTTCCAACATGACTGTGCACCAGTGCACAAAGCAAGGTACATAAAGACATGGATGAGCGAGTTTGGGATGGAGGAACTTGATTGGCCTGCACAGAGTCCTTTCCTCAACCCTATAGTACACCTTTGGCATGAATTAGAGCGGAGACGGTGAGCCAGGTCTTCTTGTCCAGCATCAGTGCCTGACCTCACAAATGCGCTTCTGGAAGAATGGTCAAACATTCCCATAGACACACTCCTAAACCCTGTGGACAGCCTTCCTAGAAGATTTGAAGCTGTTATAGCTGCAAAGGGTGGGCCAACTCAATATTGAACCCTACAGACTAAAGCCTCCTACACACGATCGGATTGTTGGCCAACAAAACCATGGAGTTTTGTCCGAAGGGCATTGGCCCAAACTTGTCTTGCATACAAACGGCAAGGAATTGTCGACCAATAAACACGAACGTAGTGATGTACTACGTGGTTTTTCAGCTTTTGTGTTAGTAGAAGTTTGGTGAGTGTTGATTCACGCTTTTCATTTTGCGCTTTTCATTTCGCACTTTTCATTTCGCGCTTTTCAGTTCGTTTCTGAACAGCCGTTCGTCAACCAGACATGTTGCGGAATCGGAGGAGATAAGGGTTTTTTTGGTTGAATAATGATTTGATTTGATATATTTTCTATATTTTTGGATGCATAGAATCCACTTTTTGGTTAAGTTCTATTGGCAGATAGCATGTCTAATTTTATTTGTTTTATTTTTTTAATGCACAATAAAACAATTGTGTAGAATAATACTTGGCTATGTGTTTTACTTCAAATGACAGTTTGGGAGTAGACAGTTACATTTTAAAAAATACAATGTAAAAATGACAAGTGACACCAACATAGTTGTATCTTTGATCTTACAAACTACAGGATAATGGTGTTGTGGTAACTTGCCCAAAAAAAAGCATAATAATATTATTCTTGATATCATTAGAAAAAAAAAGCCTTTGAAAATTTGTTTAGAATAACTCCATCAGTATTATCCCATTAAAGAAGAAGAGAATTGTGCGCTGCATTTCCAGATTTCTTAATTTGTCGCGTCCTGAATGTTAATTCTCCATTACGAACGCTTCTGGCTCGTCCTTACTTCCGGGCATGCATGTTTGTACGTTGCACTTTTGTCCAATGGACTTGTGTACACACATTCGGAAAATCCAACAACAGACATTTGTCCATGGAAAATGTTAAAAGCTGCTATCCAACATTTGTCCGTGGAAAATCTGACAACAATTGTCCGATGGAGCGTACACACGGTCAGATTTCCACCAACAGCCTGTCATCACACATTTCCCGTCGGAAAACCTGATCGTGTGTAGGAAGCTTAAGACTGGGATGCCATTAAATTTCACGTGGGTGTAAAGGCAGGCGTCCCAATATTTTTGGCTATATAGTGTATTACACACATGTTTTGCCATTTATATCTATGAAATGATAATCTGCAATATGTTTTGGGGTTTAGAAATGATTTAATTCCTTGAGATGCCACAAAGCTTTCTCTTAAACACCATGGGGTTGATTTACTAAATCTCACAGCTGCACCAGATTTTGCCCTCTCCAATTTTAGTAGATCAACCCCCATAGTTGTTACGATGTCTGAGGAGGTTCCACATCCTTGTGGATGCTGACTTCACCTGCTGATGTGCAGGCCAGTCAAGTTCCTCCACCCCAAACTCGCTCATCCATGTCTTTATGGACCTTGCTTTGTGCACTGCTCCAAATCATTTGGTGGAGGGGGGATTAGGGTGTGGGGTTGTTCTTCAGGGGTATAGTGTCTCATATCAGTGGGAGGAATAGTGCTCCAAGGGGCTGAATAAAAGCAAGTAAAGGGCCACATCTGGCACCCCGGGGCTGCAGTTTGGAAACCACTGGCATAGACCAGCCACCCAATTCACCAGATCTTGCTCCGTCTGACTATTACCTATTTCCTAAACCTAAAAAGACACTGAAGGGACTGACAATTTTGATGGATTCAGAGGTCATAGTAGCAACAGAGCAGTTTTTCACAGGGTAGATTAACCACTTGCTTACTGGGCACTTAAACCCCCCTCAGTCCCAGACCAATTTTCAGTTTTCAGCGCTGATGCACTTTGAATGACAATTGCGCGGGCATACAACACTGTACCCAAATGAAATTTTTATCATTTTTTTCCCACAAATAGAGCTTTCTTTTGGTGGTATTTAATCACAGCTGGGAGTTTTTTATTTTTTGCTGAACAAACAAAAAAAGATGCAAAAAAAAAAAAAAAAAATCATGTTTAATAGTTTGTTATAAAATTTTGCAAACAGGTCATTTTTCTCCTTCATTGAAGTGCGCTGATGCGGCGGCACTGATAGGCGGCACTGGTGGGCACTGATGGGCTGCATTGGTGGGCACTGATAGGCTGCATTGGTGGGCACTGATAGGCTGCACTGGTGGGCACTGATAGACATAGTTAAGGCGGCACTAATAGGCACAGATAAGGCGGCACTGATGGGCACAGATAAGGCGGCACTGATGGGCAAAGATGGGCACAGATAAGATGGCACGGATGGGTGGCACAGATGGGTGGCACGGATGGGTGGCACAGATGGGCACTGATAGGTACCACTGATAGATGGGACTGATGGGCACTGATAGGTGGCACTGATAGGTGGCTCTGATAGGTGGCACTTCTGGGCACTGATGGGCGGCACTGCTGGGCACTGATGGGCACTGGTAGATGACACTGATGGGCACGGATATGTGGCACTGGGGTGCAGCACCTTTGTTGAGGCAGATTGTGGGCACTGCTGGGTGGCACTGTGGGCACTGCTGGGTGGCACTGTGGGCACTGCTGGGTGGCACTGACGGGGGCACTCATTTTTTATTATGTGTAGTTATGAGGGGGCAGGTGGGCACTGGCAGGGCTGGCCATGATCGGGACTGATGTCCCGATCACGGCCGCCGGTGATCGGCTTTTTTTTTGTTTTCTCGCGCTGTCAGCGCGAGGAGGAATGATAGCCGATTACCGGCTCCGTTATATCACATGATCAGCTGTCATTGGCTGACAGCTGATCACGTGATAAGGGGTCAGGATCGACCCCTTGCACGGATCGGTGATCAGGCGAGTCTCATAGACTCGCCGATCACAGAGCGCGCCGCGCGCGCTCCTCAGGGGGCACGCAGGCCGCTCGTGCACGGGACTACGTCTATTGACGTCGTCCCGGAAAAGGAGATCCGCGCTGTAGCCGTCATTCAGCTATAGCGCGGGTCTCAAGTGGTTAAATAATTTTTCTTGGATGGGTTAAAGAAATTGGAGAGACGATGTGTTAGGGGTGTTGAACTTAGTGGTAAATATGTAGCAGGCATGTTTTGTTGCTCTAGCTCTTTTCCTTCTTGGTCAGGCCGAGAACTTTTCAGCCCCTTCTCGTATTATTTCACACAAATTCAGCTTGAGCAACAAATGTACCATTAAATATAAAAAGTCAAGTTACCAAAAAAATAAATTAGCTTGCTAAAATGTGCTGCATTTAGTGTATGTAGCCCTGTATTCTAACTATATGTATATGCATGTGTGTGGGGAGCATTTTACATTTTGTGTTTCTTTTATTTTAGGTTCACCTGCTCTCCATCATGAACTGACCCACAGTACTCTTGGGCTCAAAGGGGAACCAAATAAGTCCTGAACCTGGTCAGCACATACAGAAGTTTTCAGGCGTCTTTGCAAGAAACATTCCATAACCCCAATTATCAAATACATTACTCATTCTCCTGGAGGTTGGGTCCATCCCCTTCTCAGAGTTAATCATGTTTGCCAACCTGTGCCAAAAATGATGACTATGCATCAAGCTTTGGTTACTGAAGAGTAGGTATGAGCTTCGCGTTCGAGTCGAACGCATGTTCGACTCGAACATCGGTCGTTCGTGCGTTCGCCGAATTCCGAACGTTTGGGCCGTTCGCGGCAAAATTTGTGTGGCCCACAATGCACTGCGATGGCGCAATGCATTGCTGTCTCACGATTGGCCAAGCATGCACTGTGACCCCGCATGCTTGGCCAATCGCAGCGCCACCAGCGAGGAGAGCCATGATTGGCCACAGGCATCCTGCCTGTGGCCAATCATAGCTCAGGCTGTGTAGTGCACGCCCCACACTATATAAGGCCGCCATTAAGGCGGCCTCGTGCAGTGTGTTGGCGTCTGAAGCAGTGGGTGTTCTGTGTACCTTCAACACAGTTACACACCAATCGTTTTTGGCTGATTTACTATCTTGCTCTTGTGTAGTGGTTACTGTCTGTGCCCTGACCGCAGTATACACCACTATATTCACCTCACCTATATAGCTAGTGATCTAGCTTTAATAATAGAGCTTGCAGTCAGTAGTGTTAGTGCGTGCTGTCTGCGTGCTCTGTACCCAGTACATACCACTATATACACCTACATAGCTGGTCTCTATTGGAGCCCGATTGTCATCTGCAGGAGTTATTGGAAGTTGTGTGTGCTTCCAGCACAGCACAGTATACATCTGTATATACCCCTTTAACTCTGCTGTTTTCTGGTTATTGTCTGCGTGCCCTGACCGCAGTATACACCGTGATATTCACCTCACCTATATAGCTAGTGGTCCATCTTTAACAATAGAGCTTGCAGTCAGTAGTGTCACTCAGGAGATAGTGCGTGCTGTGTGCGTGCTCTGTACCCAGTACATACCGCTATAATCCACCTACATAGCTGTTCTCTATTTGGGCCCGATTGTCATCTGCAGGAGTTATTGGAAGTTGTGTGTGCTTCCAGCACAGCACAGTATACATCTGTATATACCCCTTTAACTCTGCTGTTCTATAAAAAAGGCATCTGCAGGAGTTAGTGGGTGTTGTGTGCCTCCAGCACAATATAAACTACCCAACTACTGTTTTACCCAACTCCCTTCAGGCCATTACCATGTCTGGAAGGCCAGCAAGGAGAGGCAGACAGGCGCGAGCCGATAAAAGAGGGCAAGCAGGCTCTGTGTCTAGAGACAACAGTGCTGGTCGTGGACGCGGTGCATTGTCATCAGCACGTGGCCATGGGACATGCTTGTCCTTCTTTTCTGCAGCTGGACATGTTGAACCGCAACATGCCAACGACTTGGTAGAGTGGATGACCAAGCCCTCTTCATCCTCCTCATCCTCTCTCACCCAGTCTCAGGGTAGTAGAAAAGCAGCTGCCAACACATCGTCGTCCCTCCTCTCAATGTCATCATCAGTGACTCCTTCCCTAGACCCACCACGTCCTCCTGAGGAGTCTCCTGAACTCTTTGAGCACAGTGTTGGGTACATGCTCCAGGAGGATGCCCAGTGTTTGGTGGGCTCTGATGATGACACTCAGCTAGAGGAAGGCAGTAGCGTGAGCGCAGAGAGAGAGGATGCTCAAGAAGCACAGCAATCTGGCAGTCATGTTCCACAAGCTGCAGCATACTGCCAGGTTTGCTACAGCGATGAAGAGGGAGGGGATGATGAGGGCACTGACTCCACGTGGGTGCCTGGAAGGAGGGAGGAGGAGGAGGAGGAGGAGGAGGCACATGTCCAACGAGGCAGGATGCCCTCCGGGGGCCAGCTTAGGGGCAGCACACCGACTGAATCACACCGCAGAGCTCCGCCTGCGCAGAGCGCTTCCTCTGCGCGTTATTCTAAAAGTTCTTTGGTGTGGGCCTTTTTTGAGACGAGTGCATCAGATCGCACCGCTTCTATTTGCAACATATGTCTCAAGCGTATCTCACGTGGCCAAAACATCAGCCGCTTGGGCACCACATGCTTGACCAGACATATGTTGACCTGCCATGCAGCTCGTTGGCAAGCATACCTCAAAGACCCACACCAAAGAACAAAGCGGACCTCTCCTTGCTCCTCATCAGCTGGCATCTCCAACCCCACTAGACCTTCAGTCCTCTCTGAAACCTGCTCTGAGAGGAATGAAGGTGTAGAATTAGGTGTGTCACAGGCAAGTGCTTCCGGGAACTCTGCTAGTGGTACATCCACGTCCGATTATAGCAGGCAAATGTCCCTGCCCCAGCTGCTGGACCGGCGGAAGAAATTTACTCCCAGCCATCCACATGCCCAGCGGTTGAATGCTAGCTTGGCTAAATTGCTAGCACTTCAACTGCTGCCTTTTCAGTTGGTAGACTCGGCCCCCTTCCGTGAGTTTGTACAATGTGCGGTTCCTCAGTGGCAGGTCCCCAAACGCCACTTTTTCTCACGGAAGGCGATTCCAGCTCTCTACCGGCATGTGGAAGGCAATGTCCTTGCCTCGCTGGACAGGGCGGTCAGCGGTAAGGTGCATATTACCGCTGACTCATGGTCCAGCAGGCATGGACAGGGACGTTACCTGTCTTTCACGGCCCATTGGGTCACTCTTCTGGCTGCTGGGAAGGATGCAGGACAAGGTGCAGTAGTGTTGGAGGTTGTTCCGCCACCACGCCTCCAAAATGCTACTATTGGTTGTGACACACCTCTCTCCTCCACCCCCTCCTCTTCTTCTTCCTCCATGGCCTCTTCCAGTGCTCTGTCCTCAGAACCAGCGGTGCTCCGTAGGCGTTGCAGGGGCTACGCAAGTACGCAGGCAAAACGATGCCATGCCGTGCTTGCGCTGGTTTGTTTGGGGGACAGGAGCCACACTGGGGCGGATGTTTTGTCAGCTCTGCAGGGGCAGGCCGAGAGGTGGTTGACGTCACGCCAGCTTAAGCCAGGAATGGTGGTTTGCGACAATGGCACCAACCTCTCTCCGCCCTCCGACAGGGACAACTGACCCATGTGCCCTGTGTAGCTCACGTCCTTAACCTGGTGGTGCAGCGGTTCTTGGGCAGGTACCCCGGCTTACAGGATGTCCTGAAACAGGCCAGGAGAGTCTGTGTGCATTTCCGCCGATCATTTAATGCCTGTGCTCGGCTGGCTGAGCTCCAAAAGGAGTTGAACCTGCCCAAGAACCGCCTTATATGTGACATGCCCACCAGATGGAACTCAACATTGGCCATGCTGCAGCGGCTGCACATGCAGCAGAGGGCCATCAATGAGTACCTGTGCGACTACGGCACCAGGACAGGGTCAGGGGAGCTTGGTTTTTTCTCACCACGCCAGTGGGGCATGATCAGGGATGCATGCACTGTCCTGTCACCGTTTGAGGAGGCCACAAGGATGGTGAGCAGTGACAGTGCATGCATCAGTGACACTGTACCTCTTGTCCACCTCTTGGAGCATACGCTGCGTGGAATAATGGACAGGGCACTTGAGGCAGAACAGAGGCAGGAAGAGGAGGACTTCCTTGCCTCTCAAGGCCCCCTTTATCCAGACAGTGTTCCTGCTGTGCCACCCATCACACAGGAAGAGGGTGAGGAGGAGGAAGAGGAGGAGGAGGATGATTGTGTCAGCATGGAGGTGGAGGCTGGCACTCAGCATCAGCAGCAGCAGCAGCAGTCTTATAGGGATGATTTACAGTCCCAAGAAACACGTGGACTTGTACGTGGCTGGGAGGAGGTAGCTGCGGATCATGTTGTCCTTAGTGACCCAGAGGACTCCGGACCGAATGCCTCAGCTAACCTACGCTGCATGGCCTCCCTGATCCTGCAAAGCCTGCGGAAGGATCCTCGTATTCTTCGGATCAAGGAGAGGGACCATTACTGGCTGGCCACTCTCCTTGATCCACGGTACAAGGGTAAGGTTGCCGACCTTATCTTGCCATCGCAGAGGGAGCAGAGGATGAGACATCTCCGGGAGGCCTTGCAGAAAGCTCTGTGCAACGCGTTCCCAGAGACTGGGAGGTCACAAACTCCTGGTCCTGGACAACGTGTTGCTGAGGCATCAGTCAGAAGGAGCGGTGGAGAAGGTGGCCGTCTGACTGATGCTTTCAGACAATTTTTTAGTCCGCAGCCCCAAGGTATGATTGGTTCCAGCACCCATCGCCACCGTCTAATTTACATGGTGCAGGAATACCTAGGGACAAGGTCAGACTTGGACACCTTTCCCACTGAAAATCCTCTGGCTTACTGGGTCTTGAGGATGGATCACTGGCCAGAGCTTGCACAGTATGCAATTGAGCTACTGGCCTGTCCTGCATCCAGCGTTCTTTCGGAACGCACCTTCAGTGCTGCTGGTGGCTTCGTTACCGATCACAGGGTGCGCCTGTCCACCGAATCAGTTGATCGACTGACCTTCATCAAGATGAATCAGTCTTGGATCACCCACAGCTACCAAGCACCTGAAGCTGATGTAACCGAATAATTTTTTTTGAAATACCACATCCCTTCAAGACTGCCTATGCTGATGCTGAGTGACTGTCCTGTTATGTTGATTGTCTATCCTCTTCCTCCTCCGCTGATATGTTGGAAGAACATTTTTGGTTCTGGGTGATGCCAGCAGCCCAATTTTTCTGCCCCTGTTTAACAGGGGCGTTTAAGTACAATTTTTGATGCAATGCTTTGCAGCAGGGCTAATTCCTGCAATAAAACTACAGTATATGGCAGAGGTTGCAGTGTGTTGGCACCAGTGCCTAAGGCCCAATTTTTCTGCCCCTGTTTAACAGGGGCGTTTAAGTACAATTTTTGATGCAATGCTTTGCAGCAGGGCTAATTCCTGCAATAAAACTACAGTATATGGCAGAGGTTGCAGTGTGATGGCACCAGTGCCTAAGGCCCAATTTTTCTGCCCCTGTTTAACAGGGGCGTTTAAGTACAATTTTTGATGCAATGCTTTGCAGCAGGGCTAATTCCTGCAATAAAACTAGAGTATATGGCAGAGGTTGCAGTGTGATGGCACCAGTGCCTAAGGCCCAATTTTTCTGCCCCTGTTTAACAGGGGCGTTTAATTACAATTTTTGATGCAATGCTTTGCAGCAGGGCTAATTCCTGCAATAAAACTACAGTATATGGCAGAGGTTGCAGTGTGATGGCACCAGTGCCTAAGGCCCAATTTTTCTGCCCCTGTTTAACGGGGGCGTTTAAGTACAATTTTTGATGCAATGCTTTGCAGCAGGGCTAATTCCTGCAATAAAACTAGAGTATATGGCAGAGGTTGCAGTGTGATGGCACCAGTGCCTAAGGCCCAATTTTTCTGCCCCTGTTTAACAGGGGCGTTTAATTACAATTTTTGATGCAATGCTTTGCAGCAGGGCTAATTCCTGCAATAAAACTACAGTATATGGCAGAGGTTGCAGTGTGATGGCACCAGTGCCTAAGGCCCAATTTTTCTGCCCCTGTTTAACAGGGGCGTTTAAGTAAAATTTTTGATGCAATGCTTTGCAGCAGGGCTAATTCCTGCAATAAAACTAGAGTATATGGCAGAGGTTGCAGTGTGATGGCACCAGTGCCTAAGGCCCAATTTTTCTGCCCCTGTTTAACAGGGGCGTTTAATTACAATTTTTGATGCAATGCTTTGCAGCAGGGCTAATTCCTGCAATAAAACTACAGTATATGGCAGAGGTTTCAGTGTGATGGCACCAGTGCCTAAGGCCCAATTTTTCTGCCCCTGTTTAACAGGGGCGTTTAAGTACAATTTTTGCTGCAATGCTTTGCAGCAGGGCTAATTCCTGCAATAAAACTACAGTATATGGCAGAGGTTGCAGTGTGATGGCACCAGTGCCTAAGGCCCAATTTTTCTGCCCCTGTTTAACAGGGGCGTTTAAGTACAATTTTTGATGCAATGCTTTGCAGCAGGGCTAATTCCTGCAATAAAACTACAGTATATGGCAGAGGTTGCAGTGTGATGGCACCAGTGCCTAAGGCCCAATTTTTCTGCCCCTGTTTAACAGGGGCGTTTAAGTACAATTTTTGATGCAATGCTTTGCAGCAGGGCTAATTCCTGCAATAAAACTAGAGTATATGGCAGAGGTTGCAGTGTGATGGCACCAGTGCCTAAGGCCCAATTTTTCTGCCCCTGTTTAACAGGGGCGTTTAAGTACAATTTTTGATGCAATGCTTTGCAGCAGGGCTAATTCCTGCAATAAAACTACAGTATATGGCAGAGGTTGCAGTGTGATGGCACCAGTGCCTAAGGCCCAATTTTTCTGCCCCTGATTAACAGGGACATGTAATTACAATTCTTGATATAATATTTCACAGGAGGGCCCCTTCCTGTGCCCACCCAGTGTAACGGTGAGGACTTATAGTGTTGTGGCACCAGCACCACAACCACCAAAGGTCAATTTTTCTACCACTGTTCAACAATGGCATGTAATTACAATTCTTGATATAATCGTTCACAGCAGGGCGCTCCAGCGCCCACCAAGAGTCACTTTGAGGGCTTACAATGTTGTGGCAAAACCAACACCTTGTTCCGCCATTTCTGCAGAGCATATAGGGCAGGCCCCTACTTTTAAACATCCAACTTACAAACATCTCCTACTTGCAAACGCAAGGAGACAGCAGCAAGTGAGATGAAAAAAAGATGGACGACAAAACAAATTATACAGGGGTGATAACCCTTCCCTATGTTTTCCAAAAAGCTTAAAAATAGTTTTTTTGACTGGAGCTACACTTTAAAAATGTACCAGTTGAAAATTACAAACAGATTCAACTTAACACAACAAACCTACACAGTCCCTGTCTTGTTTGCACCACCTGTATACTGCTGTTCTGAGTATATAGGGCCTGGGGGCCACACACATTTCCTTTTTTTAATATGGGTGCGGGGTTCCCCTTAATATGCGTACAAGACCCAAATAGGCTGGTAATGGGCAGGGAGGGCTACCCATGCCATTTTTCTGAATGATTTTCAACCATATTGCAGGAACCAGATATAACATTAAAACCGCAAGCAGTTTTAAATGGTGTTATTTCCGTTTAATGTCATTTTGTGCAGGGACTGTTCTAAACACGGGAAACACGTGGCACTTCACAGGCATACTACAGACACCCCCCAGGCACCATATTTAAAGGAATATTTCATTTTTTTTTCACTTTAATCGTCATTAAAATCAGTGTTCCCGCCAAAACGGCCGCTTTTAAAACTTTTTATTGCATTGACCCATGTCCCCTGAGGCAGGAGTCAGGTCCCCAAACCCTTTTTAGGACGGTATCTTGCATATCAGCCGTTAAAATTAGCACTTTCCATTTCCAACGTTCGAGTCCCATAGACTTCAATGGGGTTCTAACGTTCGTTACGAACGCGGGGTCCGTTCGAAAGTTCTGGTGCGAACCGAACCGGGGGGTGTTCGGCTCATCCCTACTGAAGAGGTAATAGAGCTGCTTGGATTCTCTCAAATTGTGAAAGGTGACTCTGGCATACATTTCAAAGGATGAGACATTTGAAACAGAAAGCCAAATAGTCTTTATTCTTCAGGGGCTGCTGGTGCTGTGGACATGGGTGGTGGTGAAGCACATACAAAAAAAATGTGTTGAGAAGGCAGATAGCACCTGGACAACAAGTTTTAACCTAATCAAGATGAATAAAATTTGTGTTCAGGTGATAATAACAGGATAGATAAGACTAACCAAATGCCTTGGGGGTGGTGAAAGTGCAACAAATCTCATGAAAGTCCCAATGGGAGCACCATCATGTCAAGTAAGAGAATGAATGTTCACCTCCATCAGGGCCGGGACAAGGGAGGGGCGGTTGCCCTGGGTACAAAGGTTTATAGTTTCCTTCTGTTGCAAGGCTGACAAGAGTAGTGACAGCGGCAGTGATTTTAACAAGTGATTGCTGACTGTAGGATCCCCTACATTTGCACATCATGAACGGAAAAGGGGGGTCGCAGTTTGGCATCTTTGCCCTGGGCACTGGATGACCTTGTCCCAACACTGATCTCCATACTTTCATTTTTGGATCACATTAATAATGTCACTGACTGTACTGATTTTGTATTTAATTTCTAGGTCCATTATAAGCCTGTCGGGTGCTCATGACCAGTGTAGTTCAGAGGTACTCAACCTGCCTCTTATGCCCCGTACACACGGTCGGAATTCCGGCCAGAAAAAGACCGATGAGAGCTTTTCATCGGAAAATGCGACCGTGTGTATGCTCCATCGGAATTTAGCTGTCCGAATTTCCGCCAGCCAAAAATTGATAGCATGTTCTCAATTTTCCAGACGGAAAAACTTTCTATCAGTAATTCCGATCATGTGTAGGCAATTCCGACACTCCAAAAAATCACGCATGCTCAGATTCAACTACGAGACAGAAGCTATTGGCTACTGGCTATTGAACTTCCTTTTTCTAGTCACGTCGTACGTGTTGTACGTCACTGCGTTCTAAACTATCGGAATTTGGTGTGACCGTGTGTAGGCAAGACAGCTTGAGCGGAATTCTGTCGGGAAAACCATCAGAGCTTCTTCCAACGAGAATTTCGATCGTGTGTACGTGGCATTACTGCTATACCACTTGTACTCCAACATCCCAATTTCTTACCCTTCTAAAATGATGAGACCACACCTTCATTTTGGATTATAAATGGCCATAGCAGCCTATTTGTTATTATTATTCACACCATATAAATAACTCCAATATCAAATATATACCAAAATATCACCTCCGTAACGACTTGTTTAACTCCAGTCTGTTGGTCTTTGACGGCACCCCCGAACTCCAACACATATTCCACCAATATACTGCGGGACCTTTTTCCACATGATAGGCCTCCAGCGGATAATCAGCTCGGAGACAACAACCCCCTTCCCGCAGTGCAACCATTACAGTATTCCAGCTAACCTTTCGCTGGAATATACCAGAGGGGCACATACTACCGATGAGCCCCCCACCCCTTTCCATCACATATGTTTACTGCCACCGTCAAAGACTAACAAAACACCGCAAATCCACAGCTGCCATGAGGACCATCTGCCATGCTCCTTAAAGAAAGAAAACACATAAACCAACAAACACAGACAACATATAGGGAGGGCGGGTGGGAAAAACTGCCTCCTCCTTTCTTTTTTCCACAACTTTCTATTCCCCAGCCCAGTCCCGCCTCCTCCTTATATAGCACCAGTCCCCCTTGGACTTTACTCACTGTCCCCTCCCCTCTTATCTCTTCATATTAAACCATGAATTGTCTCCCCTAAACACACTGTCATGCCCGGTCCTGCTCATTAGAGCTTACAATCTAAAAAGGAAGGGTCAATTGATACAAAAGGTAATAGCTGTGCGGGGATGAGCTGATGGAGGAAGTAAAACAGTGTTAGCTAGAAGCAGAATAGGCTTCTTTGAAGAGAAGGGTTTTCAGGGATTGCCTAAAGATGGATAGATTAGGGGACAGTTGGACAGATTGGGGTAGGGAATTCCAAAGGATGGGAGAAGCTCTGGAGAAATCCTGGAGGTGAGCATGGGAGGAGGGGACAAGGGAGCTAGAGAGCAGGAGGTCTTGGGATGACTGAAGAGAGCTGCTTGGTTGGTATTTTGGGACTAGGTTAGTGATGTAACTAGGGGCAGAGTTATTTATGGCTTTGTAAATTATTGTTAGTACTTTGAATTTAATTTGTTGGGTGAGTGGAAGCCAGTGGAGGGATTGACAGAGAGGGGTGGAGGGCACTGAATGGCTGGTAAGGTGGATGAGTCTGGCAGCAGCATTCATTATGGACTGAAGGGGGGATAGTCTATGTAAAGGTAATCCAATGAGGAGGGAGTTGCAGTAGTCAAGGCGAGAGATGACCAGGGAGTGAATTAGAAGCTTGGTGGTGTCATTAGTTAAAAAAGGGCGTATTCTGGAAATGTTGCGGAGGCTAAGGCAGCATGATTTGGATGGGGATTGTATGTGGGCCTGAAAGGACAGTTCAGAGTCTAAGGTTACCCCTAGCACCCTGGTATGTGGGGACAGACTGATAGATGTGCCGTTGATCTTGACAGAGAAGTCAGGGGAAGGGGCACGTGGGAGAGGAAATATTAAGAGCTCGGTTTTAGATAGACTAAGTTTGAGGAAGTGGTTTGACATCTAGGCTGATAGGTCTGTTAGTAGATCAGTGATGTGTGAGGAGATTGATGGGGTGAGCTGAGGGGCAGAGAGATAGATTTGGGTGTCATCAGCATATAAATGGTAGTGAAAGCCATGGGAGGCTATCAGCTGACCCAGGGAGGACGTGTAGATTGAGAATAGTAGAGGTCCAAGGACAGAACCTTGGGGGACCCCAATGGAAAAGGGGAGGTGCGATGGGATAGGTAAGATTCAAACCAACAGAGATGGTTTGGATGAGGTGTGTTTGTCAAAAAGGAATGTTTCAAAGAGCTCTCTCCCTGTTCGCTGAAAAGCCTTGCCATGAGGTTGTCTATCAGCCATCTTGGGACTTTGCTCTGACTGATGGTTTGGGCCTAAATCACATGGGCCCAGACCTCTTATTCCACCAAGAGGCCAGCTGCTAGGATGTGCTAAGTATATTCTTGTATTGTGTTCTGATTTTAAGCTATTTAATAATGTAACTTCTTTTAATACCTTATGTTAGCTTTCTTATTTCCTTGGGAAATAAATGAGGCTTGATTACTCATAAACTGTGTGTTTGGTTTCATAGCTAACCTTGTATTATTGTGATATTAACAGTAGCATGTGCTCAGAGTTTTAATAGACTAACTAATCTATAGGGACTAGACAAATTAATACACAGATATAATATTAATTATTGTATCGGTTTCTTCATCCAGAACTCATCCAGACCCTATCCATATATATATATACACACTCCTATAAATAAATGTAAAAAAAACAGTAGAGCAGTAAATGGCATCAGTAGGGCAGTGGATGGTGGCAATCGTTTTTTTTATTTTTATTATTTTATTTTTGTATTTATTTTACAATTTTATTTTTATATTATTTTTTTACAATTCTTTTTATATTTTACAATTTCTTGTAGGAGCCTCGTTTGGGGCTTAGGTGAAATATCAGCAGGGGAAATGTGGCTTGCACTGGATAATTGGGATGTACCCAGGCACACCGCCTCTGCACACCAATGCCACCAATGTTTTAGACTCATGGTCGCCAACACCACCTAAAAGGGGTTGAAAAAGAAACAGACTCTATTGTCTGTAGCCTCCACCAGCAGTCACCACCTCTGAAAGATGACATGCAAGATTCAGATGGCTGGCATGGTATTAATTTCCTTCTTCAGGGGCTGAGCTGAAGTAAGCTGTTAAATTCTATTAACAAAAGAAGAAAAACTAAATAATAATACAAAGTTCATAGTACATGAGTATAATATACATAAAAAGAGTAAGTCCTTGTACACACGGTCGGAGAATCCGTCGGAATGTGTCCTATCGGACCGTGTCGTCGGATAATCCGACTGTGTGTGGTATGCATCGGACTGATTCCATCGGAATATCCGTCGGACCCAATTTTCCAACATGTTGGAAATATTTCCCGACCAACTGGTTCGATCGGACATACTGCGATCATGTGTAGAGAATTTTGATCGGACCAAGTGCCACGCATGCTCAGATCAAATTCCTACATCAAAGCTATTGGCTACTAGCCTGAACGTAGTCCCATCGTAACGAAATTACGTCATCACGTTCTGAAAGATCGGATTTTTCGACAACTTAGTCCAACCATGTGTATGCAACAGTTTCGGACAAGATCCGACGGACAAAATCCGATGGACAGAATCCGACGGATTTGGTTGTCGAAATCTCTGACCGTGTGTACAGGGGCTAACAGTGGCCACTTACTAATCGTTTTCCAAGCATGGCCAAAAACAGCAATAGATTTAGATCAGACGTATTAGGTTGAACATATTTAATTAATTCATAACTTGATAAAAATTGTGTTTTTATCAATGAATTAATTAATTTATGTATTTAATTAGTATTAATATTTTCCTTAAAGTTCTTCTTGGTTTAGACTTAAATGCCTCGATGAAGAAACATAGGGAAACTATTATAGTTTTGGGGAAATTTTCCTTTTTTTTTTCCTTTTAATGAATATATTATATATTGCATATATCCATTTGTATTGATTGGCAGTACTGTGTGCGGCGACGGCCTATAAATGGGATGTCATTGCGCTATCTCTGGCACACTGTGTCTGACCCGCTGGCTATGACTCATGTAGTAATACACTATCAATGTCATTATTCCAGCTTTTGAAGATTTGTCAGTGGAAATAGATGTTCTTGGAAATGTATTTTCAAATCTTCAAATTTCCAGTTGCCTGGTGAACTCCCTTGTTTTCTGCATGTAGGAAGAATTTGTTGCCTTATTATCTTATTCTGTAGGTTTAAGAGGAAATTTTTTTATTGAATGGCAGTGATTTAAGTGCAAAATCACAATTTGTCAACCAGTCCAGGTTTCATATAATAGAAAATTGTAGTCATTGCAGCCCTCTAAGACATTGTTTTTTTAGACCGTACTCCACATGGCTCTGTGAATTGATTGAAGCAATGTTTATCTTGATTGATTTACAAAACATTCATAGTGGCAGAGAGTTTTGTACATATACTGTATGTATTTTTGTATGTGTGTGTATATACGGCCCCTTTATTAGGTACACCTTGCTAGTGCCGGGGTTAGACACCCTTTTACTTTTAAAACGACCTTCATTTGTGGCATAGATACAACAAGGTGTTGGAAACATTCCTTATGCCCCGTACACACGAGCGGACTTTTCGACATCCAAACTCCGACGGACTGAGTCCGGCGGACTATCCGATCGTGTGTGGGCTGCAACGGACTTTAGCGAAGCTAAAGTCTGACGGACTTTAGAAATGAAGCATGCTTTAAATTTTCCCGACGGAACTCCGCCGGACCCGGTCCCCTTTGAAAAATCCGCTCGTGTGTGTGCTACTCCGACGGACTAAAACCGACGCTAGGGCAGCTATTGGCTACTGTCTAGGAACTTCCTACGTCGAATCCAGTCGTACGTCATCACGTTCGACTCCGTCGGAGTTTGGTGTGATGGTGTGTGGTCAAGTCCGTTCGGTCGAAAAGTCCGCCAGAACTCCGTCGGAACTCCGGCGGAACTCCGGCGGAACTCCTTTGGAGGTCTGTCAGACTTAATCCCTCTCGTGTGTACGGGGCATTAGAGATTTTGGTCCATAGTGACATGATCAGGTGCTGCAAATTTGTCGGCTGCACATCCATGATGCGAATCTCCCATTCTATCATATCCCAAAGGTGCTCTATTGGATGAGATCTGATGACTGTGGAGGCCATTGGAGTACAGTGACCTCATTGGCAAGTGGTGAGATGATTGGAGCTTCTGCTGGAAGGAACCATCAGAAGAAATGTAATGTAATGTAATCATATAGGGATGGACATGGTCAGCAACAATACTCAGGTAGGTTGTGGCGTTTAAATGATGCTCAATTGATACTAAGGGGCCCAAGAAAATATCCCCCACCCCATTACACCACCAGACTGAATCGTTGATACAAAGGAGGGTGGTTTCAATCAAGACTCATCGGACCAGGCAACATTTTTCCAATCATCTATTGTTCAATTTTGGTCAGCCTGTGTGAATTGTAGCCTCAACTTCCTGTTCTAAGTTGACAGGTGTGGCACACGGTGTGGTCTTCTTTTGCTGTAGCCCATCTGCTTCAAGGTTCGAGGTGCATTTAGAGATGGTATTCTGCATACCTTGGATGTACCAAGTGGTTATCTACATTTCTATCATCTCAAATCAGTCTGCCCATTCTCCTCTGAGCTCTGACATCAACAAGGCATTTTCCTCCACACAACTGCCACTCACTGGATATTTTCTCTTTTTCAGACCATTCTCTGTAAACCCAAGAGATGGTTGTGTGTGAAAATTCCTGTAGATCAGCAGTTTCTTAAATATTCAGAATAGCCCACCTGGCACCAACAACCATGCCACATTAAAAGTCATTTAAATCCCCTTTCTTCCCCATTCTGGTGCTCGGGTTGAACTTCAGTAAGTCCTCTTCACCACATCTAGATGTCAAACTGTATTGAGTTGCTGCCATATGATTGGCTGATTAGCAATTTGTGTTACCAAACAATTGAACAGGTGTACCTAATAAAGGGTGGCCGGTGGGTGTATATAGTGTGTGTGTGTGTGTGTGTGTGTGTGTGTGTGTGTATATATATATATATATATATATATATATATATATATATATATATATATATGTAACCAGGTGCTTAGCTAGCTGGAGAGTGAGTTAGAACACAGTGCCGCAGCTGCTCTCTATGCCCTCACTGAGCAGATGTGCTGCATCTATGATCACAGTCTGCCTTCCACCAGCAGGGGAAGAAGACAACCAAATGAACTCCTTAGACTTATATGCTGGCTGCATTGGACTGTTAAAGAAGTTAAAGTCCTGAATGGGACTCATGCTGTGGAATCCTGTGGACGTTTAAACTGCAGTACCTAAGGAGACAGTGAGATGGAAGAGAAAAGGCTGTATTTCCCAGGCTGCAGATCTTTCTTTTTATTGCAAGGGGACCAGAAAGAGCACATTGGTCTACTTTGGTGTGCGCCCATCTGACACAAGCCTGTGACCTGAGCTACTGATGGGGTTCCCGTGTGCTGGGTACCAGAAAGAAGGGATCTGAGTGCACAGAGGCTGAGGACTGAGCTACTGGCAGCACATAAAGCCTTGCTGCAGAGAGACCAGAGTACTGTATACCAGTGGGCTGAGTACTGGAGCCACTCCAAGCTGATCCAGAGGACGTTTGAACAGCAGAACCATTGTGGCTGTATCACTGGGACTGGTGAGATGGCATTGATGCCATTGACCTGTTGCTGCTAGATGAGGTTGAGCATACAGGGACTGGACATTTGACTAGCAGCCTTTACCACTGCATGCAGACTTTACTGGAACTCTATTTACACGCACCACCGTAAAGACTGGACCCCAACGCCAATTGGCTAAAGAATTAGGGCACATGACTGTTTCTTTAGCTAGGCTGTTCTACAAGGACTTAATTTACAGTAAGTGGTACCATTATAGTAGACTATAGTAAGGGTCTTAGCATAGCCATTCCTAGAGTGCACTCTAGCAGTATAGTACACTGCTTGCAGGAAAGTTATTACAGCACTGTTCATTATTGCAGTTAATGTATTCTATGCCTTTACTTTTTTGCTGATTAATAGGTTATCGGGTATAGATCAGCTTAACAATATTGAGTTCCCCACCAAACTGCTACAAGCTTGTGATCGTACTGTCTAGTGGATTGTGGTGGATCATTTATGAATATATTGCTATTTATTTTAACTCATAACAATCAGGTTTTATTACATTGTAATATTTTGCTCAGTCACAGACTAGGGCAGTCCCTGACCAAGCTGTATTATTTTAATCACTTAACCGCTTGCCGACCAGCCGCGGTCATTTTAACTGTCGTAGCTATACGTCGGCTCATGGGATCTGGATAGCAGGTGCACACACACATGACCGCTGCACTGTGGGGTTGCCGATACTCATGGCGGTGTCAGTGGGAGGAATGGACGGTCGCGATGACCACCGGCCACTAGTGATTCCAAGCATGAGGGACAGAACAGGGAAGCTAGGAACCACGATCCGACATTTCCTCTAGTCAGTCCCCTCGCCCTTCATTTAGAATCACCTCCCAGGGAACACAGTTAACCCCTTGATCGCCCCCTAGTGTTAATCCCTTCCCTGACAGTAACAATTTTACAGTAATTAGTGCATTTTTATAGCAAAATTGCACGGTTTTGTTGTCCAACAATTAGATCGCGCGTACGACGTTTAACTCCAGCTTGTTCAATGAAGCTTTGACAAAAAAAATGGAAGCTGATTGGTTTCTATGCAGTGCTGTACCAGATTTTTCACACTCCAGTTTTAGTAAATCAACCCCCAAGAAACTACGTGTGCATAGTTTGAGTGACAGTTACTCTTTATACACTATACTCAAATAAGTTGTATTATAATTTTTACTGTATTTTTCTGTTTGAAACAGATAGAGCTTTCTGTTTTACCCCTTATGCCGTGTACACACGATCGGAATTCCGGCCAGACAAAGACCAATGAGAGCTTTTCATCAGAAAATGCGACCGTGTGTATTCTCCATCGGAATTTAGCTGTCCGAATTTCCGCCAGCCAAAAATTTATAGCATGTTCTCAATTTTCCAGACGGAAAAACTTTCTATCGGAAATTCCGATCATGTGTATGCAATTCCGCCATGCCAAAAATTGAACTTCCTTTTTCTAGTCCTGTCGAACGTGTTGTACGTCACTGCGTTCTAAACGATCGGAATTTGGTGTGACTGTGTGTAGGCAAGACAGCTGGAGCGGAATTCTGTCGGAATTCCATCGGGAAAACCATCAGAGCTTTTTCCAACGAGAATTCGGATCGTGTGTACACGGCATACCTCTTTCTATTGCCACGATAATTAAGCCAACAATCTACAAAAAAAAGAAGAATTGAAGATACTGAAGTTAGTCTGTCACCATTAGTGGGTTGGGAGCAACTAGAGTAGGGAGATAGGAAAGCTTATTAAAAATTCAACTAAAAAGAACTAAGGGGGTCACTTATTGCTAAGCATGTCTATGTATTTTTCTTTAGTACTGTATCTATAGGAGGGTACCACAGTTTTCACGCAGGCCACTTGTGCTCATCAAATGCCGCCATTTGTGCCCATCAAATGCCACCATTTCTGTCCATTAAATGCAGCCACTTGTGTCCCATCATATGCCGCCACTTGTGTCCCATCATATGCCGCCACTTGTGTCCCATCATATGCTGCCACTTGTGTCCCATCATATGCCGCCACTTGTGTCCCATCATATGCCGCCACTTGTGCCCATCAAATGCCACCACTATGACCACCACCCACCCTCTGTCTGCCCGGCACTTACCCCATCTTAGTGGTGGGTCAGGCAGCGGGTCAGGCAGTGGGTGACGGCAGCGAGCTTTGGAACGGCTCCTGTGTCCTCCATGCTTCCCCCTCCTCTGTTCTTCTGTTGTGCTAGGCATCCAATCGGAACGCCTGTGCCTTCAGCCAATCAGGTGAAGGGTATTATACCTGCACTTCCTGATTGGTGGAGAGGTGGTTCAGTGTTAGAAAAGCAAATATAAATTTGCTTTTCTAACATATCTGGGTGGACTGTGAGCACAATGCTCTATGCTCCGGGTCCACCTTTTTTGAAGCCTATTAGAGCCTATGACTCTAATCCGGTGCTTAAAAAAAAACACCCCCCGCCGCTGGAATTTAGGCGCCTGGGGTGGTAGCGGCGGCCATTCATAGATTCATGCTATGCATGAATCTATCCATTAGTCATATGGGGGTGGCATGACAGAGGGGGTGGCGCCCATGCGCCCTTAATGGACAGGCCACCCCTGCTAAGGACTGGTAAGCTGCAATATTATACATACATATTTTCTGGGTTACATCTAAGGACTACTAAGCTGCAATATATTACATACATGTTTTGGAGTTTACATCTAAGGAATGGTAATCTGCAATATATATTAGATACATGTTTTGGGGTTTAGATATCCTTTAAATCCTAGAGATGACACAAGGCTTTCTCTTAAACACCATGGTTGTCATGATGTCAGAGGGGGTTCTTCATCCCAGTGGATGCTGGCTTCATCCAACTGATGCTTTGATTAGGAGGCTATGAATCAACACCAATGCCCACAAGGCGTTTTTCCATTTGTGACATTCTTAGCAAGGTCCATGATAAATGTGGTTTGAGATATGTCCTCTGAGGCTGTACAGGTTTATCTCTAAAGGTCAATGAAAAACCAATAAACGCCTGATACCACACCAATCTGTTTCAATGAGATTTCTTTTATGCCCCAGGACGTGAAACACTGTAATTGGGATGAGCACAAAGACTTGTTGGCTTCCTGTAAAGTCACTCAGAAGTGTTACTAGAACTTGTGGATTTATTGCAAAAAAAAGCACATTGATAATAAGAAGATAATGCTGGATTTCCTGTATTTGCGGATTTCTGTCTTGTCTTTTTTTTGCCTGTAACCCACACTTAAAATGTAACCCTCTAAACTTAAAGAAGAAACCCAGGTATGGATATTTTACCATGTATATACCATATCTGTGGGACAGTGGTGGCCCATCCATTAGGAACGTATGGGCACCGCCCCCCCCCCCCCGTCCAAGTGTCCAACCCCCGATCTACATACAGGGTGCTGGAAGTCTTGATTTCAAAGGGGAGGATTATTTTTTGAAGCACATGATTAGAGCAAGAGGCTCTAATAGGCTTCAAAAAAGGGTGGGCCGGGGGAGCAGAGCACTGTTCTCCAATCCCACCCAGTTGTGTGACGATAGTGAATGAATATTCATTAACAAAATCTCCTCCCTGCCAATCAGGAGGCGTGTTGTGAGACCCGTTTCCCAATTGGCCAAAACGTCAGGTGATACTATTGGATTCCTAGCGCCTAGGAGGAAGAGAGAGGAAACCTGCCATGAGTCAAATCGATATTCCTATCGCACACGTTCCTGGAATCAATGGCTCATAAAATAGCGGGGTGTTGCAGCGATTACCAGTTGGGTCCTGGAAGCATTAAACAAGCGTACATATTCACATATCACATCACAAAGGAAAAGTGCAACGTTTCGGACCCCTTCATCAGGCATGTGATACATGTCATACAAAACGCCAATTGCGATACACATGTTACATATTGCAGCGCACTCCGGAGTAAGAGCAATTATTCTAAAACAAGAGAGAGGGGGAATTGGGAATTTAAATGAAGCACCTCATGGTGCTTCCATCCCGGTAATGAATAAAAAAGAAAGGGTGGTTTGGGACTTTAAATGAAGCAATTGGATAGTGGAGGTAAATTGTAAATACATAATGTTTAATTGATTACATAAATCTAAAGACATAGAGAGTATTTATTAATTTGATATATAATACAAGGCGCATACAAAAAGTATAAACATGATGAATACGATAGTACAAACATAGCAACGCATGATTAAGGTAATAAAAAATATATAAATAGATGCCATGGCACACAAATGCCACGGCAACATGCCCAAGACTGGCACATGTGCCCATATGGTGTGTATATGTCTATTGAAAAATTGTTGTGATATGGCTGAACCAGAGTGACTCCATCTTTATAAGTTCATATAAGATTAACTTGGGTTAACCTTACTAGTTAGCTTAAACTCTGTATCTGCAGACTGTAGCAGTTTTTCTATAAAACATGCATATAGGAAAATATAGCTTGCATAAGCAGTTTTATTCTGTACTGTCTAAATAAAGAAATTGTGTCACAATATGTCTGGGCTACATATCCCATGACTGTGATTCAGAAGCACATGACATAATTAATGATATGTAATGATGATATGTAATGTACACCTCTGTATTAGCCACACCCATGTTCTATGCAATGATTGGCTGATAAGGGTGCATATAAAATGCAGCCCCTCCCACAATACACGAGACAACCGCTGAATCTTAAATCTTGACTCATCACCTTCTTGTTGTCTCCTTAATACTGCAGTGTTAAGTAAGGGTTTCGTGAGTATTGTAATTGCGTTAGTTATACCTCTAGCTGGTCTTTGTCAGGTATATATAGAAATACCATTTTAATCGCAACAATGAAGCAATTGGATAGAGGAGGTAAATTGTAAATACATAATGTTTAATTGATGACATAAATCTAAAGACATAGAGAGTATTTATTCATTTGATGTATAATACAAGGCGCATACAAAAAGCATAAACATGATGAATAAGATAGTACAAACATAGCAACACATGATCAAGGTAACAAAAAATATATAAATAGATACCATGGCACACAAATGCCACGGCATCATGCCCAACACTGGCACATGTGCCCATATCGTGTGTATATGTCTATTGAAAAATAATATCATATAATATTAGTAATACTGGATAAGGATCAATCCGTATGGAGTGTAACTGTGGCATCAAGTGTAGCTCGATGCGTTTCGTGGATTTTTCCACTCATCAGGAGCAGATGCATCAGTAGTTCCTATAAAGTATATATAATAGAGATGTAATATATCATTGTTTAGAATAGAAATGTACAAGATGTCTATAGACGGCTCACCATCCACACTCACCACTTTTCGTCATAGGTTATTCCTATACGGCAGTTCTTAGGGGACATAACCAACATTAAAGGGGAACTTTAAGTATGTGTTTCCACAGATGTCAAAATATGTCCGTGAAAAATACGGCCAGTCTTCCATGGTTTGTCTCATCTGTGTAAACTGATACATTCTTTGAAATTGTAAAAAACAATAGACTTGTTGGCTGGATCACCTGATGAAAAAAAGAAAGAAAGAAAGAAACAGAAGAAAGAAAGTCTAAAATAAGAAAACAAATGCGGCCATCACATCTAAGAAAGGTAGAGGTAAGTTGCAATATAACAAATTATGCATTTAATACCACTTTAAAGGCAAAGGAAAAAAAAAAGAAAAAAGAAGAATAAACTTTAACCACTTACCATCCTTAGGCCGTTTATGAACAGCCTAAAGTTGAAATAGTAATACCGGATTCATGATTGCAGCTATAGTCATGATCCAGGTTTAGTTTATTAGCTCCAGAGATTCTCTTTTTAGTAATCCAAGAGACTATAAAGCCGCTGGATTACTTTCACAGGCGGCGGAAGGGGTCCTCCTGCTGCCACCGTCACCTTTACTGGGCTCTCCAGTCCAATCAGGAGACCGTTAAGGATGCAAGCAGTGGCATCTGGTTCCTGAGATAAAGTGAGGGGAGTCCGCTGATGAAGTCCCGCCCATAGGGACGTAACGTACGGACGGAGATCACGTGACGTCACCCGCGGTCATTGATCATTTTAAAGATCGTATGAAGCTTCGTTATTGTAAGTGTGTTTTTTATGTATATTCATCATTAAAACGTTTTTCTATGGAGAGCACTATGGCCTGTCTTTCTATCCACATGGTCTGAGGAATTGTGAATACTGCTATATACCGATCCAGTGTGGGTATTCCACGAACGTGTCAGTTCATTTGACTCTGAATGGGAGAAAGCTGTGTTTTCGTTTGTGAATCGGTCGGATATTGTCGGAGAGGAGTACAGCGATTGGATGAGTTGATATTTAAGTGCATACGACCCTCTGTAATTTAAAGGGTCCATACGATGAGGTGAGCAGCCAATTTTACCATTGGTGGTGGTCCCCCCCTTGGCACTAAGTCACTTTATGCATGAACTGACTGTATACCACTGAAGATTCCTCACGTGGACTTTTTGACTCAAAAGCTATCTTTGGACTTTTTATTAATTTTAATATGTTAGTAATCATTTTATTTTAGTTAGAGCGCTGTACCATCTGTTTGATATATTGTATTTTGGGATTTGGTAATTGATCCTTGGTGTTCAGCAGCTTTTCGTAAAGGGGTTGTACTGCGCTGATTTTTTCTGTATTTATAGTTTACAAGACTGACTGCTTCTGGCTAGTCCTTGCTTCCGAGCATGCGTGTTTGCAGTTTGGACTTTTGTTCGACTGACTTGTGTACACACGCTCGGAAAATCCGACAACACACATTTGTCCGTGGAAAATATTAAAACATGCCATCCAACATTTGTTGGTGGTAAGTCCGACAACAATTGTCCGATGGAGAGTACAAACGGTCGGATTTACCGCCAACAGCCTGTCATCGAACGTTTCCCCTCGGAAAGTCCAATCATGTGTACGGGGCTTTAGAAAGGATCATTCAGTTGGTTGCAGGCTGGTCGGTAAGTTGAGCTGGGAGTTTCTCTGGTTTTGCTTTGCATGTGTTGCCCTTCCATGTGCTCCATGCCGCAAAGGCCACTTATAGGTGAGGGCAGTGGCTATTTGTTTCTAATTTTAAAGTGTCGCCAATAGAGATTTTTATAGTTTGGTGCCATTCCATGGGCATACACAATTTTAAGGCATGACATGTTTGGTATCTAGTTACATGGCCTAACATCATATTTTATATTTTACCAAACAATTGGGTATTTTATTGAGTTTTTTTGCATTAAAATCCTTTAAAGTGTATTATTTCCAAAAAAAAAAAAAAAACGCTTCCCAAATTTATTTATATATATTATATATATATATATATATATATATATTATATTATATTATATTATATTATATATATATATATATATATATATATATATATATATATATATATATATAATTTTTGGGGTTCTACGTAGTTTAATAGCAAAAAAAAATGCAGATTTTTACATGCAGGAGAGAAATGCCAGATGTGGTTAAATATCTATTATCATGTTATTAATGTAATTTTTCTTACTTTGTATACCTGGTATCATGGCACCTTTAAATTCTCCAGTTATTACTGGAATATACCTGTTCAATTTTTTGCCATAATTTATAACTGAAACGTGTCATTTTATTTCACAATCTTCTTTATTCTGGAAGGAGGTCCAGAGCCCTGTCCTCTCCTCCAAGTGGCGTAACATCATATTTTATATTTTACCAAACAATCTTAATATATTGAGTTTTTGTGCATTAAAATGCTTTAAAGTGGGTTGCCCCCTAAAAAAAAAAAAAATTTAAGTCAGCAGCTACAAATACTGCAGCTTCTGACTTTTAATAATTAGACACTTACCTGTCCCAGGGTCCAGCGATGTGGGGGAATGAAGCCCCAACTCGTTCTCCGCTCCACTCGCGGTGCCGGAATTCTTACGGTGGGCACTCGGCTGTGGCTTCACAGCCGGGCACCCACTGCGCATGCGCGAGCAACGGCGCACGCCGTGATACGCCGTACAGTCATCTGGGACACGTGACAGGTCTCAGATGACTGTGTGACACCGAGGGGAAGTGATGTCACCAGCCCGGGCAATGAAGGAGGCAGACTATGAGGGGCCCCCTAGCAACAGGCATTTAGAGGTGAGTAAAAAAAAAAAAATGTTCCAATTCTTCTTCTTTTTTTTTTTTTTTTTTAGGAATTTTAAGTAATTTTTTTTTTTTTGGTGGCAACACCACTTTAAAGTGTATTTTTTCCCAAAAAAATAAAAAATTACATTTGAAAAAACGCTGTCCAAATTTCATGTGACATAAAAAAAATTGCGACACTCACCGACAAAATTGCGACAAAAAATAAATGGAAAAAAAAAAAAAAAATATATATATATATATATATATATATATATATATATATATATATATATATATATATCACTTTTTTGGGGTTCTAAGTAGTTTAATAGCAGAAAAAAATGGCGATTTTTACAAGTAGGAGAGAAATGTCAGAAGTGGTTAAATATCATTATCATGTTGTTAATGTCATTTTTCTTACTTTGCACATCGGTACCTTTTAGATCCTCCAGCCATTACTGGAATATACCTGTTCAATTTTTTGCCATAATGTGTAACCGAATCGTGTAATTTTATTTCACAATCTTCTTTATTCTGGAAGGAGGTCCGGAGCCCCCGTCCTCTCCTCCGAGTGTCTGCAATCCCCGTACATATTTATGCCGCTTTTTTTATTCCCTCTCTTCTTCTGAGAGCAGGAGAGGAAGAATACCTATTGTGGCTTAAATGTTTTTTCACAGCGGGAATATTTCTCTGCCTTTGGCTGGTAAGAAAACACAACAGGAAACAATGGTAGCTGTTCTTCTCTGCCAAAACAGAAAATCGCGCTTAAATGCCTCGTTTTTATTAATAGCGATATCTTTCACCATGGCGCTGGGATGAGATGTGGCACTCAGCACGGCCTGACGTGTGGCAGTTATACTGCACAATGATCTATAGACATCCGAGAGAGGAGAAGGTGCTAAAGAAAGCCCTGGGAGCCTGTGCAATAAAAAGAAAAAAAAAACGTAATAAGGGGGCACTTTGAAATTCACAAGGGGCGCTGATATAGCCAATCATTAGCAAGCATTTCAAAAATTGCAATTTTTTTTACTTGCCGTTGCCGATATTGTCCCGCCACTGGTGGGAAAAACGTTCTGTTGTCTGCTCAGAAAAAAAAACAAACACATTATTTTAATGCTAAAAGATAAAAACAGCTCATTTACAACCAAGCACTTAGTTCAAGATGGTTTTAGATGTTTCCAGGTTGGACGGTAATTATTTTTGCTTAGGATGGGAAAGATGTTTAGAGAGCGGAATTTATATCTTGTGAGTTATCTGGAATCCTCTAAAAATAACTGGATTTTGGAAACTTTACCTTACATGTTCCTGTAGTTTTGTAGCAAACAAATACTTCTGGAACTGAAATATTTTTAACCACATGACCTCCGGAAGATTTATCCCCCTTCATGACTAGACCATTTTTTTTTAAATATTTTATTTAATCCAAAAAATAAGTTTCCATGTCAACATAACAGTTTACAAATTTGATTTTACATCTTAATCATAATACTATATGTGAGAGCCATATACAGCAAGAAATTAACTGAAGATAGGGATTGTTAATGAAAAATGGGAAAATCTCGCCCAGTAAGGTTTTTCCGCAGCAAAGTTCCAATCATTAGAAGAGTATTATTAAAAAAGTTTTTTTTTTAAAAAATTTACAACAAAGCATATGCACATGAACGTTTAAAATATGAGCTCTGGTTTGGAGATGTATAACATCATTCAATATATCTACAGCGGTGTATACCTATACAACAATACATGTTAATAATCAAAAATGCTGGTATGCAAATTACCAACGTGTTTCGACATGCATGGTCAAAGTCTTCCTCAGGAAGAAAAAATGTCAAAAAAATATATATATGTACATTGTTTAAACATATTGGCACACAAAATATATGCATAGATAAAGTCCCTTGTATTCACAGGGAAACATATAATATCTGAGGTATAGTTACCAACGAATGATGTATGTAGACAGTCTCCAGACCAGAATTCCAAGAGCCTCTTCACCACAACCTTAGTGGTTGTGGAGGTCTGCGGGCTGGGGGGCTTATAAGTATCTGGAGACTGCCTTTAATAATAAGGGGGCCCCCATATACTGCTTTTCCCCCCACATAAATGAGTAAGGGTACATAGTACCCCTACTCATTCACAAAATGAAAGTTGTCACCTAGAAATAAAGACATCCAAATGTTTGACAAGTCGTTTATTTAAAAAACAAAACCCCCCCATAAAAGTCCCTCATTGTCACTGCCCACCAAAAGATGACTGAACAAAAAAAAAAAGATGTGGCTGATCCAGACGGTGATACTAGCTGAATGACAGCTCCCCAAACTGTCATCAGCTATATAAGGCTTGTGTTGGAGACTGCACTGGACTGACTGGATTGGTCACTGGTCCTTGTTGGGTATTCATGTGGGCAAAAAGGAAGGAATGCCTTCTAGTGGTTAGTGAGCAGAGATGGATGGTGGCAATGGGCCCTCTTGGGGTTTGGGCTGCTGCCTTTTCTGTGCAAGCTTACAATCCTTTCAGCATGTAGACTTGGATAAAAAGAAAGGAGCGCCTGATGTCCAGAGAAATGCAACTGCTACTGCTAAGCATGGTTCATAGACGTATATAAAAAAGTAGCAACACGTACATCAATCCAATGGGCTGTTGCTGACTACTATTTAATGGGAACAATTCCCATGAATGGTTATGTTGGATCAAGGTTTCAGAAACTAGGACGGCAGTAGGCCGGCTTTAGTTGCTTAGGTATCCTGCTATCCTGGTTTCTAAACCTTGATCCAACATAACCATTCATGAGAATTGTTTCCATTAAATAGTAGGCAGCAACAGCCCTGAAGAAGGGGGAGACGTTTCCCTCCAAAACGCGTTTGTCTATGAACCATACTTTAGAAGCTGCATTTCTCTCTGGACATCGGGCATTCCTTTCTTTTTATCCAAATTAGCTTTTTAAGGGAAGGAACAGAGATAGTGATGACATCCTTGACCTAATATGGCCAGTGATGTCACTGCTTAAAATCAGCAGGCGTTGCCAGTGGCATCAGTGGTTCCTAGGGTTGCTGCGGTTTCAACGGTGGCTTCCTTAGGAACCAGTAACAGCAGGAAGCATTTGCTTTTATATATAATGCATTGCTCCCCAAAAAAGGGGGCTGAAAAGCTAAAGTTTGGGCCCTGCTGCACATCTGTGCATACATGAAGTTCCCAAAGTTCAGCACATATGCATACACAAACATGGGTATTAGGAAAGTTACAAAACATTGCCATCTTTGCACATCTGTGGGAAATTACCTTTCACACATCTGTCCCCGCACAATATAATGGTGGAGCAGGAGGGAGGGGTGGAGCAAGTACAGAGTAGCACCAAAGGTCTGCTTTAAAGTGGTTGTAAACCCTTACATGTACCCAGTGAAGTGACTGGCCTCAGGTGATACACAGAGATGAAACAAATCCTCCTACATAAGTTGTGCCCATTTAACTTCAGTGTTCTCTTCTCTACATCTGTTCAAAGTTAGGAATTTATAAAGCTTTTTTGAGCTGTCAGAAAACGGGGGGTGGAGAGCTGAAATTACACTCTGCAGAGATCAGTGAGGAGAGCTCTGGCAGCTGATTGGATGGAAGGGACATACTCCCCTCCACACAGCACACAGGAACAGAGCTGGCTCCTTCACACAGCACACAGGAACAGAGCTGGAGCTCCTTCCCTGTCATCTTTTGACCTCTTGGGGTCAGCAAAACTTGGCAGAAGTGAATCATGCTGATAGCAAAGGATTGAAGCGACAGACAGAAATTACACTTTGGGGTTGATTTACTAAAGGCAAATAGCCTGTGCACTCTGCAAGTGCAGTTGCTCCAGATCTTAGTAAATGAAGATCTCTTTTCACATGAAGAGTACCCAATCACGCATTATTGCTTGCATGTGATTAGAAGTCAGCAGAGCTTCTGCACATTTACTAAGCTCTGGAAGAACTGCATTTTGCAAAGTGCACAGTCTATGTGTCTTTAGTAAATCAACCCCACAGTGATCTTAATTGAGACAAGTACACATTATGGAGCAGGGGTAGTGAATTAAAATTCAAGAAGGTCCGGTAACTAAAAATGTTTTCCGGACTAGGTCTGAATTATAAGTCTGTGCGTCTTCTTTTCTTTTTTTGGTGCAAGCCGCACTCTCCGGCGCTTTTCTTACTGTTTACTTCACACACTCTGGTAATACTCTGTAAATGCAAATGTCCCCAATAGGGATGAGCTTCGAGTTCGAGTTGAACTCATGTTCGACTCGAACATTGCCTGTTCGCCTGTTCGGCAAACAGTGAACAATTTGGGGTGTTCGCCGTAAATTCGAAAAGCCGGAACACCCTATACAAGTCTATGGGAGAAATCTAAAGTTCTAATTTTAAAGGCTAATATGCAAGTTATTGTCCTAAAAAGTGTTGGGGACCCGGGTCCTGCCCCAGGGGACATGGATCAATGCAAATTTTTTTTTTAAAACGGCTGTTTTTTTGGGAGCAGTGATTTTAATAATGATTAAAGTGAAACAATAAAAGTGTAATATTCCTTTAAATTTCATACCTGGGGGGTGTCTATAGTATGCCTGTGAAGGGGCGCATGTTTCCCGTGCTTAGAACTGTCCCTGCACAAAGTGTCACTTCTGCAGGAAAAAAGTCTTTTAAAATAATTTAAAAAATTTGACGTGGGGTTCCCCCTAGATATCCATACCAGACCCTTTATCCGAGTACGCAACCTGGCAGGCCGCAGGAAACCTGCGTTACATCAGAGGGGGACGGGGTCACCCATACGTCATTGCAATTTTTTTTTAAATTTGACGTGGGGTTCCCCTTAATATCCATACCAGACCTGAAGGGCCTGGTAATTGAATTTGGGGGAACCCCCACGCTTTATTTTTTATTTTTATCAATGACTTTCAATGAGTGATCTCTGTATTACGGAGCCGATAATTCATTATAGCCGCGAGTGATTTTAAAGGGCTTTTTTTTCTGCATAAATGACACTTTGTGCAGGGACAGTTCTAAGCACGGGAAACATGCGCCCCTTCACAGGCATACTATAGACACCCCCCCCCCCCCCCCCCTACGAAATTTAAAGGAATATTACACTTTTATTGTTTCACTTTAATCATTATTAAAATCACTGCTCCCGAAAAAACTTCAGTTTTTAAAACTTTTTTTTGCATTGATACATGTCCCCTGGGGCAGGACCCGGGTCCCCAAACACTTTTTAGGACAATAACTTGCATATTAGCCTTTAAAATTAGCACTTTAGATTTTGAACATTCGAGTCCCATAGATTTTAATAGGGTTCTAAAGTTCACACGAAGTTTAGGTCTGTTCGCAGGTTCTGGTGCGAACCGAACAGGGGGAGGGTGTTCGGCTCATCCTTAGTCCCCAATAATGTTCCCCCTTACATCAGGTGCCCCTACCAGAGTAATTCATTACATTGGGTGCCCCCAACAGACTACCCTCATAAATCAGTTGCCACCATCAGAGTATCCCCTTACATCAGGTGTCCCCATCACATCAGGTGTCCCCATCAGAGTGCCCCTTAACATAATATGTGCCCATCAGTGTGCATCATTAACATAAAATGTGCCCAGCAGTGTACCCCTTTAACCCGAAAGCATAGAATGTGCTAATCAGCATGCCCTTATTTTATGTTACGCGGCACTCTGATGGGTACATTTATGTTAAGGGGTGTGCTGATGGGCTGATTTTGTTGTGTCGATCTGAGGGCCCTTTAACATAAAATGTCCCCTCATCAATGTGCCCCTTAACGTAAAATGTGCCAATCAGAGTGAACTTTAACATAAAATAAGGGGCATGCTGATGGCCACATTTTATGTTAAGGGACATTCTGATAGGCATAATTAATGTTAAAGGGCACTCTGATGGGCACATTTTATGTTAAGGGGTACGTGAATGGTCACAACAAAATGTGCCCATCAGCGAGCCCCTTTTTACATTTAATATGCCCATCAGAGTGCCCCTTAACATAAAATAAGGGGCACACTAATGGGCACATTTTATGTTGAGGGGCACTCTGATGGGCACAAATAAAATATGCCCATCAGTGTTGCTCTTAAAATAAAATGTGTCCATCAGCGTGCCCCTTCACATAAAATGTGCCCATCAGAGTGCCCCTTCACATAAAATGTGCCCATCTGCGTGTCCCTTAACATAAAATGTGCCCATCAGAGTGCCCCTTCACATAATGTGCCCATAAAAGTGCCCCTTAATATAAAATATATATTAATATACATTAATATAAAATATGCCCTTCAGAGTGCCCCTTAACATAAAATAAGTAGCATGCTAATTGGCACATTTTATATTAAGGGGCACTCCGATGGGCATATTTTATATTAAGGTGCACTCTAAAGGGCCCATTTTATGTTAAGGGGAAATCTGATAGGCACAATTGATATAAAAGGGCACTCTGATGGGCACAACAAAATATGCCCATGAGTGTGCACATTAAAAAAATATGGTCATCAGTGTGTACATTAAAAAATATACCCATCCGTGATCAGCTTAGAAAAAAATGTGCCCCACATACCTTGCTTGCAGGAGACAGCACAATTGGCAAGCTGCAGGAGATGGAAGCTGCGAGATATACCTCGCAAGGAGTGAGAGCCAGGAGTCGGGAGCCGCCAGCAGCAGGGGGTGGGGTGAGCATATCATGTCATGCCCCAACTCGCTGCCCAGCTGGGAGTGAGAGCTGGGATCCGTGGTCAGCAGCAGGGGTAAGGTGCAAACACGCAACATCACTGGTTGCTGGGAAACCCGCGGTCCCAGCAAACCAGTGACTGCTGACACTTGGCACTACACTGTCCAGGTAGAAGTGTCGCTCGGTCTGTACTCAGACTGCGGGCCGCCATTTAATGACGGCTGCTATAAAGGGATATGCTTTGTTCGTATTTCATGTCTGAGGTTTACAAACTTAGTTCACTCAGGTAAAAGGTTTACTAACCCTTTAACCCTTGCAGTAGGGGGGGAACCCTACTACAAGGGTCATTTTTTTCAGACTGAAGTGGGACTTTAATCACAAGAAAAGAGTTCTATTATTCTTTACAAAATGTACACAGTTGCACACCAAAATATAAAAAATACCGTTGATGGAGAAGATAAAAGGCCCAGTGATGTGTTTTTATCATGACAGATTTATAAACCATCAAAAAATAAATGTTTTCAAATACAATTATTCTATAAGAGATGTTGCTGCGATAACTCCATCGTCAGGGATCACCAAGTCTTTGAAATCTATCATTTTAGCATGGCTGGAAATACAAAGGCAGCTGAAGTGTAGACGGGGGGATCACATGACCTCTAAGAAAAATCGACTTCACTTTGGAACAGCGAGATTAGTTCAGAAAGTGTCTGGTGATGGAGGATAGCGGTTTAGCGCGAGGAAAACAATGAGAGGTAATCATCTATGTAATAGAAGTTGCTGAAGCATTTGTTAGACTTTTCGCGTGATCTAAGAAAATGGGATCCAGACAAATCTAGACACGGAACAAATACGGGGGCCATAAACTTTTCTTCACTCCCGGATTACAAGGGCGGCAGCTAAATAGTTGCTGACAGACGTATATTCAAATACAGCGGCTGAAACGTTTCCTCGCCTGGCACACATACGCTTAGTTATGCTGACAATAATACTGTTAATTACATGGTCACCGTGCCAGTATTTCACTTAGCGTTAATAGGAGCTTTCAGCAGCTAGGTACATTTAGGATTGACGGAGAGGACTGGAGCACAGCCCTACCATTATCTACCTGAGGACAGGCAATCAGAAATATATTACAGTTGAACTTCGTGCCGCTATAAAAGACACAAATTAATGAGGCTCTGTATTTATTACTCCATCATTCATAGGTTGTTTTTTTTTTTTTTATCTTTTAATTTTTATTAGTTTCTCAGATACATTACAAGTGCTTCTTGGTACATTTACATATAGATACAGAAAATAAAAATACATATAAACAGGGTAGAATCGCTGCAAAAAAAAAAAAACAGTTTCTTGCTTATATAAAGATTTATTCCATGAAACAACTCTCCTGTTGGGGTCTTGCAGGAGAGCTTGGGAGGCCATGGCTCCGGGACTGGACAGAGACAATGGGGACGATATGTGGGGGACTGCATTCCAGTATTTAGTATCTAGCAGAGATAGATTGATCCACTACAAGTTCCTACACAGAATCGATCTCACCCGGGCTAGACTGGCAAGGATGTTTGGAACCCAGCACTCCCTGTGCTAGAGAAGTGCTGCACCCTTAGCTAATTTTATGCATATTTTCTGGGAATGGCCATCAATTAAAGCTTATTGGCAAGCCATTGCCTCCTGTATAAGGTCGGTCACTTCAATCTCCATTCGGGAATCCTTGCTAGCTGGCATAGGTGGGACCCGAAAGAGCCTCGACAGCCAATGGAAAATCTGGGTTGACTGGTCTGAAATGAACCAATGATGAATAGATGTCTTTTATTGCTCTTGATTACGATCATAACCATGTTAATACTAGCTTATTGACAAACTTCATGGTATTGATCTACGTCTATCTTCTCCTTGTCCATATATCCATTAGTCCGAGTTCCCTGATTCTTTTACCCTTTCCTAATGATTTTTTTTTGTGTTTTGTTCTATCACATTCCCACAATGGTAAGACTACCACTTATGTATGCAAGAATGTCATGACAATTAATGTATGACACAACTTTTTGTATGTCCATTGTGTATAATGTATAATATATATACTTGTTGTACTTATATTTTTGTTAAAACCTTTCAATAAAAACTAATTTAATAAAAAAAAATCTCCATTCGGTAGTTTTAATAATTGATACTAAATGAATAAAACATATTACATGGATGATTAATTAACACATCATATAAATAATGTGGCGCATGCTAAAATTGCATCTCATGCCTTATGTTTTTGTTTTACCTGTTCCCTGTGCATATACATACAAAAAAAGAAATTTGCCATGTTTATGTAAGTAACAATACAGACTATGATTATGTCAATCATTACTTTCAGGTGCCTCGCTCCCCCAATAGTGGACACTCTTGCTGCTGTGGGTGGATTCTCTAACACTGTCACCACTTGTAGGCCGGTGGGCTCTCTGGCTGGTCCCCCCTTCCCCCACCTAGGTGGGTAGGTGTGGTGTGGACGTAAATACAGCGATTCCTGGAATCACCGTCGGGGACAGGGGCGTAACTATAGGGGGTGCAGCAGTAGCGACCACAACTGGGCCCTGTGATGCAGGGGGCCCATGCAGCCCCCTCTACATATGGCCGGCAGCAGCATAGGCAGCTAGGGGTACAGTGCACCATGCACACGGGTGGCTGGAGGTGGAGGGTGACTAGCAGAGCTCCATGCTCGACTATCGCACTGGCTGCTCTTTAGTTGTGCATTCCCCGCAGGACCTGTGTCCTCAGCCGGCTCCTCAGAGTACCCCTCTCCTGCTCCCTGCATTGCCACTCAGTCCGATGTCTGTTCTCCCCAACCAGAGTCCCGCCCCCCCCTGAGTCCGGCCCACACTGCACTGCATACTTCTCCCAGGTAAACAAACTTTAAGCACACAGATGCAGTGCAGCCCTATGAGAGCCCCCCAGAGGACACTGCAGGCTTGTCTGCCAGCCCCCCTCCTCCCCCGTCATACACAGATGATGAAAGGACTTTCTAGGAGATATGTTGATCGCCCGTCTAGCACACTGGATGGAGCCCAGGCCAACATGGATGAGTGTACCGCCTACAGCTTGGTCATGGTGAGTGAGAGGACCCCATTCCCCATACACTATTACACACCCCCTCCATCTCCCCCTGGGGAAAGGGACCCCTTCTCATGTGGGGACAGGGACCCCCACCTCCCCTGGGGACAGGGACCCCTTCTCACCTGGGGGCAGTAAATTCATCTGCCCTGGAGAAAAGGACCTCATCTCTTTTGGGGACAGGGACCCCATCCTGCCTAGGGACAGTCCCCCAATGGGGCACCTAAAAATGTAAAAAAAAAATAAAAAAAATCTACTGATACCAGTGGTGGAACTACAGGGCTCACAAAGGTCATACCTGTGACCACGCCCTGGACTTCCACCACCGGACTCGGAGGGAAGGGCCCTGGCTGGGGTTCAGGGGGACCCTTCATGATTTCTTGCATCAGGGCTCTGAAGGTTCTAGTTACGCCACTGGTTGGGGAGAAAGCTTGTTTGGGGCTTTTAGAATAAAAGACTCTGGTTTATGTGGAAAGAACTCCTCTGGTAAAGGGTAAATACTATTGGTTAATGTATATGAATATAGAACAGTGATATAGCTCAATGTTAAATGATTGTCATCTTGATATGCCTGCAGAAATGCGGAGATAAGAGAAAAAATCCCCCCTGAAGAAGCCCATAAATCGTCCAAGGCTGAAATTCATTGGGGTATCAAGCATGCCAGATGGTTATTGAAATTACAAAATGGATATTGATTTGAATACTTTTTTTACTCTTTTAGAATGAATGTATGCATTATATTTGTACTCTGTACCTTGCATCTTTACAACAGTAGGATCTATTGTCTGCTGTACACCAGAGCTCCCATTTTAATTCCTGCATGTATTGTATATGGTATGACTAGTTTTTTGACCAATAAAACCAAGTACATTTTTATGAATCTTTTGCAAGCTCATTGCTGCCTAAAAACCCCACGGGGAACTTTTTATTTTTTCCATGTTGGTTACGGGATGTGCAGCTAGCTCAGCTTGTCCTTTGGGCGCCCTCTTTTCCTTTTGAAAAAAAGGTCACTTCAATCTCTAACCCTGTGTCCATTGAGGTGTTTCTTCTACACTTAGTGGAGCCTCTGGTCACTACCAGCGCCATTCCGACCCTTCTTACCCTGTTACTGTTTTATGCTAAAAAGCACATTATCCTTTCATGGAAAAGCTCTGTGTCACTGACTTTGGAGTCTTGGAAAACATTGGTCAACAAGGCAGTACCCTTTTATGAGGCTACATACTTGAGCAGAGGGGCTCTGAACAAATTTGAGAAGGTTTTTTTTTTGGGGGGGGGGGGGGGGTAGATGGCTTCCATGGACACAGCATCAGATTAATCACACTAGAACACAGCCCAGGATCCCTGGTAAGCATAGTAACTCGGAGAAGAGATTGTCTTGAAGGGCTAGAAATTAGTGAGTGGTCGAAGAACTGGCATATTTGGGGATGGGCAACTCTCCTTAATTGAACCATGTCACTAGGGGGCAGGGCAGATAGGGGAAAGTCACCACTCCACGGAGGATATTTGCTAGATCATATGGGAAGTCGCAGAACTGTATCCTTGTGTTATGGTAGACTGCCTCCGGTTGGAGGTAGGAATGTTCATGTACCTATGGGCAAAGTTAGGGGGATACATCACAAGTTTATGTGATACCTTTTATGTTGTACTGTTTTCTGTACCGGTAAGTTTGTGGCCGGTTGTTGCCCACAATGTGGGGCTTGTTATAACATGTATTGTATAAAACAAAAAAAAATAATAATAAAAAAAAAAATACTTATAAACAGGGTAAATAAACAAAGGTGTTATCAATCCAATCTGCAATTAAACGTTGTCAATGAGTTACAATACAGTGGTGGGAACTACGTACCCTATTTACCCCATTGGGGTCATATTGTCTATAGGGAATGTTCCTAAATTAAAAAAGGGAGAGGGGAAGCCAAAGGAAAGGCATATGGAAGCCACTTTATAATTCAACATGTAAAGAGAGGAGTCTCAATGGCTATTAAAGTCCTTTAGATATTTTGGAGCTTTAGGATGTACCAACCAGGCATGCCAAACCCTTTTAAATTTTGCAATGTTAAAGTTTTGTATACCAACCAACATTAGTTTATAGTGGGCCTGTGTGTTTACTCTTAATACCACATCAGATAGATTGGGAGCAATATTGGATTTCCACTGTTTAGCTATGGTGAGCCATGCTGCTATTAATATATTGGCCACAATAGTTCTGTAGTTTAATGAGTATACAGTGCCTTGCAAAAGTATTCACCTCCTTGGCATTCTTCGTGTTTTGTTGCCTCACAAACTGAAATTAACATGGAAAGTTTGAGGATTTTTTTTTTGTGAAGCAAACAACAAATAGGACAAAATAACAGAAAAAGTCAATGTGCATAACTATTCACCCTAAAATCAATCCTTTGTAGAGCCACCTTTTGCGGCTATCCCAGCTCCAAGTCGTTTTGGACAAGTCTCTATGTGCTTGCCATATCTTACCATTGGGATTTTTGCCCATTCCTCCTTACAAAACTGCTCCAGCTCCTTCAAGTTGGATGGTTTGTGCTTGTGAACAGCAATCTTTAAGTCTGACCACAGATTTTCTATTGGCTTGAGGTCTGGGATTTGACTAGGCCAGTGATGGTGAACCTTGGCACCCCAGATGTTTTGGAACTACATTTCCCATGATGCTCACCTACACTGCCGATTGCACAAGCATCATGGGAAATATAGTTCCAAAACAGCTGGGGTGCCAAGGTTCGCCATCAATGGACTAGGTCATTCCAACACATTTACATATTTTCCCTTAAAAGAGGAAGTAAACCCTTCCAAACAACTTGGACCTATAGGTAAGCCTAGATTAAGGCTTACCTGTAGGTCCAAGCAATATCTCCTAAACCTATATGGTTTAGGAGATATTTGCCCGAAAATGGGCACCGCTGTCTACGGCGCGCAGGCGCACTAAATGCGGCAAATCCAAGAATGGATTTGCCTAATTTGTCGACTCCCGTGCGCATGCGCGGGAGTGACGTCATCGCGGCTTCGCCGTATGGCAGCGGCGGAGCTGCGAGACGCGACCCCCGTGCGCATGCGCGGGAGTGACGTCATCGCGGTTGCGCCGCTGTGATTCGTCGGAGCTGCGAGACGCCACCAGCAACATGGATGCGGCGGACTACAGGGGACAGCGGCGACTTCGCTGGCTCCTGTGTCAGGTAAGTGACACATAATGAGCTACTATGCGATGCATAGTAGTCCATTATGCTTTACCTTTGCAGGGAAAAAAAGAGGAAGTAAACCCATCAGGGTTTACTTCCTCTTTAACCACTCAAGTGTTGCTTTAGCAGTGTGTTTGGGGTCATTGTCCTGCTGGAAGGTGAACCTCCATCCTAGCCTCAAATCACACACAGAGTTGTACAGATTTTGCTCAAGAATATCCCTGTATTTAGCACCATCCATCTTCCCCTCAACTCTAACCAGTTTCCCAGTCCCGACTGCTGAAAAACATCCCCACAGAATGATACTGCCACCACCATGTTTCACTGTGGGGATGGTGTTCTTTGGGTGATGTGATGTGTTGGGTTTGTGACAGGCATTTTCTTTGATGGCCATAAAGTTACATTTTAGTCTCATCAGACCAGAGCACCTCCCTCCATACATTTTGGGAGTCTCCCACATTCCTTTTCGCAAACACAAAACGTGCCATTTTTTTTTCTGCTGAAAGTAATGGCTTTCTTCTGGCCACTCTGCTATAAAGCCCAACTCTATGGAGCATACGGCTTATTGTCATCCTATGTCTCTGCTGTGGAACTATTCAGCTCCTCCGGGGTTACCTTAGGTCTCTGATTAATGCCCTCCTTGCCCGGTCCGTGAGTGTTGGTGTGTGGCCATCTCTTGGCAGGTTTGCTGTTGTGCCATGTTCTTTCTATTTGGTTATGATAGATTTGGTGGTGCTCCTAGGGATCATCAAAGATTTGGATATTTTTTTATAACCTAACCATGACTTCTCAACATCACTGTCCCTTACTTGTTTGGAGAGTTCCTTGGTCTTCATAGCAGTGTTCGGTAGTGGTGTCTCTTGCTTAGGTGTTGCAGCCTCTGGGGCCTTTCAAAAAGATATGAATATGTAATGACAGATCATGTGACACTTAAAGCGGGAGTCCACCGGGACTCCGCATTTTATTTATTTTTTTTAAAAGCCAGCAGCTACAAATACTGCAGCTGCTGACTTTTAAAATAGTGACACTTACCTGTCCAGCGCGCCTGCGATTTCGGCACCCGAAGCCGATCGCTAGGTCGTCTGTCGGGTCCTGCCACCGCCATCTTGGGTATGGGAATCAGGAAATGGAGCCTTTCGGCTTCATTTCCCGGTTCCCTACTGCGCATGCGCGAATTGCGCTGCGCAATAAGGACGCTCCCCGCTGCCTCTGGGAGCTGTGTGTTTCCCAGCAGGCAGCGGGGCACTTGCGGGAAGGGGCGGGCACTTGCGGAAAGGGGCGTAAGTTACTCCCCTTTCCGCAGAGAGCTGTCCCGGAAGTGGGTGCAGTTACCTGGATTATCCAGGTAACTGCACCCCCCCCCCCCTGAAAGGTGCCGATTGTGGCACCGGAGGGGGGGGAGGGTTCCGATGAGCGGAAGGTCCACTTTAGGCTGGACCTCCGCTTTAAGCCGCGTACACACTGGCGGACTGTATGGCCTACTTAGTCCGTCGAAACACATTTCAGCGGACAGTCCGCTCGTGTGTGGGCTTCAGCGGACTTTTTCAGCGTGCAGTCTGGCGTACTAAGTATTTCAGATTTTTCAAAATACTGTCCGTCATACTTTGGTTTCAGCGGACAATCCGCTCGTCAGTAGGCTAGTTCGATGGACTAAGAATGGCGCATGCTCAGAAAGGATTTACACGGCAAAAGGTTGCATTGCTGTGTATTGGACTTCCTATTTCTAGTCCCGTCGTACGTGCTGTACACGTCATCGCGCAAGCTTTCGACGGACTGTTTGTGCATCCGTGTGTGGTCAAGTCCGTTCATTCGAAAGTAGGACGGACTGTCCGTCGGATTGTATGGTGGACTAAGTAGGCCATACAATCCGCCCGTGTGTACGCGGCTTTAGATTGCACACAGGTGGACATCATTTCACTAATTATGTGACTTCTGAAGGTAATTGGTTGAACTGGAGCTTTTTATGGGCTTCATAACAAAGGAGGTGAATACATACGCAGATGCCAATTATCAGTTTTTTATTTCTGAAAAATTGTTTTATGTATATATTTTTCTAATTTTACTTCACCAACTTAAACTATTGTGTTCTGATCCCTCACATACAATCAGGGGTGGACTGACCAGTCGGTCACTCGGGCGCCGCCCGAGGGCCCGAGGTCTTTAGGGGCCCGGTCTCGGCCACATGAGAGGCCACTTGAAGCGGCTGTGTCCGTATCACATGCCGCGATCATGCCGATTACAATACGGCGCGCTGCTCCCCGCCGGCCCATCCTTCCCTCCCGTCTGTCCCAGGTGATGTCACAACGCATACAGTACAAGCACCTGGGACGGACGGGAGGGAAGGAGGGGCCGGCAGGGAGCAGCGTGCCGTTAGCCGTATTGTAATCGGCATGAGATACGGGCACAGCAGAAGAGTGCAGGGGCCGGCGGGGAGCTGCGCCGTTAAAAGTATTATCGGCATCCGCCGGTAAGTGAAGCCTGGGCCTGCCACAAGTGATGGGGGGGTGGTGGTACAGATGCATGGGGCCCCGGATCCCCCCAACCCAGTGTCCCCCCTGTGTGTGTGTCCCCCCTGTGTGTGTGTCCCCCCGTGTGTGTGTCCCCCCGTGTGTGTCCTCCCCTGTGTGTGTGTGTGTGTGTGTCCTCCCCTGTGTGTGTGTGTGTGTCCCCACCCTGTGTGTGTGTGTCCCCACCCTGTGTGTGTGTCCTCCCCTGCGTGTGTGTGTGTCCTCCCCTGTGTGTGTGTGTGTGTGTGTGTCCCCGTGTGTGTGTGTGTCCCCGTGTGTGTGTGTGTGTGTGTCCCCGTGTGTGTGTGTCCCCGTGTGTGTGTGTGAGTGTTCCCGTGTGTGTGTGAGTGTTCCCGTATGTGTGTGAGTGTCCCCGTATATGTGTGTGTGAGTGTCTCCGTGTGTGTGTGTGTGAGTGTCCCCGTATGTGTGTGAGTGTCCCCGTATGTGAGTGTGTCCCTGTGTGGTGTGAATGTGTGTGTGTGTGTATCCCCCTGTGTGTGTGTATCCCCCTGTGTGTGTGTGTGTGTGTGTGTGTGTATCCCCGTGTGTGTGTGTGTGTGTGTGTGTGAGAGTGTATCCCCCTGTGTGTTTTTGTGTGTGTGTGTGAGAGTGTATCCCCCTGTGTGTGTGAGAGTGTATCCCCCCTGTGTGTGTCCCTGTGTGTGTGTTTGAGAGAGTGTGTCCTCCTGTGTGTGGTGTGTGAGTGTGTGCCCCCCCTGTGTGAGTGTCCCCCTGTGTGTGTGTGTGTGAGTGTCCCCCTGTGTGTGTGTGTGTGTGTGTGAGTGTCCCCCTGTGTGTGTGTGTCCCCCTGTGTGTGTGTCCCCCTGTGTGTGTGAGTGTCCCCGTGTGTGTGTGTGAGAGTGTATCCCCCTGTGTGTGTGTGAGAGTGTATCCCCCTGTGTGTGTGTGTGTGTGTGAGAGAGAGTGTATCCCCCTGTGTGTGTGTGTGTGTGAGAGAGTGTATCCCCCTGTGTGTGTGTGAGAGAGAGTGTATCCCCCTGTGTGTGTGTGTGTGTGTGTGAGAGAGTGTATCCCCCTGTGTGTGTGTGTGAGAGAGTGTATCCCCCTGTGTGTGTGTGTGTGTGTGTGTGTGTGTGTGAGAGAGAGTGTATCCCCCTGTGTGTGTGTGTGAGAGAGTGTATCCCCCTGTGTGTGTGTGTGTGTGAGAGAGTGTATCCCCCTGTGTGTGTGTGTGTGTGTGAGAGAGTGTATCCCCCTGTGTGTGTGTGTGTGAGAGAGTGTATCCCCCTGTGTGTGTGTGTGAGAGAGTGTATCCCCCTGTGTGTGTGTGAGAGTGTGTCCCCCTGTGTGTGTGTGTGTGAGAGAGTGCCCCCCCCCCCGTGTGAGTGTGTGTGTGTGTGTGTGTGTGAGAGAGTGTATCCCCCTGTGTGTGTGTGTGTGTGTGTGTGTGTGTGTGTGTGTGTGTGTGTGTGTGTGTGTGAGAGAGAGTGTATCCCCCTGTGTGTGTGTGTGTGTGTGAGAGAGTGTATCCCCGTGTGTGTGTGTGTGTGTGTGTGTGTGTGTGTGTGTATATGTGTGTGTGTGTGTGTGAGAGAGAGAGAGTGTATCCCCCTGTGTGTGTGTGAGAGAGAGAGAGTGTATCCCCCTGTGTGTGTGTGTGTGTGTGTGAGAGAGTGTATCCCCCTGTGTGTGTGTGAGAGAGAGTGTATCCCCGTGTGTGTGTGTGTGTGTGTGTGTGTGTGTGTGTGTGTGTGTGTGTGTGAGAGAGAGAGAGTGTATCCCCCTGTGTGTGTGTGTGAGAGAGTGTATCCCCCTGTGTGTGTGTGTGAGAGAGTGTATCCCCCTGTGTGTGTGTGTGTGTGTGTGTGAGAGAGAGAGTGTATCCCCCTGTGTGTGTGTGTGAGAGAGTGTATCCCCCTGTGTGTGTGTGTGTGAGAGAGTATATCCCCCTGTGTGTGTGTGTGTGTGAGAGAGTGTATCCCCCTGTGTGTGTGTGTGTGTGTGTGTGTGTGTGTGTGTGTGTGTGTGTGTGTGTGTGTGTGAGAGAGTGTATCCCCCTGTGTGTGTGTGTGAGAGAGTGTATCCCTCTGTGTGTGTGTGAGAGTGTGTCCCCCTGTGTGTGTGTGTGTGTGAGAGAGTGTCCCCCCCCCCCCGTGTGAGTGTGTGTGTGTGTGTGTGTGAGAGAGTGTATCCCCCTGTGTGTGTGTGTGTGTGTGTGAGAGAGTGTATCCCCCTGTGTGTGTGTGTGTGTGTGTGTGTGAGAGAGAGTGTATCCCCCTGTGTGTGTGTGTGTGTGTGAGAGAGTGTATCCCCCTGTGTGTGTGTGTGTGTGTGTGTGTGTGTGTGTGTGTGTGTGTGTGTGTGTATCCCCCTGTGTGTGTGTGTGTGAGAGAGAGTGTATCCCCCTGTGTGTGTGTGAGAGTGTGTCCCCCTGTGTGTGTGTGTGTGTGTGTGTGTGTGAGAGAGAGTGTCCTCCCCCCGTGTGAGTGTGTGTGTGTGCGTGAGTGTATCCCCCTGTGTGTGTGTCCCCCTGTGTGTGAGTGTCCACCTGTGTGTGTGTGTCCCTGTGTGCGTGAGTGCGTCTCCCTGTGTTTGTGTGAGTGTGTGTGCGTGTGCGTTCTCCCTCCAGTTTCCCCCTGTGTGCTCCCCCCCCCCTGTCTCCCTGGCAAGGTGTGGCGCCCAAGGGGGCCCCATGAGCTTCTATTGCCCGGGGGCCCCATTAGTTGTCAGTCCGCCCCTGCATATAATTCACATAAAAAAAAAAATTGAACTAAAGGCTGTAATGTAACAAAATAGGTAAAAAGCCAAGGGGGTGAATACTTTTGCAAGGCACTGTATATCAAGGTTTAAACCTAGTAGACCTGTTGCAGGGTTAAGAGGAATTAGGTTACCCATAAGAGATGAAGAAGATACAGCCCTCCAGAAGCTGGAAGGGTTTTTGCAGTTCCAAAGTGTATGATATATAATGTTCCTGTGTCATCACTGCATCTCCAACAGATAGGAGAAGAGGAGAGGAAGAAGGGAAGATTTTAGAAAGTTTATAGGGCGTCAAATACCAACGGTTAAGTATTTTTTTGCGAATTCTCTCTGTGTTCTATACAAGATGTTGCAGATTGGTTTATTTCAATGGCTGTATGCCAGGACTCACTTGAGAAGGTTTGGGAGAGATCTTTTTTCCCACTTGAGCATATTAGTACTCTTTATATCAATAGGAAATAAAGCCAGAAAATGATTGAAAAAAGGATATACCTTTAGTATTATGACCTCTGCTTAGAAATTCCATATTTTTACAAGGATTGATAGATTGTCAAAATGTTTAAGTCGTCCGATCTTACTAATTTTGTTCTTTATAGATTTCTTATGTATGACAGGTAAAGTGTCGTATCTGTTGAACCCTTGGTACACCCAAGGGTTGACAGACATATGAGCTTTGCAATAATCCATCACTCATAAAGGGATATTTATCTGTATTACATGCTTTGCGTGTTGTGTTTTGTTTCATAGGTATTTTTTTTAAATGCATATAATGTACAGCAGGTGCTTGAACTTCACTTTATCAACCTCCTGTACAGCAGAGCTTGCATGGAGAGAATAAGAAGCACACAAAGATGTTATCAAGCACAATGCATGCTCCCTCTAGTGCCCAGGATAGAGAACACCACGTTGTGGGGTACTGTCCAGTTGTATTTGGCCAAAGGACTGCAGCCATCAAATTTTCCGACAACAAAATCCGATCTGACTTTGTCCAATCGTTTGTAGAGAATTCCGATCACAAAGTGCCATGCATGCTCAGATCAAAGTACGAGAGCAAAGCTATTGGCTACTAGCCTGAACGTAGTCCCATTGTAACGAATGAACGTCATCACGTTCCGACCGATCGGATTTTCCAACAACTTTGTCCGACCGTGTGTATGCAACACCAGTTTCAGACAAAATCCATCGGAAAAAATCAGACGGATTTTGTGGTTTGGAATTTCCGACCATGTGTACGGGGGGCTAACTCCACTTTTGTTGAGAACAAAACATTCCCCTCTGGGTGATTTATGTACATTTGTCAGGGCTGGGCTCTCAGCCCTCCCTTTTCAGTGCTCAGCTGTCGCTTAATTGCCAGTACTCATCATTCCACAGTGGCTTACCTGGTGATCTTTTCCAGCTTGTCATTCCAGCCTACGGCCAGCCTCTTCTGGCCATTTAAACTGCCTGGTTCATTTCTTCCGTGCCTTGGTCAAATATATCTGGAGACTCTGTTGTGTTCCTGTTGAAGACTTGCTTGGCTGACGTCCCTTCTGGTTCCTGATCCTGTCTGCTGCCTCTGACTACGCTGATTTCTGGCTTCTGATTTACTGCTTTGTTCTGACTAGCTGCTCTGGCTACCATACCCCATCTATGTTTTGTCTATGTTTACTATTTGTACATTTTTTACCATTATATTAAAAGGTGTGATTTTTTCTACTGCATTTTCTGTCTTCGTCTGATTTGTGGTTCCTGTCAGGCGAAGGCGATGAATTCAGAAGATGCAGGCAATTGACCGACTGGTAATATTTAATTTTTTCCAGATTGAATGAGCAGGACCACTGCATGGATCAGTTTGCCATAGCGTTACAGATGCTCCTGATTCACACTGCTCACCTGGATCCTCCCACTGTGGCTGTTCAGGTACAACCTGTGTTGCAGACCATCCCTGCTGTTGCTCCAGTTTTTGTGCACACACTCGCCTCAAATATTAACTATATGAGGTATATCTGGTACCGCTCTGCTTCCCCAGTGATTTGGGGGGGGGGGGGGGGGTCCAGTTCAATGCAGAAGATTTCTCAACCAGGTTGGGATATATTTTGAGATGCTGCCCCAGGCGTTCCCCATGGATAGAAGCAAAGTAGGCATCATTATTTCCTTGCTTTCTGATAGAGCCTTGGCCTGGTCAAACTCTCTATGGGATATGCAAAAACACATTGTCCTGAGTCCCACTGAGTTTGTGGCTTCTTTTAAAAGGGTATTTGACATTCCTGCATGCTCCACTTCTGATGCCAAGAGCCTCATGACCATCAAACAGAGTACTAGAACTGTTTCCGATTACGCCATTGAAGTCTGTACTCTGGCAGCAGAGGTCACTTGGAACAATGCGGCCCTCATGGCTGCTTTTTCTCATGGTCTCTCGGATAACATTAAAGATGAAATAGCAGCCTGAGATATTCTTAAGGATCTGGAGAGGTTGATCACGTTTGGCATTCTCATTAAATCCAGACTCTGAGAGAGTGCTTGCAGAAGCCTCCTGTACATTTGGCTCCAAGCTTTGCAGTCCCACCCTTGCCTCCCTCACCTCCTATGCCTCCTGGTACCGAGTCTGCCAGTGAAGTAGCACCCATGCAGTTGGGCTTCACATGTCTCTCTGCAGATGAGAGGGCTTTTAGGAGGAGGGAGAGATTGTGCCTTTATTGTGGCCAGGCAGGTCCTAGTTTTGTCTTACCCATATGGGAAACACATTGCACCTGAGGTCCTGTAGGGGACAGACCTTAGGTGGCGTTGTTACATCCCCAGTTATCCTGAAGGAAAAGCCTTTAGTTCCGGTTATCCTTTCTTGGAGACGTCCATCGAGATACAGGCTCTAATCGACCCTGGGGCTGCAGGCCTGTTCATATACAGTGCCTTTGTGTCTAAGCACTTGATTCCACTACAGCTTCGTGCCACTCCACTCGCCATCGAGGCTATTGATGGGAGACCTCTGCAGCCTGCCCATGTGACTCATGAGACTGCTCCATTGACCATGGCTGTAAGGGCTCTTCACCATGAGATAATACAATTCCAAGTCATTTCCACACCTCATTTCCCAGTGATTATTGGTTATCCTTGGTTACAGAGGCACAACCCTTCTTTTGATTGGCTTCGTGCTCAGGTTCTTTCCTGGTTGCCACAATGCTGTAAAACATATTTTCAGAAAGTGGCTAAGGTCTTGTGTACCTCTTCACTCTCCTCCTTGCGAGAAGAGTAATGCAGATAAAGCCATGGAGGAGTATGTTGCCGACGCAATTTCTTGAGGGTTCATCCGCAAATCCCCATCTCCTGCTGGTGCTGGCTTCTTCTTTGTGAAAAAGAAGATTGGTGAACTGAGACCTTGTATCTATTACAGGGGTCTCAGTCGCTTCACGATTAAGAATGCATATCCATTTCTGTTGATTACGGAATTAAGTACAGCAACGGTTTTCACATAGGTCGATCTGAGCGGGGCATACAATCTCGTGAGGATCAAGGAGGATGACAAATGGAAAACTCCATTTAATACCAGGACAGGACATTTCGAATACCTTGTAATGCCATTTGGTCTTTGCAAGGATCCTGCAGTTTTTCAGGAATTCATCAATGATGTCCTCCGAGATATGTTGCAGCAATGTTTGGTGGTTTATCTTGACAATATCCTCATACATTCTAATTCCCTAGAGAGCTACCACACAGATGTCTCCCATGTGCTACAAAGGCTGAGAGATAATAACCTGCATTGTAAGTTGGAGAAGTTCGAGTTCCATCGTGAACAGGTTAAAATTCTTGGCTTTGCCAATTATTATCGGAAATTTATTCGGAACTTCTCTTCCTTGGTAAACGTCTGACTGATATGACCAGAAATGACAGTAACACAGAGAATTGGTCTCTGGATTCCATTAAAGCTTTTGAATCTCTCAAGGCTGCCTTTGTTTCAGCTCATGTGCTGGTACATCTTGATACTACATTACCCTTCATTCTTGAGGTTGGTGCATCTGAGACTGGAGTAGGCACCCTTCTGTCTCAACATCAAATCTCTGAGAGCGCTATGCATCCTTGTGGCTACAGAAGAAATTGTCTCCTGCAGAGTGCAATTACGAAATTGGGGACAGACAACTGTTAGCTATCATTTTAGCTCTGAAAGAATGGAGACATCTCCTCAAAGGTACCACTGTGCCAGTCTTTATTTTGACTGAGCATAAGAATTTCAAATTCTCGTCTGAGATAAAACACCTATCTCCCAGAAGGGCACAACTGGCTCTTTTTCTGTCAAGCTTCAATTACATTACATTCCAGTTTTCCTCTGCTTCCAAGATGCAGTAGGTTCCTGTTCCTGTGATACCTCCCGACCGTATTCTGGTCACTGTTCGTACTAGTCTCACTTCACCTTTGGGTGACAGAATTCTTGCTGCTCAGATCCATTCTCCTCCTGAGAAACCTGGTGACTGTTGCTTTGTCCCTGAGATCCGCACTGCTTTGCTCCAGACTTAACATTCTCCCAGGGCAGCAGGCCACCCAAGGAAGAATCGACTCATTTGGGCTATTTCTCAACAATTCTGGTGGCCTAGTCTTCACGCTGATGTGAAACAAAGCGGAAAACACTGTTTTGTTTGCAATTGAGTTTCTAAACAAATGTTAGAAACTCAATTGCAATTTCTATTCTATTCTATTCCTAGAATACACCATAAGCTCCTGAAGAAGCGTCTGTTGAATATGCGTAACATGTAGAGCTGAGCGCTTATTTCATAAAAAACACAGCTGCAGTAGGAGTCATGTGATGACGTCTTTTGAGGACGAAACGCGTCGGGACTCCTACTGCAGCTGTGTTTTTTATGAAATAAGCGCTTGATTCATTGCATACATGTAAGTTCATTACTTGTTTTATTAAATTTTCTTTTAAAACGGAATTACACTATTGTGGCCCTCATTTCCTTTCTGTATGAGTTCTACAATGTGAGCTGGATTATATGGCTGAAGATCTTTTCATTATTTGAGTACTGGAATGGAATAGTCTGATCTGAAAGTTCCCTGGAGAGTTTACTTCTGAGAGATCTGCATATGAGTGCATAAAGCCTGTATGATCCTTCGAATATATATTCGCTTGGATCTAATAAGTCTGGTAAGCCTATATTATAATAGGTGATGGAAATACCACGTGGTGTTTGCATGCTGTCTTCATATAAAGAAGGTGGACGGTGATTTTTTCTTCACGTGTGGATTGGATCTATATCTATAAGAGACTTTTGTGTATTTCTTTTTGGACTTTTTTTTTGTATCATTTTATGTTTTTTATTTTTTATTTTATTTTTTCACATTTAAAAATTGTGCACGTAAGGTGTATTCGGATGAATATTATTTTCAAATGAATGTTATATAATCCTGGTTTGATATTTATATAATATTGTGAGATCAATGTGTGGTTACATACAAGGTCACTTTTCTTTTTTTAGCGCTACACTATAGCTTAATATTTGATATTTGTGTTATGCCTATAAAGTCCATCATCTGCAAACCTACTCTTTAAAAATCCCTTTTATCTGATTTGTTACATTAATAAGGGAGATGAAAAAAAAGTTTTCCAACTGTCTGCGGTTCATTAGTATCCTGTTTTGCATTTAATATTATCATACTTTTTTAAAAGTCCACTTCAAAATCATGTAAAATGGTTTACAAAGGTTTTGATTACCACTTGCATTTAAGAAAACAAGATTTGCATAATAATTTCTAAATGTTCTTCTTGATAACTAATGCATGAGCGCTATTATTGTTATGTTGTTATTGAATTGTTTTTTTTTTTTTGTAAATCCATAATCAACTAAAAACAATTCAATAAGAGAACGTTCCCCAAACATCATCTTCACAATTGTCGAACAATCAAGTGTTTATGAAGAATGTCAACTCCAAAAACGAAATTTAGTTTATATACCAGACTGGATTGCCTGATTATCATGCAAAAGGCTTGGTGACCTTGCTGTGCTGTGGAGGTATTAAATGTCATTTTCACAATTCTATTACTTCACACTATGCTAGCTGTTCCTCAACAATATGGACAGTGTAGGGATTGTAGTCCACCAGTAACATAATTAACCCCTTCATGCCTAAGGGTAAAACAAATCTTAACCACTTAAGCCCCCGGACCATTTTGCTGGCTAAAGACCAGAGCACTTTTTGCGATTCGGCACTGCGTCGCTTTAACTGACAATTGCGCGGTCATGCGACGTGGCTCCCTAACAAAATTGACGTCCTTTTTTTCCCACAGATAGAGCTTTATTTTGGTGGTATTTGATCAACTCTGCGGTTTTTATTTTTTGCGCTATAAACAAAAATAGAGCGGCAATTTTGAAAATAAAATGCATTATTTTTTACTTTTTGCTAAAATAAATATCCCCAAAAAATATCTAAAAAATTTTTTTTTTCCTCAGTTTAGGCCATTACGTATTCTTCTACATATTTTTGGTTAAAAAAAAATTGCAGTAAGCGTTTATTGATTGGTTTGCGCAAAAGTTATAGTGTCTACAAAATAGGGGATCGTTTTTTGGCACTTTTATTAATATTTTTTTTTTACTAGTAATGGCGGCGATCTGCGATTTTTATCGTGACTGCGACATTATGGCGGACACATCAGTCAATTTTGACACATTTTTGGGACCATATTAGTACTATAAAATTGCACTGATTATTGTAAAAATGACACTGGCAGTGAAGGGGTTAACCACTAGGGGGCAAGAGAGGGGTTAAATGTGTCCTAGGGAGTGATTATAACTGTTAGGGGGCGTGGTTACAAGTGACACTTGTGACACTGACACAGATCATAGCTCCCGATCACAGGGAGCTATGATCAGTGACAGTGTCACTAGGCAGAACGGGGAGATGCTTGTTTACATTAGCATCTCCCCGTTCTTCAGCTCCGTGAGATGATCTTGGGTCATGCAGCAATCACATCTAAGAATTGGTATGTTGAAATATAATAAATGTTTGCTATTGGGTTTATTACTGCTTTACGCCCCAATTCACACAGGTGCAAAGTGTTTTGTGAGTCATGTGCCAAAGAGCAGGGGTCCCCAACCCCCGGGCTGTTGACCGCTACCAGTCCATGGCCTGTTGATGACCAGGCGACACGTCAGGAGGTGAGCAGCGATTGCAGTCCGGATAGGACTATCACAGACCGCGGTCACCACTCACCACCTGCTGTGCAGACGTGCCAATCAGCCTGTGTGTCCTCTCCCGCATCTCCCGCTTGGCCATCAATGTAATCCTATCAGCAGAGCAGGGGGTGGGAGTAGCTGGAGATTTGCACAAAGAGAGGGAGTATTTTCATATTAACAAGCGGGTAATCATCTGCTTGTTAACATAATAAGTTGGGCAGCTCCCGCCCTCCGTTGAGATCTACAGTTCCTCCCGCCCCCTGCACTGCTGATAGGATGACATTGATGGCTGGACGGGAGATGCAGGAGAGGACACACAGGCTGATAACTGCCTCTGCCCTGCAAAAGGTAGGGGAGGCAGAGATATAGAGGGGTTGCTGTGTTGTTAGACAGGAAAGGGGAGGGAGGCATGACTGCAAGAGGCACTGTGATTGGGGACTGTGATTGCTAGGGGCACTGTAATGTGAAGGGGCCCTGTGCCCCTGTGCAGTGCAGTCCCCTTTATATCATAGGGCTCTTTTACAGTGCAGTCCCCTTTATATCAAGTGCCCTTTTACAGTGCAGTCCCTGTTACATTAATTTAAAGGGCACTGCATTGTACAGGGTTAATGTAATGTAAAGGAGGGGCTGTGATGTGAAGGGGTACTGAAGACACTGTGGCACAGCTCTAAACCCTCTTTATGATATACATCTCCCCCAATCCCTGGAAAAATTGGCTGCTATTAAAGCAGTCCCTGATTTCAAAATGTTGGGGACCGCTGCCATAGAGGAGCATCTTTGGCGCAGGATCATGTCTTTTTAGCCTTATAGACTAGTGACTGAAAAGCTCCTTTATAGGGATGGGCCGAACACCCCCCGGTTCCGTTCGCACCAGAACATACCGAACAGGCAAAAAATTTGCCAGAACATACGAACACCGTTAAAGTCTATGGAACACGAACATGAATAATCAAAAGTGCTCATTTTAATTTCAAAGTATTTATTTGAGTTTCAAAAGTATACAAACATATAAGAAGTACATACATTATCTCAAGATAGACATCAAATACTGATCGGCCTTCAGTGAGACAAATACTTCTTGAAAATAGAACAAACCCTGGACCTTTGGGGGCCTAAGATCATCTTAAATGAGAAAAATAACAAAACGGGAAAAAAAAACGCTGCATGGCTACAGGATTCCCGGGCGTCAAATTGGTGAGGAGGACCAGAGGCCCCAGGGGACCAACCCAGCACCCCTTACGGGAATTTGCTGTGCTAGGCAGGCTCATCCCAGGTCCCCCAAATCCCCCCCGCTCCCAAAATGAAACCGGAGAGGTCCCAGGGTCCTGTGAACTTGTGTAACTGGAGTGAGCTCTTCCGAGGAAAGGCCATGAAATCTTCCGAACCGATCAGTATAAAAATTACCATTATCCTCTGGATCAATCAAGAGGCTAAGTCGCTAAGATGCTGATAAAATTCAAAGAAAAGGGAAAAGTGGGGTGAAGAGACACAGTAGAGAGGAGAAAGAACAGCTAAGGGAAGCCAGAGGGAGCTAAGAAACACCAGATGGGCTGAAAACAATGAAGTTTTGCGCAGTGTACCTAACTAAAAGTGCTAATTTTAAAGGCTTATATGCATAGTATTGGCATAAAAAGTGTTTGGGGACCCGGGTCCTGCCCCAGGGGACATGTATCAATGAAAAAAAAAGTTTTAAAAACTGCAGTTTTTTCGGAGCAGTGATTTTAATAATGCTTAAAGTGAAACAATAAAAGTGAAATATTCCTTTAAATTTCGTACCTGGGGGGTGTCTATAGTATGCGTGTAAAGAGGCAATTTTTTCCTGTGTTTAGAACAGTCCATGCACAAAATTACATTTCTAAAGTAAAAAAGGTAATTTAAAAGTACTCACGGCTATAATAAATTGTCTGGCCCAGCAATACAGATAAAAGTCATTGAAAAAAATGGCATGGGATTCCCCCAGTCCATTACCAACCCCTTTGGGGAACCCCGAACCAAAATTTAAAATAAAAAAATGCGTGGTGTCCCCCCCAAATGCCATACCAGGCCTTTCAGGTCTGGTATATTATATTATGGATATTATACCCTGCACCAAAATTGAAAAAAAAATGGCGTGGGGGTCCCCCTCAAAATCCATACTAGACCCTTATCCAGACATGCAACCTGGCAGGCTGCAAGAAAAGAGGGGGGACGAGAGAGCGCCCCCCCCCCCCCGAACCATACCAGGCCACATGCCTTCAACATTTAGCCCCCCAAAGCACATTGTCCCCATGTTGATGGGGACAAGGGCCTCACTCCCACAACCGTTGCCCTGTGGGCAGTGGGGGTCTGTGGGCAGTGGGCTTATCGGAATCTGGAAGCCCCCTTTAACAAGGGGACCCTCAGATCCCTGTGTGAAATGGTAACGGGGTACAAATGTATCCCAACCTTTTCACAAAAAAAGTGTAAAAATGGTACAAAAGACTAGACACAACTTGGGACAAGTCCTTTATTAAAAAAAAAAAAATGTCCCACGAAGTCCATTCATCTTCTTCTCTCGCTCCGCTAACAGCCTGAAAAAGAAAAAAAAAAAAACAAAGCCGCGACCGTCTCAACTCCATGGGAGGTACTTGCAATATGACGAGTCCTCGCAGGTGACAGTTCTTTTGCAACTGAGGGTGGGGCCACACTGTGACCTCCCTGGGTGACCCCACCCCCCTCTGACACACAGGGACTTCCCCATGGCGTTAGAGGGGGGCGGGGCCACCCAGTTACGTAGACCGTCTTTGGGCAAGTCTTCTCCGGCTTGTTCCCTGACAATGAGTTGCATCGTGTTGCTTGCAAATAGTTGGCAGTTTCCAATGTTGATTTCCAGGCACCTACACATGGACAGAATTTGAACATGGTGCCATGTAATTATCAAAGTACATCTTTTATATAGCTGTTTACCGTTCATGGAGGAATTCTAGTGAACCTTAACATCGCAAAAAACGACAGCATCCTGTTTAATGTATTTAATACCACCAAATCTACAGCATTATTGGCAAACTGTTTGTGAGCAGCTGGCAGTTTGCCAATAATGCTATAGATTTGTTGCTGTAGATGTGTCTTGTTGTCTACTTCTATAGCTTCATGGTGATCAGGTAGCATCAAGGGGGTCACCTATCTCCGGCTTTTAAGAGAAATAAAAGGAAAAACTATACTAAGTTGTTGTTTTTTAGCCCCTCAAAGGAGCTGTAAGAATGACAATAAATTATTCAGGTGCATGGAGGGATCTCCAGGCAAAGTAATACATTCTCATCACCGGGTATTTTGTATCACACATACCCATAGTGTATATCCATTTCATTATTCCAGAGGATTTCCAAACTGAGATAGTTCAGGCAATATTTCGCTCTAATCAAGAATCAATTTTGTTGGCTAATCCATCAGACTGATATACAAGACATACCAAAGAACATGACATCTGTCACTTATGTGCCATCTAAGAAGGCATAAAAACATTGAATTCTGAAAACATTAAATATTTTTCAAAATTAACTTGCTTCTGCAATGCAAAAACATCAATGGCAAAAACAGACATTTCTAAGCGTGGTCCGGATTGATTTTTATTACAAATGCACAATTCTGTTAGTTACCGTATATACTCGAGTATAAGCCGAGATTTTCAGCCTCTTTTTTGAGGCTGAAAGTGCCCCCCTTGGCTTATACTCGAGTCATCGCCGTCTGCCTGCCCGATCAGCGTGTCGTGCAGACAGACGGCGGACATTCTAGTATTCAAAAGCCGCGCCTCCGTCTGTGATAGGCGGAACACTCAATTTCCCAGCAGTCAGTGGTCCGCCTATCACGGACATCCGCTCATCCTCATACTACGGACGAGGATGAGAGGATGTCCGTGATAGGCGGACCACAGACTGCTGGGAAATTGAGTGTTCCGCCTATCACAGACGGAGGCGCGGCTTTTGAACAGAGGAATGGCCGCCGAGACGCCGACGAAGCATGGCAGAAGGACGGAGGCTCGGCACGGGACGACGGAGGCACGGGACGACGGAGGCACGGGACGGAGGAGGCACGGGACGGAGGAGGCACGGGACGGAGGCACGGGACGACGGAGGCACGGGACGGAGGCTCGGGACGGAGGCTCGGGACACAGGTAGGCTGGACACACAAGGCTGCACGGACACACACACAGGGATGGATGGACACACACACAGGGATGGATGGACACACACAGGGATGGATGGACACACACAGGGAGGGATGGATGGACACACACAGGGATGGATGGATGGACACACACACAGGGATGGATGGATGGACACACACACAGGGATGGATGGATGGACACACACACAGGGATGGATGGATGGACACACACACACAGGGATGGATGGATGGACACACACACACAGGGATGGATGGATGGACACACACACACAGGGATGGATGGATGGACACACACACAGGGATGGATGGATGGACACACACACAGGGATGGATGGATGGACACACACACAGGGATGGATGGATGGACACACACACACAGGGATGGATGGATGGACACACACACAGGGATGGATGGATGGACACACACACACAGGGATGGATGGATGGACACACACACACAGGGATGGATGGATGGACACACACACAGGGATGGATGGACACACACACAGGGATGGACGGACACACAGGGATGGACAGGCATGTCTCACCCTCGGCTTATACACGAGTCAATAAGTTTCCCAGTTTTTTTGGGGTAAATTGGGGGCCTCGGCTTATATTCGGGTCGGCCTATACTCGAGTATATACGGTAATCATTTCAAAATGACTAAAGTAACTAATTGTGTGTTATGCCGCGTACACATGATCGAACTGTTTTGCCGCGTACACACGAGCGGACTGTATGGCGTACTTAGTCCGTCGAAACACATTTCAGCGGACAATCCGCTCGTGTGTGGGCTTCAGCGGACTTTTTCAGTGTGCAGTCTGGCGTACTAAGTATTTCGGTTTTTTCGAAATTCTGTCCGTCGTACTTTGGTTTCAGCGGACAGTACGGTCGTCAGTATGCTAGTTCGACGGACTAAGAATGGGTTTTTATTTCTTGCTAGACAAACAAAAAAGGCAGAAAATGTAAAAAAAAAAACATTATTCTTAGTTTCATTTATGCCGCGTACACACGATCGGAATTGTGGAAATGAGAGCTTTTTATCGGAAAATGCGACCATGTGTATGGAATTTAGCTGGCCAAATTCCCGCCAGCAAAAATTTGAAAGCATGTTCTCAATTTTCCCGACCGAAAAACTTTCTATCAGAAATTCCAATCGTGTGTATGCAATTCCAACACTCAAAAACTCACGCATGCTCAGATATAACTACAAGATGGAAGCTATTGGCTACTGGGTATTGAACTTCCTTTTTCTAGTCCTGTCGTATGTGTTGTACGTCACCGCGTTCTTCATGGTCAGAATTTTGTGTGACTGTGTGTATGCAAGACAGCAAAATCCCATTGGAATTCCATCGGGAAAACCATCAGAGTTTTTTCCGGCCAAAATTCCGTTTGTGTGTACACGGCATTATGAAATTTTGCAAATAAGTAATTTTTCTTCTTCACTGATGTGCGCCGATGAGGCTGCACCGATGTGCACTGATGAGGCTGCACTGATGGGCACTGGTAGGCACTGAAAAGCTGCACTGATGGGCACTGATGAGGTGGCAGTGATGGAGCCGCACTGATAATTGGGGCACTGATGAGGCGGCACTGATGGGGTGCATGCAGGCGTACGCCACCTGGGCTAGATTCTGGTGCCTTTTGGCCTTAAAAAGGATGCCTGGTGCTCACGGACACCGCTGAACCCTCCATGAATGATAAACAGCTATATAAAAGATGTACTTTGATAATTACATGGCACCATGCTTACATTCTGTCCATGCTTAGGTGCCTGGAAATCAACATTGGAAACTGCCAACCATTTGCAAGCAACACAAAGCAACTCATTGTCAAGGAACAAGCTGGAGAAGACTTGCCCAAAGACTGGGTTTGTTAGCCATCACCCAATATGGCTGCACCCGCGCACGCAAACACATAATGGATGGGAGAACGAACATGCACCGTCATGCGCTGGTGCATGCAGGCGTATGCCACCTGGGCTAGTTTCTGCCATCTTCTGGGCTTAAAAAGATGGCTGGTGCTCACAGACACCGCTGACTGGTCTTCAGCTACCTGCTTCCTGTCCCTGTGTTTGCTTTACTTCTGATTACCCGTGACCATCCTAGCTCGCCTTTGATTACCTATTAATTCTCTCCTGTCCACTGATGAGGTGGCACTGATGGGGCTGCACTGATAATCAGAGCACTGATGAGGCGGCACTGATGGGTGCTGATGGGGCTGCACTGATAATCGGGGCACTGATTATCAGTGTAAACAATGTACTCACTGTGCCCTCTCAAACTTGCCAGTTATCGTCTCTCCTTTCCTCAAACAGAGAGTGTCTGAGGGAAAGTCTGAGGAAAGGAATGCCGATAACCGGCAAGTCTGTTTACATGTGACCACCTGTGACTGGACACAGCTAATCACATGGTAAAGGGCCGATGTGTCTTCTTTAGTCATCATTTAAAGATTGGTATATTGCGAACATATCCCCTCTTAAGCATCACTTCTACAGAGGGAAAAGTTTAATGTTTGTAGTCATTGCTCAGAAATTAGGTCCCCCAGCCCCCTTTTTTAGCTTTGTTTCCCTTCTCTGAACTCTCTACAGTTTAAGCACATCCTTCCTGAGGATTGGTGCCCAGAATACTCAAGATGTGGCCAAACCAGAGTTTTACGAATTGGTAGAATTATAATGTATCTATTGAGTGTACCCTTTTATTGCATGCTTTATTGCAGGATGGCATTGCATGCTATTGATGAGTCTTTCAGTTACTAGGACCCCCAGATCCTTTTCCAGCCAATTCCCCCAGAGTTTCTTCCCCTAACCAGTAATTTGCATGCACATTTTTAGCCCCTTAGTGCATCACTTTACATTATTCAATATGACATTTAATCTGCTGTGTACCTGCCCCCCCCCTCTATGTTATCGAGGTTTTATTGTAAAGTTTCTATGTCCTGTTTAAGGATGAGCCGAACACCCCCCTGTTCAGTTCGCACCAGAACCTGCGAACAGACCTAAACTTCGTGTGAACTTTAGAACCCTATTAAAGTCTATGGGACTTGAACGTTCAAATTCTAAAGTGCTAATTTTAAAGGCTAATATGCAAGTTACTCTCCTAAAAATTGTTTGGGGACCCGGGTCCTGCCCCAGGCCTGCAGGAAAAAAGTGGGGACGAGAGAGCGCCCCCCCTCCTGAACCATACCAGGCCACATGCCCTCAACATTGGGAGGATGCTTTGGGGGTCTGTGACCCCTCAAAGCACCATGTCTCCATGTTGATAAGGACAAGAGCCTCATCCCCACAACCCTGGCCGGTGGTTGTGGGGGTCTGTGGGCTTATCAGAATCTGGAAGCCCCATTTAACAAGGGAACCCTCAGATCCCGCCCCCCCTGTTTGAAGTGGTAAGGGGGTACAAAAGTACCCCTACCGTTTCACAAAGAAAGTGTAAAAAATGGTTAAATAAGACAAACACACTTTTGAAAAATTCCTTTATTAAAAAAATAAATAAATAAATAAAAAGATTCCAGCGGTGCTAATCCACTCTTGCTATCCAGCGACGGATGATCATCTCTCCGGGGTACAGCGATGGCTGATCTGATCAAGCGACGGGTGATTTTCAGTCCAGCGCAGTCCATCCATGCATCCGTCTTCTGTCTCCACTGAGGAGACACTGCGGGGATCCCAGCGCTGATGTTTCTTATATTAGGAGGGCGGGGCCACCCGTCACCTGACCCGCCCCCTCTGACGCTAGTGAGGGAAGCCAGGGGTTCCCCAATGACGTATGGGTGACCCCGCCCCCTCTGATGTAACGGAAACCTGCGTACAAGTAGTGAGTGTACAGCTTGTATAACAGTGTAAATTTGCTGTCCCCTCAAAATAACTCAACACACAGCCATTCATGTCTAAACCGCTGGCAACAAAAGTGAGTACACCCCTAAGTGAAAATGTCCAAATTGGACCCAAAGTGTCAATATTTTGTGTGGCCAGTCAGCACTGACTTATCCCTCTTGGGCATGGAGTTCACCAGAGCTTCACAGATTGCCACTGGAGTCCTCTTCCACTCCTCCATGACAACATCACAGAGCCACCTTCCATATGCGGATGCCCCACAGATGCTCAATAGGGTTTAGGTCTGGAGAAATGCTTGGCCAGTCCATCACCTTTACCCTCAGCTTCTTTAGCAAGGCAGTGGTCATCCTGGAGGTGTGTTTGGGGTCGTTATGTTGGAATACTGCTCTGCAGCAAAGTCTCCGAAGGGAGGGGATCATGCTCTGCTTCAGTATGTCACGGTACATGTTGGCATTCACGGTTCCCTCAATGAACTGTAGCTCCCCAGTACCGGCAGCACTCATGTAGCCCCAGACAATGACACTCCCACCACCATGCTTGACTGTAGGCAAGACACATTTGTCTTTGTACTCCTCACCTGGTTGCCGCCACACACGCTTGACTCCATCGGAACTAAATACGTTTATCTTGGTCTCAGACCATAGGACAAGTTCCAGTAATCCATGTCCTTGGTCTGCTTGTCTTCAGCAAACTGTTTGCGGGCTTTCTAGTGCATTATCTTTAGAAGAGGCTTCCTTCTGGGACGACAGCCATGCAGACTAATTTGATGCAGTGTGCTGCATATGGTCTGAGCACTCACAGGCTGACCCCCCACCCCTTCAACCTCTACAGCAAGGCTGGCAGCACTTATACATCTATATCCCAAAGACAACCTCTGGATTTGATGCTGAGCATGTGCATTAAACTTCTTTGGTTGACCATGGCAAGGCCTGATCTTAGTGAAACTTGTCCTGGTAAACCACTGTATGGTCCTGGCCACCGTGCTGCAGCTCAGTTTCAGGGTCTTGGCAATCTTCATATAGTCTAGGCAATCTACGTAGAGTAACAGTTCTTTTTTTCAGATCCTTAGAGCGTTCTTTGCCATGAGGTGCCATGTTGAACTTCCAGTGACCAGTATGGGAGAGTGAGAGCGATAACAAATTTAACACACCTGTATATATAAATGCTTTCATAAATAGAAGTGTTATCAGTTTATTTTTATCAGTTAAACAAATGGAAAGTAAATGAACAGAAGAGAAATCTAGATAAAATCAATATTTAGTGTGACCACCCTTTGCCTTCAAACCAGCATAATTTCTCCTAGCTACAGTTACACGCAGTTTTTTGAAGAAATTCGGCAGGTAGGTTGTTCCAAACATCTTGGAGAACTAACCACAGATCTTCTCTGGATGTAGGCTGCCTCAAATCCTTCTGTCTCTTCATGTCATCCCAGACAGACTCCATGATATTGAGATCAGGGTTCTGTGGGGGCCAAACCATCACTTCCAGGACTCTTTGCTCTTCTTTACACTGAAGATAGTTCTTAGTCGTTGTCCTGCTGCAGAATAAATTTAGGGCCAATCACACCTCCCTGATGGTATGGTACAATGGATAAATATCTGCCTGTAGTTTTCAGCATTAAGGACACCATTGATTCTGACCAAATCTCCAACTCCACTGCAAAAATGCAGCCTCAAACTTGCAAGGAACCATGTTTCACTGTTGTCTGCATTATTGTACAGCTCCCCAGCCCTTCAGTGAACAAACTGCCTCCTACTACAGCCAGATATTTCACATTGTAACTCATCAGTCCAGAACACCTGCTGCCATTTTTTGCACCCGAGTTCCTATGTTTGTATTGCATAAGACATGGAAACATAAGGCTAAGAGACTTAACTAAGACGGAAAACCACCTTTCTCAGGGCCGTCTTTAATAGTGATTGGACCCCGGGCAAACGTTTTCTTGCCCCCCTCCCATGCAGTTTTGCTCTCCACCTGCTCTGAGACATACAATAAATAGCAGCTAGACTTAAAAGCAGTTTACTGTATCAGATCAGGAAGCGATTGTGATTGGTTGCCAGAGGTTACAGTGTATCATTTGGTTGCTAGAGGTTACATCACACATTATGGCTCACTGATTAGTTGCTAAATGTTACAGCACATGATTTCTGCTTGTTGATTGGTTGCTAGAGATTATTGTACAGTAATACTGCTCACTGATTGGTTGCTAGAGGTTACAGCGCATCATCTCCTCGCTGCAGGGGTCATGATATACATATGAATGTTGCATTTGTTTACATATCTATGCCGCCGAATGCAGCTATTTACATATGAATGCCGGTTATTTACATGTGAACACAGGGCCTGCAGGTAAGTCATCTGTACACAACAATAGGGCAGGGCTGGGCAGGATTAATAGCAGCACTTCACACTGAGATATCAGGACAAAGCAAGGGACTAAAACTTCAAGGGCCAAAGGAATTTAAACTGGGATAGTTGGGAAGTATGAGGCAGCTGCTTCGGGCCCCGCAACAATGACAGGGCCCAGGGCAGCTTCCCCTTTTGCCCTTCCTTAAAGACGGCCCTGACCTTTCTCCACTCAGAACTGACAATCTGGATTCCTGCACTCTGCATGTGGGCGAACCCCGTGTCACTTTGTTATACATTTTCACAGGAAGGTTCTCACACTGCCACAATATATATATATATATATATATATATATATATATATATATATATATATATATATATATATATATATATATTTTTTTTTTTTTTTTTTTTTTTAACTATATACTGTATTGTATTTAATTTATTCTGCAAATTCTGAATTAGCGCAAAACAAACAGCGTGACAGCTCAACTGGGATAAAAACCACAGAGTCATTTTACTCCCAGATATACTGGTATGAGTAACAAATCATCTTTGATTTTCATAGTGTGAAAAAAATACTGTTGCATAATTTGAAAATCAGCACTACGTTTTGCCTATTGGGACAAGCTCTCTACCTAAGCTAATCTTATGGAAAAGACAAGAATTCGGCTCCCAAGGACACATTGTATATTAATATATGCAAAAGCAATTTGATGTGACATTATTAATAGCCAATGTCTAGAAAGTGCTGATGACAAGTTAAGCAGTCGGCACTGAATTAACAGGGGAGAGAATCATTTGATTTGGGAAATATAATGCCAAGAGTATACCTGATACATCGGTTCATTTGCTGTTATTTTAAAGGATCTGTAGGAGCTGTGACTTTCATATGACTCTGTAAGCATCTTTAAGCACAGGCACTGGGAATGACAGAATGGGCCATTACTGTTTTCCCAGAAAATAATTTCAGCATTAAAACACAACTCTAGTTTTAATTATTCTCCTTTAAAAACTGTCCCAGCCCTTAAAAAAAAAAGAAATGTGCAGCTATCAGTGAAGTACTGACCTTGTCTCCAGCGTGGTCCTCCACAGAAACTCCTGTTCACCATCGACTTCCAATTGCCTACCAGGATGACCGAGGGCCATGTCATTCAAGCTGTGGTCATAACCTAAGTGAGATACCTTTCACATCCAGTGGTGGTGCGTCCATAAAGGATGCAGGAGTGCCACCCCCTCTCTCCTGTCACTTCTCTCTCACCTTAGATAGATTCATGCATTGCATGAATCTATCTATGGTCACCGCTGCTGGCCCCTATTCAGGTGTCCGGCCCCTTGTCGTGCACCGGGCACTTGAATTACAGTGGCGTTTTTTTTTTGAAGCACCTGATTAGAGCCGTGGGCTCTAATAGGCATTCTGATTAGAGCCGTAGGCTCTAATAGGCTTCCAAAATGGTAAACAGCGGGCGCAATGCCATGCACTCGCTGTTTACTCAGTGTTGTGTTAGGAAAGCGAATACATCACTTTCCTAACACTGACCCACCTCTCAGCCAACCAGGTGCTTGGGTCTGGTTACCTGTCACCCAATTGGCTGAAACAATAGGCGCTGTGATTGACCACGTAAGATTAAGGCTTACCTGTAGGTGCAAGAAATATCTCCTTAACCTACATGGTTAAGGAGATATTTTCCAAAAAACGGGAACCGATGTCTACGGCGCATGTGCGTGCCGTTAGTGAAGGAGATCATGCCGCATGCGCCGGAGTGACAACATCGCTGCTCCGGCCAGTCACCGTGCCGGAGCATTGATACCCAGGAGTAACTCCAAGAGATATGGGCGGTGACGGTGGAGGTGAACGAGGGTCGCTGTAGGGGCTTCGATCTCAGGTAAGTAATTCATAATGAGCTAGTATGCTATGCATTGCGATTGCGATTGGTTGCCAGAGGTTACAGTGTATCACTACCACTTACTGGCTGGTTGCTAGAGGTTACAGCACACATTATGGCTCACTGATTAGTTGCTAGATGTTACAGCACATGATTTATGCTTGTTGATTGGCTGCTATAGATTACTGAACAGTAATACTGCTCACTGATTGGTTGCTTGAGGTTACAGCACATCATCTCTTCACTGCAGGGGGCAAGATATAAATATGAATGCCGCCCTTTATTTACATAGCTATATTGCCGCACGCAGCTATTTATATACGCATTCCGCTGCTATTTACATATTAATGCCGATATTTACATGTAAATAAAGGGTCTGCAGGTGAGTCATTTGTACAAAACAATAGGGCAGAGCTGGGCAGCATTACTAGCAGCACTTCACACTGAGATATCAGGACACAGCACAGGACTAAAACTTCAAGGGACAAGGGAATTTGAACCGGGATAGTTGGCAAGTATGAGGCAGGTGCTTTGGGTCCCACAATAATGACAGGGCCCAGGGCAGCTGCCCCTTTTGCCCTGCCTTAAAGACGGCTCTGGTAGAATTTATGACGGACTGAAGGGGTGATAGACTATGTACGGGTGAGGCGAGAGATTAAATCTTACTTTGCAGTCCAATAATTCTGTATGGTGCTTCGATTTCAGATTCATATTTTGTCTTCACATTCTAAGGCTTATGGTAGCTCCTCGATGCACGGAAGCTGCCTACGTATCACCCAGATGCCCCACATTGACGTTATTTTAGTACTCAAATGTCTACTTACCAGTGTTCCAAGGTTCCAGTGCCATCAATCTATTATTTCAAGTTTTTATTGCTGTCTATGTCCCCATTGGGAAGATTTACAATCTGTTTTTATTGTTCATTGTGACAGGAACAAAGCGTTGTCCCTAAAATAAGAGGTGCATTTTCAAAAAGGGACACCTGTCTCAAACTTTGGGAATTTGGGTATAACTTCCTCTTGCTTCCTTGAGACAAAAAGCAAAGGATCATTTTCCTAATGGTGCACGGACAGCAAAAAATAAATAAACTGGAAGAGGGTTACCCTTCCCTACTATATCCAAAAAATGTAAAAAATTGGATATGTATGCACTTTACAGTAGAAGTAAAACCTTTTTTGGCACGTGTCCCCAGGGTTTTTTTTCACAGAGAATATGTGCAGGAACTCATGTCCCCCGGTGCCCCCCTGCAGGGTGGGAGAGCACCACATCAAATTGTGGGTGTAGCCAAATGTAACTAAAAGTGTGAGGGTCTTAAAGTAACACGTAGTAAAGGGGTTTGGAGTGGACAGCGCAGATAGTGCAGGAGTCAGGGTTAAAGAGGAACTGCAGTCTGCTCACATAATTTGTAATGAAAACATCTTTGCCATTCTGAAGCTTCTCTCCAACCACTTTGCATATTATTTTATAAATACTGTGATTCTGTACTTGCCAAATATGCTGCAGAAATCTCCCTCTGCATCCATTCTAGCTGTGGGCAGCTGAAGCTGCTTCCTGTTCACTTCCTGGATATACACAGACACACAGAGGGACACCTCCAGCTCTGCAGCTCTTATTGGCCCTCTTCTCCCCCCCCCCCCCCCCCCCTTCCTGGCCAACTCTCCTGAGAGTAAGTGAGAGCGCTGTGCATAATGTCATAAGCCTAGGCTTTTTACCAGACAGGAAACAGGAAGTGGGCTGTATGAGGTGTTTACTGGCAGAAAAAAAAAATGTTTAACTATCCAAAGTTAAAATAAGAGCAGAATATTTAATAGATGGAAAGTTGAAAAAATTGCTGAAGGTCCACTTTAAGTAATGCACAGAGTGCAGGAGTAAGGAGTAAGTAATGCAGTACGTGCAGGAGTCTGAAGTAAGTATTGCACAGGGTGCAGGGGTCAGAAGCAAGTAACACAGAGAGTGCAGGGGTCAAAAGTAAGTATTGCACAGAGTGCAGGGGTCAGGGGTAGGTAATACATCTAGCGCAGGGTTCAGGAGAAAGTAACAAAGAGAGTGCAGGGGTCAAGATTAAACATTGCACATAGTGCAGATGTGAAGAGTAAGTAACACACAACGTGCAGGGGTAAGGAGTAAGTAATGCAGTGAGTGCAGGGGTCAAGATTAAACATTGCACATAGTGCAGATGTGAAGAGTAAGTAACACACAACGTGCAGGGGTAAGGAGTAAGTAATGCAGTGAGTGCAGGGGTCAGACGTAAGTAATGCACAGGGTGCAGGGGTCAGGAGCAAGTAACACAGAGAGTGCAGGGGTCAAGAGTAAGTATTGCACAGAGTGCAAATATGAGGAGTAAGTAACACACAGAGTGTAGGGGTGAAGAGTAAGTAATGCACAGAGTGCAGGAGTCAGGGGTAGGTAATGCATAGAGTTCAGGGGTCAGGAGCAAGTAACATAGAGAGTGCAGGGGTCAAGAGTAAGTATTGCACAGAGTGCAGATGTGAAGAGTAAGTAACACACAGAGTGCAGGGGTGAAGAGTAAGTAATGCACAGAGTGCAGGGGTCAGGGGTAGGTAATGCATAGAGTTCAGGGGTCAGGAGCAAGTAACATAGAGAGTGCAGGGGTCAAGAGTAAGTATTGCACAGAGTGCAGATGTGAAGAGTAAGTAACACACAGAGTGCAGGGGTAAGGAGTAATAAATGCAGTGAGTGCAGGGGTCAGGGGTAGGTAATGCAGATGTGAGAAGTAAGTAACGCATCAAGTGTAGGGGCGGCCAATCAGATGGCCGGAGGACACGAACCCAGAAGGAAGACCGGGTGAAGATGGAAGTGCCTGTGTGGCGCTGGAGGGCTTAGTTCTAAGGTATTTTATAATGTGCTAGTATGCAGTGGACAAACTTTTTTGGACCTTATTTCCCTTTTGGGTCTTGGAGTACATTTACTAAAAAAAGTTACTAAAATATGACAGTTCAGACTTGTAGACATACTCACGCCCCCAGAAAGAATAAACATTCTTATTATAGAAGAAGGTAGCTCAGCGTGAAGGATCTACACACAATGACATGCAAAAATCCCCTGGGTTCTGACCAATTTCACCAGTAAAGCCCCAACTTCTTCGGAGATAACGTCATGTAATCTGATAGTCCTCAGTCATAGATGCACCAGGGTCGCACAGATGCTGCAGCATGAAGAGTATGAAGAGTATGTATGTGCCATTTTTTTATTAACTTCATCATTTCCTTTAACCGCTTCCGGATCGCCCCACGTACATGTACTGCGGCAGAGCGGCCCTTCAGGGCAAAATCACGTACCTGTACGCCATCTTTATTTCTGGGTCTGGGGCACGCATGTACACCGCTGGTGACCCACTCCCACTGTGATTGGACACAGCGGGAGCCAATCAGCAGACACAATGTTAGCTGGCACCCAGCAATCGTTCTCAGTCGTGGTATGATACCGCATACACGTGATCGGAATGCTCGTCGGAAAAAGCTATGATGGCTTTTCCGACGGAATTCCACTCAAACTTGGCTTGCATACACACGGTCACACAAAAGTTTGCGGAACTTTCGACCTTCAAGAACGCTGTGACGTACAACACTACGCTGAGAGAATGAAGTTCAATGCTTCTGAGCATGCGTTGAATTGTTTCCGAGCATGCGTAGGAATTTTGGCGCGTGGGAATTGCTACAGACGATCAGGATTTCCGATCAAAACTTTTTCCGTCGGACCTGCTCTCAATCTTTTCCTGGCGGAAATTCGGCCAGCAAAATTCCGATGGAGCATACACACAGCCGCATTTTCCGTCGAAAAGCTCTCATCGGTCTTTTTGCCGGCCAAATTTCTGATCGTGTGTGCGTGGCATGAGTTGCTGATCGCCGCCATTACTAGTAAAAAAATTCAAATAAATAAAAATTCCATAAATATATCCCATAGTTTGTAGACGCTATAACTTTTGCGCAAACCAATCAATGTACAGTAATTGTGATTTTTTTTTTGTATACCAAAAATATATAGAAGGATACATATTGGCCCAAATTGATGAAGAAATTTGATTTTAAAAATTTTTTATGAGATATGTTTTATAGCATAAATGAAAAAAAATATATTTTTTTAATTAAATTGTTTATAGCGCAAAAAATAAAAACCGCAGAGGCGATTAAATACTAACAAAAGAAAGCTTTATTTGTGGGGAAAAGGAGGACATCAATTTTATTTGTGTACAGTGTCACACGACTGCGCAATTGTCAGTTGAAGTGAGGGCCAGTTCACACTGCGGGCGATGCGAGGCGACACCGACGTGCCTCGCCGCGACCTGCCGCGACCTCAGCGGCGATTTGCAAATGACTTCTGTATAGAAGTCAATGCAAGTCCCCCCGAGGTCGCCCAGAAGTAGTACAGGAACCTTTTTTCTGAGTCGGAGCGACTCGAGTCGCTCCTCTCAGAACGGTTCCATTGTACAGAACGGGGGCGACTTGTCAGATTGCGGCGAGGCAAGTCGCGTCGCCTCGCATCGCCCGCAGTGTGAACCGGCCCTAACTCAGTGCCATATGGCCAAAAACGGCCTGGTTGTGAAGGGAGGTAAACCTTCCAGAGCTGAAGTGGTTAAAAGAATAGCAAGAAAGCAGATGGGTTACTCTAGATATAATGTTCCAGTTTATCATATAGTGGCTCATACTGTGCCTATAGCTAATTAGCAGAATCACAAAGATAACTATAAAACAATCAGCATTATCTGCGTTTTAGACTATTTATTTGTCCTAAATAAATTCAGCTTTGTTTATCCTACAGGACACATAAACAGATTTTTTTATAGATCTGAATCGCGTAAAAAAATAAAAGAAATGTGTGAACCTAACAATTCTGTCTCTCAAGTTGTAGTCTGTGAATTTTAGCAAGGCAAAGTTATTTTGGATTTATGCAGATAAGTTCTTATTTAACAATCATTATTTAAAATTATTCTTATAAAGAAAAGTAAAACTTAACTTTTGGCAATCAGCTAAACTTGCCTGTAATACATACTGTACATGATTATTATTTCACAGCCAAAAGAACTTGTAATTGTCTGCATCCATTGCTGTAACCCAACCACAACCATTACCCTGCATATTCAGGTCTGAGCCATCCGCTGGAGCTTTAGCATTACAGCAGCATCTGGAAACACCCCCAGCTTGCTGATTGGACAATGAAGGAGCAGCAGTACATTGATGAGGTCATCCCTTTGCTCTCAAGTTTAGTGGCAGCACATGCACACTGCTGCAGAACTTAAGCCCTGTACACACGGTCGGAAATTCAGACGGAAAAGGTCAGATCGGATTATATTGTTGGAAAATCGGATCATGTGTGGGCTCTATCAGAAATTTTCCGTCGGAAATTCTGATGGAAAAAATTTGAGAGCAGGATCTAAAATTTTCCGACAAAAAAATCTGCAGACTTTTTCTGATCGTTTGTAGAGAATTCCGACGGACAAAGTGCCACGCATGCTCAGATCAAATTACAAGACCAACGCTATTGGTTTCTAGCCTCTACTAGCCTCTACGTAGTCCCGGCCTATGCAACGAACGTCGACTTGTTCCGACCGATCGCATTTTCCGACAACTTTGTCCGACCGTGTGTATGCAACACAAGTTTCAGACAAATTCCGTCCGAAAAAATCTGACGGATTTTGTGGTCAGAATTTCCGACTGTGTGTACAGGGCATAAGTCTAATAATGCCCTGTACACACAAGCGGTTTTCCCATTGGAAAAACCTTCAGTATTTTTGAGGGATTTTGAGGGGGACCCCCACGCCATTTGTTTTTTTATTTTGGCGTGGGGTTCCCCTTAAAATCCATACCAGACCTGACGGGCCTGGTATGGATTTTGAGGGGGACCTCCACACCATTTTTTTTTATTTTGGCGTGGGGTTCCCCTTGAAATCCATACCAGACCTGAAGCACCTGGTATGGAATTTCGGGGGACACATTTTTTTCTTAATTTTGCTTTTTTTCTTAATGCTGTTTTTAACAATGAACTTTTATGTGTATTGCTGGCTCATTCCTAATGCTAACATGACCTGTGTGCAAATGTCCAAAAAAAACATAAAAGTGAACCAGCGTAAAAAAAAATAAAAAGTCAAGTTGAGAGGTGCGCCCGTTCAACCTATGCAAATGCATTTATGTTGCTTGACATTTACTAAGATAGAAAAAATTACTTTATCATTCTATTTTGGGCATATTTGTTACTTGGGCAGTTATTACTATACTTCCTCACATCACCCACATCACCCCCATAATACTGACACTTCCAGCTTCTTTAAATTCTGAATTGAATATGCCATGCGCCATGTCTATAGTGGCACACCGATCGCCTCCTCCCGTGCGCCAAGAATACTATAATAAATGGGGAAGAGCACTGTGTTACAGGCGCAAATGTTTTGTAAATACGCAAACGGCCGTTGAGCATTGGCGTGCAACTCATGGCGAAAACCATTTGTAAATCAGCCCCAATATTTTGTACTTTTTGCTATAATAAATATTCCCATTTTAAAAAAAAAATTCTTATTTTAGGCCGATATATATTGTTCTACATATTTTTGGTAATAAAAATCGCAATAAGCGTATATTGATTGGTTTGCGCAAAAGTTATAGTGTCTACACTATAGGGGATAGATTTAATGCATTTTTATTATTAGAATTTTTTTACTAGTAATGGTGGTGATCTGCGATTTTTATCAGGACTGCGACATTATGGCGGACACATCCGACACTTTTGACACTTTTTTGGGACCATTGGCATTTATACAGCGATCAGTGCCATACAAATGCACCGATTACTATAAAAATGTCACTGGCAGGGGAGGGGTTAACAATAGGGGGCAATCAAGGGGTTAACTGTGTTCCCTCTCTGTGTTCTAACTGAAGGGGGGCGTCGTCTCGTGCAGGCGTGCCATTCTGCCATTCTGCTGCAGTAAAACTGCGGCGGCTGGTCGGCAAGTGGTTAAACAAATAAATCTAATAAACCCTCTTATATATTTACCAATGTTGTATGAACACACAATCAGTCTCCCCTCAGAGAACTGGTTCTCGGTGTGTCACGAGCGTTCACAGGAGCCCGGCGGTCATGGCTCCAGGGGCACGCAGCAGGCATGCATGCGCCACTAGTGGCCACAGGGAAAAGTGACGTTGCATAACGTCGTCTCGTGCAGGCGTGCCATTCTGCTGCAGTAAAACTGCGGCGGCTGGTCGGCAAGTGGTTAAACAAATAAATCTAATATACCTTCTTATATATTTACCAATGTTAGCAGGCGGCATAAGGATTAAAAATAGTTAATGTTGATTGAAAGAGATTTCCTCAATGGTACTTTGATCTCAGTCTAGTGGCCAGCATCTTAGCATCTTTCAATCCACTTCCTTGAAGGGTTTATAATTAATAGCAGGCATTGGGCTTGCTAGTGTGTTTGTAAAAAAAAACTTGAAAAGAGCCTAGGAAGAAAATATTACATATTTTTAGTTGCTTCCTATTTTCTGTTTGGTTGGATTCACACCTTTGAATTTTTGCTTCATGTGTTTTCCATGGAAATCAAAACCCATGTCAACATATGTGTTAAGATGCTTGTCAATGTGTGTCAAGATGCATACAAATGCTTTATGACATATGTTGACTTTTAATACACAATGCATTGAAAACAAGCAGTTACATGCATCTGCTGATGCATTTTGATAGATTTTAATATTTTAATGTAAAAACTCTTTAGCCCCATACACACTATCAGTTTTTCTGCTGAGTTTTTCCTTCAGATTTACCAAAACCATATAATATGAGGTCAAACCTTAGGAGTTTCAATTTGTATGCAATCAGGCAGGACCTTCCACTACATGGTTTTGGTAAACCTGAAGAAAAAACTCAGCAGAAAAACTGATAGTGTGTATGGGGCTTTAGGGGGAGAAAAACTCATGGAGAGCTACGGCTCCCGTGCACATCACTGGATTATATATATATATATATATACAATGCATAAAGGTAAAAACCTTCAGCAATTAGAATCACTTTAAAGAGGAAGTAAACTCTCCCACTCTGATGCTTCTTTTCATTTAGTCCATTATAGTAATTATCAAAGTATAGCCACTGTAATCCAGCCCAAATCGCATATTACTTACTGTTTAAAGAAACTTTTAAAAAAATTGTTTCCAGGGGTTAGGCAGCGCCATCTTAAGTATTATTTTCTGAGTCCACAGTGGAGTGCATTTCCGCCCTTACATTGAGCACTTCCTGCACTGTTAACCTCCTTCTCAATCCAACTTTTCTATGGCAACCCTGCTTCCCTGCTCATAGCTGACTTGTTTTATTTCATAGTATTTACTTGTGCCGATTATCTAGTGTTTGCCTATGGGGAGTAGTAGGAAGCTCTGAGTGATTATACAGTCTTGTGGGATTTCAGTGTTGTGCTGTAGGAAGTCCTGATATTAGATAGACAAGCACACAGAGTGTGCCGTAAATCAGGGGAGATCTGGGCATGCTCAGTAACGTCATTCTAAAAAACAAAAAGGATTACAACAATACTAAGCAAGTAGGGATGAGCTTCGTGTTCGAGTCGAACGTACGTTCGACTCGAACATTGGCTGTTCGTGCGTTCGGCGAATTCCGAACGTTTTGGTCGTTCGCGTCAAAATTCGAGTGACGCGCGCGCGGACCACAATGCACTGCGTTGGCGCAGTGCATTGCTGTCTGATGATTGGCCAAGCATGCACTGTGACCCCGCATGCTTGGCCAATCGCAGCGCCGGCAGCGAGGAGAGCCATGATTGGCCACAGGCATCCTGCCTGTGGCCAATCATAGCTCAGACTGTGTAGTGCACGCCCCACACTATATAAGGCCGCCTTTAAGGCGGCCTCCTGTAGTGTGTTACTTTGCATCTGAAGCAGTGGGTGTTCTGTGTACCTTCAACACAGTACACACCAATCGTTTTTGGCTGATTTCCTATCTTGCTGCTGTGTAGTGGTTGTTGTCTGTGCCCTGACTGCAGTATACACCACTATATTCACCTCACCTATATAGCTAGTGATCTAGCTTTAACCACTTAACAACTGCCCATTGCCGATTAACGGCTTCAGGGCGGTTGTTTAACTCAGAGAGGCCGTTAATTAACGGCCTCCCAGAATTCTGCTCTCGCGTGCCCCGAGGTGTGCGCACTCGAGAGCATCCGTGACCGCCGGGTCCATAGAACCCGGCGCATCACGGTAAACGGCCGCTCATAGCGGCCGTTTACCACGTGATTGCTCCGTCAAATGACGGAGTGATCACTTGGAAACAAACCGGCGTCATGTTATGACGCCTGTTCCTCCCTCCCCTTTCTGTACCGATCGGTACAGCGGAGGGGAAAGAGATCGGTGTCAGCAGCGATGTGGGCTGCATCTGCAGTGCCCACATCGCTGCTCACCGAATTTAACCCCTCAATTCCCTGCCAATACTCTGCAATACCAGTGCATACTCTGCAGTACCCTGCCATTACTCTGCAGTACCCCGCCATTACTCTGCAGTACCCTGCCATTACTCTGCAGTACAGTACCCCGCCATTACTCTGCAGTGCAGTACCCCGCCATTACTCTGCAGTGCAGTACCCCGCCATTACTCTGCAGTACCCCGCCATTACTCTGCAGTACCCCGCCATTACTCTGCAGTGCAGTACCCCGCCATTACTCTGCAGTGCAGTACCCTGCCATTACTCTGCAGTGCAGTACCCTGCCATTACTCTGCAGTGCAGTACCCTGCCATTACTCTGCAGTGCAGTACCCTGCCATTACTCTGCAGTGCAGTACCCTGCCATTACTCTGCAGTACCCTGCCATTACTCTGCAGTACCCCGCCATTACTCTGCAGTGCAGTACCCCGCCATTACTCTGCAGTGCAGTACCCCGCCATTACTCTGCAGTGCAGTACCCCGCCATTACTCTGCAGTGCAGTACCCTGCCATTACTCTGCAGTGCAGTACCCTGCCATTACTCTGCAGTACCCTGCCATTACTCTGCAGTACCCCGCCATTACTCTGCAGTACCCCCCATTACTCTGCAGTACCCCCCATTACTCTGCAGTAACCCCATTACTCTGCAGTACCCCCCAATACTCTGCAGTACCCGCCATTACTCTGCAGTACCCCCAATACTCTGCAGTACCCTGCTATTACTCTGTAGTACCCCGCCAATACCCCGCCAATACTCTGTAATACCCTGCCATAAATTGCCATACCCAGCCATACTCAGAGATACCCAGCCATACTCGGTGATACCCTGAAGTACCCAGCCATAGACGCCCCCCACCCCTCACTGCCCTCCGGTGCTTCTACCAACTCGCCAGTACGATCAAAGCCAGAATCTTTTTTTTAATTTTTTATTTCAGGCTTCCCAGCCTAGAGGTGAGATGTGGGGTCATATTGACCCCCCCAGATTTCACTGTAAAGAGGACCTGTCACCCCATATTCCTATTACAAGGGATGTTTACATTTCTTGTAATAGGAATAAAAGTGATCAAAAATATATTTTTGGGAAAAAAAATGTCAAACCAAAATAAAGTAAAATGAACAATAAAAAAATAAAATAAAAATTAAAGCGCCCATGTCCCCATGTGCTCGCATGTGCCACACATGTGAGGTATCGCCGAGAATGTTAGAGCGAGAGCAATAATTCTAGTCCTAGACCTCCTCTGCAACTCAAAACATGTAACCAGTAAAAAAATATTTAAAGCGTCGCCTATGGGGATTTTTTAAGTAGCGACGTTTGGCGCCATTCCACGGGCATGTGCAATTTTGAAGAGTGACATGTTTGATATCTATTTACTCAGCATAACTTCATCTTTCACTTTATGCAAACATTGGGCTAACAAGTGGTTAATAATAGAGCTTGCAGTCAGTAGTGTTAGGAGATAGTGCGTGCTGTCTGCGTGCTCTGTACCCAGTACATACCGCTATAATATAGGGCAGGCCCCTACTTTCAAACATCCAACTTACAAACATCTCCTACTTGCAAACGCAAGGAGACAGCAGCAAGTGAGATGAAAAAAGATGGACGACAAAACAAATTATACAGGGGTGATAACCCTTCCCTATGTTTTCCAAAAAGCTTAAAGATATTTTTTTTGACTGGAGCTACACTTTAAAAATGTACCGGTTGAAAATGACAAACAGATTCAACTTAACACAACAAACCTACACAGTCCCTGTCTTGTTTGCACCGCCTGTATACTGCTGTTCTGAGTATATAGGGCCTGGGGGCCACACGCATTTCCTTTTTTTAATATGGGTACGGGGTTCCCCTTAATATGTGTACAAGACCCAAATAGGCTGGTAATGGGCAGGGAGGGCTACCCATGCCATGTTTCTCAATGATTTTCAACCATATTGCAGGAACCAGATATAACATTAAAACCGCAAGCAGTTTTAAATGGTGTTATTTCCGTTTAATGTCATTTTGTGCAGGGACTGTTCTAAACACGGGAAACACGTGGCACTTCACAGGCATACTATAGACACCCCCCAGGCACCATATTTAAAGGAATATTTCACTTTTTTTTTTCACTTTAATCGTCATTAAAATCAGTGCTCCCGCCAAAACGGTAGTTTTTAAAACTTTTATTTGCAGTGACCCATGTCCCCTGAGGCAGGAGGCAGGTCGCCAAACCCTTTTTAGCACACTATCTTGCATATTAGCCGTTAAAATTAGCACTTTCCAATTCGAACGTTCGAGTCCCATAGACTTCAATGGGGTTCTAACGTTCGTACCGAACGCGGGGGTCGTTCGCAAGTTCTGGTGCGAACCGAACCGGGGGGTGTTCGGCTCATCCCTATAAGCAAGTAAGGAGATATCTACAAGCAGTGTTCATTAGGGTTTTTTTATGCTGATTTACATGGGACAAAGTTGTGGGGGAGAGTTTACAACCACTTTAAATAACAACAAAAATAGAATTATGGTGGCCATGGGGAAATGTAAGGAAGGTAGTGTAGTTGAGCATTGTGGGAAATGTAGGTTCCAAAACATCTGGGGTGCCAAGGTTCACCATCACTGCCCTAGACCAGGGGTCTCCAAACTTTTCAAACAAAGGGCCAGTTTATTATCCTTCTGAATTTAGGAGGGCCGGATTGTGGCCAGTGGGCGCAGAAATTGTCCCGGGCCCAGCATCAGTGAGAATAAATATGGCCTCAGGGTTGGTGGTCACTAGGAGGAGGAGCAGTGCCCCTATCAGTATTAGGAATAGTATCCCATCATTGGTATCAGTGGAAGATATAGTGCCCCCTTGTTGGTGTCAGTGGGAGGAATAGTGCCCCAAGGGCCAGATAAAGGCTAGCAAAGGGCCACATATGGCCCTTGGGCCATAGTTTGGAGACCCCTGCCTTAGACCATAGGTGCTCAACATGTGATCCTACAGCTGTTACGGGACTATCATCATCAAGTCCCATCATGCCTCTGGCTTTGGGAGCCATTTGTGTAACTGTCAGCCTTCCAATGCCTCATGGGACTTCTATTTACGTAACAGCTGGTAGACCACAGGTTGAGCATCCCTGCCCTAGACTGTTTATTGGAGTCAGAGGGAATGGGCTTTTTTTGGGTGATTGGTGGCCTCTGCACTGTTTGGGGAAGAACCAGTTTAGGGAAAAAACAGTGACCCCTATATGGGTAATGTTACACATGCAAAGTGCCTATTTGTCTTTAGTAAGCCAACCTCATAGAGATAATATCTAATAAAAGATACATGTGTCCGTTTTTTGTTTTTTTTTTCTCTTCTTTCCTTTTTCTTTGATTTTTTTTTGGTTCCAAGAAAATACAATATACTATAGAGGTAAACACAAATAATATATATAGTCAAGTAAATACCCAACAGAATCAGGTAAATGGTTTTCCTCTAAGTCACTCATCAAAAGATATTAACAGCTGTATGACATGTCCTGGAAGGACGCAAGTCATATTTTCATCCCTGTGACTTCTCCTGATATCGATATGGGACTTTGTGTACCTATACTCTTCATATTAATGTAGTGTATTATAACTCAGGTTTATTTAATTTATTTCCCAAGGCAAGACGAATTGTCCAGAAGATAATAGGTGCCACCAAACTATATCATAATGAATGACCTTAATAAAATAAGGAAGGATTAGAATGCTGTCACCTCTGACGGGGAAGAAGCCTGGTTGATGGGTCCCAGGATGGTATAAATTGAATCTGTCGGTGACATTGCAATAGAGTTTGACAAAACTGTCTGCCATCAATAATCTCAGGTGCAGGCTATCTATAGAGAGAGCAGATAGATAACAGCCGTGGAGCATCAGTCACGGTGCGATTTATTTGTCCTTTTGTACATCCCGTAGCCAAACACATTTTTCAGCAAAAAAAATATTATCAAACCATAGACTGACAGAGTGTTTTGAAAAATATAAAATATCTAAATCTAGTTCTGTGTGTAATACCCGGGGTCCTGTGCTGCTTGTTATCAGATATATTGGTTGAATACATTTAAAACACAGTAAGGCCTCTTTCACACTGATGTCCCGTTCAGGCCTGCCTGTCAGTTTTTCAGGCGGACCTGAACGGGTGCTCCATAGAGCTCTATGGAGCGTCGGATGTCAGCGGTGACATGTCCGCTGACATCCGACCCGCTCCGATCCGAAAAAGTGTAACGGAGGAAAAAGCTATTTTTCCATCCGGCTGCGGATCGGATCGGATGACGACGGGCACTGCGGTCCGTCGTCATCCGATCTCCCATAGGGGAGAGCGGCGCTGTGACAGGTCCGTCCCTGCGCAGTGTGCAGAGACGGAGCTGTCATCTCCCTGCTCAGCGGGGATCGGCGGAGTGATCCCCGCTGAGCAAACGGATATCCACGGGGCGGATCAGAACTGATCCGCCCCGTGTGAAAGGACCCTAAGAGTGTAAAATACACATACTTACAAAAAGATACTTAAAAAAGAAAAAAATCTATAAATGCCGCACAAAAAGTGTCTTGATTTTGATTAACAATTTTGTTAACATGGGATGGTTAAAGAGGAAGTAAACCCTGATGGGTTTACTTCCTCTTTCATTCCCTGCAAAAGTAAAGCATAATGGACTACTATGCATCGCATAGTAACCCATTATGTGTCACTTACCTGACACAGGAGCCAGCGAAGTCACCGCTGTCCCCTGTAGTCCGGAGCATCCATCTTCTCGGTGGGTTTCACCGCTCTGGCGCTGTCATTCGTCGGAGCCGCGATGACGTCACTCTCACGCATGCGCACGGGAGCCGCCACTCGCGGCATATCACCGTTGACTGTGGTGCTCAGTGCGCCTGCGCGCCGCTGTCTACGGCACATGCGCTGTAGACAGCGGTGCCTGTCTTTCGGCAAATATCTCCTAAACCGTGTAGGTTTAGGAGATATTTCTTGGAACTACAGGTAAGCCTTAACCACTTACAGACCGGACCATTTTTCTGGTCAAAGACCAGACCACTTTTTGCGATTCGGCACTGCGTCGCTTTAACTGACAATTGCGCGGTCGTGCGATGTGGCTCCCAAACAAAATTGACGTCCTTTTTTTCCCACAAATAGAGCTTTCTTTTGGTGGTATTTGATCACCTCTGCGGTTTTTATTTTTTGCGCTATAAACAAAAATAGAGCGACAATTTTGAAAAAAACGCATTATTTTTTACTTTTTGTTATAATAAATATCCCCCAAAAATATATAAAAAAACATTTTTTTCCCTCAGTTTAGGCCGATACGTATTCTTCTACATATTTTTAAGATTATTGATTGCTTGCGCAAAAGTTATAGCGTTTACAAAATAGGGATAGTTTTATGGCATTTTTATTAATAATTTTTTATTATTTGTTTTTTTACTAGTAATGGCGGCGATCAGCGATTTTTATTGTGACTGCGACATTGGAGCGGACACATCGGACATTTTTGACACATTTTTGGAACCATTGTCATTTATACAGTAATCACTGCTAAATAAATGCAGTGATTCCTGTGTAAATGACACTGGCAGTGAAGGGGTTAACCAGTGGGTGGCAGTGTAGAGGTTAAGTGTTCCTAGGGGTGTGCTACTAACTGTGGGGGGGTTGGGCTTTAATTTAGTGAACACTGATCTCTGCTCCAATCACATGGAGCAGAGATCAGCGTCACTAGTTGCTAGGAAGAATGGAGAAATGCTGTTTACGACGGAATTTCTTCATTCGGCCGCTCCGTGAGACGATCGCGGGTATGCCCGCGGCGACCGAGTCCGCGGGTCCCGCGACCGGACTCACGGGGGTCCCGACCAGCGCGGGAGCACGCTGGCGGCGGTGCGCTCCCGATGGCAGGGCGGCAAATTTAAAGGGAGACGTACAGGTACGCCTATTTGCCTGCCCCGTGCCATTCTGCCGACGTACATCGGTGTGCGCTGGTCGGGAAGTGGTTAATCTAGGCTTACCTGTAGGTCAAAGTTGGTTGTAAGGGTTTACAACCACTTTAAATGTTTATCATAATGCAACACACATACAAACATTCAAACAAGATTCTACTGGTGTATGGCTAGCCTAAAGTGGTTGTAAACCTCTGAAATGAAAAATGATATACTTCTGTGGTCTATCCTTGCCTCTTTTCAAAGCATCTAGTGTGATTTCCATCTCCTCCCTTTTCCCTCTGCTATCTGCATGTGTCTCTTTTGACAGTCTATGCTGACTCGACAGAATCCTGGGAGATTGCCCCACCTCCCCCAGCAGACAACAGGCAGTTGACAGCCTCAGCTGTGCATGTTTCCCTATGAGACTGTGTAGAAGGGGGTGTGTCCATTCTCTCCACTGAGGTCTCAGATTACACTCAGCTCCCTGCTCTATGCTGTGCAGTGTGTGAAATCAGATCACCACCCCTCTGCCTTCTGGAGCTCAGAAATTATGTATAAATTATTGACTTTTCAAATGGAGGTGGAGAAGAGAGGGCTGCGGATAGACAAGTACAGATTATGTAGGAGGATTTGCTTCATCTCTGTGTGTAACCTGAAGCCAGTCACTTCACTGGGTATACAGTATATAAGGGTTTAGAACCCCTTTATTTTTTTTTATTTTTTTTTATGTCTCAGATAAAAAGCTGGCATTTGTGTTGCATACATGGCCAAATACTGTACATAGAAAGCCATGTGATGTGGCAGTGGAACTTGATATACATTAGCAAATGCATGCAACAAGAATTTCAGTTTTTTAAACTGAAATGTTAACTATTTGCCTACTGGGCACTTTTACCCCCTTCATGGCCAGGCCAATTTTCATCTTTCAGCACGGTCACACTAAATGACAATTGCACGGTCATGCAACGCTGTACCCAAACAACGTTTTTATATATATTTTTTAAACAGATAGAGCTTTATTTTGGTGGTATTTACTTACCGCTCTTTTTAAAAAAATATTTTGTGCTAAAAAAAAAAAATTAAAAAATACCCCAAATTTTGAAAAAAATATGTTTTTCTTAGTCTGTGTTAAAACATGTTGTAGATAAGTAATTTTTCTCCTTCACTGATGTGCACGGATGAGGCTGCACTGATGAGGAGGCACTAATATACAGCACTGATGGACATGGATAGGCGGCACTGATGGGCACTGATTGGCATCACTAATGGGCACTGATTGGCAGCACTGATGAGCAGGCACTGATGGACACAGAAAGGCAGCACTGACTGGCATCACTGTTTGGCACTGATTGGCATCACTGTTGGGCACTGTTGGGACTGCACTGATAATCAGTGAGGGAATGCCACTCATCGGATCTCCTCTCCTCACATGCTGCCAGTGTGGGGAGAGGAATGGCGGTAACTGGCATTAACTTGTTTACATATGGTCATCTGTGATTGGACCTCGTCATCAGCTCTTTACCGAGATCTGTCCCAGGGACAGAGTGCACCACCGATCGCCACTTTTGCGTCCAGAACGAGAGAGCCACCTTGCGCCTGTAATTTTCGTAATACGGCAGGTAGGAGGTGTATAAAATGGTTCAGAGGTTGCTTTTAGTGAAAACTTGATGTCAAAAATATCAGTTCCAGACAATTGAATTTAGATGTTGGGTTTGGCTCTGCACCTCCCTCCTGCAAAGGACTCCATTGGCCCTTTGATCGACAGTCACAAGCACAGTAGTTTTATATAGGCTTATTAACACATTATCAAAATATTCTAAACAAGGTTGGGACAAATAAAACAAGAAAATGTTAGGTGTGAATGATGTTCCTAGCAGGGCACTTTTGCTTTGGGTTCCAAAATGCAGGGCCTACTGGCTCCAAGATAAATGAAGTGTGCAGTTCTACAAGCTTACAAATTACTGAGACAGCTGGACTACCAGTACTCATCCGCAGGTTGCTGAACCCTTAGCCCCTGTACACACGGTCGGAGATTTCCACAACCAAATCCGTCGGATTTTGCCCGTCGGATTTTGTCCTTCGGATCTTGTCCGAAACTGTTGCATACACACGGTCGGACAAAGTTGGCGAAAAATCCGATCATTCAGAACGTGATGACGTAATTTTGTTACGATGGGACTACATTCAGGCTAGTAGCCAATAGCTTTGATGTAGGAAATTGATCTGAGCATGCGTGGCACTTGGTCCGATCAAAATTCTCTACACATGATCGGAGTATGTCCGATCGGCCCAGTTGGTCTGGAAATATTTCCAACATGTTGGAAAATTGGGTCGGACGGATATTCCGACGGAATCAGTCTGATGCATACCACACACAGTCGGATTATCCGACGCCACGATCCGATAGGACACATTCCGACGGATTCTCAGACCGTGTGTATAAGGGCTTAGGAAACATCAAATCCACATGGAAAGCTGGTGTTCTATAAAGGCCCGTACACACGATCAGACTTTTTGACAACAAACATGCAAATTAGCTGTTTTGGAGCAACATCCGACCGTGTGTACGCTCCATCCGACAAACTTTTTCTGTTTTCATCTGACTTTTGTTGGCAGTGCGAACGGACAAACTTTCTGGCAACAAAAGTCTGATGGAGCAAAGTCTGATCGTGTGTACAGAAAACCATAGGACTTTTGTACAAAGTACAAACATGCATGCTCAGAATCAATGCAAAAGATCAGACAACAATACAAAAGTTGACCAAAGGTGGTGGTAAAGAGCAGAAAAAACACGTGATTTGGTGAAAGTTGGCTGAAAAAGTCCTGCCGTGTGTATGCAATACAAGTTCTCGGCCGATGCCCTTTGTACAAAAATCCACAGGAAAGTGTGTACAAAGTCTGATTGTGTGTATGCGGCTTTAGATAGTGCCTGCTATTGAGAAGTGCCCGGAGCGAACAGCGCATGCGCAGCACAAAAGCTGATTTTAAAATCAGCTGTTGAGATAGCGCCTGCGCATAATAGCCGTTGGAAGAAATTGTTGTGTCATATTTTATGATATCTAGCGAGGCGTGTTCATGTCACTGAGGGGCGAAATACACGCCATGGCAGCACGGGGCACAATCTGACACAAAAATTTCTTCCTACTCTTGGCTACTGGCCCGTTTATAGTCCCGACGTACGTGTTTGACGTCACCTCGTTCAGAACGATCGGATTTTCTGGCAACTTGTACGCAACACAAGTTTCGGCCAAATTCCGTCTGAAAAAATCAGACAGATTTTGTGGTTGGAATGTCCGACCGTGTGTACAAGGCATTACACTAAATTGGGACAAGATGAAGTGCCCTGGGTTTGGATCAAGCAGGGTTTAGTAAACTTCAAAGGAGTTTACATGCTATACCTGAACCCCATTGAAGTCAACAGGAGCTGAATCTTCAAATCCATCATTTCCATTTTTGAGCTAATAGGCAAGGGGTTGCCAAAAATAACATTGTGGGCACTGCCCTGGAAAATGTACCAATGCAAGAAAAGAAGAAAAACTTAATTGTATTCAGCCAGAAGCAGGCGTTTTTTATTGGAAGCATTTTTAAAGCATAGTTAGCCACTTCCGCTAAGGAAGAATTACCTCCCTTAATGACCAGGCCATTTTTACGTGATTTTGCACTGCGTTATTTTAACTGACAATTGTGCGGTCATACGACACTGTACTCAAATAAAATGTATTTCCTTTTTTTCCCATGAATAGAGCTTTCGTTTGGTTGTATTTGATCACCTCTGTGGTTTTTATTTTTTGCGCTATAAGCAAATAAAGACTGACAGCTATTTTTTACTTTCTGCGATAAAACATATCCAATAAAAAAATTTAAAAAATCTAATTTCTTCATCAGTTTAGGCCAATATGTATTCTCCTACATATTTTTGGTAAAACAAATTCCCAATAAGCGTATATTGATTGGTTTGCACAAAATGTATAGCGCCTACAAACTAGGGGATATATTTATGGAATTTGTATTTATTTTTATTTTTTTTACTAGTAATGGTGGCGATCAGCCACTTAAAGCTGGACTGTGACCAATCAGACAATAAGTGACACTTTTTGGGGGCCACTGACACCAATACAGTGATCAGTGCTAGAAATATGCACTGAACTAATGACACTGGCAGGGACAAGGTTAACATCATGGGCAATCAAAGGGTTAAATGTGTTCCTAGGGAGTGTTGCCTAACTGTAGGGGAGGTGCTTGTACTATGAAAAGGTAGAGATCCGTGTGCCTGCTTAGCAGAAACACAGGACCACTGCCTTCCCTCACAGAACGGCAATCTTCATTGTTTACAAAGACAGACCGCCATTCTGCTTCTCTCCTGAACAATGGCGGGGCCCGGCAGACATATCGAGTCCGACAGACCCTCTGATTGGCTCCGGCTGTGTCCATTTACAGTGGGAGTGGGTCGCCGGCAGCACACATGCAGACCCCAGATGGGCACAATCAAGTACAGGTACATGATTTTGCACAGGAGAGCCGCCTTACAGCTGTATATATACAGTATACAATCAACAAGTGATTAAAGAGGAAGTAAACCCTGATGGGTTTACTTCCTCTTTGTCTCCCTGCAAAAGTACAGCATAATGAACTACTATGGATTGCATAGCAGCCCATTATGTGTCACTTACCTGACACAGGAGCCAGCGATGTCACCGCTGTCCCCTGTAGCACGAGGCGTCCATCTTCTTCTGGGTCTCACTGCTCCAGCCACTAACAGTGCCGGAGCAGCGATGGCGTCACTCACGCGCATGCACACGGGAGCCGCCACTAACGGCATATCGCCGTTAGCAGCGGCATGCTCAGTGTGCCTGCGCGCCACTGTCTACGGCACATGTGCCATAAACAGTGGTGCCTGTCTTTTTGTAAATATCTCCTAAACCGTGTAGGTTTAGGAGATATTTCTTGGACCTACAGGTAAGCCTTAATCTAAGCTTACCTGTAGATCAAAGTGGTTTGTAAGGGTTTACAACCCCTTTAAGCAATGATGTGACCACTCGAATCCCCATCTATTTGCTTAAGTGACCAGGGATTCCTGGATATGTAAGTGAATGGGTCCGGTGATACATAGCTCCCAACTGTCCCTGATTTTGAGGGACTGGCCCTGATTTGAAGCAATGTCCCTCTGTCCCTCTTTCCTCCTCATTTGTCCCTCATTTTGGTCTGATCCATATAGTTGTATATAAAATGCACTTTTTATCTTTCAAAAAGTGTTTCCCAGTGCTAAACCTTTCATCCAATTTCTAAATTGCTGCATTCATAGATTTCAAGAGCCAGTATAAAGGAATAGTAGTGGTAAAAATAAAAAAAAAACACTTGTGGGTTTAATTAATTTATTTTTGTATAATTCTCCATTAAGGGGGCGTGGCAGGGGGTGTGTCCTATGCATTTATACAGTTGCTAATAGGTGTCCCACCCCAAAAAGTTGGGTGGCATCGGTGATGTCAGTGGTTGGAGAGAGATTTGAACACCTGTCAGGTTTTATCTTTGTCCCCGTCAGGGAAATTCACCCTCTTTATTGGTCCTGGTGACCATTCTCACCAAGAGTGGAAACGAAAAAAAAATCCTAAAAGTTAAGCTGTCACCAGAATAGGAATAGAGGGGAATTCTCCCAATAGGGAAGTTAGTTCTGTGACATTGGTGACAACCAAGGATTCCATCATATTGGAGGGATTTTCTTTCACTTCCTGTTTTTGCTATAGGACAGGAAGTGAATGGAAATCTCCCCAAAGGGACACAGGTGGCAAAAACGCTGAAAGGGTTAATAATCCTCCCTTACTCTATCCAAAATAACAAAAGTTTTGCCTTTAGTTTTTACTTTAACTTGTCAAGGTGAAACAACACATAGAAAAGTGAATCTGGGTCTAATTATTATTTATCCAGGAAAAACCCCTTAATTTAGTGCTCCCTTTCACCTGGCTTGACTCCTTAATCATTCGATAAATATAACCAATTACTAGTCTGGAGAAACTTAGTACAGCGCTCAGAAAGCAATATTTTCAAGTTGAGTTGCAGTTGGTAAATGAGCGGGGTGAAAATAGAATCCATCATTAGACTGCAGTACAGGAATGTTATCTGGTGCGGCAAGACTAATCTATTCTCCCAGGCCGATCAATGCGTCTTTACTTGTGTCTGCTCCAAAATATTTTTTAATTCACAAAAACAAATGGATGTTTATGTCAGCGAATATTGTGATAAGTATCTGATTGAAACTCCAGCAGAGTACATCATAAACACTTCTGAAAATTTTCAAACAGAACTGAAAAAAGAAATAAATGATATAGCAGGAGAAGAAGCCGATATTGTGTTTTCACAGTTCTCATATTGTTGTAGATTAAGCGAAGCACAGAAAGTTCGAGTTTCATTGATCTTAAATGGATCTCATCGAGAATAACTTGTGGCATCTTTCTAAATGAATATACTTTCGCCAGGCCAGGTAATTAAGATGTTTAAATAGATTAAATATCGAAAATATTACAAGCCAACTCCAAAGTTTGATAAGTTTTCTTAGTGTAACTCTTTAAAGAAGACCTGTACTAGCAAGCTGTCCCCAAAAAAGCAAGCAGCAGGGCAAGGACTAGTCACCAGTATTGCCTGTGGGCTCCATATAGACAATCTTTTACTGACTTACCATGCCTTGCTCTACATTGTGTCTCTGTGAGGAGGCAGCCATATTGGTATCGGTAGGGCTTTGCTTTCTCATGTCAGAGTTTCCTTCTGAAGACTAGTGGGGTAATATTCAAGAATCAGCAGCAGAGGTACAGAAAACGCTGAAAAAATAAAGTAGGAGCAGAGGGGTCTTTGTAGTGCAGGTCCTCAGATACAGCTTCCTCTCCAGCAAGAGGGACAGTGCTAAGCACAGTAGTGATGTGGAAATATTGGAATTAATATTTATATCAAGGAGCTCCAAGGGAACCATGGTGACAAATGACAATATCTCTTCTCACTCAGTCCTCAGGAATGCACTTTTCCAGTAATCCAACCTCCGGCACAAAATGAATCAGCTGATTGGACTGTAAGTTTTATGCCTTGTACACACAGTCGGAAATTTCCGACGGAAAAGGTCAGATCGGATTATATTGTCGGAAAATCTGATTGTGCGTGGGCTTTATCGGACTTTTTCCATTGGAAATTCCAACGGAAAAATTTGAGAGCAGGATCTCAAATTTCCCGACAAAAAAATCGGTCAGACTTTTTCCAATTGGTTGTAGAGAATTCCAATCGGACAAAGTGCGCGCATGCTCAGATCAAATTACGAGACCAAAGCTATTGACTACTAGCCTCAACGTGATCCCGTCGTAGTTAACGAACGTCATCACGTTCCGAACGATCGGACTTTCCGACAACTTTGTCCGACCGTGTGTATGCAGCACCAGTTTAGGACAAAATCCGTCGGATTTTGTGGTCGGAATGTCCAACCGTGTGTACAAGGCATTACTTCGAGTTGATCTTTCGTTTCATTAGATCTTTAACGAATTAGCGAATCATGCAAAATTCATTCTGTATTTTCTTTCTTATCAGCTGAAATTAGTTTCTTTCCGAATGTCTGAAAGATGCAAAATTTGTCAGAATTTCGATTAGTTATGAAATGAATAAATTAATTGCACATGTCTAGCCTTTACACACACATAAACTTTAATGGCATCCCTGTCTTAGTCCATAGGGTTAAGTATTGAGTTGGCCACCCTTTGCCACTATAACATCTTCAACTCTTCTGTGAAGACTGTCCACAAGGTTTAGGAGTGTCTCTATGGGAATTTTTGACCATTCTTCCAGAAGCGCATTTTTGAGGTCAGGCACTGATGTTGGAGAGAAGGCCTGGCTCGCAGTCTCCACTCAACCTGATAGGTGTTATAGCGGGTTGAGACCAGGACAGGCCAGTCAAGTTCCACCACTCCAAACTCGCTTATCCATGTCTTTATGGACCTTGCTTTGTGCACTGGTGTGCAGTCATGTTGTAACAGGAAGGGGCCATCCCCAAACTGTTCCAACAAATTTGGAAGCATGAAATTGTCCAAAATGTCTTCATATGCTGATGCCTTAAGAGTTCCCTTCACTGGAACTAAGGGGCTGAGCCCAAACCCTCAAAAACAACCTCACATTATAATCTCCCCTCCACCAAATGATTTGGACCAGTGCACAAGTATATACAGTGGATATAAAAAGTCTACACACCCCTGTTAAAATGTTTCTGTGATGTAAAAAAAGGGACAAAGATAAATTAATTCAGAACTTTTTCCACCTTTTATGTCACCTATAAACTGTACAACTCAGCTGAACAACAACCTGAAATCTTTTAGGTGGAGGGAAGTAAAAATAAAAAACTTAAAGCGGAGTTCCACCCAAAAATTTAACTTACGCTTTAAGGGAAGGTGACCTCCTGACATGCCACATTTGGCATGTCATTTTTTTGGGGGGAGGGGAGCAGAAACCCAGGATTCAAGCTCCCACTTCCTCCTGGCACGCCGGAAGGAAGATCTCCTCTTCCCCCTCCCTCTCGGCAATCATCTGGGACACATGACAGGTCCCAGATGATTGCCTGGCCAGTCACAGCGCACATGCACAGTGCTTGCCCAGCTGTGAAGCCCCAGCTGTGCGCCCACAGTGACAATGGTGGCGCCGTAAAGAGGAGGGGAAGATGAGCGGGGCTTCATTCCCCCGCATTGCTGGACCCTGGGATAGGTAAGTGACTTCTATTTTTTTTTTTTTTGCGGAACTCCACTTTAAATAATGTGGTTGCGTATTTGGATGTATGCTTTGGGTCTGTTAATGCTGAAAGATGATGTTCCTCTTCGTGTTCAGCTTTTTAGCAGAAGTCTGAAGGTTTTGTGCCAATATTGACTGGTATTTGGAACTGTTCATAATTCCCTCACCTTGGCTAAGGCCCCTGTTCCTAGCTGAAGAAAAAAAAAAACAAAGCATGATGCTGCCACCATCATGCTTCATGGTGGGTATGGTGTTCTTTTGGTGATGTGCAGTGTTGTTTTTGCACCAAACATATCTTTTGGAATTATGGCCAAAAAATTCAACCTTGGTTTCATCAGACCATCACACATTTTCCCACATGCTTTTGGGAGACTTCAGATGTGTTTTTGCAAAATTTAGCTTGGGCTTGGATGTTTTTCTCCATAAGAAAAGGCTTCCGTCTTGCCACTCTACACCATAGCCCAGACATATGAAGAATACAGGAGATTGTTGTCACATGTACCACACAGCCAGTACTTGCCAAATATTCCTGCAGCTCCTTTATTGTTGATGTAGGCCTCTTGGCAGCCTCCCTGACCAGTTTTATTCTTGTCTATTCATCAATTTTGGAGGGATGTTCAGTTCATGGTAATGTCACTGTTGTGCCATATTTTCTTCACTTGATGATGACTGTCTGCACTCTGCACTGTGTTCCATGGTATATCTAGCCTTGGAAATTCTTTTTTACCCTTCTACTGACCGATACCTTTTAACAAAGAGATCCCTCTGATGCTTTGGAAGCTCTCTGCGGACCATAGCTTTTGCTGTAGGATGCGACTAAGACAATTTCAGGAAAGACCTACTAGAACAGCTCAACTTTATTTGAGCTTAATCAGAGACACTTTAACCGGTTCCCGACTGGTTCACATCTATTTACGGCGCTGACCATGCGAGATTGCGTGCACGAGCGCCAGCATGATGATTTGTGTGTGTAAACACACAAATCCCTGTGCTGTCAGAGGAGAGGAGACATGTAGTTTGTTCCCAGTAAGTAGGAACAGCGATATGTCTCCTCTCCTATTCAGTCCTATCCCCATACAGTTAGAACACACTGAGGGAACACACATTTAACCCCTTGATCGCCCCCTAGTGTTAACCCCTTTCCTACCAGTGACATTTGCACAGTAATCAGTGCATTTTTATAGCAATAATCGCTGTATACATGTCAGTGGTCCCAAAAATGCTTCAAAAGTGTCCAATCTATCTATCGCAAATGTTGCAAAAATTGCAGATCACTGCCATTACTAGAAAAAAAAAAATAATAATAATAATAATAAAAATGGCATAAATCTTTCCCATCGTTTGTAGATGCTATAACTTTTGCGCAAACCAATAAATATATGCTTATTGTAATTTATTGTAATTTCTTTTTACCAAAAATACAGGCATACCCCACTTTTAAGTACACAATGGTTTATTTACTAAAGCTGAAAAGTGTAAAATCAGGCTCACTTCTGCATAGAAACCAATGAGCTTCCATGTTTTATTACAAAAGCTTAAGTGAACAAGCTGTGGTTAGAAGATAATTCTATGCAGAAGTGAGCCCGATTTTGCACTTTTCAGCTTTAGTAAATATACCCATTGTGTACTTAAAAGTGGGGTATGCCTGTATGTAGAAGAATATATCTTGGCCTAAACTGATGAAGAAATTTGTTTTTTAAAAACATTTTTGGGGATTTTTATTATAGCAAAAAGTAAAAAATATTGGTTTTATTTCAAAATTTTCACTTTTTTTGTTTATAGCGCAAAAAATAAAAACCACAGAGGTGATCAAATAGCACCAAAAATAAAGCTCTATTTGTGTGAAAAAAAAGGATGCAAATTTCGTTTGGGTACAGCATTGCATGACCGCGCAATTACCAGTTAAAACGACGCCGTGCCAAATTGTAAAAAATGCTCTGGTCAGGAAGGGGGTAAAACTTTCCAGGGCTGAAGCAGTTAAATGATGACAGGTGTGTACCGACTCCTATATATACATCAGTTTGAATGTGATTGCTTAATTCTAAACACAGCTGCATCCCCAGTTATGAGAAGTTGTGCACACTTATACAACCACATTATTTTCATTTTTTATTTTTACTTCCCTCCACCTAAAAGATTTCAGTTTGTTGTTCAACTGAGTTATGCAGTTTTTATGTCAAATTAAAGGTGGAAAAATTTCTGAAATTATTTATTCATGTCTCTTTTTTTACATCACAGAAACCTGACATTTTAACAGGGGTGTGTAGACTTTTTATATCCACTGTACATTATCAGGGCCTGGATCACCTGCTGGCGGCACTGTGCTTCCCAGAGGGGAAGTTTGTACTTGCAGCCACCAGATCCCAGTAATCAACTCCACCTGGTACTGGCTTCTGGGAGGGTATTTAATCTCTCTTCTGCTGTTAAACCTTGTTCCAGTGTTGTCCTTGCTGCCCAATACTGCTAGCTATTATCTTGTACCTGTTCTTTGATCATGCTCTCTGCATAGTACTTTACCATGAACCCTGCTGCCTTGTTCCTACTCCCTCTTGACCCTGATCCCAGTCTTGGTTCCCCCTTCCCATATGTTTCCTACACCCAGGGGCGGACTGACCATTGGGCCACTCGGGCACTACCTGAGAGCCCCATGCCACTAGGGGGCCCCATCAGGGTTGCCAGCCTCAGTAAAACCAGGGACAGTATGTAAAAATGTGTGTTTTTTTTTTACATCTGTCTCTGAAATGTCCCTTACCGACATCCTTTTGGTCTAATAATCCCAACATTATAGCTGCCCCACCTCTCCAGTACCTTCTCAGCCAATAGAAACACGTCTGTGTATGCTGTCTGATTGTATACTGTGTGCGTGTTTTTGTCCGTGTGGCCCCATAATCTCTGATTGCCTGGGTGCCCCATAATCTCCTATTGCCCGGGGGCCCCATGAATTGTCAGTCCGCCCCTGCCTACACCTCTTTGCTTTTCTGTGTTCCCGATTTGTACATATTGTATATAGTTTGTTTGATAGTTAGTATTTCTGTTATTCTGCTAGGTCATCTAGTTAGGTATTTTGTCAATGAGTTTTTGGTTCACTTATATCGTCATGTTTGCTGTGTGCTGGTGTTTGGATCTCTTTTGTTTTACTATTATTACATCTACTTAAAAAAAAAAAAAAAAATATATATATATATATATATATATATATATATATATATATATATATATATATATATATATATATATATATATATATATATATATATGGTCTGGTCCCTGTTTCCTAGTGTAGCTTTACAGATTTGGCCATCCTTGCTGCTAATTCCGGACATACATATTGGAAAAAGTGGGCGCGTGTACTGTATTTCACATAGCTCACACATAATGAAGCCACAATCTAGACAGAAATAGCAGCTATCACACCCAAAGGATTTATGTTAATATACATTATAATCACACATTTTTTGCTTGGCAACCCTAAGCTCATAGTGTGCCCATTTCCTAACGTCTGTCTCCTTCAGAAACTCACAATACAACTATAACAGTATATTAGAAAAACAGAAAGACCAACATTTAATGGTGAAGAGTCCAAAACAGACATAAAAAGCCTTCTCATTTCTCATGTTCTCTAGGCGTCATCCATTGAAGACATTTTTTTATTGCAGAATTTCTGGTTATTTTTACACACTCATCACAACCAAAATAATTATTCTATTTCATTTTTTCAGAAAAAAAAAAAAAAAAAAGATTTACAGCATACCCTATCTGCCATATATTTGAATTTGAGAAGTTACAGAAAACAGAAACATCTTAAACAGAGCTTTGGTGCATTGAACGTAGCTAAAACTGCTGACCTAATTTAAGTGTGACAACTTTACTTTTGATGTGTCATGTGACACAGGCAAGAGCCTACTTGAAATATTCATCAGCAAAGATTATAAATTTAGATCAGTTACTTCACCAGTGCTTAGCAATTCTATGCAATACAGTAAATAATTAGTGAAATCCTTTGTGCAGGCAGACAGATAAAGGCGACTTCTTGCTCGCTGAGATACTGCATTATTTATTAGAAGGTTATGGCGAGTGAAGATAAACTCGGCTGGATATTGAGAAGGATTTTCCTCTGAGCATACTGCATTTTTTTCGACCTGAGAATAGATCAGATAACCAACAGGCTTGATCTGATTACAGGGTAAACATATTGCTCCCTCAAATGTATCCACAGATGTAGTTTGCATTACAAGAGAACTCCGGGCCGGGCTAGTAAAAAGCAATTGCAGGCAATCACTGCATCAGCGCTAATTTAGAAGATCCAGTCCATGTACCTTTTCAGGGAGTCTGTCGCTAGATAAAAAAATTTATAATTATTTCTTTGTTAAAAGAAGGTTGCAGCTGAACACTGGTCAGCCTTCAAAAATAAAATTGAAGTACCCCTTCCATAAAGAATGGTTAAATACAAATTTAGCTTGGCCACACATCCCATATGTTTTGTCAGAACATTCTTTCTTGCCATCACTAAGTCAACTATCTTTGTTTGAAAGCCCTTAAAATTTCACACAGACCTGCTATCCGAATGGAATCCCAGGTGTAATAAACAGACTTCATTATGTATGATATTTCCTGAACGAAAACCACATTCACATTTCGAATTTCAATCTTTCCAGAAAACATTTTTCATCCTGCTCCTTCAAATTTTTTACCACTATTGACCCCTTAAAACTAAATTACATTTGAAAAAAGAAACGTTCTAAAAGATTGCTATAGGGACATAAACCACATAAACCACCCTTCATTGCTTTAGGGACATAAACCACCCCTACAACAAAATTCTAACATAACAACATGACTAGACAGGCCCCATCCAGGGCTATCTTAATGCGAGGGAACCCCTGGGCCCCAAGTGTATAGGGTGCCTATGATAATTACATCATACTTGCCAGCTGTCCCGGATTTGCCGGGATAGTCACACTTTTTACTAAGCTGAGTCAGGATGGAAGCTGTCCTGGAACTTGTACTGTGCCCTCCTGATCCCAGTATTGTGCCCTCCTGATCTCCCCTTATTAAATCATTAGACATGAGCAGAATCTCCAAATCAATGTTATGGTCTACACAAAAGTTTTATGAATATGCTAACAAACCACATAGGATGCTGGTCCATAAGCTTAAGCCACATCCATTCTTATCTATCCCTGATCACATAATGCAGTCAGATGGTACCCCTACCTATTACCCCCAGACTATGTCTAAAATATTTGGAGAATTCTATGAAAGACTTTATAATTATTTTGCCCTTGTACACACGATGTGTCCTATCGGACCGTTTTGTCGGATATTTCAACTGTGTGTGGTCTCCATCGTAGTGTTTCCATCGGAATATTCAACGGACCAACTTTTCCAACTTGCAGGTAAAATTTTCCGACAAAATGCTCCGATCGGACAAACTCCGATCATGTGTAACCTACTCCGACGGACAAAGTGCCACGCATGCTCAGATCAAATTCCTAGACCAAAGCTATTGGCTACTAGCCTGAATGTAGTCCCGTCGTAACGAAATAACGTCATCACGTTATGTACAATCGGATTTTCAGACAACTTAGTCTGACCGTGTATATGCAACATCACTTCCGGACCTCTTCCGGAATTAATCCATCGGAATTACTCCGACGAATTTGGTTGTCGGAATCTCCGACCATGTGTACAAGGGCTTTGAGTTCAGATCCACATGCCCAATTTACACAAGAGAAGTTTGACAATTTTTTTAACCATTTTACATCTACCAAAAATATCCTCTGACCATCGCTCTACTCTTAATATGCCCATCACTGCGGAAGTATTGGCGGAAGTGATTGGACTTCTACCTCTGCATAAAGCTCCGGGTCCTGATGGACTTCCCTACTCATACTACAAAACCTTTCTTCCACTCCTAGCCCCACACATGCTGAACTTATTTGCCTCTCTGCTAAAGGTCACCCTTCCACATTATCACTTTCTACATGCATTTATTATCGTCATTCCTAAACCAGGTAAGGATTTGCCACTACCCGATAATGACCGTCCTATTGCCCTGTTAAATTTAGATTATAACATTTTTACAAAGATATTGCCGAATAGACTCTCACCGTTATTGCCATCACTGATACAGAGAGATCACTAAAACTAAACGCCCTGCTTTAGTGCTAAGCTTAGACGCTCAAAAAAGCCTTTGACCGCCTAAGTTGGCCGTTTATGTTTGCAATCTTATCCCATTACAGCTTCTCAGGGCCATTTATCCAGGCTCTACAGGCATTATATTCAAAACCTACCTCTCAGGTACAGCTCTCCTCCTATCTTTTGTGTTCTTTCCCCCTTAGTAACGGAACTAGACAGGGTTGCCCTTTGTCACCTTTACTTTTCATTCTCAGTTTAGAGCCCTTTGCCATTAGAGACAGCCATGATATCCACAGGGTGCACTTGCCCAACTTACATCACTTCAAGAAAACTTTCACTATCACTGGTATCCCCACACACTTAAATATCTAGGAGTTCAGCTTACATCTTCTTATTCTACTCTGTATCAGGCTAACTTTCCTCCTATGTTCACAGAAATTAATCGTCTATTGACCCATTGGACCACCCTCCATCTCTCCCTTCTTGGAAGAATGAATGTTCTCAAAATGTCAGTACTCCCCAAATTACTTTATCTATTTGAGACGCTCGCAGTATCAATTCCACTGTCACAACTGAAAGCTCTTCAGAGGCGATGTCTCCATTTTATATGGAATAATGCTTCCCATTGGATTGCAGGATCGGTGGTCCTGGCTCTGAGAAATAGGGGCGGGGGGGGGGGGGTCTGGGTGCCCCAGATTTTATAAAATGATATTATGCCTCACATTTATGAGTATTGTCCTCCTGGACATCCAGGAAAGCTCAGAATCGGTGGTCTGAGATTGAGATGAGTGTCACTGCACCGATACACCCTTGTTATATGCTATGGCCATCCTCTAGAAAACATATGCTGCAATTAAGAAGTATATGTCTAACTCTGATGTTATTTACGTTGTCAATATGAAGACGATTCCCCCGAGCGATACTTTTTCTTTTCCTCATGCCCGCCACTTCTAAACATGCTTTTCAATCCAGACATCCCAGATAGTCTGTCCTATGATTGAATGCTACCCTGGTCTCAAACAGGAATTTTCCAGTTGCGCCAACTTGTAAATCCAGTGACGTGTAATTTCTTGACCTTTTCTGACCTGCAAAAGAAACATCGGATTCCCAAAACACTTTTCTATTCCTAACTGCAATTTGAAAACAAAAAATTCCACTAGATCCCCATCGCTGTCAATTAAGTAACCAACTGATTTTGAAATATTATGTGCCAGAGGCCCATATGAACCCCAGATAATTTCTACTATTTATAAAATTCTACATGAAGCCATTCCCTTAACTAAGTATGGTCACAATTATATGAAAAAATGGTCTCAGGTCCTTCAGCAAACGATTTCCTTGGCAGATTTGGAGAAGATTTGTGAGTTTGCATCCAAAATCTCCCGATGTGCGACCCACAAAGAAACTGTGTCTAAGATTCTTTTATTCTGGTACAGAACCCCAGATATCTTACACGCCCATAACCCATCAGCTTCTGGGCAATGTTGGAGATGCAATGACGCTGTGGGTACCCATTACCATATTTTCTGGGAGTGCACCTCTATTAGCCAATTTTGGGCTCAGGTTCAAAATCTTCGGCAAAAACTGTTGGAGACCTCCATTCCTTTGAACCCTACACATTACTTGCTGGGTCTCCCTTTCTTAGGTATCTCTAGGGCTGAAAGGAGGTTGATGTCCTTTATATTGTTGGCAGCTAAACAGACTATCCCCAGACTTTGGTTATCTACCTCACCCACCACGTTTTCACATTTTTTAGCTACCATGGCTGACATACATAGGATGGAACAACTGAGTACATTAATAGATGACTCAGTACAAAAATGTTCTAAAATATGGCAGGTATGGGATGAATCTGAATATTGCTCTGAGGCAAACAGCTCAATAGAGTAGTTAAATAGACTTCATGTAATTCATTTTTTGGCTCTAGTGATGATGAAAGTTGTATACATTACAGTCTTTGGTGCAAATCCTTTTCCTTTTTCTACATGATTGTATGGTGTGATATATTCACATAAATGAATCCAAGTTGAGATATAAATCAATGTTAGTGCATGCCATATCTTTAATACTCATCGTTTTCATGTTTATATGGCAGTGTACATATACCGATATATGAAATACCTGATAAGTTTTATTTTCAATATCTTTCTGTAAACTCTGCAAAAGTTCTATATATAAACAATAAAAAAAAAATCAATATGTACAATAAGCAATAAAACATTTGCTGTAACTGGAGTCTTCAGTTGATATGCATGTTACCATCCATAGATGCTACCCATAACCTTTGTAACCAACACATTAAATAGAAGAGCATATCCACCCCGTGTGATGACTGCCTCCACCTCAGCTGCCTAATGGGTCACATAAAGTTAATCAATTAGGAATACTCTACCAACAGCATCCTGAGAGGTTCCATGCTCTTGATTACACACACGTAGAATCCTGCAGCAACGCGTTTCTGCTCTGACTCGGACTTCGTTGATGTCTAAAAAGCTCTGACAAAGTCTGCTCCAATGTGGAGGAAATGTATTGTTCCAGGGATTGACCAGCAGTGGCTTGAATCAAAGAGCAGAGAGGGGAACCAGGCATCCAACCCACCCAGGATTTTGTTCAATGCAGAAAATATTTCCACGCCATAGCGATTCAAAAAAGTAAAACTCTCCTATGCTGGCAGAACGACAGGTGAGTAATAGCTCTTTCATTTACAATAGAGCATTTTTTTGCTTTTAGCCCCATACGTACAGTAATTCACTGCAGCAAGAGCATCCCTCACATTTATTGCGGGGGGGGGGGGGGGGTAGGTTTGCTTCCTGAAGTCTGTCCTATGCAGCTCACTAGCTCTTGATGCAGCACAAAAGAGATTTAAAGCTCAACTCCAGGAAAAAAAATGCACCCTAGGATTAATTGCTCAGTACCTCTTGCCCACCATATTTGATTTTCCAGTGCTGTTGGGAGACATAAGAGAGCATTCTAGGGAAATGTTTTTTTCTGATCTCAGACCTCCTAGTGCTTCTCTCAAACCAGATTACAGATCAAAAAGGGAGAGGTGCCTGGTATGCTACAGCTATTCCTGGATGAATGACCCTCTGAAACACGGCTGGCCTGACTTTTATGCATTAGTCTCTTTGAGTTCTATTTCAATTACTAGAAACTAAATATGCAAACAAGCCAAGCACAGCTGAGTAGGAGGACTCGTAAAATACAACTAGCCAATCAGTAGTTGGGGGACTGATTACATCATCTGTTAATTTTGATGTCCCATAGGGTTTGATATTGACTTTGGTATTGTCTCAACAAAGGCCTACTGATGTGTAGGTACAACTATGCAGATAGAAAAAACTGTGACTATCTGCATAAACTGATTTTTTAGACATACAATATCTCACAAAAGTGAGTACACCCCTCACATTTTTGTAAATATTTTGTTCTATCTTTTCATGTGACAACACTGAAGAAATTACACTTTGCTACAATGTAACATAGGGAGTGTACAGCTTGTATAACAGTGTACATTTGCTGTCCCCTAAAAATAACTCAACACATGGTCATTAATGTCTAAGCCACTGTCAGAAAAAGTGAGTACACCCCTAAGTGAAAATGTCCAAATTGGGCCCAATTAGACATTTTCCCTCCCAGTGTCACATGACTCATTCGTGTTACAAGGTCTCAGGTGGGAATGGGGAGCAGGTGTGTTAAAATTGGTGTTATCGCTTTCAATCTCTCATACTGGTCTCCGGAAGTTCAACATGGCACCTCATGGCAAATAACTCTGATGATCTGAAAAAAGGAATTGCTGCTCTACATAAAGATAGCCTAGGCTATAAGAAGATTGCCAAGAGCCTGAAACTGAGCTGCAGCATGGTGGCCAAGACCATACAGCGGTTTAACAGGACAGGTTCCACTCAGAACAGGCCTCGCCATGGTCGACCAAAGAAGTTGAGTGCACGTGCTCAGCATCATATCCAGAGGTTGCCTTTGGGATTTAGACGTGTGAGTGCTGCCAGAATTGCCGCAGAGGTTGAAGGGGTGGGGGGTCAGGCTGTCAGTGCTCAGGCCATACGCCACACACTGCATCAAATTGGTCTGCATGGCTGTCGTCCCAGAAGGAAGCCTCTTCTAAAGATGATGCCCAAGAAAGCCTGCACACAGTTTGCTGAAGACAAGCAGATTAAGGGCATGGATTACTGGAACCATGTCCTGTGGTCTGATGAGACCAAGATAAACTTATTTGGTTCAGATGGTGTCATGCGTGTGTGGTGGCAACCAGGTGAGGAGTACAAAGACAAGCATGTCTTTTCTACAGTCAAGCATGGTGGTGGGAGTGTCATGGTCTGGGGATGCATTAGTGCTGCCAGAACTGGGGAACTACAGTTCATTGAGGGAACCATGAATGTCAACATGTACTGTGACATACTGAAGTAGAGCATGATTCATTCAGAGACTGGGCCTCAGGGCAGTTTTCCAACATGATAACGACCCCAAACACACCTCCAAGATGACCACTGCCTTGCTAAAGAAGCTGAGGGTAAAGGTGATAGGCTGGTCAAGCATGTCTCCAGACCCAAACCCTATTGAGCATCTGTGGGGCATCCTCAAACGGAAGGTTGGGGAGCGCAAGGTCTCTAACCTCCACCAGCTCTGTGAACTCTATGCCCAAGAGGGTTAAGGCAGTGCTGGAAAATAATGGTGGCCACACAAAATATTGACACTTTCACTTAGGGGTGTACTCACTTGTGTTGCAAGTGGTTTAGACATTAATGGCTGTGTGTTGAGTTATTTTGAGGGGACAGCAAATTTTCACTGTTATACAAGCTGTACACTCACTACTTTACATTGTACCACAGTGTGATTTCTTCGTGTGTTGTCACATGAAAAGATATAATAAAATATTTACAAAAATGTGAGGGATGTACTCACTTTTGTGAGATACTGTAGATCTAGAGTAAGTGTTTTGGAACCAGAGCTTAAAAAATGGCTTAAACATATTAGAGGGAAGGGGATCGTGGACATTAGAATGCATTGATGATTTCTGAAGTTATCACTCAGGAGCTGCTTGTCAACATCACTTCTACAGAGAGTTTGTGCTCTTTTGGAGCATGGAGAATGAATACTACATAGGATTGAGTAGAGCATATAGTACATGCTTGGCCTGGCTCAAACGTTTTGACAAAGTGACCCTGTGACTTCATGGGCCATTCCTTCTAGTTGGATAATAGGTGAGTATTGAGTTTGCAGTGGAGGGAGCTGGGAACAGGCCAAGGTACAATATACTGTAAGTGTAGCGCAATATTCCAGGTAAAAGACCCACTTAAAATTATCTGTGGGTTATGTTGATAGTGATCAAGTTCTTAATTAGGAAGGTTGGTTGATATTTGTTTTTTAGAGTCTTCCCAGAATTTGAGACATCTTCTGTTTTATATCTAGGAGGAGCTTACATATAGACTATATATCAGGGATATGCAATTAGCGGACCTCCAACTGTTGCAAAACTACAAGTCCTATTAGTCCTCGGCCTCTGGGTGTCATTCTTGTGGCTGTCAGTCTTGCTATGCCTCAGGGAGTTGTAGTTCTGCAACAGCTGGAGGTCTGCTAATTGCATATCCCTGCCATATATGCACCATGCGGTATCTGCTACAGTATGTGTTAGCAGTGGGAGTTTAGAAACGAGTGTCTTCTCAGGTTCACTATAAGGACATATGAACTGGTACCCTAGGGACCTGCTTTTTTATAGCTTGTACATTCATCCAAATTTTTTTCCTACTTACCAGTAGCGACCAGTCCTCAATGGGCGCAGGGGCGCGCGCCCACCTACTTTCCATGGGGGGTGCCAGACTAGGTGAGGTTGGAAAAAGACACAAGCCCATCAAGTCCAACCTATGTGTGTGATTATATGTCAGTATTACATTGTATACTGTATGTTGCGGTCATTCAGGTGCTTATCTAATAGTTTTTTGAAACTATCGATGTTCCCCGCAAAATAGAATCTAACCATCTCCTGAAATTCAGATTTCAAATAGAATAAATTTGAATACAATAGAAAAGAATAGAAAATAAAACAATAGAATAGAAAAAGAAGAATAGAATGGAATTAAATTGAATAAAAAAGATAACAATAGAATAGAAATGAAAACATTAGAAAGAATATAACCTTCTTCCGAAATTTGAATTTCGAACACAGTAAATTCAGATTTGAATGGAATAAAACTGAATTAGAATAAAATAGAAAATAATTGAATAAAATAGAAAAGAAAAGAATATAAAATAAAAGAATATAATATAAAAAATAATAAAATAGAATAAAATAGAATATAACCATTTCACAAAATTCGAATAGAATAAATGTGAATTTGAATATAATAAAAAAGAATAGATTAGAGCAGAAAATAAAACAATAGAATAGAAAAGGATAGGATATGTAGCGCCGGCTCCTGAAGAGCACGCACTATGTGTTTTTCAAATCTAAGGTTACACCTGAACTACAGTTTGGTTTGGGTACAATTTTCAAAATTTGGACTTCAGCATCGATCTGACTGGACTATGTGATGTTCAGTCTGGCCACAGGGGGCACTGTCTCTTCTGGCAGGCATGGAACTATGGTCTGATTGGGTGCTTAAATTACTTTCTTTCGGAGCCCACCCAGTGGGAGGGACGCTCTTGCTGTGCTTTCTGGGAGAGGATATTTAAGATGCGGTTGTCACGTGGTTTGGGGTTCCGGTCCAGAAGGATGTACTGACTTCATGGTCCTGGTCCTCCTGACCAGCCCCCAGTAAGGCTATGGCCTGGGGTGTGGATCCACCCAATCTTGTTGTCTCGGGGCTGGCTAGCCCGAGGCAAGGAAACTAAAGGAGGATTCTGAGGTGGTTGGATGCTGTCTCCGGTTTGGGAGAGACCCAGTGACTTCACGATATCCAGGGGAGAAGAAGACCACGTACGGGTTGGTTTCTTAGTAAGAGCCTGGAGGAGCTGAAGTACCCAAGAAAATTCGGTCTTGTGGATATCGCCAAGCTGGCTGAAAGATCCAGGTATCACACGAGTGTTCTACAAGTTTAGTTTTCCTACATGTTCTATGACAGAGACTTATCCTTGTATGTTCTACAACAACGTTTGTGGCAGAGACTTGTTCCTGAGTAAGTACTCTGTATGCAGTCAAAGTAAGCAAGTTTTTCAATATTGACTTTGACACTAAGAGTACCTGAACTTTCGTTTCCAACCCTTTGATGCCATTTTAAGAGACTGTTAATTGTCTACATTTTTGCAAATAAAATCCATTTAAGTGGATCTGTCGTCAGTCTCTCAAGTTACTGGGCCATCTACCGCGGGACACCCCTAGACATGAAGTGAGGAGAAAGAAGGTAACAGTAAGCCCAATCTAACCAGCAGCTCCTTCGGCGGTTAGTGCTACAGATAGAATAGCATATAATAGAAAAAAAAACAAGAATAGTATAGAATAGAAAAAAACAATAGAATATTATTATTATTATAATACAGGATTTATATAGCACCAACAGTTTGCGCAGCGCTTTAGAATAGAATAAAATTGAAAGAATATAACCATCTTCCTGAATGAATGAATGAATGAAATACTTGTATAGCGCACAATGCGAACTGAATCGCCTTTAGGCGATTTTAATTTCTAATAGAATAAATTTGAATAGAACATAATAGAATATAATAGAAAAGAAAATAATAGAATAGAGAATAAAAGAATAGAGCAGAAAAACTATTGAATAGAATGGGAAAGAAATAATATAACCATCTCCCAAAATAAGATAAATGTGATTTAGAATATAATTAGATTTCAGTTCAAATGGAATTCTAATTCAAATCGATTTTAATTTTCCGAATTCTGTCAAACTGAGTTCAATTTGACCGAATTTGTAAAATTCAAATCTACTCGACAGCCAATAAACTAAATTAATTTCGAAAATGAATTAAACAAATTTAACAAAATATATGTTTGTATATAACGTATCGAAACAAAACATGTTTTCATTCTGCACATGTCTATTTATAACAATCTATATCTCCACTCTCGGATTGTCATAATAGGGCAGCCTTTTTAGTAGATGACTCATTTTTTGTTATTTACTGGTATTCTCTCCCTGTACTATCCAAGTGTTAGGATGCCCAATATCTTGTCGGAATGCAGAACTAACAACACACAATCAACACACTGTCAAATATCAGGGCATAATCAGTATGACAGTAAGGCCCCTTTCACACTGGGCGGGAGCGGCGTCGGCGGTAAAGCGCCGCTATTTTTAGCGCCACTTTACTGTCGTTTTATCGGCGGTATTCGGCCGCTAGTGGAGCAGTTTTAACCCCCGCTAGCGGCCGAAAAAGGGTTAAAAGCTCCCGCAAAGCGTGCCCCCAAAGCACGCCCCCAAAGCATGCCCCCAAAGCACGCCGCAGCGGTGCTTTGCCGGCGAGAGAGCCGAGCTGCCCGATTGATTTCAATGGGTAGGAGAAGTTTAGGAGCGATGAATACACGGCTCCTTCACCACACCAAAGATGCTGCTAGCAGGACTTTTTTCTGAAGTGAAAGGGGCCGGTTTTTTTCAGCCGCTATACAGACGCTATTTTTAGCGCTGTAGCGCCTGAAAACCGCCTCAGTGTGAAAGGGACCTAAAGGAACAAACAACACATTTTTTATTCATTGATAGTTTTATCCTCCTCCAGCAGCCCGTACAAGGGGCCAGTTATCACCCCTGAGCTCAGACAAAAGACAACCTTCTTATGCCGCGTACACAGGATCGGAATTCTCGTCGGAAAAAGCTCTGATGGTTTTCCCGTCAAAATTTCCGACGGAATTACGCTCAAACTGTCTTGCCTACACACGGTCACACCAAATTCCGACCGCCAAGAACGCGGTGAAGTACAACGCGTACAACGGGACTAGAAAAAGGAAGTCCAAAACCTAGTACCCAATAGCTTCCGTCTCGTAGTTGAATCTGAGCATGCGTGAGTTTTTGCGCGTCGGAATTGCATACACACAATCGGAATTTCCGATAGAAAGTTTTTCCACTGGGAAAATTGAGAACAGGCTCTCAAATTTTTTCTGGCGGGAATTCAGCCAGCTAAATTCCGATGGAGCATACACACAGTCGCATTTTCCGATGAAAAGCTCTCATCTGTCTTTTGCTGGCCGAAATTCCAATCGTGTGTACGCGGCATTACAGCTTGCCACTATACTGATATTTCTTCTCTTTCTGCTGGATTTGGCTTTTCATTTTAAATATATACATTAAAAATAAGCTAATGAATAAGCTTATCTCAAAATGAAAACAAATCTAACATAAATTGGCATGCATATTATGCTTATTGACCTTTAATTTATTCTAAAAACATCAAATTATTTTTTTAATGTCTAACGAATAATCAGATATTGCATTATGTTTTGTTATTTATTTTCTTTTAGAGAGAAGAAAAAACTGGAACTGTTCAGAAGGCTTAAAATGGACTCTGGTAATAGACAATAATGTAAAGTGGGGCAATTTACTGGAAAAATCCAATTTCAAGGGAAATGCACTCTTCTGTGTGCTGGCAGCAGTGATGTTCTATAGAGTGGGATACCTCTAGCTGTTTTCTTAAAATATGCAGCAAGTTGTAACGCTACAATTTTTCCACTCTTTGTTACTGGCAAGCAATCATAAAGTGGCTTGGTTAAAAATAAATATGTTGTTATTACAAGGATTTTTTTGAAAGGGGAAATTGCAGCTATTTTTGAGGTTAGAAATGATTGTCGCACATGCTTTGAAGCAATCATGTAAAGTAGGCTGATAGGAGAGAAAGCCATCTTCTCGTACTCTACTTAAGTGGAAATCTTCCCTTTAGCTCCTATCACAAAATAGTTAATTTCTCTTAATATGGTTTTTATTTTGTTAACTGTCAAATATAATGCGAATAACTAAAATGAGGCGAAGTGCATTGCTCCAGGTACCAACCAATGTCCCAATAGACTTATACAAGAAACAAGGAAGAGGAAATTCCAAAAATTGCAAAAACGTTTTTGCAATGGCTGTTTAGCGGGGTGGTGGCGACACTGAGCAGACCAATAGCCGATCCTCATTGCCAACGCTAAAGTCCATAGGTAATGGAGCCAGTGAAGGTGTCCCTATTCTGTCCCTTCTCCTCAAGAACCCTTCCCTAGGCCTAGATTCTTTGTCAATAGTCAACATGGATCCTGTTCCTTGCCCATTCACTTCGCAAATGTGCACCAAGTGCAGCAGGGTAGTGCTATTTTTTAGTACTGCCCGCACCAAAGATGGCCACAGACATTATCCAATGTTCCAGTTGGATCACTGCTTTCCAGTTGACACCTATGGAGGCTTCAGAGGAACAAAGTTCCTCTCATTCTCCATTCCCTCTGTACAGAGGTCAGCAACACCAGATTGTGGGGGAGCGCCGTCTGTGGGGGCAGCAGAGGATCAGGTAAGTAAAAGTGTTTCTCCTCTCCCCGAGACAAAACAAGCTATTAACCCTTGCATTGCAAGAACATCCTCACCGCAAGGGATCATTTTTTTCTGTGGCAAAAATTGGGCATTAAGAATAATAAGTGTTCGTTTAGGAGGTATTGGCCTTCTTTTTGCCAAAGCACCTGAACTCAACTCAATAAAAAAACTCATGTACATGTGCACATAGGCTTTTACAGTGGGGGAAATAAGTATTTGATCCTCTGCAGATTTTGTAAGTTTGCCCGCTTACAAAGAAATGAAGGGTCTATCATTTTTATCATAGGTGTATTTTAAATGATAGAGACAGAGTATCAACCAAAAAAAACCCACATGATACAAATGTTATAAATTGAGTTGCATTTTAGTGAGTAAAATTGGTATTTTATCCCCAAGCAAAACTTGACTTGGTGGAGAAGCTCTTGTTGGCAAGCAAAGAGGTAAGCCGTTTCTTGTAGTTGTTTATCAGGTTTGCACACATCTCAGGAGGGATTTTGGTCCACTCTTCTTTACAGATCTTCTCTAAATCCTTAAGGTTTCTTGACTGTCACTTGGCAACTCGAAGGTTCAGCTTCCTCTATAAATTTTCTATCTGGATTCTAAATAGTCTAGAGACTGGATATGCCACTCCATGACCTTCTTCTTGAGCCATTCCTTTGTTGCATTGGCAGTATGTTTTGACAAATTTTTCATGCTGGAAGCCTGTCCACCGTCCATTTTCAGTGTTCTGGCTGAGAGAAGAAGGATCTCATGCAAGATTTAACAATTTATGGCCCCATCTATTGGCTCCCTCAATTCGGCAAACTTGGCCAGAGAAACAGCCCCAAAGGGCAGCTAAGAGAGCTATCCCTATACGGTGGCTATCACGTACTCCGCCCACTTTCCCCCAAGTCTTGCAGAACCTAGAACATATCGGCCGAATGGAGAAGCTTACAGCCATAGTCCATGACACTATGCCTCAGTTCTCTATGATTTGGGATCTGTGGTATCGCTCTAAACTATATGCTGCTACTTAATATAGTCTTCTGATTTTGGACCTCCTACGCTGAGTTTAAGGCTCAAATTGACCGTTCACACTGTTTCATGCCCTTCTAAAGGAATGACGTTTCCACATTTCCTGCTCACTGTCCTATGCCTATTTGAATGTGACGATTGCTGTTTTGTACCGCAAATAATTGTTAATTTATGTGAGGATATACTTAATGTGCTGAAATATCCTGCCCCCCCCCCCCTCCTCTTTCTTCCCTCCCCTCTCCTTCCTCCCCTCCCCTCTCTGTTTCTGATTTGTCTTATATGATGGACTTACTGTTTACCTGTGCATTTATGCAAGCATAAGACACTTTGTCATTGTTATCTTTATATTTTCAATAAAAATACAATAAAAAAAAAAAAAAGAAAGAAACAGCCCCAAAGCATCATGTTTCCACCTCTGTTCTTGACTGTAGGGATAGTTTTCTTAGGGTCGTAGTCAGCATTATTCTTCCTCCAACACAGCGAGTCGAGTTAATGCCAAAGAGCTCAATTTTGGTCTCATCTGACCATAGTACTTTCACCAAATCCTTCCCTGAACTATTTGATCTTTATTGGCAAACTTCAGATGGGCCTGTACATGTGCCTTCTTGAGGAGAGGCACCTTGTGGGTGCTTCAGGATTTCAATCCATGGCGGCGTATTGTGTTACCGATGGTATGTTTGGTGATTGTGGTCCCAACTGCCTTGAGACCATTCACAAGCTCCTGTCGTGTAGTTCTGGGCTTATCCCTCACTTTTCTCATGATCAGCCTTACACCATGAGGCGGAAACTTACATGGGGCTCCAGATCGAGGGCAATTAATGGCTATTACATTTGTGAATAATCGCTCCAACAGTTGTCTCCTTCTCACCAAGCTTCTTGCTGATGGTCTTGTAGTCCATTCCAGTCTTGTGCAGGTCTACAATCTTGTCCCTGATGTCCTTTGATGGCTGTTTGGTCTTCTAGTACTTGGGTCTTGCGTCTGTTTCCGCAGAACCTCCAGAGAAAGGGGGTCGGACTGGTTTCGGCGAGATGGACCCATGTGATGTACCTCAGTCCCCATCTGGAGCCCAACGCCCCAGGGGATCCGGGTAAGGTCCTTCCCTAGTGGAGGACAGTGTAACACCCGTTGTATGTTTTGTGTTTCACTCCTTGTGTGTGTGCACTTTTTTTGGCACCGGGTGGAGTTTTTGGGTGTGTTTCACACGCCACTGGCTTTTCAAAAGAATAAAAAAATGATGTTGAGGTTTGAATGAAAGAAAGAGATCCTGTGGACAGGTTTCTTTTATATACATAACAAACTGTTGTTAGGAGCACCTTCTAAAATTGGCAGAACTAATCTGTGTACCACATGAGCACATACTGTAGCCTGTGGGAGCCATAATTATTGTTGGTTGGTAGGGAATCAAATACTTATTTTAGTCACTGAACTGCAACTCAGTTCATAACATTTGACTCCTTGCTGGGCTAAAAAAAAATCTTTAGTTTGACTTTAGTCTTAGCAAATAACCAGGCACACTTTCCACAGGCTCAAGTCCTTATGTTTCCTAAAAACTCAACTACCAAACCAGCTCTAGATAATAACCCAAATAGAGATGAATGACTGCTATACTCCAGTGTCATAGGCACTAGCAGCACTTCAAGTACAATACTTTGAATATCTCATTCAATTTTTAACATAAAGGAAATAAAACATGAGCCACGAATTTCAAAACAGACTTCACAAAGCACATCAACATGACTCTTTCATAGAAGCGTTCGTTCTGTCTGCGCTTCCCTTTAATTAGAAAGTATTGTGAAGAAATCTGAATTAATCACCCTGACTTTACATATGCGGCAGACGATAAATATGAAGGAAATTACGGCAGTGCTGAAAGTAGAAGCAGGTAAATAAGAACAATGTGTTTTTAAATATTTTAAATATAATTACGCTGTGAATTACATATGAATATGTGATTATTAATGTCTATCTTGCATTCATAAGAAGAATCTCCAGACAACGAGTAAAGCCAGAGATTGCGCATTGTTGAAGCTCTCTGTGAACCACATGTGACTGTACGCCTGGACACAGAACAATAGATGAGGACCTTATGGAGTGATGGAGACACAAGGCTGCTAATAAGGCAGTACAGCCAGCCCTCCTGTACTGGGCTCGGACCCCATCAATTTAAGAGGGGGCCCCAGGCAGCTGCTGAGCAGAAGGGCCAGCTGTACTGTCCTATTACAGACATCGATCCTCTTCTGTCTCGGACTGCAGCAATACCAGCTTTTCCTTCTCTGCCTCCCTCTGGCAGCATTGCTAGGTGGTTGGTTCCATCTACTGCCCGGTCCAACTGTGTGCCCCTTTCCCTCTCAGCGCTGCCAGCATTCATCCTTTCCCATCGGCAGCTGCTGGGGGCACGGGGCAGGGGGAGGTGTCATTTACTGGCCCCTTCCTTTCCTGAATGAATACAGTGAGTGATCAGTACCAAACAATCCTGTGTCCATTCATCACTGAAGCATAGTAAACTGTGTTTCCTTTGTTCCAGTTTGTGAATGAGCAGGAAGCCTCAGAAGTCTTCCTTTTCATTCATCTGTTCAGCTGAGGCTTTTTGACTGGGGGGGCTGTAGATAGGCTGTATGGGGCCCCGTGATTTCTAACAGCAGCCTTGGGGAGGCATACCTAGTTGAGTAGTGGTAATCTGGCTATACATAGAGCAAATTTCAGCCAGTTCCTAATTTGGATCCTCATATTGTCATTGACCACATTTGGCCATGTCCATATAGTCAAAGATGTCACCTGGAAGACCCCAACCCTTTGTTTAAATTTTAGCAGCAGGGAATGGAGGGCTCATTCAGTGTGAGGAAAGCTTGAGGAAAGCTTTGGGGCCAGATGTGTGTCAGGGTTTTTTTTTTTTCTTTTGGCATCAAGTATTTTGATTGGCAGGGATCTACATCACTGGACAACATGAATTACAATGGATGTACATGGTAATTGATGGTAGTTAAATTCCCAGAATGGATTGCAAAAAAAATTTGTGCAGGAACATTGTCGTGGTGGAGAATCGACTTGTCAGGACAGATTTACGGTCTTTTTACTAATTTCTCTATACTTTTTTAGAAATTCAAAGTAACAATGTTGTAGCATGTTGACTAAATCATAGTGAACTATCCACTTGTGATCAAAAACACACCAGCATGAGCACAGGAGGGTAAACACTCTGTCCACATTTGTATCCGTCCTTTGCGTTTCCAGAGTTTCACTTCTTATGTCACCGTGTACATTTGATTTCTTCATGGAATGTTCTCCATAAGCCTGTTGTAAAAGAACTAAAGTTTCACTCCCACTTTTGCCAATTTCCATGCAAAATTTCATATTAATCCCCGGCTCCAGATTCCTGTCACTCATTTTCCACCATTTTCCACCAACAGCGCAACTCAAACACGTGTTATTTCTTCTACTACTCCATTAGGCTCCATGCACACTGGAGCTTATAAACTGCAGTTTATTGGAGTATTTTTTTTTTTTAAAAGCCCATCAACTCGGGGGCGTGGCCAACGAGCGGAGCGGATGGACGTGTGAGTGAGAAGCTCCGCTGTACCCTGAGCTAAAAAGGCGAATAACAGCGTTTCCAGCCCTCGTTTTCGGCCGAAATTGCTGCCAGTACCTGCGGGCAACATCCCTGATGCCATCGAGGAAAAGAAAGGGACATACCAAACCGAACAAAATGCTGGATTTCTTTGTCCAGCAGCGGCAGAGGCCCGTCCAAGATGGCGGCGGCGCACGAGGCCTACAGTCACAGCGGGAATGGACGGCCCGTCACACAGAACAGGGCGCCCAACATGCAGCGATGCAGGCTTTCCACTCTGCCTCCTCCTCTGCATCCACCAGCCCGGCGAAAAACAAGCAGAGAACAGAGGAGCGATTGAATGATACAGGGGAGGTGAGTGCTCTTAATTCTTCCTTGGAGGATACCAGAGAGCTGCAGGACTCTATCACTGAATTTCCCACATTAAATCAACCTGTGCTGGATACTAATCTAAAGGACATGTTAGTCTCACTAAGGTCCACTTTGCATGCGGACATACTAGCTATCACTCAGCAGTTTAAATCTGAAGTGCAGGCAGTAACTAGCAGAGTGTCCCATGTTGAAACGAAAATGGGGGAATTTGCCCAAACCTTTAATGAGCTTGTGGATGCCCACAATGATAGAGAAGAGGACATGGCGGCCATTCAGGCTAAATTAGCGGACCTCGAGGACCGCTCACGGCGCAATAATATCAGAATCCGTGGAATTCCAGAGACTGTACAGCTTCAGGAGTTGCGGGAGTTTTTTATCAATTTAATGAAAGCTGCGCTTCCAGACATTCCTGTGGAAGAATTAGTGGTGGACCGCATTCACAGGTTGCCCAGACCTAAGAGCATTCCCTCGCATCTGCCCAGAGATACGATAGTGAGGATTCACTTCTATCATATCAAAGAGAATTTCGTCCGTGCGACAAGAAAGCGGGAGGAACTGCCTCCGGAATTTAAAGATCTGTCTTTTTTCGCCGACTTTTCGGCGTACACTATGCAACGGCGAAAACAACTGGTCACCATAACGAAACCTCTAAATAACCATCGAATCCCATACAGATGGATATATCCGGCCAAGCTGCTAATCACATTTGAAGGGAAGTCGCATGTCGTGGCCAAGGTCGCAGAGGGCATCCGCCTCCTGGAAGAGTGGCAAATTCTATCACCACAAACCGCTGGTCCACAGAGAACGGAATCACCTCCCTCTACTCGAACAAGTTCGGATGCTGAAACCGGCTGAAAGCATACTTTGACGGTAATACCTCATTCACCTTTACGCTCAGGAATTGTTATGAAGAGTTTAACTTCTGTTTTGTTGTTTTTTTTGGCTGTTCGTTTTTTGAAGAGTGTTATCTCTCCACCGATCGGTTGTCGTCACAGACACCCTTCTATACCCCCAAAATCTAGCGGCTTTTCGCCAGCACAGATTCCATAGGGAATCGTTACTTTTTATTTTCTTTCTTGTCTATTCCTTTTTTGTATTTTTTTTTTTTCTTCTTTTTTTTTTTTCCTTTTTTGTATTCAGTGCCTGGCCTTTTCCAGAATACTGTTGAAAGTTTTATTTGCACATACCATCGAAGGCTGAGTTTCGATCTGGTTTGCTTACCTTTTTTTTCAATATGGCTTTTACCATTTCGTCGCTTAATGTTAAAGGACTTAATAGCCCCTTCAAACGTCAAATGGCGTGGAAGGAGGCGAACAAACTGCACAGTGACATAATTTGTTTTCAGGAATCTCATTTCATGGCAGGAAATCACCCCTCATTTTCCAATCGCAAGTTTCCACAGGTGTTCTTAGCGAATGGCCCCAAGAAGAAGGCTGGAGTGATTATAGCAGTTAAGAACACTATTCCTTTCCGTCTTATGGACTCTCACCTGGATGGGTCGGGTCGCTTTATTATTATTATTTGCGAGATTGCCCGGGTGACTTACACTCTAGTAAATGTATATCTCCCGAATTCCAACCAGGGGGGATTCCTACAAAAAATTTTGAAAAAAGTTTCAACCATGAAAAAAGGGCATGTAATTATGTGTGGGGATTTTAATGCTGTTATGCACAGTGAAATGGATGTTTCTAACCCGCACATCCGTAAGTCACGCAGGCAAACTCTCTCAAAAATTTTCTCATCTGGGGATCTCTTTGATGTGTGGCGGTGTCAACACGCGTCCGAAAAGGACTATACGTTTTTTTCAAGTGTACACCATTCATATTCACGCATTGACAGGTTTCATGTTGATAAATTCTTACTGCAAAAAGTTATTAAATCTGAGATACACACAATAACTTGGTCAGACCATGCGCCAATTTCAATTAGGGTGGGGGATCGTGGCACCACGACGAGAGCTAACAGGTGGCGAAATGAGGTATCTGTCATTTCGAAACCGGAGAATGCAAATCACTTAAAGATGGCATTAACAGAATTTTTTCAGATAAATGCTCCGTCGGTGTCGGATCCCTTTTCCCTATGGAATACGCACAAGGTGTATATGAGGGGATTATTGTTGCAGTTGAGTGCTAGGGTTAGGAGGCAGCGGACAAAAAAGGCTTAATGGTCTATTAGAGAAAATAGAGGCTTTGGAGACTATAAACAAACAAACCTCAACACTAAAACTTAGGGAAGAACTGTTCGGGTTGCGACAAGATTTGCGTGCGTTGCTGGTCTCGCAGCAGGAGAACCGCCTTCGCTTTCTCAAAGCTCACAACTACAGATATGGCAACAAGGCGGGGAAACTGCTAGCGAGCCAGCTTCGTGAAAGGTTGATACAGCAAAAAATTGGCTGCATGGTTAACCCCATTACGAAGCGTACAGTGCACAACCCTAAGGAAATCGCGGACACTTTCAGCGACTATTATGAATCTCTTTATAATCTTAAGAATGACCCGGATACACTCCAACCATCCGAGCGATCGATTTCGGATTTTCTAAGTTCACTAAATTTACCCAAGGTCTCTCAAAGTGATTTAGAGGCATTGAACGCGCCTTGTACAATTGCAGAAATTCAAAAAATCATTGGCAGTATGCCACATAATAAAGCGCCGGGCCCGGATGGTTACTCGGCTGAGTACTATCAACTATTCCAAGATGAATTGTCCCCATATATGCAACAGATCTTTGGGGCCGCAATGTCCGCTGCCTCATTTCCGTGCGAGATGCTTACAGCTTCCATTATTACGTTACCCAAAGAAGGTAAGGATCCCACACTTCCACAAAGTTACAGACCGATATCGTTACTAAACGTAGATATCAAAATCTATGCGAAGCTCATTGCTGGGAGATTGGCGAGATTACTACCGGGTCTTGTCAACCATGATCAGGTTGGCTTTGTGCTAGGCCGACAGGCTAATGACGCAACTAGAAGATTGATAAATCTAATTTATACGGCTGAAAGGTCGGGAAGACCTTCTCTGCTCCTTTCTTTGGATGCAGAGAAGGCCTTCGATAGAATACATTGGGGTTATCTAGCCGAAGTTCTAACAAAGTTTGGATTGACGGGAAACATTCACCAGGCCATTCTAGCTTTGTACTCATCCCCATCTGCCTATGTGTACACTGAAGGTATGTTCTCCAAAAAATTCATTATCTCAAACGGCACTAGGCAGGGCTGCCCGTTATCCCCCATTATTTTTGCTTTGGTAATGGAACCCTTTGCCGAAACCATTAGGAAACAGTTGGCAGTGAAGGGCATTATCTCTCAGACAACTCAACACAAACTGTCATTGTTTGCGGATGACGTCATTTTGACTCTATCTGATCCCTTTAACTCTATCATGGCAGCGCATAACGTTATCGTACAATTTGGGGAAGCCTCATATTATAAAATAAACGAAAACAAGTCCTGCATTTTAGGCATTGGTGTAGATGCCCACATGCAATCTCAAATTCAAGCAGCCCTCCCATACCCATGGGCCTCCAATTCCATTAAGTACCTGGGCACAAATCTTACTCCTTCAATCAAACAGCTGTTTCAAGCTAATTTTCCCCCCTTATTTGAATCACTGCAAATGGATATGAATAGACTTAAGAAACATTATATTATATGGCATGGAAGACTAGCGGCTTACAAAATGTTGCTCCTTCCAAAATTGACATATTTATTTAGGGCTCTTCCTATCCTCATACCTGACCAATTTTTTAAAGCATTACAAAAACAAATGTTAACATTTATTTGGGCGGGGAAGAGAGCTAGATTTTCCACCACGGTACAGGGCAAGAAGAAATGGGTTGGGGGCCTGGGTGTACCCATATTAAAGGACTACGCTACGGCAGCGGTTCTAGATCAGCTCCGGGAGTGGTTCTCTTCCCGGGAGCTGAAACCCTGGTGCCAATTGGAACAGGCAGAGGTTCGTTATGGGTCACTACGCTCCCTCCTAATTGCATATAATATTGAACAATTTCATGTTAATACTGATCTACCAACTGTGCAGGCTTCCCTTGGGGCCTGGAGAACCCTCCTGGCATCGTACCAAGCCACAAACACATTTACACGGACTCTTATTCCAGTGGAGTCGCTCCTGTGGTTGATCCCGAACTTATCACTGGTCGGGTGGCGACAGAGCGGGATATCTACGGTTCAGGATCTTATGGTAAATAACCGCCCCATGGACTTCCCGACATTTCAAACCAAGTATCGGCTATCTCAGAATGCATTTTTGCCGCATTGCCAAGTTGTGTCTTGGCTTCAAACTAAGAAAACCTCAGGTACTCAATTTATTACGGAAGTGTGGGATTTCCTGACCTCGCCTCATACAAAAAATAAGGGTATTTCATTAATGTACAACGTATTAGGTACGAAATCTCAGTTTTCCAGATTTGGTCACCTGGAGAAATGGGAAAAAGACCTAGGTCAGAAATTTACTGAGTTACAATGGTTGCAGGCCTTTAGGACTAATGTTAGTTTTTCGAGATGTGCTAACTATGAGGAACTGGCTGCGAAGATTACGGCAAGATGGCACCTTACCCCTTATGTTTTAGCCAAATTTTCAGGTGACAGCTCAAGCGAGTGTTGGAGGGGATGTGGACAGGTGGGGACGTTACTACACATGTGGTGGAGATGTCCGCACCTGCGGAGCTTCTGGAACGAGGTATTTAAACTGATTGCCCGTATCACTGTCGTTCTCATTGAGCCCTCCCCGGAAAAAGCCCTACTCAGTATTGGTATGCCGTCTTATCCAGTCAACAAGAGAACGATAGCAATGCATGTTATCTTCGCGGCCAGAACTCTAATAGTATATAACTGGAAAACGAACAACATTCCTAGCATATCAGAATTGATTAGGAAAGTAAACATTATCTCAGAATTTGAGAACATTTTAGCGTATAGAGATGGGTCAATTAAGAAATATCTGAATAACTGGTCTGAATGGAATACCTCTACCAAGAATTGAGCTTCGTAAAAGTCTGGTATAAGCTGGGCCATCTATCAGTATTCTAGTTTCTCTTCTCCTTTTATCTTTGTTATTCTACTCTATTCTCTATTATTCTTTTTTCTGCTTTATTCCCATTCTGTTTAACTCTTGCTCTCCGTGGTCAGTAATAATTGTGTCAGTGCCTCAACTGGAGAGTAGTAGATTGTATGTGGCATACTATGCAAGTAAGTGATGGATGTGCAGTGGAGACTATTGTATAGCTCCGTACATATGTATAGTAGGCCTTGATTTCTTGTACACATACTGTTATGTATCTGATGTGTATGTATATTGCTGCCTAATATGGGCAAGTATTTAAAAGTTGTTCTTCTGTTTCTTTCTTGTAAAATCCTAATAAAAACCATTTTAAATAAAAGCCCATGAACTCCACTCTATGTTAGCCTATGTGTCCATTCACACATGGACGTTTTTTAGCTTTAATGAGCAGTGGAGTTCATGGGCTTTTTTCTGAACGCCAGAAATTTGCGTTCAAAGTGCCGTTTTCACCTCCAAAAAATGACAAACGACGATAAACGCGCATAAACGCTCATAAACGCCCACAAACACGCGTTAATTAGTGTTTGGCGTTCTATTTTTTCAGTGCATTGTGGGAGTTTGGAATGCACTGTGGCATTTTTGGAGTGTCCTCTGTGTATTTTTATTAAAAACACCCATAAAGGCTAACGCTCATGAACACTAGTACAAAACGCTGTTAAAAGCAGGTTTTTCAACCAGCGTTTTCTACCAGCAATCTGGCATCCAGAAAAAAGCTTTTTTGAGCTTCAGTGTGCATGGAGCTTAAAGACTGAGTCAACTGGCTAGGCGAGTGCAAAGTAGATCATGTCAGAACATGCTCAAGTGTGAATGGCTGTGTGACTCACCACCATAGTCCTATGCCACGGGCATTGCGGGAATGAAATTGTGCCACCTTGTAAATCTTGGGACACTTTTGGGTTTTCTTTTATTAAAGGACTTGTCAAAAACGGTGTATGTGTGTTTTTTTAAACATTACATTACATTTTTTGCGAATGAGTAGGGGTACTACGTACCCCTTACTCATTCATATGGGAAGGGGTGGTATCTGGGTGCCATATTATTGTTAACCACATCAATACAGGGCACTTAAACACCTTCCTGCCCAGACCAATTTTGAGCTTTCTGCGCGGTCGCAATTTGAATGACAATTGTGCGGTCATGCTACACTGTACCCAAATGAAATTCGTATAATTTTTTTCCCACAAATAGAGCTTTCTTTTGGTGGTATTTGATCACCTCTACGGTTTTTATTTTTTGCTAAACAAATAAAAAAAGACGGAAAATTTTGAAAAAAAATATATATATTTTTTTGTCTCAATTTCAAATGTAAATTGTGAATAAGTACGTTTTCTCCTTCACTGATGGGCACTGGTGGGGCGGCACTGAAGGGCACTGATAAGGCGGCACTGATGAGGTGGCACCAATGAAGTGGCACTGATGAGGTGGCATTGATGGGCACTGATATGTGGCACTGATAGGCGGCACTGATGGACACTGATAGGTGGCACAAATTGGCACTGATAGCTTGCACGGATTGGCATGGATAGGCGGCACGAATGGGCATAGATAGGTGGCACAGATGGGCATGGCTAGGCAGCACAGATGGGCATGGATGGGCACTGATAGGTGGCACGGATGGGCATTGATAGGTGGCATTGTATTGTACTGGTGCCAATCAGTGCCAAACAATAATGCATGCCAATCAGTGATGCCCATTGTGGGCACTGATTGGCATCCATTGTGGGCACTGACTGGCATCCATTGTGGGCACTGACTGGCATCCCTGGTGGTCTAGGGTGGCATACCTGGTGCTGGGCATCCTCGGGGGGGGCTTTGCTGCTAATCGATCAGCACAGACCCCTCTGTCAGAGGAGCAGCCGATCGGCTCTCCTCTACTCGCGTCTGACAGACGCGTGTGAGGAAAAGCCCATCATCGGCTCTACCTATTTACACTGTAATCAGCCGTGATTGGACACGGCTGATCACGTGGTAAAGAGTCTCCGCTTGAGACTCTTTACCGAGATTGTAGTTTCGGGGTGTCAGACTGACACCCCGCAACAACAATCGCGGAGATGCGCGCCCCCGGGGGCACACAGCGGCTCAAAATCCTGATCACATCATATGACGTCCAGTCAAGATTTTGAAACCACTTTGGCACCGTCATTTGACAATGGGCAGGCAGCAAGTGGTTAAATGGGGCTTACAGGTTTCCGATAAGCTCCCCAAGCACAGACCCCCACAACCACCAAACCAGGGTTGTGGGGAAGGGGTCCATATCTTTATCAACATGGGGGCATGGTGCTTTGCAAGGAGGATCTCACTTGTTGAAGGCATGTGGCCTGGTATGGTTCAATATGTTTCAGCCAGACTGCATGCCCAGATAGGGCTCTGGTATAAAATTTGTGGGGGACCTTTTTTGGGTCTCTCCTAAAATTCAATCCAGACCAGAAGGGCCTGAATTATGGCGGAATCCCACACCATTTTCTGTGGAAGTTCTCCATTAACATCTATATGAGACCCTCATCTAGGATAAGTCTGGTATAGATGAATGGAATGCCCAGCCACATTGTTTTCAAATAGAATGAAGCTGCTCAAAGCTGTCATTTTGCTGGCATTGTAAACACCTTTTTTTTCTTTGTAAATGTCAGTGTTGCTGTATTGGGTTGTATACATTGAACAGAGGTGCCACTTCACAGGCAGGGTCAATATATCCCCCAGGCATGTTATTGAAAGGAATTTTGTATTTTTAATGTTTAATGCATTACTAATTTTGTTGCTGCCTGCAAAACTGATTTTTATTTTTTTAACAATGTCTTTTTCTATTATCTTAAAAAATGCACAAAACTCTTTTTTTTTTTTTTTAGTTTCATTAAAATTATAAACATGTTTATATCTACTTGCTCTGTGCAATGGCATTGGATAGAGTGGCCCTTCACTTCTTGGGTCCCTCGCTGGCGCACTTGGCTCCTCCTCTTCTCTGTGTGTCACCACAGGAAGCTGCTTCTAATGGGGGCAGGCTCACTCCCGAGCTGGGCCATGTGCATCCATAGACACAGACAGCGTGGATCAGCAATACCCCCCTCTCATTGGATTTCATTGACAGCAGCAGGTTCCTGCTGCTGCCTCTCTGTCCTGTGAGAGCTGGGAGAGAGGAGAGAGCCGCTGCAGACAGGCACAGCACTGGACCAATTGAGGAAAAGGGTGTGATACAGATACTGGAATGTTTTTTGCCTTAATGTAGGGATTACATTAATCCCTATATAGGGATTACATAAATTTTGCATTAAAGACAGCCCAATGCATATATACTGCGGCGCTATTGCATGAAACAACATACCTGTACGTAATTTCGTGCAATAGATACTGTGGGCGTGCGCCCGCTGTGTGGACTAGGAACAAATCAGCGGGTCTGGTTTACCCCATGTCCGCCGGCCACCTGCGATCGCTCCACAGAGAGGCAAAACGGAGATCTGCGTATGTAAACAAGGAACAGTGATCTCTTTGTTCTTTCTGTCAGTACTTTCCACACACACATTTAGAACACACACTGAGGGAACACAGTTAACCCTTTCATCACCCCTGATATTAGCCCCTTCCCTGCCAGTGTCATTTATACAGTAACAGTGCATTTTTTAAATTTATTTTTTAGCATTTTAGCACTGATCGCTGTATTGGTGTCACTGATCCCCAAAAAGTGTCACTTAGGGTCAGATTTGCCCACCGCAATGTCGCAGTCCCTCTAAAAAAATTGCTGATTACCAGTAAAAACAATAAAAAATGAATAAAAGACCATAAATATATCCCATAGTTTGTAGACGCTATAACTTTTACACAAATCAATCAATGTACGCTTTTTTGGGATTTTTTCTACCCAAAATATGTAGAAGAATACATGTTGGCCCAAATTGATTAAGACGTTTGTTTTTTTGGATATGTATTATAGCAGAAAGTAAGAAAATCGTTGTTTGTTTTTTTCAAAACTGTCTTTTTTTTGTTTATAGCGCAAAAAATAAAAACTGGAGAGGTGATCAAATAGGAAACTCTATTTGTGGTAAAAATAGGACAACAGTTTTATTTGGATACAGCGTTGCACGCCCACTCAATTGTCAGTTAAGTAACGTAGCACCGTATCGCAAAAAATGGCCTAGTAATTAAGGGGGTAAATCCTTCCGGGGCTGAAGTGGTTAAAGCAGCGGCTCACCTATCTATGCATCCGCCCCCTAATCTACATGTGGCGCCAGACACGTGGATTCCATTGTTTTTTTTGTTTTTTTTTGAAGCACATGATTAGAGCCCGAGGCTCTAATAGGCTTCAAAAAAGCCTACCCAGTTTTGTGACAATAGCGAATGAATATTCGCTATTGCCACAATGATTCTCCTCCCGGCCAATCAGGAAGCGGATCTTGTGAAAACTTTCCTAATCGGCCGAAAGGAGAAGTGATCCTATTGACCGAGGAGGAGGAGACGCATGGCCGTCGTGATGCCGAGGAGATGTAGGGGGAAGCCGGGCCGACTGACCCACCAGCCACCATTGGAAGACAGAGGGGGACACGGAGGCCGGAACACATAGGCGACGGAGGGGGGAAGCTGCTGCCAGCGGGCACCCTCCAACATGTCAGTCCAGGGGCAGCACAGGGTAAGTGAACTCAGTGTGCTACATAGTTAAATTGTTACATAGTAGGCGAGGTTGAAAAAAGACAGTCAATGTTACATTGTAAATCCCTGTATGTTGTGGTCGTTCAAGTGCTTATCTAATAGTTTTTTGAAATGATCAATGCCCCCTGCTGAAAGCACTGCTTGTGGAAGAGAATTCCACATCCTAACCACTCTTACAGCAAAGAACCCTCTACGCGGTTGAAGGTTAAACCTCTTTACTTCTAATTTTAGTGAATGGCCGCGTGTCCTATTAAATTCCCTTTCGCGGAAAACTTTTATCCCTATTGTGGGGTCACCAGTACAGTATTTGTATATTGAAATCATATCCCCTCTCAAGCGTCTCCTCTGCAGAGAGATTACGTTCAGTGCTCGCAACCTTTCCTCATAACTAAGGTCCTCCAATCCCTTTATTAGTTTTGTTTCCCTTCTCTGGACTCTCTCAAGTTCCAGTACATCCTTCCTGAGGACTGGTGTTTAGAACTAAACGGCATACTTCATGTGCGGCTGGACCAGAGTCTTGTAGAGAGGGAGAATTATAATTTTATCTCTGGAGTTAATCCCCTTTTTAATGCATGCCAATATTCTGTTTGCTTTGCTTGCAGCAGCTTAGCATTGCATGCCATTGCTGAGCCTGCCATCTACTAGGACCCCCAGGTAATTTTCCATCCTAGATTCCCCCAGAGGTTCTCCCCCCAGTGTATAGATTGCATTCCTATTTTTGCCACCCAAATGCATTATTTTGCATTTTTCTACATTAAACCTTATTTGCCATGTAGTTGCCCACCCCATTAATTTGTTCATATCTTCTTGCAAAGTTTCCACATCCTGCGGAGAAGTTATTGCCCTGCTTAACTTAGTATTCTCTGCAAATACAGAGATTGAGCTGTTTATCCCATCCTCTGTTTAGGTACAAATTAAATAGGATTGTTCCCAGGACAGAACCCTGGGGGACCCCACTTTCCACCCTGGACCATTCCAAGTACTCCCCATTTATCACTACCCTCTGAACTCTCCTCTGTACCATGCCAACGGACCTTACTTTGTACAGTAAACGTTTATGGGGAACTGTATTCAGGGCCATTATTAAGGCAGGGCAAAAGGGGCAGCTGCCCTAGGCCCTGTCATTGTTGTGGGGCCCAAAGCAGCTGCCTCATACTTGCCAACTATCCTGGTTTAAATTCTCTCGTCTCTTGAGGTTTTGGGCATGTGCTGTGTCCCAATATCTGAGTGTGAAGTGCTGCTACTAATGCTCTGCCCTATTGTTGTGTACAGATGACTCACCTGCGAACTCTGTGTTTACATGTAAATTACCGGCATTCATATGTACATAGCGGTGGCATTCATATATAAATAGCGGCGGCCGGTGGACTTGATATGTATATCATGCTCCTGAGGTCATATCCACAGTAATCTCTAGCAACCAATCAACAAGCAGAAATCATGTGCTGTAACCTCTAGTAACTAATCAGTGAGCCGTAATGTGTGCTGTAACCTCTAGCAACCAGTCAGTGAGCGGTAATGATACACTGTAACCTAAGCAAACAATCGCAATAGCTGCCTGATTTGATTCAGAAAACTTATTTTGAGTCTAGCTGCTATTTATTGTATGTCTCAGAGTAGGTGGAGAGCAAAACTGCATGGGGGGGGGGGGGGGGCCCAAAAAAAGTTTTGCCCTGAGTCCAATCAGTATTAAAGATGGCCCTGACTGTATCAAATGCTTTTGCAAAATCCAGATACCCCATGTCTATGGGCCTTCCTTTATCTAGATGGCAGCTCACCTCCTCATAGAAGGTTAAAAGATTGGTTTGGCAAGAACGATTCTTCATGAATCCATATTGATTACTGCTAATGGTACCATTGTTATTACTAAAATCTTGTATATAGTCCCTGTTCATCCCCATTGAAGAGCTTACATACAATTGATGTTAGGCTAACTGGTCTGTAATTCCCAGGGATGTAACTTGGCCCTTTTTTAAATTTTGATGCTACATTGGCTTTTTTCCAATCAGCTGGTACCATTCCAGTCAGTAGAATGTTTATAAAAATTAGGAACAATGGTCTGGCAATTACTTGACTGAGTTCCTTAAGGACCCTCAGGTGCAAGCCTTCCAGTCCCGGTGACTTATTAATGTTAAGTTTTTCAAGCCTATTTCTAACTCTGTCCTCTTTTAGCCATGATGGTGCTTCCTGTGACATGTCATGAGGATAAACATTGCAGTTTTAGTTACTGAAGCCCCCCAAATCCCTTGTGAAGACTAAGGATAAGAATAAATTCAATATCTCTCCATCCTTAGTAACCAGATTCCCTTCATCATTCTTTATGGGACCAATATGATCTGACCTCCCTTTATTACTATTTGTGTACTTAAAGAATTTCTTGGGATTTTTTTACTCTCCTCTGCTATATGCTTTTCGTGTTCTATCTTAGCCACCCTGATTGTACCCTTACATTTCTTGTTGCATTCTTTGTAAAGTTGGAATGCTAATGATGATCCCTCAGCCTTGTATTTTCAAAGGCCCTCTCCTTTGCTTTTATATGCATTTTGATGTTGGAGTTAAGCCAACCAGGACTTTTATTAGCTCTTTTAAATTGATTTCCCATTGGGATGCACTGACTAATGCCTTACTAACTTATTACTAACTTACTAACTTATTTAATATGCTAACTTATTTAATATGCTCTTAAAACATACCAATTTTTCCTCCGTGTTCTTTGTTCCTAAGATTTTATCCCAGTTAATATCTTTTAACAAGGTTTGTAGTTTAGGGAAGTTGGCTCTTTTGAAATTCAGTGTCTTTGTTTTTCCCTTATGTTTCCTATTTGTGTGATTTACACTAAAATTAATTGACCTGTGATCGCTGCACCGTATTTCCACATCAGTGATCAGGTCTGTATTGTTGGTAATCAGTAGGTCTAGTAATGCTTTGTTTCTAGTTGGTGCATTTACAATCTGACCTATGAAATTGTCCTACAAGACATTTAGGAACTGGCGAGCCTTAGATGAATGCGTGGTTCCTTCCACCCAGTCTATTTCTAGATAATTAAAATCCTCCATTATAATGATACTTCCCATTCTTGCCGGTAATCCAAATTGTGATAGGAGGTCCATCTCCCCTCCTCCCTCTGGTTAGGGGGCCTAAAGCATACTCACAGTATTACTTTCCCCTTAGTTTCCTCCCTTTGTAGCCCTACCCTTGTAGTCCTCCCTTGCTCCCTTAGCGATGTCATCTCTCACATTCACTTGTACATAATTTTTTATATACAGGCATACCCCTCCCCCCTTTTTTAACCTCTCTATTCCTGCTCTCCTCCAATGACCAGACTTGTCCTGACACTGCCTTGTTTCATAGACATTCACTGGGAAGCTCAGTGTGCTGCTTCTTCTCCTCCCCCATCTCTTTTGCAGCTGAGAACAGAGGGTTGTGATCACTTATAAAAAAGGGGAAGAAAAAGGATATTTATAGCAGGGTGTTTTTTTTATGTCTATGCACAAATATTTTGCCTTTTTTTTTTTAACTGAATGGGTTGCTTATAATGTGATTATTGATTTACAATCACTTAATTTTTATTTTTTTTAAAGTAAAAACACTGTAGCTGCTGACTTTTAATAAGGACACTTACCTGTCCAGGGAGCCTGTGATGCGTCCATCGGATCGGGTGCAGGCTCCGCCATTCCAACTAAGAAAAACCCACAGTGGAGCCTTGCAGCTTCACTGACGGTTTTTGACTGCTAATGTGCTTTGTGAATGGCCAGCTTCTCTTCTGGGACACACACAAGTCCCAGAAGACAATGGGGGTGCTCGCCAAATAAGAGGATGTGATGTCCTGGGCCACGGCCCAGCTGAATTAAAAGTACACTTGTACTTCCAAAAAAGGTACTAAAGGAAAAAAAAAACATTTCAATATCCAAAAACGAGGGGTGGAGAGGTGGTCTTTCATTTAAGACCACCTCTCAAAAGTGGGTGGAACTCCGCTTTAAGGTAAAAAATGTTTCCCATTAGAACCACTTTATTTCTGAAGGCTCAGATTCAATGATGAGATCTCATGGCGCAGTCATGCTTGTAACACCATTTGTCTCCAGATTTTTTTTTACAGTGTATTTGATAGAGTATTTATTGTTTTATTATTTCCGTTGCATGACTTTATTATATTATTATTATTAGCTCTTCATCTTAGACACACCACAAAGGATAGGATGACTCCTAGAGAGAGATGTAATGTAGCACAGCAAGGTGTATAATAATATCATCATTTATGCTCGGCAGCTCTCTGTTCTCTGTAGGAAAATCCTGTTTTGCTTATGGGGTCATGTCATTGTTTGTTCTGCCTTTTGTTACATCATCAGAGCTGGATAATTATTATACTTTGTTTTTCTTTTTGTAGAGTCTCAGAAACTAGATTTAGCCAGGTGGATCTATGATCACAGCGAGACCTACTTTGTGAGGACATTTTGTTATGTGTTAAAACTTAGGTGACTAATAATAACGTTTAAGGGGGCACTTACCAATGACCACCAATATGCATAATGTATCCAAACCCAAAAACAAAAATGTGTTTTATCCAATTGACCTCCGGAAGATTAACCTCCCCTTCATGACCAGGCCATATTTTGCTATATGGCACTGAGTTACTTTAACTGACCATTGAGCGCTCATGCAACACTGTACATACATGAAATGTATGTCCTTTTGTCTCACAAATACAACTGTCTTATGGTAGTATTTAATCACCTCTTTGTTTTTTATTTTTTGCGTTATAAACAAAAAAGATCGAAAATTAAAAAAAAAAACATTAAACATTTTCCACTTTCTGCTATAAAACATATCCAATGAAAAAAAATTAAGAAATCAAATTTATTCGTAAATTTGGGCCAATATGTATTCTGCTACATATTTCTAGTAAAAAAAATTGGTTTACGCAAAAGTATATTGATTGGTTTGCGCAAAAGTTATAGTGTATACAAACTATGGTATATATACTGGATTGTTTTTCATTTTTTTTTTATACTAGAAATGGCAGCGATCAGTGACTTATAGCGAGATTCCGATACTGTGGTGGACCATCGGACACTAATGCCCCATACACGCGACCGGTTTTCCCGTCGGAATAAATTCTAAAGGTTTTTCCGACGGAATGCCACTGAAACTGTCTTGCGTACACACGATCACACCAAAGTCTGACCGTCAAAAACGCGGTGACGTACAACACGTACGACGGGACTAGAAAAAGGAAGTTCAATAGCCAGTAGCCAATAGCTTCCGCCTCCTACTTGCTTCAGAGCATGTGTAGTTTTTGGTCAGTCAGAACAGCATACAGACGAGCGGTTTTCCTGATAGGAATTGGTTCCGTTGGAAATATTTAGAACATGTTCTATTTCTAGGTCCGTCAGAATTTTCTACATTAAAAGTCCGATGGGTCATACACACGATCGGAATATAAGACGAAAAGCTCCCGTCTGAGCAGTATGCCTGTGGCCAATTATAGCTCAGGCTGTGTAGTACACGCCCCACACTATATAAGGCCTCCAGCGTGGCGGCCTTGTGCAGTGTGTTCCGGCGTGCAGGGAAAGAGCAAGATAGGCAGGGACAGTGTTCTTTTCTCAGGCATCTGCAGGAGTTAAAGTGGGTGTTGTGTGCCTCCAGCACAGTATACACCTGTAGCTACCCTTTTTTGCTGGTGTTCTCTAATACAGGCATGTGCAGGAGTTAGTGGGTGTTGTGTGCTTCCAGCACAGTATACACCTGTATCTACCCTTTATTGCTGGTGCTCTCTAATACAGGCATCTGCAGGAGTTATTGGGTGTTGTGTGCCTCCAGCACAGTATACACCTGAAGATACCCCTTAGGCCGCGTACACACGCGCGGACTGTTCGCCCAACTTTGTCCGCTGAACAGTGTTTGGGCGGACAGTCCGCTCGTGTGTGGGCTTTCAGCGGACAGTTTCAGCGGACAGTTTGACGAACAAGGTTTTACGGAATTTCCGAAAAACTGTCCGCTGAAACCTTGTTTCAGCGAACAGTCCGCCCGTGTGTAGGCTTGTTCGTCAAACTAAGTTCCGCGCATGCTCAGAAAGGATTTACACGCCGAAAGTTATAATGCAGTGTATAGGACGTCGTATTTTTCGTCCCGTCGTACGTGCCGTTCACGTCATCGCGCACGGTTTCAGCAAACTGTTCGTTCGTCGTGTGTGGCCATGTCCGTCCATGCTAATTTTGAGCGGACTGTTTGCCGAAACTGTTTGACGAACAAGGTTGGGCGAACAGTCCGCGCGTGTGTACGCGGCCTCATTGCTGTTGTTGTCTGTTACATATCTTGCATATTAGCCTTTAAAATTAGCACTTTTGATTTTGAACGTAGCGTCCCATAGACTTTAATAGGGTTCTAAAGTTCGTACAAATTTTTGGTCCGTTCGAATGTTCTGGTGCGAACCGAACCGGGGGTGTTCGGCTCATCCCTAGTCCCCTATGCGGAAGTGCAGAAACACATATGTATACGTGATTCTGCACAGAATGGCCGCCCTGTAGCAGTAAATCTCATGATGTGGTTATTGCATCTCACCAGTTCTTAGATTCCCGGATGCCCTAGTTTTCCTGTTTTCTGGCTTTTTTCTGTTTGCATCTTACCTGGTAATCCATGGATTAATACGCTCACTCCTCCACTGTATCTACTGTATGGATTAAGCTATGGTTGCCACCAAGGCTTGATTTCACACATCTGTCTTTGTTCATCTCTATTACATGAACGAGGAAGATGAGGTTATTTGTGCTTTCTGTTCAACTCACGGTAAGTTACAGGGACACCGCATGTCTGGCAAAATGAACACCTACATCTGTACTTCTGTTCTTAGCTTATGTGTAGAGCTCACCCAGGAATGGGCCAGCTGAATGTTCCCAAGGAATTTTCCTAGACTAGGGTATTCCCCGCCTGGCACACATCAACAGTCACTCTTTTGGCTCTATGAACAGTCTAGGGGTTTATTTACCTTTAAGTACGTAAAAGGGTCAAAACCCATGCAGATGGTGGAATTTTAATGGCACAAAACACAAATACAGTTAAAAAAGTATGAAGTTTGTTACAAAATGACATTCATTTTAAAATAACAGAAATTATCATTTAAAATTCATATTCATCAGAGCATAAAACTTTTCCAAAAGATTTTTTGTTGTTGGATGTCCAAGCTGTAGTGTATAAAAACGTAACTCCACTATTTGCCTAAACAATATAAATTTTACTTAGGCCGCGTACACACGCGGGGACTGTTCGCTGAAACTGTCCGCTGAAACCAAGTTTCAGCGGACAGTCCGCTCGTGTGTGGGCTTTCAGCGGACAGTTTCAGCGAACAGTCCGCTGAACAAGGTTTTTCGGAAATTCCGAAAAACTGTCCGCTGAAACCTTGTTTCAGCGGACAGTCCCCGCGTGTGTAGGCTTGTTCGTCAAACAAAGTTGCGCGCATGCTCAGAAAGGATTTTCACGCCGAAAGTTATAATGCAGTGTATAGGACGTCGTATTTTTCGTCCCGTCGTACGTGCCGTTCACGTCATCGCGCACGGTTTCAGCAAACTGTTCGTACGTCGTGTGTGGCCATGTCCGTCCATGCTAATTTTGAGCGGACTGTTTGCCGAAACTGTTTGACGGACAAAGTTGGGCGAACAGTCCCCGCGTGTGTACGCGGCCTTAGAGTTTCTCCGCACATTCAATGCGTTTCTTGGACTTTGGTCCACTTCATCAGTTTTCTAGCCAAGCACATATGTATTCATCAGATATAAGAGAAGCATACACTATATTACCAAAAGTATTGGGACACCTGCCTTTACACGGACATGGCCTTTAATGGCATCCCAGTCTTAGTCCATAGGGTTCAATATTGAGTTGGCCCACCCTTTGTAGCTATAACAGCTTCAACTCTTCTGGGAAGGCTGTCCACAAAGTTTAGGAGTGTGTCTATGGGAATGTTTGACCATTCTTCTAGGAGGAACATTTGTGAGGTCAGGCACGGATGTGGACGAGAAGGCTTGGCTCGCAGTCCCCACTCTAATTTATCCCATAGGTGTTCTCTCGGGTTGAAGTCAGGACTCTGTGCAGGCCACTCAAGTTCCTCTACCCCAAACTCGCTCATCCATGTCTTTATGGACCTTTTATTATACATTGTACTCTGTAGACTATGCTGCAAATTACCACTGAACGGTATACTCTGTGTAGTGCTACCCCCTTAGAAGCTGCTGGATAGGGTGGGTCCTCTGTTCTTTGCCGAGACCTTCTCAACCTCTCTGACACACCAGGGTGAGTGTGCAAGCATACAATATCACAGGAATTCACTAACAGTAATACTTAGTACCCAATAGTAGTGTTTTAGCAAAGAAACAGGGATCAAACCAGGAAGTAAAGGAAAATGTGATATATTGTCATCTAATATGGTTGGTAACTAGGCAAAGATAAAATGGATGACCCATGGCAATAACACAATTTAGCATACAAACAGATTAACAGTAGAAACTAGGAGGGACTATGCAGGGATGCATAAGATGACATTTGGCATCAGGATCACTTCAAGTGCAGCAGTGAGTAGTAGAAAAGTTTTAATCTATCGAGCGCTGGAACTATACTGCAACTACAATGCTAGTCCTAAAATGACTGGGTATGCATTGTCCAAAAGAAAGGGAGGAAGGTAGCAAAGGAGGCAGGGGAACAAAGGAGGCTTACAAAATAATTATTACGGAAGGGGCAGTGCTTTCAGATGTTCTTCTGCCAGCCATTGTTGGGGCCATTTAAAGCGTTAGTGCACTTAACAACAGTCTCAGTTAACCTGCGTGCAGTAAAGGTACAGTATAGTAGACTTGTGCACACCAGAAATTTTTGTTTCGTTTCAGTTCATTGTCATTTGTAAAATACATAATTTCGTTCTGTTATATTCGTTATGTTATGTTAATACGTTTTTGGATAATTCATTATTATTCGTAGAGTGTCGAATTCATTCGTTCGTATTCGTTGAAATTCGCTATTTATGTATGTATAGACATTCGTGATAATGATTCGTAGTTTGGAAAGTCGTTTGTTTATTGAATCTTTTAACACACACAATGACCACGTCTCTTCTCCTCGGCTCAATTACAATACAACACCCTTCTAACTCAGTTATCAGGAATGCACTTTGCCAGTAATCCATCCTCCGGCACAAAATTAATTAGCTGATTGGACTATAAGATTTACTTTGAGCTGACCTTTTGTTCATTAGATCTTTAAAGAATTACCGAATCATGTCGAATTCATTCGTTATATTTCTTTCGTATTCGTTGTTATTCGTTATTTTTTTATTCGGACATTCTGATGCATCCGAATGCCCGAAAGATGCAAAATTCGGGCGAATTTCGATTTGTTACGAAACGAATTGCACATGCCTACATTATAGGTATGGTATAGTCTTGGCACAGGTGCAGGGTAGCTGTGGTTCAGATTCAGTAAAATGCAGTAAAGGGTTAGTATAGTTGCAGTCTACGTTTGGAATACGTGCAGTATAGAGTACAGTGTGGGTGCGGTATGGATTGGCTACACTTGTCCAGCTCTCAGTGGTTCAGTCCCTGATAGCAGTAGTAGCAGTGGGTGACTAGCCCTCTCACCAGTCTCCGGGGTGCTTCAGTGACCTCTCGCTGTGGAAGGGGAGGCCCTCTCGGCCTCTCTCCAAAAGCATCTGGTGATCAGCGATGGGAAGCAGAGAGTGAGTGGATGCTCCAGTCTCCCTGCCTCCAGGTGTTCTCAGTCTCAGGCTCGGATCTCCACTGGCATTGTCTCCTGCTTGCAGGTAAATATCCAAACAGAAGTGTTTTCTCTCTCACTCCCTCAATGTCAAAAGGAAAAACTTTCCTGGGCAGTTAAAAGAAAATGATCTCCCCAATCCTCCTACTGCACAGTGTAGTCTGTAGCCTGTAGTGTAAAGAGTCCATTCATCCCATTGAATGGCTGCAGTTTCAAACTTCAACTCCCAGAATTCTCAGTGCTCTGCTTTGCAGTTCACCTAATTCTGCCCCTGCCAAACCTTTCTTCCTACCACCAAAAATCCCTTTCTTGGTATTCTCTGGCAGTAGTATGAAGGCTTTTGGGTGTCTACACATGGGAGGCTTTTACAGGTCTCTATGACCATACAAAAACAAAACTTGACGTCGACAAACTATACAAGGCTTCTCTACATCAAAGACCAATACATGAGAGCCACGATGTATTGAACTGCAGTTAAAACGGCTTCCTAACAATTTTTTTGGGGCTAACGGCTTCTGTTTTTTTTAAAATAAAGGCAAAGAGAAAGTTGTTCGTCTTTCCAAAACTCTTTTGTATGGTTATAGTGGACAGTTAAAAATACTCACCGCCGCAGTGAGAAAATAACAGACAACCTTTTCTATAATTAGCGTTATCAGATTCAGCACATGATACGAAAAAAAAGTTTCACTAATTTTCAGGATATTTAGGCCCATTTGTCCTAATGTATCTATTGTAAACTACTGCCACCACCTGGTTTTATTAATACTGCAATTCTTACATCAATTTTTTTTTTTTTTCTACAATCAACCCAGCTTTGGAATACAAAAAATGCTTAGAATATTCCAATCAGATGAGTTGGAGGACTAAAAAAGGTTATCAATGGTCCAATCAACAGAGGTGCCCCTGTAACCCCTTGTACACACGGTCGGACCATTTTGGCGGATAATCCGACTGTGTGTGGTCTCCATCGGACTGTTTCCATCTGAGTATCCGACGGACCAAGTTTTTCAACTTGTCCGTAAAATTTTCCGACAAAATGCTCCAATCGGACATACTACGATCATGTGTAGCCTACTCCGACGGACCAAGTGCCACGCATGCTCAGATCAAATTCCTAGACCAAAGCTATTGGCTACTAGCCTGAACGTAGTCCCATCGTAATGAAATTACGCCATCACGTTCCGAACGATCGGATTTTCCGACAACTTTGTCCAGCCGTGTGTATGCAACAGTTTCGGACAAAATCCGTCTGACAAAATCCAACGGATTTGGTTGTCAGACTGTCCGACCGTGTGTACAAGGGCTAAGCGCTTCACTGATGCACCCAACAGCACAGTACATCATCACATCTTGAACTGAGGAAGTGGCAATTTAAAGCTGCAAAACAGGTTATAATGGTAAAATAAAATGATTCATCGTACGATAAACCAGACAATCTCAACCCTTTTTTTAGACACGTGACGACAGATGCCTCTGCCAATCCTACTATCGACTGGCTTTTTTAGACTCCATGCAATTCATATGACCTAACACTCACCTGAGAACCTTGCAGAGAATCCGGACTGGGAGCCCTGTGGCTATAACCTTTGGCTGTGGCTATGACCTTTCTCATCCTGCGTGGAAGCAGAATATTCTCCACCTGCACTCGTGGAAAGTTGTCTGTGTTTACCCTACGGGGTCACCGCAACCTCAGCACATGTATTTTTACTTTATGGAAGTAAAATGTTATAGTTGAGTCATTTACTACACTATAAGTTCTCTCTTGCCTTCCTCTTTTCTTCTCCAGTGGAAATTCCAAGTCGCCAAAAGTTGGCAACCAACCACTTTACCACTAAAATCCTTGGGTCTCCTTAGCGCTTCTACACACGGTCGGACATTCCGACAACAAAATCTGTCGGATTTTGTCCGAAACTTGTGTTGCATACACACGGTCGGACAACGTTGTCGGAAAATCTGATCATTCAGAATGTGGTGACGTTCTTTCCTTACGACAGGACTACGTTCAGGCTAGTAGCCAATATCTTTGGTCTAGGAATTTGATCTGAGCACGCGTGGCACTTTGTCCGATCGGAATTCTCTACAAACGATAGGACAAAGTCCGATCGGATCATGTTGTCGGAAAATTTTATAGCCCAGCTCTAAAACTTTGTCGGTCGGATATTCCGACGGAAACAGTCTGATGGAGCCCAAACACGGTTGGATTATCCGACAACACGGTCCGATCCGACATTTTCCATCGGAATGTCCGACCGTGTGTACAAGGGCTAAAAACACCACACCCCAAATTCCAGAATATTACAATGAAGCTTTATATTACCCATGCAGGGTAAATTCACATTAATGTTGTCCCCACATTAATGTTGTCATCCTGGGGATTATTTACTAAAATTGGAGAGTGCAAAATCAGGCTCACTTCTGCAAAGAAACTAATCAGCTTCCAGGTTTTATTACCAAAGCTTAACTGAACAAGCCAATGTTAGGAACTGACTGTTTTCCTTGCAAAAGTGAGACAGATTTTGCACTCTCCAGCTTTAGTAAATAAATCTCCATATGTGAAAAACAAACCTGTCCTTTGTTCCATCACAGATTGCTTTGTCTGGGCAACAAAGTGGCATACACAATACTACCAGGTATGAGAGCATGTGACTCATTCTTCTCATATGACAGCCCTGGTACATGGAAAGTGGCCACTTAGGCACCCAACATCGGCACATGGGAGTAGGGAAAGAGTCCTCATTCATATGTAAATATCCATGTATGTCATGATTCGAAGCTTACAAAGGCTTCTTCTCCTCACTCAAACAAGTGAACAAAGTTTGCAGATAAAAATGCAGGTGATACCTTTGGTTGGCTAACTAAATATATTTTAGAGTACATTTTTATTTAAAACAATCCCCTTCAGGCATGGCTTCATATATTGTACAAATAACCGAAGAATCATATATACACAAGTAAAATAGACACCAAAAACAGATGGTATCATTGTTCAGTAGACATGTGCGATTCGTTTCGTACGAATCTCAAATTCGTACGAATTTCTCTAAATTCGTACGAATTTCTCTAAATTCGTACGAATTTCTCTAAATTCGTACGAATTTCTCTAAATTTGTATGTTCGGGAGAATCCGAAATACGAATTGCCATGCGTCCGGATTTTGTACGAAATACGAACTTTTGTTTACGGATCCCCAGGAGGAAGTCAGCACAGCACAGGGATGGTGGGAGCCCCTCATCTAATGAAAATTCGTATTTCGGATAGGAAATTCTTTAACGGAATTTCGTATTTCGGATAAAAACCAAACTTCCATCAGCATCGACTGTCATATTGAGGTATATTTTTGCCTTTAAATTAATCGTAACGAACGTTCGTACAAGTTCAAGAACGACAATTCGTATTTCGTACGAATTGAAATTGAATTTCGGACACGAAATACGAAGTACGAATTAATTTTAATACGAACCGTAACGGAACAGAACGAAATGAACTTATTGACGGCGCCCATGTCTATTGTTCAGTAGTGATGAGCGAAATGAGCAAAGTTTGGCTTGCCAGACCTTGCCAAACAAGTGAAAAAATTTCCTCACCCCCAATATATTGGCAAACCCTTTGAAGTCCATTGAAGCCAAATCTAGCTATTTTTTTTCTGGCCTTTTTCAAGATTACAAGCCTTGGGAAATCAGGACATGGCTAGCTGGGCACTGCCATGGGAGACATGAACTAATGAAAAAAAAAAATAATAATTAAAATGTTCAGTAGGGAACAGCTCTTATGAAAAGACTTCCTTAAACAAACATGGCTGTGAACTTAAAGTGATATTAACCACTTTCAGACCGGACCATTTTGCTGGCTTAAGACCAGACCACTTTTTGCGATTCAGCACTGCGTCGCTTTAACTGACAATTGCGCGGTCGTGTGACGGGGCTCCCAAACAAAATTGACGTCCTTCTTTTCCCACAAATAGAGCTTTCTTTTGGTGGTATTTAATCACCCCTGCGATTTTTATTTTTTGCACTATAAACAAAAATAGAGCGACAATTTTGAAAAAAACACATTATTTTTTACTTTTTGTTATAATAAATATCCCCCCCCCAAAAAAAAAAATATATATATATATATATATATATATATATAAAAAATTCCCTCAGTTTAGGCCGATACGTATTCTTCTACATATTTTCTGGTAAAAAAAATCACAATGAGCAATTTATTGATTGGTTTGCGCAAAAGTTATAGCGTTAACAAAATAAGGAATAGTTTTATGGCATTTTTATTAATTATTTTTTTTACTAGTAATGGCGGCGATCAGCGATTTTTATTGTGACTGCGACATTATGGTGGACACATCTGACATTTTTTACACATTTTTGGGACCATTGTCATCTATACAGCAATCAGTGCTATACAAATGCACTAATTCCTGTGTAAATTACACTGGCAGTGAAGGGGTTAACCAGGTGGTGGCAGTGTAGAGGTTAAGTGTTCCTAGGGGTGTGTTATGAACTGTGGGGGGCTGGGCTTTGTGTTAGTGAACACTGATCTCTGCTCCAATCACATGGAGCAGAGATCAGTGTCACTTGTTGCTAGGCAGAACAGGGAGATGCTGTTTACAACGGCATCTCCCCGTTCAGCCTCCCCGTGAAACGATCGCGGGTATCCCCGCGGCGATTGAGTCTGAGGGACCCACGACCGGACTCACGGGGGTCCTGACCGGCACGCGAGCATGCCGCCGGCACTGTGCACGCAATGGCAGGGTGGCATATATAAACTGGTGCGCAGTCATGTTGGAACAGGAAGGGGCCATCCCCAAACTGTTCCCACAAAGTTGGGAGCATGAAATTGTCCAAAATGTCTTGGTATGCTGACGCCTTAAGAGTTCCCTTCACTGGAACTAAGGGGCCAAGCCCAACCCCTGAAAAACAACCTCACACCATAATCCCCAATCCACCAAATGATTTAGACCAGCGCACAAAGCAAGGTCCATAAAGACATGGATGAGCAAGTTTGGGGTGGACGAACTTGACTGGCCTGACCTCAACCTGATAGAACACCTTTGGGATGAATTAGAGTGGAGACTGCAAGCCAAGCCTTCTCGTCCACATCAGTGCCTGACCTCACAAATGCGCTTCTGGAAGAATGGTCAAACATTCCCATAGACACACTCCTAAACTTTGTGGACGGCCTTCCCAGAAGAGTTGAAGCTGTTATAGCTACAAAGGGTGGGCCAACTCAATATTGAACCCTACAGACTTAGCCCTTGTACACATGGTCGGAGATCCGTTGGAATGTGTCCGATCGGAGCATTTTGTCGGATATTCCAACTGTGTGTGATCTACATTGGACTGTTTCCGTCGGAATATCCGTCTGAACCAACTTTTCCAACTTGCCGGAAATATTTTCCGACAAAATGCTCCGATCGGACATACTCCGATCATGTGTAGAGAATTCCGATCGGACAAAGTGCCACGCATGCTCAGATCAAATTCCTAGACCAAAGCTATTGGCTACTAGCCTGAACATAGTCCTGTCATAACGAAATAATGTCATCACGTCGGATTTTCCGACAACTTTGTCTTACTGTGTGTATACACCAGTTTCAGACAAAATCCGACGGATTTGGTTGTCGGAATCTCCGACCGTGTGTACAAGGGCTAAGACTGGGATGCCATTACAGTTCAAGTGCGTGTAAAGGCAGGCGTACCAAAACTTTTGACAATATATTGTATTTGAAAAAAAAAAGTCTGATAAAGGGAAGGGGCCTTTCGCCAAGCCTGCAGGGTAAAATTAAGGATGTAGAAAGTGTAAATCTGTTTGTGTAGCGGGAATACTAACATTTCCTATTAAAGTGCACCTAAGGCCGCGTATACACGGGCGGATTGTCTGCCCAACTAAGTTCGGCAGACAATCCGACAGACAGTCCGTTCAAAATTAGCATGAACGGACTTGACCACACACGATGAGCAGACAGTCCGCTGAAAGCGTGCGCGATGACGTGTACAGCACGTACGACGGGACTAGAAAAACGACGTCCTATACACTGCAATGCAACCTTCGGCCGTGTAAACCCTTTCTGAGCATGCACCATACTTAGTCCGTCCAACTTGCCTACACACGAGCGGACTGTCCGCTAAAACCAAGTTTGGACGGACAAAACCAAGTTTGAACGGACTGTCTTACGGAAATTCCGTAAGACTTTGTTCGTCAGACTGTCCGCTGAAAAAGTCCGCTGAAGCCCACACACGAGCGGATTGTCCGCTGAAACACGGTTCAGCGGACTAAGTTGGGCAGACAATCCGCCCGTGTGTACGCGGCCTTACTCAATAATACATTTTTGAGGGCCCTCCTAAACCTTGTGGACGGCCTTCCCAGAAGAGTTGAAGCTGTTATAGCTACAAAGGGTGGGCCAACTCAATATTGAACCCTACAGACTAAGACTGGGATGCCATTAAAGGCCATGTGCGTGTGAAGGCAACATTTTTTTACAATATGCGGTATATCCTGATAAGATAAGCAATGTGGAACTTTTTAGATTTACCGACACTTTACTATCCAGATTCTGCACTGCATTGCTTTACTAAATGAAATCAGTAAACTAAGGGCTTCATATATTTCAGTGGCATAGTAGTGGCATTGTTAATAAGCATATATTCAAGCTGCTCTGTTTTGTACAGGGCTAAAATAGAATGGATTTCTGATTTATATGTTGCTGCCTGCTTTGCATATAATAACACCCCGGCATAAAGGCTGGACCAGAGTGATATTTTATTCTGCTGAAAACAACCACAGATTAGGACTTGGTGATTTGTACAATAAATTCCACTATGATACTGATTACTCCAAAGGTAAACGCTGCCCAAGGTGTGAAATATTGTAGGCATTTGTAAAAATATTCAATAAAAATTAAATTAGATTTCCATTTTGGTTTGTGTTTTCTTTTTTTTTTTTATAAAAAAATAAAAATAACGGGAAAACAGTGAATATTTTATATTCATTTGTAAGTAGTAGAAGAAGATACAGCCAAAGGCTGCACTAGGAAGAAGAAATGAACTTACTAGATGGGCCACAAACTGTGAGACTTAAAGTGATATTACAAGAAATAAACAAAAGCCGAATGATTTGCAGCTTACTAATTCTTAGCCCTTGTACACACGGTCGGCGATTCCGTCGGAATGTGTCCCATCGGACCGTTTTGTCGGATATTCCGACTGTGTGTGGTCTCCATCGGACTGTTTCCGTCGGAATATCCAACTTTTCCAACTTGCTGGTAAAATTTTCCGACAAAGTGCTCCAATCAGACATACTCCGATCATGTGTAGCCTACTCCAACGGACAAAGTGCCACGCATGCTCAGATCAAATTCCTAGACCAAAGCTATTGGCTACTAGCCTGAACGTAGTCCTGTTGCAACAAAATAATGTCATCACGTTCTGAACGATCAGATTTTCCTACAACTTTGTCCGACCGTGTGTATGCAACAGTTTCGGACAAAATTCGTCGGACAAAATCCAACGGATTTGGTTGTCAGAATGTCCGACCGTGTGTACAAGGGCTTAGACATGGTGTGGCTACATTCATTTATTCTTTAATTTTCCCCCTTTTCCTTATTTTTCCCTTTATCTTTCAAATGTTAATCTGGTCACTAAGTCTATTCATTTTCAGCTTCCTTCAACAGAACAAGCTATCCTGCAGATGTAGCAGTTAGAGAGTTGAAACAAACCACTTACCACTGACAGGGGTTCTTAGAGCGTTCAGCTACCATTCATTTATGTAAAACCTTTACCACAAAAGGAAATAAGAACTGTTGCTGTAGCAGTTTAAAAAGTGTTAGCGGAAATTTGACTTTAACCACTTCAGCCCCGGACCATTTAGCTGGCCAAAGACCAGAGCACTTTTTGCGATTCGGCACTGCGTCGATTTAACTGACAATTTTGCGGTCGTGCGACGTGGCTCCCAAACAAAATTGTCGTTGTTTTTTCCCCACAGATAGAGCTTTCTTTTGGTGGTATTTGACCACCTCTGCGGTTTTAATTTTTTGCGCTATAAACAAAAAAATAGTGTCAATTCTGAAAAAAAAAACGCATTATTTTTAACTTTTTGCTATAATAAATATTCCCAAAAAATATAAAAAAAAAATATTTTCCCTCAGTTTAGGCCGATACGTATTCTTCTACATATTTTTGGTAAAAAAAAAATATTAATCATCAAAAAAAGGTACCAACACTATACCCCCCCAACATCCTCCACTGATCACCATCATCATACAATTCTATTACACTCTATACATAGAACACTACACCCCCCAACATCCTCCACTGATCACCATCATCATACAATTCTATTACACTCTATACATAGAACACTACACCCCCCAACATGTCCTCCACTGATCACCATCATCATACAATTCTATTACACTCTATACATAGAACACTACACCCCCCAACATGTCCTCCACTGATCACCATCATCATACAATTCTATTACACTCTATACATAGAACACTACACCCCCCAACATCCTCCACTGATCACCATCATCATACAATTCTATTACACTCTATACATAGAACACTACACCCCCCAACATCCTCCACTGATCACCATCATCATACAATTCTATTACACTCTATACATAGAACACTACACCCCCCAACATGTCCTCCACTGATCACCATCATCATACAATTCTATTACACTCTATACATAGAACACTACACCCCCCAACATCCTCCACTGATCACCATCATCATACAATTCTATTACACTCTATACATAGAACACTACACCCCCCAACATCCTCCACTGATCACCATCATCATACAATTCTATTACACTCTATACATAGAACACTACACCCCCCAACATGTCCTCCACTGATCACCATCATCATACAATTCTATTACACTCTATACATAGAACACTACACCCCCCAACATGTCCTCCACTGATCACCATCATCATGCAATTCTAATACACTCTATACATAGAACACTACACCCCCCAACATGTCCTCCACTGATCACCATCATCATGCAATTCTATTACACTCTATACATAGAACACTACACCCCCCAACATGTCCTCCACTGATCACTATCATCATGCAATTCTATTACACTCTATACATAGAACACTACACCCCCCAACATGTCCTCCACTGATCACTATCATCATGCAATTCTATTACACTCTATACATAGAACACTACACCCCCCAACATGTCCTCCACTGATCACCATCATCATACAATTCTATTACACTCTATACATAGAACACTACACCCCCCAACATGTCCTGCACTGATCACCATCATCATGCAATTCTATTACACTCTATACATAGAACACTACACCCCCCAACATGTCCTCCACTGATCACCATCATCATACAATTCTATTACACTCTATACATAGAACACTACACCCCCCAACATGTCCTGCACTGATCACCATCATCATGCAATTCTATTACACTCTATACATAGAACACTACACCCCCCAACATGTCCTCCACTGATCACCATCATCATACAATTCTATTACACTCTATACATAGAACACTACACCCCCCAACATGTCCTCCACTGATCACTATCATCATGCAATTCTATTACACTCTATACATAGAACACTACACCCCCCAACATGTCCTCCACTGATCACTATCATCGTGCAATTCTATTACACTCTATACATAGAACACTACACCCCCCAACATGTCCTCCACTGATCACCATCATCATGCAATTCTATTACACTCTATACATAGAACACTACACCCCCCAACATGTCCTCCACTGATCACCATCATCATACAATTCTATTACACTCTATACATAGAACACTACACCCCCCAACATGTCCTCCACTGATCACCATCATCATACAATTCTATTACACTCTATACATAGAACACTACACCCCCCAACATGTCCTCCACTGATCACCATCATCATACAATTCTATTACACTCTATACATAGAACAACAGGTACCAACAGGCTCAGAATGCATAAAAAGGGTCCTTGCAAGGATAAAAAGAAAAAAAGGCTCTGCTAATCTCCAAAAAAAGCAATTTGCGCACGCGCACTGCGTGTATGCGCAGCTTCCCTACAGCCGTTTCATCACAGAAACGCTTTTTTGGAGATTAGCAGAGCCTTTTTATCTTTTATCCTTGCAAGGAATGTTTTTATGTATTGTGAACCTGTTGGTACCTTTTTTGAATAAATGAGTCAAAGGTATCTCTGCACTATTGGAGTCTTTTTTTCTCCTCATAACTTTTTTCGGAAATCCATTGGATGACCACATCCCACTGATGGAAGGAAACGTCCATTGATGCGCAGTGATCATCTCCTGACAGAGGCGCCTTTGAAACCACTTTCCACAGACGCTGGCCGGTTACCTGTGAGGACAGTCGGTGGTATCCTAACAGCAACCCGGCTGTTCTACTAAGCCTCATGTGACCCCCCTGAACAAGGGTGGTCACTGGCTTTTTGGTAAGCCTCCATTGCTTATTCCTAGGTGACGGGCTGCACTAGTGCTGGAAACGTATTGTTTGGATTTCGTTTGTGAACACTTCTTTGTTGGATTATTTCACCCATGAACTGTTTTTGCGTTTGATACACGTGTTTGTTGCTCCTGGATTGATCATATTAACACATATGGACTATTATGGTGTTTTTTTGATCACTTGATTATTTAGAATTCTCCTTTGTATAATCACGATTTTTATTCATAATCACTTGCATTATTAGTTTATTACCCAGCGCTGCACTTTTTGTCTATTTATATGTGATATAAAGTTGTAATTGTAGCGCTAGACCTCCTCTGTGACTCTAAACTGGTAACCTGTAAAAAATTTAAAAGCACCGCCTATGAACATTGATCAATTACTTTAGTTTGGCGCAATTCCATGAGTGTGCGCAATTTTATTTTGAAAACTCACAGTTTTATTGATTTTCAAGGAAGGAGGACAAAAAGAAGAGAACAAAAATGAAGACATAGCATTTCCAAAATGGAGTACAGGAAAATACATGGTACAAAAATGATTATACTATCAGATTTCTAATGCACCAAACATTGCAGCCAAGGGTAAGGCTTATTGCCGACTTATGTAACTTACAGCCCCTGACGGCAAGCTCAACTATCACATAATAAAGCGGCTGTATTAGTTTCCAGCCTGTACAAAAACTCTTTAAAGAGGAAGTAAACCTGATGGGTTTACTTCCTCTTTGATTACCTGCAAAGGTAAAGCATAATGGACTACTGCATCGCACAGTAGTCCATTATGTGTCACTTACCTGACACAGGAGCCAGCGAAGTCACCGCTGTCCCCTTGTGTACGGAGCCTCCATCTTCTCGGTGGGTCTCGCTGCTCCGGCGCTGTCATTCGACGAAGCCGCGATGACGTCACTCCCGCGCATGCGCACGGGAGCCGCCACTCGCGACATATCGCCGTTGACAGCGGCGTGCTCGGTGCGCCTGCACGCCGCTGTCTACGGCGCATGCGCCGTAGACAGCGGTGCCTGTGTTTCGGCAAATATCTCCTAAACCGTGTAGGAGCCTAGAAGGAAGACCTTCGGGTCGAAGGGCACCTCGGCACCGAAGATGGATCGGAGCAGAGAATGCACCATCGGCCAGTACGGGACAAGTAGAGGGCAGGTCTAGTAGATATGAAATAGCGTTCCCCTGTCCTTATAACAACGCCAGCAGTGAGAATCAGCCGAGGGATATATGGAGTGGAGCAGGTCCAGGGTCTGGTACCAATAAAATAAGATCTTATATTGATTCTCTTTATAGAGCGTACAAATGGAGCTCCTAGAAGCATGCGACCAAATGCGCTGCCATGTGCTTAGGGATATAGTTTCACCCAGGGCCTGCTCCCACTTACCCATATAGGCATGTCGTGGCCCAATTGGCGATGTGTACATGATCAGGAGCTGAAAATTGAGCAAGATCATACCTTTCGGGGATGAGCCCTCTAAACATATTTTTCGAATTCGGTTAAAGGGGATAATTGAAGGTTCACTACCAGGGATTGTGCATAATGCCGCAGTTGCAGATAACTGAAGAAGGCCTGTCTGGGTATATTAAAATTGTTTTGCAGGTCCTGGAAGGATTTTAAAAATCTAGTTCTGGGGTCTATCAGGTGACCATAGTGGAATAGACCTTTTTCCATCCAGAAGTGGGACATCTGTGAGGTCAGGCTATCTGGGATATTAGGCGTGAACATAAATGAGGTCACCGGAGAGGAGGCAGTGGTAAGCGGATATGACAGCTTCGAATGCTGCCATAGCGTACGTAGAAGTGCTATTGGACCTAGTAGCTGCACCCCCCCCCCCCCCCCAGCTGTTATATCAGAGCTCCAGAGCTAGTGTGCGCAATTTTAAAGTGTGACATGTTTGTTATCTATTTAGTCTGCGTAACATTACCTTTTATAATTTACCCGAAAAATTGTGTTTTTGTGCATTCAAATTAATTAAAGTGTATTTTTTTTCACAAAAAATATTGCGCTTGAAAAATTGCTGTGCAAATACCGTGACATAAAAAATTGCAACAACCGCCATTTTATTCCCTAGGGTCTCTGCTAAAATATATATATATGATGTTTGGGGGTTCAGAGTAATTTTCTAGCAAAATTTTTTTTAAATTATGATTTTTACATGTAAAATAGAAATGCCAGAATTGGCTTGGGTGGCAAGAATGTATAATTTACGAACAGTCCCAGGGTAGAAGTAAAAAAATAGCCAATAGCCAGCATGCTAAATAGGAGTAGATAGAATTTGGCTCAGTACTGCTCGGTCCCAAGCCGTCTAATTCAACCGTTACACAAAGAATTCCACAACATCTATTTCTCCCGACATGTGTGGATTTGATGTATAACCGCTGTTGTTCAGACTGAATGCATCGCTAGCAAATATATCAGTCTGTATATGGGTAGCTTGACACTCAGGATCCCAGCTATAAAGACTCAAAATGTTTCTTTTCTTTTTCATTGTACTTTAGTAAATGTATCAACTTTCGGAGTGTTCTGTTTTCCTATATATGCAAAATTAAAATGTTTTATATTTTACAAAATAGACAAAAAAGGACATGTAGACATGTGCAGAAGAAAAAAATTTTTTTTTGCTTTGTTTCGATTCCTTATTTACATACATTTGTTTAGTTAAATTTGTTTCATTCATGTCATTCTTTTTCGGAAATTACTTTAGTTCATTCGTTTTCAAATTGATTTGAAAAGTTTTCAAATTAATTTCGAATAGTTTTCTAATTCGAATAGTTTTCCAATTTCCAAAGAGAATAAAATAGAATAGAAAATAAATGAATAGAATAGAAAAAAACTATTATATTCTATTCCTTTATTTTCTATTCTATTTTATTCTCTTCCTAAATTGAAAAAATATTCTAATTTGAATTTCATCCAATTTTTTTTTATTATTATTTCGGATTCATTTAAATTCGGTACTATTCTCAAATTCAGATACATCCAAATTTCTGAAAAACTAAAATTTGTCAGAATTTTAGAACTAAACGGACCACACAGGTCTAGAAATGATGCATGTTGATAGCAGAGGAACAAAGCAGCAGGCAGAAATTACACTAAGGCCATACAAGGGTCAAATTCCAAAGTCATTTTCTAATGTAAATTGTAACTTTTTTTCTTTAGGATTTTGCACCGTTAGTGGGCTGTAGCAATGGCCGATTTTCATGCAGCCACCGGATTTGAGTGATTGGCCATGTTGGAAATTTTTGGAAAAACAAACATATTTCTACTCAGTTATGGAAGAATCGTGCGAGAGATCTAATCAAAAAAGAAATGTGCATGAACTGTGATCTGAAAAGAAAAGAAAATTCCCGGCCACGGAAAAATTATTTTCTGTAGCAACATGAGGAGAAATTAAAGGCTTGGTTGGTGGAATTTCGAAATCAATGGTTTCACCATCGGATCACAAAACGCACAACATTTCAGATTTTCAAAAGAAAATTTGTTCGGAATTCGACCATGTATGGCCGACTTTAGGGGGAGATTTACTAAAACTGGAGCACTCAGAATCCGGTGCCACTGTGCATGGTAGCCAATAGGGATGAGCTCGATGTTCGAGTCGATGTCATGCGGTGCTTGAGTTGGTCTGCCTAGGGGACAGGAGCCACACTGGTGCAGAGATTCTGTCAGCTCTGCAGGGGCAGGCTCAGAGGTGGTTGACCGTAGGCCAGCTTCAGCCAGGAAGGGCTGTATGCTACAATGGCACCAACCTTCTCTCCGCTCTCAGACAGGGACACTTGACCCATGTTCCATGTTTGGCACACCTCCTGAATTTGGTGGTGCAGTGTTTCTTAACAAGGTACCCAGGCTTACAAGATCTCCTGAAGCAGGCCAGAAAAGTCTGTGGTCATTTCCGCCGTCATACAATACCAGTGCTTGGCTGGCTGATATTCAAAGGGAATGCAACCTGCCCATCAACTGCCTCATTTGTGACATGCCCACCAGGTGGAGCTTGGCTTCTTTTCACCATACCAGTGGCTACTGAACAAGGATGCATGCATTGTCCTGTCACCATTTGAGGAGGCCACAAGGATGGTGAGCAGCGACAATGCATGAATCAGTGACACTGTACCTCTTGTCCACCTCTTGGAGCATACGCTTCATGGAATCATGAACAGGACACTTGAGGCAGACCACAGAAGGAAGGGGAGGACTTCCTTTTCTCTCAAGTCCCCCTTTATCCAGATAGTATTCCTGTGGGTCTGCCAAACACACAGGAAGAAGGGGAGGAGGAGAAGGAGGATTGTGTCAGCATGGATGTCAAGGGTATCATGCAGCAGTCTTTAAGGGATGGTTTTCGGTCCCCATAATCCAGAGGAGTTGTACGTGACTAGGAGGAGGTAGTTATGGATAATTTGATCCTCAGTGACCCAGAGGATCAGAATCGAATACCTGAGCAAACTTATACTGCATGGCCTCCCTGATTCTACAAAGCCTGCAAAAGGACCCTAGGATTTGTGGCATTAAACAGAAGGATCATTACTGGTTGGCAACCCTTCTTGAATCACATTACAAGGGTAAGGTTGCAAAACTCATCCTGCCTTCGCAGAGGGAGCAGAGGATGAAACATCTTCAGGAAGCCTTGAAGAAAAGTGTGTGTAATGCATTTCCAGACCCTGGGAGGTTACCATTTCTTGGTGCTGGACAACTTGTTTCTGAGGCTTTGTTCGGTCAGGGAAGATCAGTGGAGAAGGTGGCCGGCTGACCGATGCCTTTAAATTATTTTTCAGTCCTCAGCGCCAAGGTCTGATAGGTTCCAGCAACCATATGGGGCAGGAATATATAGGGGCAAGAGCAGACTTCAAGGCCTTTCTAACAGACCATCCATTGAGTTACTGGGTCTTGAGGTGGGACCAGAACTTGCTAAATATGCAATTGAGCTACTGGCCTGTCCTGCATCCAGCGTGCTTTCTAAACACACATTCAGTGCTGCTGGAGGGTTTGTAACGGTATAAAGAGTGTGCCTGTCCACAGACTCAGTTGATTTATAAAAATGAATTAGTCCTGGATCAGCAGCTATCAAGCACCTGATGCTGATGTAACTGATTGAATTTCCAATGGATGTGGGATCCCCTGAGGACTGCCTATGCTGCCTATCCTATTCCTCCTCAATCATGATGTTAGCTTCCAACAATATTTCTGGTTTAGGGCACCACCACCACCCAAGGCCCAAACCCTGTTTAACAGGGGGCACATAATTAGAATTTTTGAAATTATATTTAACAGCAGGGCCTGTTCCTGTACCTAACAAGAGTAACTGTGAGGGGTTACAGTTTTGTGGCACCACCAACACCTAGGGCCCAATGTTTCTGCCCTCTGTTTAACAGGGCCATGTAATTACAATTTTTGAAATAATATTTAACAGCAGGGCCTGTTCCTGTACCAAACAAGAGTAACTGTGAGAGGTTATCGTATTCTGTCACCACCAATACCTAAGGCCCAATTTTTCAGCAGAGTATATAGTGCAGTCCGCACATTATATATACTGCAGTTCCGAGTATATAGTGCAGTCAGTGTAGTGTATATAATACAGTGCAGGGTATATAGAGCAGTGTACAATATATAATATAGTGTATTGAAGTTGGGTAAGGGGAGCCCTAAGACAGAATTAAAAAATGGCATAGGTTCCCCCGTCCATACCAGGCCTTTGGGTCTGGTAAGGATTGTGGGGGGGGGAGGGGACCCACGGCATTTTTTAAAAGATTTTTTATGTATATTGCCGGGATCTGGCAATAGATTACAACGTGAGCAATTTTAAATTACATTTTTCCTTTAGAAATTTAATTTTGCTGCGGTACTGTTCTAAACGTGGGGATATGCGCTACTTTACAGGCAGAATAAGGGGACCCCCAGGCATGATATTTAAAAGAATATTTAATTTTTATTGTTTCACTTTAAGCATTCTTAAAATCACTGCTCCTAAAATAAAAACTGCAGTTTTAAAAACTTATTTTTGTATTGATACATGTCCCCTGGGGCAGGACCCAGGTTCCCAAACACTTTTTTATGGTAATAACTTGTATATAAGCCTTTAAAATTAGCACTTTTGATAACTCACGTTCATGTCCCATAGATTTTAATGGTGTTCGCATGTTCGCACAAATGTTTGTCTGTTCGCAAGTTCTGATGTTCAATTAAGCTTTGACAATAAAACCTTGAAGCTGATTGGTTTCTGTGCAGAGCTGCGCAAGATTTTGCACTCTGCAGGTTTACAAGCACTTTAAAATATATATTTTTTCAAGATGAATACGAAAATGTTTTATATATAAATATATTTATGATTTTATTTATTAATGTATTTTAAAGAAAAGCACAATGTTTTTAATTGGGGGCAATTACACCTATTCAGTTTTTGCTTAGCTACTTGTTTGAAGAAATCTTGTTGTTAACAAAGGTCAATAGCTTAAACTGAAAAAAGAGCATTGACTCCTCCTAATCCCTCTCCGTATCTTCTGCTGAGAATTCATATGCATTGGGGTTGGTTTACAAAAAGGCAAATACTGTTCACTTTGCAAGGGGATTTTCCCCTAGCTTAGTGAATGTGTTGTAATTCACTTTGCAAAGATTACTCAATCAAATGCAAGGTCACAGCCATGGTTCCCCTTCATAGATAAAGTGGTAGAGAGTGTTTAGTCATCCAGGAACAGGATGTGTGTTATTTACAGGACTATAGGGTAAAAGAGTGAAAAGAAACTGAAAAAAGAAAAGTCATGCAGCCACCATATCAAAGTACCCATAAGCTGCAATATATTTTGTTTTTGTTTTGGGTTTTTTGGGGAAAAAAAACATAGTGCTCAGGGAATAACGTATTATGTATTAAATGTTAATCTGAAAAACAAATATTACATACAGTATCTCACAAAAGTAAGTACACCCCTCACATGTTTGTAAATATTTATTATATCTTTTCATGTGACAACACTGAAGAAATTACACTTTGCTACCATGTAAAGTAGTAAGTGTACAGCTTGTATAACAGTGTCAATCTGCTGTCCCCTCAAAATAACTCAACACACAACCATGAATGTCTAAACCGCTGGCAACAAAAGTGAGTGTACCCCTAAGTGAAAATGTCCAAATTGGGCCCAATTAGACATTTTCCTTGTCCGGTGCCATGTGATTCGTTAGTGTTACAAGGTCTCAGGTGTGAATGGGAAGCAGGTGTGTTAAATTTGGTGTTATCGCTCTCACTCTCTCATACTGATCACTGGAAGTTCAACATGGCACCTCATAGCAAAGAACTCTCTGATGATCTGAAAAATTACAGAAGCCACTCTTGCCCTGTTTTGTGAAAGTTTCTGTTATTTCAACGTTGCACGTGCCATTGCAATAGTTCATAAATCAATAAAAAAAATTTATGAAATTTTAATATTAAAATATCCTATTTCTACGTAGGTCCATAGAGCATATCATACTGCACTTATGCCAATGGGGATTGGCAGAACAAACAAAATATTGTGTAACATTAAATAACCGTAACCTGTTTCATTTTCATTTTAGATGAAAAAAATCAAAAGCGCTGTAATCACAGTAATGCCTGGAGGTGAAACACTTTCATCAAATCAGTAACATAGCTTGATTTGATTTATTTATTTTGTTTATTTTATTTTACCAGTGTTTATGCATCTTTGTTAATGTTTTGTATTATTCCGAGCACGTGCAAAGCCTCATTTAATCTTTTAATCTCTGGAATAAAGCCTTTCATCAGTAAGAGAAAGTAGATTGAATTAACGCCCTATTCAGCTCCCCCGGCATGAAAATTACTGGAGGGAAAAGTGTAACTAAAATTTACAAAGTATCACAGTAATATTATAGAAGCAAAACAAGCTTGAATGCATGTACAGGAGGTAAATGAATAGAACATCTAGATACAGTATGATTGCTTAAAATGTTACTTTTAATATATCTGTTATTTGAAGGAAACCAGAAAAGGCTGAAACCATGAAAATAGGATTTAACCACTTTAAACCCCGGAAGATTTGGCTGCTCAATGACCAGGCCATTTTTTGTGATAGGGCACTGCATTGTTTTAACTGTCAATTGCGCGGTTGTACAATGTTGTACCCATAAATAGAGCTTTCTTTTGGTGGTATTTGATCATCTCTGCCATTTTTTTTTTTTTTTGCGCTATAAACACAAAAAGACCGACAATTTTGAAAAAACAAACAAACAATGGGGGTTGTTTATGAAAGGCAAATCCACTTTGCATTACAAGTGAAAACTACAAGTGCAAAGTGCACTTTGAAATTGCACTGAAAGTGAACTTGGAACTACAATCACTGTAGATCCGCGGGGGGCATGCAAGGAAAATAAGTAACAGCATTTTATCTTGCACAGGATTGGATGATAAAATCAGCAGAGCTTCCCCTCATCTCAGATCTTCCCCTCAGATTTACAGCGATTGCACTTCCAAGTGCACTTTCAGTGCAATTTCAAGTCCACTTTGCACTTGTAGTTTGCACTTGCAGTGCAAAGTGGATTTGCCTTTTCGTTAATAACCCCCAATATGTAGTACTTTTTGCTTTAATAAATATCCCCAATTTTTTTTTTTAAATCACATTTTTTCCTTAGTTTAGGTTGATATGTATTCTTCTACATATTTTTGGTAATAAAAATCGCAATAAGCATATATTGATTGGTTTGCACAAAAGTTATAGCGTCTATAAAATAGGGGAAAGATTTATGGCATTTTTATAATTTTTCTTTTTTTTACTAGTAATGGCAGCAATCTGCGATTTTTATCGGGACTGCGACATTATGGCGGACAGATCGGACACTTTTGATACATTTTTGGGACCATTGGCATTAATACAGCGATCAGTGCTATATAAATGCATATAAACTATATATAGTAGCTGCCAGCACAACAGAAATTCTGCGATATGTGAAACATATTGTGAAATGGTAAAGTGCAGCGCTAATAATAATATATAGATAATTCACAATCTATAAAAACTAGTACTAAACAAATCAGTATCAAATAGTTGAAAAAGTGTAACAAAATACAAAAACTAGTGCCAATATAATCATAACAAATGATCTGCAAGTGAAACCAAATTATATCCAAATATCCATAATAAAGTCCATAAAGTGCTGGAATAAATAAGGTGACTGTGTGAGTTATCTGCAGATATCCTCCACCATAAGGAAAGAGGCTTATCGGATATAATGGACCCACATAGACTTATGCCTAATGAGCCTCAAAGGCTTAGTGGTGTAGTCACACCCAAGGAGATGTACAGCAACTCCAGCTTCCAATGTGTACCAGGCAGGCAAAAATTGGTCACTAGGTTAGCTAAGTCTCCACTGAAGGTGTAATGGCCGGTATGTACTGTGGTTCTTCCCAATATTACATATGGCAAATGAGAAAAGATAGGGCCACGTAGTGTGATACCGTTCATATAAAACATTTATTGGAAATCATAAAATTCTACACTCACATGTAAGAAGACATATAGAGCATGTAGATAAATCTGGCAACGCAGTGGCATCAGCAAAAGCCCTTCCCGATGCGTTTCATCCTAATAAGGCATCATCTGGGGATGATGGCACCGCCAGTCCACCTGGCTGCAGCTGCCTCTCTCACTAGCCCTCCTGGCTAGTTCCTACAGTCCTCCCAGACTGTCACTCACCAGCCACCTGGATGACTTCTCCTGGAGAACTCCTGGACATGCTGACCTACTGCAGCTTTCCTCACTCTTGCTCCCATGCCTCCAGGAAGGATAACCTCTGTGTGCCCTAGAGGGTCCCGCCAGCATCCGAGCCCCAGGCCCAAGGTCAGCCCTGCTCCTGACTAGGGGCCACTGACAACCTACTCAGCACTACTTCTCTATCTTCCACCCAATTACCCCTGACGGCATGACTCAAGAGTATTTAAGAGGTGCCCATCCCCTACCAGCCAACTTTGTGGGGGATTGGCTGGGGTCTCATCAATACTCCAAGGAGCTCCCTCTAAACTCCACCCTCTACTTCTGGAAGCTTCTCCAAGGTTCCAGAGAGGAGGGAGAGTTGCCAGAGGAGATGCTTTCTGAGTCATCCAGCCTCCCTGAGTCACTCAACCCTGACCCAGATTCAACCCAGGCTTGCCTGCCAGCCAATCCAAATTTACCTACCCTAACAACTATGTACATTAGCACACTAGCTAGAGGGTGCTACATAGAACTTAGGAGAAACACAAGAACGCTGAAGCATTAGTCAAGATCAATTACTGATTACAGCCTAGCCTTTACATTTAAATAGATCCTCCTGCTTAGGTCAGGGTGGCTACACTGTATTTTCATCATTAATGACCACAATAACTGTTACCTAGATTGGGACTGAAATTTGTTGCTTGATATATAAAAATTGCCAGATGTAGAGTCAATTTGTAAAAAGCAAGACTCACAGATAAGGGGTAGGGAGGGTAGGAATTGTTACAAATAAAAAATAACATTGTTTTCTTTGCTTCCACTTTAAATGTCTCTGGAATTTTATGAAACAATTTGTCATATTGCAGCAAGTTACTTCTTAATTGTAATATCTTTTTGAAGCCCATTATTGCTTAATATCCTGTTGATACACAGTCCTCTGTGCTGCTCCTTGTGTGATGGTTTACTTCTGAAGGCAGAAAAAAGCTTAGAGAAAGAGCATTAGCGGCCTTTAATCAGCATGCTTGTCACTGCGGAGATGCATGCATCGCTAAATAGCTGGTTTGATGATTCGTGTGATGTATTACTGCCTGCTGTTAACTATTTTGGCTGGCTTTTTTTTTTGGAGTGGAATTATTTTCTTCTGATATTTTCCTTTATTGTAACCTTTATGTCTTAAGTCTATTATGCAAAGGATGAAAAGACGAACAGATAAATGTATTGTTATGATAATCATTGGGATAAGCTGCTTAGAATCCATACACTTGGGTAATCCTTGGGTATGTCCACCTGTGTTCGAGCGGTGATGTGCTTTACAGCCGGTGTTTGTCAAGAGGTCCTGGTTTGGGGTAAAATAACATAGGCTGAAACTGAAAGGGTTGGCAAAAATCAGTTTTTTATTCTATGATCAAAAGTTTGAAAAAATTGATATTACAAAGATATGTGATCATGGGAGGTGTGTAATTGAAATAAAGAAGCTTCCGTTCTTTACAGTGGATTTTCAGTACCACTTTGACAACCTCTGGATGTGCTTGTAGTTCTATAGTATGTACTTGAAATGTCAGCTACTGCATACAATACCAACCTGTCTTGTAAATGACGGCAGTAACAGCCTGATGCAATATTGAACAATGAATAGATTACCAGCAGATTATAAATATGGTTCAGCCTCAGTGTTGACAATTCAGACGGCCATAACTCTTCATTAATCCCCTCCTCCCACAGGGGATAAGAAGTACTCAAAAGAATATAGAAGTATCCATCATCGTGCAAATTGAAGAACCTCTTGAGAAAGTGACGTAGCGGTGACAAAACGCATTGGGGCGGAGCTATTGACGTAATCACAAGGTTGGAGTCAGTGAACATTGGGAGTGAGATCAATGGTACATGATCCTTAAGGGGCTAGTGTCTCAATTTCTGCACAATATAATGTGCACAATAAAATAATGTGCACATGATCCTTAAGGGGCTAGTGTCTCAATTTCTGAACAATATAATGTGCACAATAAAATGTGAGTGGCTTGAGGTTGTTATTTAATACATTTTATATTTTATATAAATATATTATATTTTATACCAACATATGATTTTGCTGCAGATGTAAAACTTTCAGTTTTTTGACAGTTCAAATGGTCATAGCTCTTCATTAATCCACTCCTCCCAAAGGGGATAAGAAGTACTCTATAGAAGGATCCATTATCATGCAAAATCTCACGATACATGGCCCCATTCATTCTTTAATGTACACGGATCAGTCGTCCTGTTCCCTTTGCAGAGAAACAGCCCCAAAGCATGATGTTGCCACCCCCATGCTTCACAGTAGGTATGGTGTTCTTTGGTTGCAACTCATGCATTCAAACATGACAAGTTGTGTCTCTACCAAACAGTTCTACTTTGGTTTCATGTTTCATCTGACCATATGACATTCTCCCAATCCTTTTCTGGATCATCTAAATGCTCTCTAGTAAACCTAATACGGGCCCGGACATGTACTGGCTTAAGCAGGGTGACACATCTGGCACTGTAGGATCTGAGTCCCTGGTGGCGTAGTGTGTTACTGATGGCAGCCTTTGTTTCTTTGGTCCCAGCTCTCTGCAGGTCATTTACTAGGCCCCCAGTGTGGTTCTGGGATTTTTGCTCACCGTTCTTGTGATCATTTTGACCCCACGGGGTGAGATCTTGCGTGGAGCCCCAGATCGAGGGAGATTATCAGTGGTCTTATATGTCTTCCATTTTCTAATTATTGCTCCCACAGTTGATGTTGATGTCACACCAAGCTGCTTGCCTATTGCAGATTCAGTCTTCCCAGCCTGGTGCAGGTCTACAATTTTGTTTCTGGTGTCCTTCGACAGCTCTTTGGTCTTCACCATAGTGGAGTTTGGAGTGTGACTGTTTGAGGATGTGGACAGGTGTCTTTTATACTGATAACAAGTTCAAACAGGTGCCATTAATACAGGTAATGAGTGGAGGACAGAGGAGCCTCTTAAAGAAGAAGATACAGGTCTGTGAGAGCCAGAAATCTTGCTTGTTTATAGGTGACCAAATACTTATTTTCCACCATAACTTGCAAATAAATTCTTTCAAAAATCAGACAATGTGATTGTTTGGATTTGTTTCCACATTTATAGTTGAGGTATACCTATAATGCCAATTACAGGCCTCTCTCGTCTTTTTAAGTGGGAGAACTTGCACAATTGGTGGCTGACTTTTTTGCCCCACTGTAATATATATATAATTTCCATGATAATGGATCCCTCTATTGAGTACTTCTTATCCCCTTTGGGAGGAGTGGATTAATGAAGAGCTATGACCGTATGAATTGTCAAAAAACTGAAAGTTTTACATCTGCAGCCAATTCATATGTTGGTCCCAACAAAAAGGGCAAAGTGCTTATGTCCTATGATCCCTATAAGTCTGTGGAAGGAGGGGAGCTGCTAGCATTATTGGAGGAATCACGAGGGTGCTTACACTTTGTTGTTTGTATGCACTTAAATAAGACTACACATCTGTGGAAAGCTACTTATCTATATGTGTAAAGTTTATAGAGAGGATATGCACAATGCCTCCGCAGCAATATGACCCTCGGAGGCCAAAAGTGACTTCACTTCCAGCACTGACTAATGTAAACATTGCCTTTTTTTTTTTTTGCGGGAAAGCCTGAGATCCATTTTTTTTAACTCAGACTTTCCAGCATAGAGGAGAGATCTGGGGGCTTACAGACCCCCAGATCTCACCATAAAGAGGACCTGTCATGCCCTATTCCCATTAGCCCTTGTACACACAGTCGGACATTCCGATGGATAATGTCCGATAGGACCGTGTTGTGGGATAATCCGACCGTGTGTGGGCTCCATCTGACTGTTTCCGTTGGAGTATTCGACGGACCAAGTTTTCCAGCTGGGCCCTAAAATTTTCTGACAAAATGCTCCGATCGGACATACTCCGATCATGTGTAGCCTACTCCGACGGACAAAGTGCCACGCATGCTCAGATCAAATTCCTAGACCAAAGCTATTGGCTACTAGCCTGAACGTAGTCCCATCCTAACGAAATAATGTCATCACGTTAAGTACGATCGGATTTTCTGACAACTTTGTCCGACTTTGTGTATGCAACAGTTTCGGATGAAATCCGTCAGACAAAATCCGACGGATTTGGTTGTCGGAATGTCCGACCGTGTGTACAAGGGCTAACAAGAGATGTTTACATTCATTGTAATAGGAAAAAAAGTGATCAAAAAATAAAAAAATGAAAGGGAAAGCGTAAAAATAAAAATAAACCATAAAATGTTTTGTCTTGTGCTCACACGCAGAAGCGAACGCATATATAGGTCACGCCTGCATAGGTAAATGGCATTCAAACCACACATGTGAGGTATCGCCACAAATGTTAGAGAGAGTGCAATAATTCCAGCAATAGACCTTCTCTGTAACTCAAAGCTGGTAACCTGTAAACATTTTTTAAAACCTAGCCTATGGAGATTTTTACGTACCGTAATTTGGCGCAATTCCATGAGTGTGGGCAATTTGAAAGCATGACCTATTAATTATCTATTTACTCAGAGTAACATTTTCTTTCACATTATACAAAATAATTTGGGTAAATATTGTGCTTTTTTTTTTATTCAGGATTTATTGTTTTTTTTTCCCCAAAACAATATTGCATTTGAAAACACTATTTTCTTCACTAAGGTCTCTGCTTGGGGGTTCTGAGTGATTTTCTAGCAAAAAAACACATACATGTAGGAGAGGAATGGCAGAATTGGCTGGGGCTGGAAGTGGTTAAATGATAACTATACCCAAGAACAAGTACAGAAACATATCCGTTAATCTTATTAAAAATGCAGTATCCTCATCACTGCTTGTGAGCTTAACCAAAAGCAAAAAGAACCTTATCACTTTTTTGTGAAAACGACTAACCCTTTTATACCCTATGTAATGGAGATGAATAAAGGCACACATGTTTTAAGTCTGTATTTGCTAGATCACCAGGTGCAAATTTAGAAAATAAAGCCAAACAAGCAAACAAACACACCAAGTGGTTTAGGCTTCTCTGATTGCACGAAAAGACCATGGGAGGTGACCTTCCACGCCCCATAAAAGTAATCCCGAAGCTGTAGAGCTGCTTGGACCACTTCTACAAGAAAGTCCATTGATTGCTGAAAATTTTAGTAGCAGGATCACGGCTGCAGCCGCAGGCATGGTCCCAGTACACTTTAATGCAGCTGCAGGCATCACCCTGGTACCATTTTTTAGAGCTAATGGTCATATAGTGCTGGAAGCGGTCAATTAGCGGCTAGCCAGACATCCATACAAAGCTGGGATTGGCTTTGATCGGGTCTCCGCCATGGTGACTCAGTAGCGACGGCATGACATCACTTCCAGTTTACCTGGATGCCAAAGGCGCCATTTTTTCAAAATTGAAAGTATATCTTATAGACCCCAGATTCCTCCATAAAGAGTACCTGTCATGTGCCTATTGCTGTCTTAAAAGATGTTTACATTCCTTGTGACAGCAATAAAAGTGATCAAAAATAAATAATTAACCACTTTCTTACTGGGCACTTAAACCCCCCTCCTGTCCAGACCAAATTTTCAGCTTTCAACACTGTCGCACTTTGAATGACAATTGCACGATCATGCTACACTGTACCCAAATTACATTTTTATAATTTTTTTCTTATAAATAGAGCTTTCTTTTGGTGGTATTATATCACCTCTGTGGTTTTTATTTTTCGTTAAAATTTTTTTAAAAATATCGAATTTTTATTTTTTATATTCTGTTATAAAATTTTGCAAACAGGTAATTATTCTCCTTCATTGATGTATGCTGATGAGGTGGCATCGATGGGCACTGATGGGTGGCAGTGATTGGGTGACAGCTGATCACGTGGTAAGGGGCCGGGACAGTGTAAAAGAAAAGAAAAAAAAAGAGAAGAATTAAATAAAAAAAATTAAAGTGCCCCGGTCCCCTTGTGCTAGCGCACGCCTGTCAATCTCACACGCACGCAAACAGTGATCGTCCCAGACATGTGGGGTATTGCCACGAACTTCAGATCATAGGCAGTAATTCTAGCAATAGATCTCCTTTGTAAATCTAAACTGGTAACCTGTAAAGGCTTTCAAATTTTCACCTCTGGATAGTAACATTTATGTTGTTTGTCACAGTTGCATTGTAAAGCGAGACATGTTTAGTATCTATTTGCTTCTTTGATATTTAAAAAAAAAAGTGTTTTTTTTGCATTAAAATCCCAAAAAAGTTTTATTTTCCCCAAAAATTGCATTTGAAAAACTGCTGTGCAAATACCGTATGAAATAAGAAATTGCAAAAGCCACGAATGTATTCTCTAGGTTGGCCTCTGCTTTGAAAAAAATATATAATGTGTAGGTGGAAAGTAAATTTCTATCAAAAAAAAATTGTTATATGTAAAAAGATTGTTATATGTAAACAAAAAGTGCCAGAAAAAGCCTGGTCTTCAATTAACCACTTTCAGACCGGACCAATTTGCTGGTCAAAGACCAGACCACTTTTTGCGATTCGGCACTGCGTCGCTTTAACTGACAATTGCGCGGTCGTGCGACGTGGCTCCCAAACAAAATTAACGTCCTTTTTTTCCCACAAATAGAGCTTTCTTTTGGTGGTATTTGATCACCCCTGCGGTTTTTATTTTTTGCGCTATAAACAAAAATAGAGCGATAATTTTGAAAAAAACGCATTATTTTTTACTTTTTGTAATAATAAATATCCCCCAAAAATATATAAAAAAACATTTTTTTCCCTCAGTTTAGGCCGATACGTATTCTTCTACATATTTTTGGTAAAAAAAATCGCAATAAGCGATTATTGATTGGTTTGCGCAAAAGTTATAGCGTTTACAAAATAGGGATAGTTTTATAGCATTTTTATTAATAATTTTTTATTATTTTTTTTTTACTAGTAATGGCGGCGATCTGCGATTTTTATTGTGACTGCGACATTGTGGGGGACCCATCGGACATTTTTGACACATTTTTGGGACCATTGTCATTTATACAGTAATCACTGCTATATAAATGCAGTGATTCCTGTGTAAATGACACTGGCAGTGAAAGGGTTAACCAGTGGGTGGCAGTGTAGGGGTTAAGTGTTCCTAGGGGTGTGTTACTAACTGTGGGGGGGTTGGGCTTTCATTTAGTGTACACTGATCTCTGCTCCAATCACATGGAGCAGAGATCAGCGTCACTAGTTGCTAGGCAGAATGGAAAAATGTTGTTTATACAGCATTTCCTCCATTCGGCCGCTCCGTGAGACGATCGCGGGGATGCCCGCGGCGATCGAGTCCGCGGGTCCCGCGTCCGGACTCACGGGGGTCCTGACCAGCGCGGGAGCGCGCCGCCGGCGGCGCGCTCCCGATGGCACGGCGGCAACGAATATTGGACGTACATATATGCCTGCCCGTGCCATTCTGTCGACGTACATCGTCGTGCGCTGGTCGGGAAGTGGTTAAAGCTGGGTTTGCACTATCTTCGCAGGCGGCTCACAGCAGGAGTCCGGTGTGTCTTCATTCACCGTTTCAGATTTCAGCCCGAATTTTTGGCTGAATTCAAACCTTAAATGGACCAAAAGACGCACAGGACCCCTGTGCAAATTCGCACCCGAGCCGCAGTGAATATATGTGAGCCGGCTCCATAGAGAGCCAGTGAAAATCTCCTGGTAGCCCTTGTACACACGGTCGGACATTCTGACAACCAAATCCGACGGATTTTGTCCGACAGATTTTGTCCGAAACTGTTGCATACACGCGGTCGGACAAAGTTGACGTTATTTCATTACGACGGGACTACGTTCCGGCTAGTAGCCAATAGCTTTGGTCTAGGAATTTGATCTGAGCATGCGTGGCACTTTGTCCGTCGGAGTAGGCTACACATGATCGGAGTATGTCCGATCGGAGCATTTTGTCTGAAAATCTTACGGACAAGTTGGAAAACTTGGTCCGTCGGATACTCCGACGGAAACAGTCCGATGGAGACCACACACTGTCGGATTATCCGACAAAACGGTCCGATAGGAATCTCCGACCGTGTGTACAAGGGCTTATTGTGAATTGAACCCGCATCCAATTCGAAATGGTGCAAACCCAGCCTAAATTTTGCAAAATAAAATAGAGCTTTGATTTCATTTATTCATCTATTGTACTAAAAGATAACTATAGTGCCATAATAAACAGGGCAAACCACAGAATATAATGAACGTTTTATATGTATAATAATATTGCATATGTTGAATGTATCCCTTTAAAAAAAAAAAAGGATGTAATTTTTCTATTCTTTGCTTTTTTAATTAAAATTAATTAAAATGTAATTAAAATTCATAGAAAATTAACCCTTGAAAGGTAATAGTGTCAAAATACAAACACCACTTCTATAACTAAAGAAATAACATATGAGAGAAATAATAAGTTCGTAGGCCAATAGCTTTGAAAGTTTTAAAGATAGATTTGAATTTTGAACGAGACATTATAAAAATAGTATACATTTACACGTATTGTTGTTTTTGCCAATGTGTCAAGTTAATTTGTGATTATGCTGAGTCTGAAGCCTGCAACGGCATCCTTAAACCAAGTAACAGATGGTTCCCACCTAGCCTGCTTTCACACCTCGCCATATAAAAATCATTACCTAAAGGCAGACGTGACTCTCTGCTGCCTATTTTGTTAACTGACTTAACACCCTGTTGCTTCTACTGTATCTCACTATACCATTGATTGCTCTGTATCATGCTTTATATGCACTGCCTATCATCAGTGGTTTGTTCCTTTACTTTCACCTTTCCTGCCATTTTGCTCATTTTATTTTTTGTAAGCTGTAGTCTGTTGTACTATGTCAGCCATCAATTCATGCAGAATGTTTGGAGTTCAGGAGGCCCCAAGCTTTCAGAGATATGTAGTCATTTTTGGAAAATACTGTATCTGAGCCCAGGGGGAAGATGCCAAACTGTGCCCCCTGAGGAGAACGTGCATTATGTGTCAGCAACCCCCCCCCCCCAAAAAAATAAAAAAAATAAAATCAACATAATATATACATATATACTGTATACATAAAAAAAAAAATATATATATATATATATATATATATATATATATATATATATATATATATATTGTGATATTGGGGTGTTTAGCTCAATTGGTAGATGCATTTTTAGTCCACATCAGGCAGGCGTTTATGGTTAAGGGCCTGGTAGCCCACGTTTATTATAAGAAAAACAAAATATTAGTCCATCCAGAAATCCCACGCAGGGGTCCAAGCTTAAATTAAATACACAAAAATCCAAACGAAAATGCTAGCCCACCTGGCTACTCTTCAGCAGTAGTGCTGCTATAGGTACTTGCTCCGTCCAACAAACTGCTTGGACGCACACAGCGTCAAGCCCTTCAACGTACAGCTTTGGACATGCACAGCTCCAAGCAGCAGCAGCAAGCAAGCTGCTCACACACCACCATCCTTCCCTACTCTACTCCCAACAGCCCTTCATTATATGGCCTGTGTGCAGCTGGGCACACACCCTGCTCGTTATCATCCAGACCTGGACACAGGGTTGGAGATCCCTTTTTCCTCCAATTTCATGGGGACAGAGCCTTGCTCTGTCACAATATATATATATATATATATATATATATATATATATTCCCTTTGCAAGTCAAAATTATCCGAAAAAAAAAAAAAAAAAGATTCCCCCTCTTCCCAGTACAAATCCTACCCTGCTGAAATCCCCCCTTCCAGCACAAATCTTTGACCCCCAATCCCTCATCTCAGCTCAAATCCTCTCCCTCCTCAAATGATTTAAATTTCTAAATACCGTACTGATGACCCCACAATAGGGATAAAACTTTTTCGCAGAAGGGAGTTTAACAAGACTCGTGGCCACTCATTAAAATTAGAAGAAAACAGGTTTAACCTTAAAGAGGAAGTAAACTCTCCCACTCTGATGCTTCTTTTCATTTAGTCCATTATAATAAGTCATTATCAGACTATAGCCACTATAATCCAGCCCAAATTGCATATTATTTACTGTTTAAAGAAACTTTAACAAACTTGTTTCCAGGGGTTAGGCAGCGCCATCTTAAGTATTGTTTTCTGAGTCCACAGTGGAGTGTATTTCCGCCCTTACATTAAGCACTTCCTGTACTGTTAACCAAGCCTCCTTCTCAATCCAACGTTTCTATGGCAACCCTGCTTCCCTGTTCATAGCCTACTTGTTTATTTCACAGTATTTACTTGTACTGATGTCTAATGTTTCCCTTTGTCAGACTTATCAGCTTCAGCTGATAAGACTGCAGTAAAGGCTGCAGTTTAGACTGTATGTGAGGTCACATGGTGTGTAGGAGGAAGCTCTGAGTGATTAGCAGAGTTCAGTGTTGTGCCTTAGGAAGTCCTGATAACAGACAGAAAAGACATAGAGAGTGTGCCGTAAATCAGGGGAGATCTGGGCATGCTCAGTGACTTCATTCTACAGAACAACAAGGATTACAACAATACTAAGCAAGTAAGGAGATATCTACAAGCAGTGTTCATTAGGGTTTTTTATGCTGATTTACATGGGACAAAGTTGTGGGGGAGGGTTTACAACCACTTTAAACTACATAGAGGGTTCTTTACTGTAAGAGCGGCAAGGATGTGGAATTCTCTTCCACAGGCGGTGGTCTCAGCTGGTAGCATCGATAGTTTCAAAAAACTAGATAAGTACCTGAATGACCACAACATACAGGGATATACAATGTAATACTGACATATAATCACACACATAGGTTGGACTTGTGTCTTTTTTCAACCTCACCCACTATGTAACTATGTAACCCCCCCTTCCAAAAAAAAAAAAAAAAAAAACATCCTAGCATAGATCCTCTACCCCTCAAATTTCCGCTTTGAGCACAAATACTCTGCCAATGCAAATCACCCCTCCAATCAACAATTCCAGCACAGATCTTTGACCCCCAATCCCTCCTCCCAGCTCATACCCTCTCCCTCCCCAAATCTCCCCTCCTAGCACAAACCACCCTCCCCCCAAACAAATGAACCATCCTAGCACAGATCCTCTACCCCTCAAATTTCTACCTCAAGCACAAATCTTCTGCCAGCACAAATCTCCCCTCCCATTTCCCCTCCCCCAATCATCCCTACTAGCACAAATCATCTACCCCAAATCCCCTTTCCTAACACAAATCTCTCCCCCCAAAAAAAGCATTCCTTTCCTGGCACAAAGTGAAAATGGGAGCAGGTACCTGACAAAACTAAGTACCCCCCCTCCAAAAAAAATTAAATTCCAAAAGTGGCAGAGGAAGGGGGAGGAGGAGGATCAGCGCGACTTCCCTTTAGGGGTGAATTCCACTTAATTAACCTAAGTTAGCCAATAAAGACTAAACTTAGAGCCCTTTCACACCAAGGTGCCTGGGGCGTCAGCGGGAAAACTATGCTATTTTTAGCGTTGCTTTACCGTCCGTTTAGCGGTGATAGCAGCCGAAAAGGGGTTAAATCTGGCCATATCGCAGCGCTGCCGCGGTGAGTTCACCGCTCCTTCACCGCTCCAAAGAAGCTGCTGGCAGGACTTTTTCTGACGCCCTGCCAGCTCTCCGCTCCTCGGGCTTTCACACTGGAGTGAATGGAGGCGTTTTACAGGCGCTATTTTTAATGCTATCGCCTGAAAAATGCCCTCAATGTGAAAGGGGTCTTAAGGGCACGGGACACTATCAAATGTTTTTGTTGTTATAACTGGGTATTTATATTCATTTTGCTGTTTGTTCTGATATGCTGTACATTAACTTCTGCACATTATCTGGCAGGTTCCCCAGGAGAAGAGGAACCCAGGAGAAATGGCGGGATCACAAGTTGTTGTTTTTTTTAAAGTGACAGAATAAAAACTTTAGAGGTTATATTTTAAAAGAACATTAACCACTTCAGCCCCGGAAGATTTTACCCCCTTCCGGACCAGAGCACTTTTTGCGATTCGGCACTGCGCCGCGCTAACTGACAATTGTGCGGTCGTGGGACGTGGCTCCCAAACTAAATTTACCTCCGTTTCTTTTGGTGGTATTTGATCACCTCTGCGGTTTTTATTTTTTTGCGCTATAAATGGAAAAAGAGCAACAATTTGGAAAAAAACATCATTTTTTTACTTTTTGCTATAATAAATATCCCCCAAAAATATATATATATTTTTTTTTTCCCTCAGTTTAGGCCGATATGTATTCTTCTATATATTTTTGGTAAAAAAATATATTGATTGGTTTGCGCAAATGTTATAGCATCTACCAAATAGGGGATAATTTTATGGCATTTTTATTTTTCATTTTTTTTATTAGTAGTGGCAGCTATCTGTGATTTTTATCATGACTGTGACATTGTGGTGGACACATCGGACACCTTTGACACTGTTTTGGAACCATTGTCATTTATACAGCGATCAGTACTATAAAAATGCACTGATTGCTGTGTAAATGACACTGGCAGTAAAGGGGTTGAACACTAGGGGGTGATGAAGGGGTTAGTTGTGTCCTAGGGAGTGATTCTAACTGTGGGGGGAGATGGGCTTCAAGTCACTATGACAGTGATCATTGCTCCCGATGACAGAGAGCAGTGATCTCTGTCATGACACAAGGCGGAACTTGTTTACATAGGCACTTCCCCGTTCTGAGGCTCCATAAGATGATCACCGGGCACGGTCATGATGTACACGGTGGATGCACGTACCTGCTATCCTTGTCTCTTAAAGGGAATGTACAGGTACGCCCATTTCCCCATTACTGCAATTATGCTGACGTATATCGGCGTGCAGCGGTCGGCAAGTGGTTACGTATAAACACACACATTCAATCTTATTTTTGCTGTAACATCGATGGTAATTTTGACGTCAAATTTCTATTTAGTTTCAGTTATAGTCTTTTGACTAAAATGCCATTTTAGTTTTGTTGTATTTTAGTCTACTAAAATCGAATGGATCTAGTTAAATTGTAATGCATTATTTAACCAGATGCGGACCGCCCCACGCCACGCAGGGTGGCTGCCCTGTGCAGAATCACGTACATGATTCTGCACTCTTCGCTGCCGCCAACCCGCTCCCGCTGTGATCTCATGTTGTTATTCTATTATATGTTCAATATGTAATGATTATTCATATATTCTGTATGATAATTGCTTATTATGTTTGTTTTCCAAACTCATTATATACTCCTGGAGTAAAAATCTAATAACATCTTATTTATGGTATAAAGGTTTTAACATACACTTCTTCACTTCTTCATACACGTCTTTATAAAGTATAACCAAGTTTCATAAACTTTTTGAAAAACATGGTCAGGCTGCATTTGTTTGGCACAGGTCAGGCTGCATTTCATGGGCACTGGTAAATATTTTAGTACACCATTTCGTTCAGAATATTTTTTTGTTTTTGTTTTCCTCTTCTAAAACCTAGGTGCGTGTTATGGTCAGTTGTGTCTTATGGAGCGAAAAATACGGTGCATCTCCATGTTCTGTGTACTGTGGGACACCAGATATAGTGAATGCAGGGTCCTGGGTTTAGTAACACTTTAAAGTGGTTGTAAAGTCAGAAGTTTTTTTTTTTTTTTGTCTTAATGCATTAAGATAAAAAAAACCTTCTGTGGGCAGAAGCCCCCCCAATACTTACCTGAACCTCATCTCAATACAGCGATGTTGCAAGAGTGTCTCGGCTGCCTGGGACTGTCTCTCCTCATTGGCTAAGACAGCAGTGCGTCGCTATTGGCTCCTGCTGCTGTCAATCAAAGTCAGTGAGCCAATGAGGAAAAAGAGGGGGTGGGGCCAAACTGCAGCTCCATGTCTGAATGGGTACACAGAACTGCGGCTCGGCTTAGGTGCCTCTATAGCAAGCTGCTTGCTGTGGGGGCACATCACAGGAGGGAGGGGCCAGAAGCTCTGGCAAGGGAACCTGAGACTGTTCTGTGCAAAACCATTACAACGAGCAGGTAAGTATAATATGTTTCTTATTTAAAAAAAAAAAAACGAGACTATAGTAACACTTTATGTGGAGTTCCGGCCGAAGTATGACTTTTAAGATAAAAATACCCCTACAATACTCATGCCACGTGCAATGTAACAAAGGTATGCTGTAAACTATGCCAAGTTTTCTATTTGTGCAGCATCGTTTTCTTACTTTGTGAAGTTCCTGCACATTGCGGCCATCTCCAGTGTGAGCATCTGAAACCACAGTGTTCTCCTTCCTGGAGACGATCTCGCGCATGTGCAGTGCGGTGCAATCTTGGTCAGCTTGCCATGCCAAGTTGAACAAGATTTTCCATAGACGCCAATGTTAAATGTTACTGGAAGCCCGCCATGCCAAGCTGACCAAAATTTCCATAGATGCCAATGTTAAATATTATGGGAGCAGTGCCATGCCAAGCTGAGCAAGAATTTCCATAGAAGCCAATGTTAAAAATTGCGGGAGCAGTGTCATCCCAAGCTGACCGAGAATTTCCATAGAAGCCAATGTTAAATATTATGGGAGCAGTGCCATGCCAAGCTGACCAAGGATTTCCATAGAAGCCAATGTGAAATATTATGGGAGCAGTGCATGCCAAACTGACCAATGATTTCCATAGAAGCCAATGTTAAATATTACGGGAGCAGTGCCATGCCAAGCTGACCAAGAATTTCCATAGAAGCCAATGTTAAATATTACGGGAGCAGTGCCATGCCAAGCTGACCAAAAATTTCCATAGAAGCCAATGTTAAATATTACGGGAGCAGTGCCATGCCAAGCTGACCAAGAATTTCCGTAGAAGCCAATGTTAAATATAACGGGAGCAGTGCCATCCCAAGCTGACCAAAAATTTCCATAGAAGCCAATGTTAAATATTACGGGAGCAGTGCCATGCCAAGCTGACCAAGGATTTCCATAGAAGCCAATGGGAAATATTATGGGAGCAGTGCATGCCAAGCTGACCAAGGATTTCCATAGAAGCCAATGTCAAATATAACGGGAGCAGTGTCATGCCAAGCTGACCAAGAATTTCCATAGAAGCCAATGTTAAATATTACGGGAGCAGTGCCATGCCAAGCTGACCAAGAATTTCCGTAGAAGCCAATGTTAAATATAACGGGAGCAGTGCCATCCTAAGCTGACCAAGAATTTCCATAGAAGCCAATGTTAAATATTACGGGAGCAGTGCCATGCCAAGCTGACCAAGGATTTCCATAGAAGCCAATGGGAAATATTATGGGAGCAGTGCATGCCAAGCTGACCAAGGATTTCCATAGAAGCCAATGTCAAATATTACGGGAGCAGTGTCATGCCAAACTGACCAAGAATTTCCATAGAAGCCAATGTTAAATATTACGGGAGCAGTGCCATGCCAAGCTGACCAAGAATTTCCGTAGAAGCCAATGTTAAATATAACGGGAGCAGTGCCATCCCAAGCTGACCAAGAATTTCCATAGAAGCCAATGTTAAATATTACGGGAGCAGTGCCATCCCAAGCTGACCAAGAATTTCCGTAGAAGCCAATGTTAAATATAACGGGAGCAGTGCCATGCCAAGCTGACCAAGGATTTCCATAGAAGCCAATGTTAAATATTACTGGAGCAGTGCCATGCCAAGCTGACCATGATCTCCCAGGAGCCAATGCAAAACCGGAAATGAAGTCCCCGGCCTCGCCTGCTAAAGGAGGAAGTGAAATTAGATATAGACCTAAATCAGGTAAGTGAACAGTAAAATAAATAATAAATTGTCAATTCATTTGAAGGATGCACATTAGTTCTGTATGGTGAGGAGTGAAAAATGTGGGTGAAATTGCACTTTAAGTCTCTTCTTCGTTCTCCTGGGGGTAATTTCAGACAAGTAATATTTGTAATTTTTGGGTTTGCATGGGGAGCTCATTTACATATTCAGGGCAGATATTTTGTTTAAAGAAATGTAGCACAATTTATTGGAAGTAGTTACAGCATGATCATACTATAGTATATTGCACTTTTAGCTGGATTTTGTCTTAAAAAAATACAATAGTACTTGTAGAGGATATAATTTACCAGAACTGAAGGGGGAAATGTGAAATCTTTTCAGTTCATTTTCTTCAATTTGTATGCTCTTGTGTCTCTAAAACGTGATGTATTACTTTTTGATGTACTAAAGTGAAGGCATCGGCTCATTTGCATACACTTGTTTTTGTCTCTGATACAGTGAAATATTTTTTGCACCTAATGGGACTTGTCACTAATTTATTATCATTAAAATGACATAGGGAGACGGGCAGATGGGAGAATAAAACTTTTGACAACAATTACAAAGCTTAAGGACTTGATCAAAATGTGTGAGCGCAGGCAACAATCGTAGGCTTTGTATCCATCACCTCTCTGTCTCACCTCTTTCCGGTGGATGATAAAAGTATTAATTCGCCTTTATGGTGGAAGTCTGCAATTTTAAAAGTCAAGAGCTTAAAGTGCAATGCCCTCGTTTTTTCTCCCTCTCCTCACAAATGTTTGAAAAGTAAAAACTTTTCATTATCATTTTTTTTCAACTTCGGAAATTCCTGGCCATCGCGGCCCCCCTCACGTGCGCAACATCTCGCAGACCGCTATCTGAGATGTGTGCTGTAGCCATCCTAGGGGCCGTTTGCGAGGTGCCATACAAGGCCTCTACTAGAAAATGATGTGTAGGGGTCTGCTCTTCCACCCGAGGCTCCCGCACCCTCGGTTATCCCCGCCGGTGGCCGCCGGGCAGAGATTGACATAGGCATTGACGTGGGCTTTCTCCTCCCTCCCCTTTGTTTCCCCTGTGTGCAGAGCGGCGCTCACACACAGGTTTCGGCCCGCTCTGCTCTTTCCCCTGCCTCCCCTTTGGCAGAGACTGAGCGCCAATCATCAGAAAGCAGCAGCAGAGAACTGTGGGATATAAAGTCCCAGCACAAAGCAGCCTGACTGACTTTTAAGGTGACAGGACTGCAAATCTCAGGCTGCACTGCAGAGAGTCAAGAGAATTGTGGGGGAGACTATAAAAGTACAGGGCGGACTAGGCCCAGGTCTTTGCTTCCTTGATCCCCTCATGTGGACACCATCCCGTTGCTGTGAGAGGGGGATTGCGGCCTACCACGCAGTAAACCACATTTCAACCCAGATGAGAGGGGCCTAGCTCTGTTGTTGCTCATCTGACATCCACCCAGCACCACTCCGGTCGCCTCTCAACCTGGGAACTGAGCTTCATATCGGAAGATCGATACAACGGATCCACTGCACAAGTGTCGCTACATGAGCTACTGTCCGGAAGGCATCGGGTCAGTCTGGTCGTTGGTGAGAGGGCAGTCGCCCACTTTTACAAATCTCTTCTCACACTTTCACTGGGACACTTTGCACACTTTGTATTAGGAATACTTTACTGAACCTACTTTGAACACTGTGCATATACACCTTTAGCTTTCCTCATTTCAAGAAACCTATCGCTTGCTACTACACCTTATTTATTGGATAAAAGTAAATGAGCTCCGACATGCTAGTGAAGACCATCAGATCTGCAACGGGGACATTACTGTCATTGCTGCTTAAAGGGCACTTAAACCATTACCTTTAAGTCAGACCTCTCATTAGAGTTAACAGTTAATAGTTTGGCCTGGGGTTCCCCTTTAGTATTGGTAATATCTGCAAGTACTCAATAGTTGTTGAAGAAGGTATTTACAGATTATCTGTCACTGACTGTATTGACTCTGTCTATTTACATATCTTATAAATTAGTTTGAGCACTATAAAAAATCAATTCAACCAAATCCTGATTGTTTGTCTGGAATCTGGCTGACCAAAACCATTTTAAGTTTCTTACTGCCTAAATAAATTGAAGAAAACATTAATACTTGAACTGTGTCAGTGTGTCATTACTGTGGTATTGTATTAATGAATCACATTGCCAGGTGTACCAGAGGGGCTGAGGCCATTCTTGGGGTTGAGAGGCAGAGTAACAAACTGAACAAACTTAAAGCGGTGTTTCAGCTATAAAACATTTTTTTTTACAGTCAGCAGCTAAAAAAAAAAGTAGCTGCTGACTTTTAATAAGGAGACTTTCCTCTCCAGGGCGCCCGCGATGTCGGCTGCCGAGGCCGACATGTCCCTCGGCTCTCGGGTCCCAGCGCCGCCATTCGTACTAAGGGAAACAGGCAGTGGAGCCTTGCGGCTTCGCTGCCCGTTTCCTACTGTGCATGCGCGAGTCCCACGGAGCTTTGTGAATGGGACGCGCTGTGTTAGGGAACACACGCGTCCCATTACCCAGAAGACCGAAGATTACCGAGGAGCAGGAAGAAGGCAGATTAGGAAGACTGCCTAGCAACAGCGATTTCTGACCAGGTAAAATTATTTATTTTTTAAAATTTTCTTTTTTTTTTTCAGGGTGGCCCTCCACTTTAAGCAGCATCTTGGGGGGTATTGCTACAGATGTAATCCACCCCATGTGGTTTGTGGGTGCGGGACAAGGGGTGGGCAGGAGGGACAGCTGCCCTGGGCGCAGTGGGGATTTGGGAGGTTTTGGTAGAAGGGGTGATTGGGGGGGGCATTTGTACTCGGAGGATGGATTTGTGTTAAGAAGGGGGATTTGTACTAGGAGAGTGGATTTATACAAGAAAACAATCACTTCCAGCACTATGATGGTTGGAAAAATGAGCAACAGCAAAGCCAAGCACTAGCCGGATGCAGCCTTCCTCAGACGGGGCGATCCAAAGTAAAACTACAAAAACAAAAGCGACAAGAAGCTGCACGTACCTAGTGCATTATTGAACACATTTATTAATGTAATATAACCACTACAACTGGATACTCACAAAGTAGCAACTAATAAAAGCTAAAGAACCAAAGGATGCCATACAGTGTGAACGCATGTAGTCCAATAACATCATAGGATTGTTGACTTGACACGTTTCAGGGGCGCACCCCCTTTCTCAGAGCTAAGCTACGCCTCCTAGGAGGGGGGGATTTTTTTGTTAGGAAGTGGGATTCCGGAGGGATGGAGAGGATTTATGCTCAGCGAGACAACTTGAGGGGTAGAAGATTTGTGCTAGGAGAGGGGGGGGGATTTTAGCTGGGAGGGGGAATTTGTACTGAAAGAGTGGGGATTTTTGTATGGGGAGAATCTTGGCTTTCAAAGGGAATTTATGCTATACGGTAAGTGTGAAGATTATTGCTTGAATTTTTTTTGAAGTGGAGATTTTTGCTGACACATAATGCTCATACATTTTGGGAGGTTGGCATATTCACCCTGGGCACTAGAATACCTTGTCCCAGCACTGGGTGGGTGGAACTTGTTTCTCAATTAGTGTACATGTGCCCTCAGGACCCTGCTACAGCCTAGAGGAACTGCTAGGACTTGCAGTTCACTCTGACAATGTCATTGTTGGATATCACTACTATAGAGTCTGCCAAGTATGGACTCTTTCTTGACCAGGTATGCTGGGGAAGCCACAAGCCTGAGTTAGGGGCGTTAGGAAAAGACTAAACTTTATGCTGAACTTTCATGTAAATTTATTCTTCAGTAAATCTTTTTAAACTTTGCCTGGGCCTGGACTGAAGTTACTAAAGGGGTGTAATGCAAGTAGCCGGCACATATAGTTTACAGTTCAGGTCACTAAGCACATTGGGGTATGAAGATAAAGGTACAAGAATTAATACAGTGTGAAGACACAGTGGTTACCAAGGGTAATGAAGGTCTCTCTAATAGCCTGTCTTAAGCAAATACATGTGGCAGATGGGATAGCTTTTGGCAGGAGGCGTGGTTGTCAGCATTTTCTCCATGAGCAGGCCTGTCTCCCATAGCAACATAGAAGACATTACGACCACCCTATTGCTGCCCCCCACAAGTAAGTGAGTAGCCAACATCACAGAGTTTCTCCAAAAAGGTGTGTCAGAAACCCCAACCTATCCATGTCGCATAAGGATGAAGGGAGGTGTCCTGGGCCAGAATGATCATTGCTGTTGGCCAACCAAGGGCCTGCTTACAGGCAGCTCATCAAAAGTGAATGGACTGCCTTCATGTAACACACATTAACGTGCAACATAACACATGTTAACATGCTTGTGCCAATACACCACACAGGGGTAAAGCTGGCCTGAGAGATCCATTACCAAAAGTATTGGGGCGCCTGCCTTTACACACATATGAACTTTATTGGCATCCCAATCTTAGTCCATAGGGTTCAATATTGAGTTGGCCCACCCTTTGCAGCTACAACAGCTTCAGCTCTTCGGGGAAGATTGTCCACAAGGTTTAGGAGGGTGTCTATGGGAATGTTTGACCATTGTTCCAGAAGCGCATTTGTGAGGTCAGGAACTGATGTTGGACAAGAAAGCCTGGCTCGCAGATTCTGCTTTAATTCATCCCAAATGTGTTCTGTCGGGTTGAGGTCAGGACTCTGTGCAGGCCAGTCAAGTTCCTCCACCCCAAACTCACTCATCCATGTGTTTTTGGACCTCTCTTAAAGTTCATGTGCGTGCATAATTTTGGTAATATAGTGTTTTTGCCATTTTTAATTGCTGAAGATGTCAGAAGAGATATTCATTTAAATCCAACTTACTTGCAGCATTGATTACAAATTAGTGAGAGCGCAAAGTCTGGTTCAGCTCTGCATAGAAACCAATCAGCTTCCAGGTGTTATTGTCAAAGCTTAATTGAACAAACTGAAGTTAGAAGTTGATTGCAGTGGCAGCCCATGCATAAGGGGCACATGGGCGCCACCCCGCCCATCCATGCGTCCGGCCCTGATCTACATAAAAGAATGTCGGATGCATGGATTCCAACGGCAGGGGTGTTTTTTATAGCATGTGATTAGGGCCAGAGGCTCTAATAGGCTTCAAAAAAGGGTGGGCTCCCAGTTGTGTGATGATAGCAAATTAATATTCATTATCGCCACACTAATTATCCTCCCTGCCAATCATGAAGCTGGTCTGAGACCGATCACCTGATTGGCTGAAAGGACCGGCGATCCTATTGGATGCCTAGCAGCAGGAGAGAAGAGACACACGGTGGAAGCACAGGACACAGGAGCCACTGCCTGACCCACAGCTTGCCGCCCGTCATGTGCTGCCTAACTCACAGCTCACCGCCTGTCACCTGCTGCCTAACTCACAGCTCGCCGCCTGTCACCAGCTGCCCAACTCACAGCTCGCCGCCCGTTACCTGCTGCCTAACTCACAGCTCGCCGCCCCTCACCTGCTGCCTAACTCACAGCTCGCCACCCGTTACCTGCTGCCTAACTCACAGCTCGCCGCCCCTCACCTGCTGCCTAACTCACAACTCGCCGCCCGTCACCCGCTGCCTGACGCACAGCTCGCCACCCATCACCCACTGCCTAACTCACACCTCGCTGCCTGTCATCTGCTGCCTAACTCACAGCTCACCGCCTGTCACCTGCTGCCTAACTCACAGCTTGCCGTCCGTCACCTGCTGCCTGACCCACAACTCGCCGCCCATCACCTGCTGCCTGACCCACAACTCGCCGCCCGTGACCTGCTGCCTGACCCACAGCTTGCTGCCTGTCAACCGCTGCCTGACCCACAGCTCGCCACCCGTCATCTACTGCCTGACTCACAGCTCTCGGCCCGTCACCAGCTGCCTGACCCACAGCTCGCCACCCGTCATCCACTACCTGACCCACAGCTCGCCGCCCATCATCCACTACCTGACCCACAGCTCACCGCCCGTCATCCACTACCTGACCCACAGCTCGCCGCCCGTCATCCACTACCTGACCCACAGCTCGCCGCCCCTCACCCACTGCCTGACCAACAGCTCGCCGCCCGTCATCCACTACCTGACCCACAGCTCGCCGCCCGTCATCCACTACCTGACCCACAGCTCGCCGCCCCTTACCCACTGCCTGACCAACAGCTCGCCGCCCGTCATCCACTGCCTGACCCACAGCTCGCTGCCCGTCACCCACTGCCTGACCCACAGCTCGCCGTCCTTCACCTGCTGCCTGACCCAGAGCTCACCGCCCAGCACCTTCTGCCTGACCCACAGCTCTCCGCCTGTCACCCGTTGCTTGACCCGCAGCCTGTCACCTGCCACCTAGATGGGGTAAGTGCCAGACCGGTAGACAGCAAGTGGGTGGGGAGGGGAGTGCTGGTTAAGTGCCACCCGGGGAGGTGATTGTTTGCCCCCCCCCCCCAAGAAACAAAAACAACCAGCCACCACTGGCTGATTGGCTATCATGCAGGGCTGTACCACATTTTGGCCTCTCCAGTTTTAGTAAATCAACCCCAAAGTGTCAACATTATACCCAGCCAACTAGAATTATTTGAAGGCCAGCAATGGCAGTCTGCCTATTTTATTCATGCCAGTTGTACCTTAAGCACATTTTCTTTTCAATGTCCATTGTTTTGAAGGAGAACAATGAAAAGAAAGTGAGGTTGAAATTCCTTTAAATAACGCAATGTATTCTAATATTCCTAAAGGTTACCGATGCGAGAATACAGTGTGCTGGACGCCTTCAGGTTCATGAACAATCATTAAACTATTTCTCTGAAAAAAAAAAAAAAAAAGAAGAGATGGACAGAATTATTCCGCAATGATCTGGAAGTAGTGTTTGGATTTTACAGATTTGTTTTTTAATTATTTAATTTTTCTGATCATTAAAAATTGTCACAGTTAATTAGCACTATGTGTTTCATTAGTACGACTGCTAGAAGGCTTTCACATCTGCTTACAAAAGAAATGTATTTTATCTGCTGATTTAAAAGCTTGTTGAACGTTACTTTGTAGTGATTTTTTTTTTTTTAATGGATTAAAAAAATGACTGGAATGATGGTGAATGGGTTCCTGTAAAAACTGCGCAGGCTTGACAGGTCCCAAACTCAAAGAAAACATATTTTTCATAAAGGTATAGTCCGCCTTTAAAAAAAAAAAGATAATAAATGAATCATATTGAAAAAAAAAATTATTAAAATGATTATTATTTATTTATTATTTGCATTGGAGCCTGCAAAGCATTGTGAATGTGATCAGTGGATTAGCGCAGTGCACGGGCTCCTGCGGGATATTCCTCCAGCCCCGAGTCCGTACCGAGGTATGGATCTTCTAGTGACCCTAAACACTGTTTTAAAAGAAAATCTATTTAACCCCTTGCCACCCAGGCCAATTCTGACATTTCTCTCCTACATGTAAAAATCATATTTTTTTGGGGATAGAAAATGACACAGAACCCCCAAACATTATATATGTTTTTTTTTAGCAAAGACCCTAGAGAATACAATGGCAGTTGTTCCAACTTTTTATTTCGCACAGTATTTGCGCAGCAATTTTTCGAAACACTTTTTTTTGGGGGAAAGAAACAGTTTTTGTTGCATATTGTGAAAGATGAAGTTACGTTGAGTAAATAGATACCTAACATGTCACGCTTCAAAATTGCACATGCTCATGGAATAGCGCCAAAGTTGGGTACTTAAAAACCCCCATAGGCAACGCTTATTTACTGGTTACATGTTTTGAGTTACAGAGGAGGTCTAGGGACAAAATTATTGCTCTCGCTCCAAAGTTCGCATCAATACCTCACATGTGTGGTTTGGACACCGTTTTCATATGTGGGCGGGACTTACGCATGCATTCCCTTCTGCGTGCGAGCACATGGGGACAGGGGCGCTTTAAAAAAAAAAATTTATTGTTAATTATACTTTTTTTATTTTGACACTTTTTTGAAACAAAAAAAAAATTGATCACTTTTATTCCTATTAGAAGGAATGTAAACATCCCTTGTAATAGGAATATGACATGACAGTCAATAAGACCCCACATCTCACCACTAGGCTGGGACGCCTGAAATGAAAAAAAAAATTATCCGATCACCGCTTCCCAGCCGAAACGGCGCAGCTTTTTGAATGCAGAGGCCGGTCGTGACGTCATAACACTGATCCTCCTCCTCGCCAATCAGGAAGCAGGTTTTGAGACCTGTCCTCCGATTGGCTGAAAGGATGGGCGATCCTATTGGATGCCTGGGAGGAGGGGAGGAGACTCGCGGCCGCCGAGATGGAGGAATGGAGGAGATGCCCGCTGCCTCTGCCTGATTCCGCTGCCGATGCCTGATCCCATTGCTGATGCCTGATCCCGCTGCCGATGCCCACTGGCCGAAACCTACCACCTAGATGAGGTAAGACATCAAGTGGGCGGGGGGAGCTAGAAGGGTTTGAGGTGTCGCCAGGTGCAGGGGGGGGTGGTTGTTTGCTGCCCCCCTCCCAAAAAAACACCAGCCACTGTTGAGAACTATGGTGGCGGATAGGAGTTGTAGCCTCTACATTCACAAATCTATTTCACTGGATGCCACGGTTGTATTGGCAGGGCCACGCACAGCAGCATCAAATTAACAATTATTCAGTTCAAGACCCCCTAACATATATTTACGTTACAGATTTAAAGCAGTTTAACGGGGCAATGGCAGCAGCTGTCAGTCATAACCCCGGTATTGTTTTCTCTAATAAAAGTGATCTGAGTGGCTGATGTAGCCGCTGGATCACTTTTAAAAGTAGTGGGGGGGGGGCAGTGTTTCTTGGGTTTACCGTTCTCACTGGATATGGAATGGAGAGGACTTTTGGGACTTTTAGATGAGGCACATATGCGGTGTGCCTCCATCCCTGTTATATATAGAAAATAAAGGGAAAAGTGGGACTTTGAATGAGATAGATGACTTTGTGGAGGCGGTTTGAAGACATTTCAAATTTTATTAATAGAGAACGTTATATGAAATATGGCAATATTAAAAACCACATGGACAATAAGTATACTGATTCATATTAACTCCAACCACACATAACATACAGGTGTGGCATGGGTAAAAAAATGAAATAGATATAGTAATTTTTAGAACAATTAATTATTAAATGCATTGAATAAGTTCATGTATATACACATATATCATATAATCAGCACTAGCAGCAAAAGAAAAAATATATAAAAAAAATAGGACCGTAATGAATGAATACATGAATATCAAAATTGGTAGCCTACTGTAGACCAAAATCGATATGTCCATTACAGACACAAGTCAGCATCACATGTGACCGACGCATTTCGTGTAGAGACACTCTTCAGGGGCGGATGCTCAAATATGTCTACAGAGTGTAGAAAAATGATAATATTAGTCTAGTTCTAATTAATAATATAAAGAAAAGGCAAATTAACCCATCCTGAATACTCACAACAAAATCCAATGTGGTAATATGCTGCGACCGTGCAATCAAGGTCCCAAAATAGTCTCCCCTGGGAACTGAGGCAAATGCAGCCGGGCACAAAAGAGCGCATAAAACAAGACCTCCCGATGACCCAAGACACAAATTGCTGGTGCGTATGTAAAGAAGACCCGTAGTGGCCCATAATGGCAAACTAAAATGATCAAAAAAGAAGTGTTCATGGGACTATGTGTGAATGAATATGGATAAAGAAACATTCATTAAAAATATATATGTTAAATGAATATATATTAGATCAATATGTGAGTATGGCTAAAGTGACAACCAAAAGGTGAAAAATTATAAAAGGTGGGGCAAAGAATAAAGCCAAATGGTGAAAAAAGCAATGACAAACAAAAAAAAACAGGGGTGAAGGGACAAGTATATGTGGACCTAGTGTGTAACTCACGTGTAAAGACAGAATTTGCTGACAAAGTAGAGTTCTGAACTGCGATGTGATGTCTGGAATGCGTGACAGCAAGTTTGTGTCAGCGGAGGGTGTTTATAAGGACCCCGCACACGTGCACGCCGGCCTTTGCCAGCGTCACGCTGGCGTCATGTGGGCTGGGAGGGGCTCTGGCGGAGGCAGTGATCACCGCCCTCCACAGAAGCTTATGTTGCTAGCCAAATCAGCTGAGGTGGAGATCACATGCGCTGCGTGTTGGCGTCAACAATGATGTCACACGCAAGGCAGGATGCGTGGCGCCAATGCTCTGTAAGCACCCACCCACTGCCCCATACAGCTTCCCGCCCCCAATTGGGCAGGGAGGAGAGGGGGAGGGGGGATACGTAGAAAGTATCGCAGCTCCCGGGTAGGACCAAAAAGGGACACCAAATCCCTATGGCCGCATGATACTACCAATGGATTGGCGCAGCAGTGCTGTAATATTACCGGGATACAATGTTAATGTCCCCCGAATGTGCAAGAACCCGGGTATGGTGACAAAACCACCTGGGATCTTCAAGTCCCATGAACTTCTTTTTTGATCATTTTAGGTTGCCATTATGGGCCACTATGGGTCTTCTTTACATATGCACCAGCAATTTGTGTCTTGAGTCATCGGGAGGTCTTGTTGTATGCACCCTTCTGTATTTACCTCAGTTCCCGGGGGAGAATATTTTGGGACCTTGATTGCACGGTCGCAGCATATTACATAGTTACATAGTTAGTAAGGTTGAATAAAGACACCAGTCCATTTAGTTCAACCTGAGTGAGTGTCTACAATTGCCCCTATCCCTGTACATTGCACACTCAGATCAGTCCCTACCCTCAAGGAGCCCACAAGCCAAGGTCCCCATTCATATACTAGGGCCAATTTTGGACAGAAGCCAATTAACCTACCTGCATGTCTTTGGAGTGTGGGAGGAAACCGGAGTACCCGGAGGAAGCCCACGCAGGCACAGGGAGAACATGCAAACTCCAGGCAGGTAGTGTAGTGGTTGGGATTTGAACAAGCAACCCTTTTTACTGCTAGGTGAGAGTGCTACCCACTACACCACTGTGCCGCCCTAAACCACTATTACCACATTGGATTTTGTTGTGAGTATTCAGGACGGGTTACTTTGCCTTTTCTTTATATTATTAATTAGAACTAGACTAATATTATCATTTTTCTACACTCTGTAGACATATTTGAGCATCCGCCCCTGAAGAGTGTCTCTACACGAAACGCGTCGGACACATGTGATGCTGACTTGTGTCTGTAATGGAAATATCGAATTTGGTCTACAGTAGGCTATCAATTTTGATATTCATGTATTCATTAATTTTTTAATATATTTTTTCTTTTGCTGCTAGTGCTGTTTGCATGATATATGTGTATATACATGAACTTAGTCAATGCATTTAATAATTAAAGCGGAGGGCTGTTTAAAAAAAAAAAAGAAAAAAGTCAGCAGCTGCAAACACTGCAGCTGCTGACTTAATCAGCCCACTTACCTGTCCAGGGCGCCCGCGATGTCGGCCGCCCGAGGCCGACCCGTCCCTCGGCTCTCGGGTCCCGGCGCCGCCATTCCTTATAAGGGAAACAGGCAGTGGAGCCTTACGGCTTCACTGCCCGTTTCCTACTGCGCATGCGCGAGTCATGCAGCGCTTTGTGAATGGGACGCGCTGTGTTCTGGAACACACAGTTCCCAGAACACAGCGCGACCCATTACCCAGAAGACGCCGCGACGAGGAGAGAAGACCAGAAGATCTCCGCGGAGGAGGAAGAGGAAGATTAGGATTATGTGCCTAGCAACAGGCACTTCTGGTATGTAAAAAAAAAATTTTTTTTTCATTTTTTTTTTTAGATTTTTTTGTAATTTTTCATATTTTTTTTTTTTTTCAGGGTGGCCCTCCACTTTAATCGTTCTAAAAATTACTATATCTGTGTCATTTTTTTTTACCCATGCCACACCTGTATGTTATGTGTGGGTGGAGTTAATATGAATCAGTATACACTGTTTTTCTTTCTTTCTTTTTATTTTTTTTATCTGATGCTTTCAAGGGTACATTACATTTCTTGTGATAGCAATGAAAGTGATACAAAAAAAAATAAAAGGGACAATCTAAATTTTTTTTTAAATTAAATTCAATAAATAAATATTAATTACAAAAAATTGAAAGCACCCCCATCCCCCCCGTGCTCACACACAGAGGCGAATGCATATGCCACAACACATTGCCTCTGTAGCAACTATTCAGACTGCCTGTCTTGCATACTTCTAGAACTCTCTAGAGGACAGAGGGGAGTAGCAGAACAGCAGCCTGTGAGACACTGAGCAGCCCTAAGTAATCAACCCCTGCTCAACTGCTAAATTTACCTAGCAGCCTATTCTGAACTCCGAGTATCATATATGTTGGATTAAAGCAGGTTGGATTTGTGAGTACCTGACTTTAAGTTTCATTTCCATAATAAATATTGCACTTAAAAAAACTACACTATGGGGCATCCTTCCTTTATGCTTTAATCCAACATATATGATACTCGGCATGAGACCACCTATGGCGAATACCCCAAAGTGACTCTTAAAGAGGCCACGCACCATATAGGGAACAAGAGAGGCACACCAAACAGGAATTGCCGTATTAGGATCCATAAAGGGAAAAAGACCTCCAGGGACACCTAAAGATACACTCAATATATGCTGTAACCTTACAGCAGTAAGGTAAGGGGACATCCATAAATTGATCATCTAGGATCACACAGAAAATAACGTCACCCCACTGAACTTCGTTGGATCACTTTAACTACCACCCATTACATTGAAGAACACCTAGCACTTTATTTACACTTGTAGTTCATTTATATTTTATGCGATTTTTTGGTTTTAAGTCCATTTATGTTTTATGCGACTCATGATATAGTCGCTGCACGGCTCTTTTGCACCTTATGCGATTCTGTATAGTTAGCACTTTATCTCACTATATGCACCTTTATATGGTCATTTGATATAGATACCCATCCGTTGGTTTAGACGATTGTTTAAACTGTGCTTTCTTTTACTTGGATCCAGCCCTCAGCACTACCGCACTTTTTTGTTTATTTTTAAACAAAATTGTATTACTGTTGACTTATTTTATTTTATTTCTATATATAAATTTTTTGCACTTAACACCATATAATATCACAAATTTTTATGAATTATTTTTACCTGTATGTATTGTTGTGTATGCCAAATCATTGATACAAGAGACTATATGATAATTACGCTATTATATTAAATTTATGTCATATATTTGATGTGCTACTATTTACTTACCTGTATACACACTTTTAACCCTACACTATACTTACCTGGATCACCCTCGTTGGCTTTACTGGGATTTTACCTCCACATGTCTACACAATACACAATTATTGTAAATTAACATATCCTTTAGTACAGCGCACCACTATTCTTGTACCAATCTCTCTCCCCGGGTTCAGACATTTCCCTTCAGTGAGTGCAGCAGTACCCCATTCCACTAATAATTTTTTTCCATTTTTCGGAATACTTCTTTATTATTTCAATAAAGAATTTCTATAAGCATTTACTTTGTTACAGTGTGTGGCCATCTCTTCTTCTTATTTACATTCTTACATACATTCTTTGGACAGTGGTGAGCTGGGGCAAGCACCTGAGGTGATATTGCGCCTTGGTGCATGCTTTCTGTTTTGGTCCCCTACCAGGCTGATAACAAAGTCATAAAAAAAAATAACAAAAAATAATATTGCAAAAAAATGATTTTGTAAAAATAATAAAACAATAATAAATGATAAATATATTATAAAAATGATAAAAAAATAAATAAATAAAATAGCAAAAGAAAAAAAAAAACTACTAATATTGTCCACTGACCTATTGACAAAATCCACTGCTCTTCTGACACCAACCTCTGCTCTACTGACGTATACATACACACACACGTATTTGTATTTGAGCTTTGGAGTGCACACCCCAATGCAACAGACTGCGTGCACCTATGATGCTGTAATTGGGGGGAGATAGGCCCAATCTATCAGTGGATCCTGCAGGTTTAGCACTATACCTCACACTTATGCCCCGTACACACGATCGGACTATCTGGCGGACATTTTCCCAAAAGTCCGGAGGACTTAGAAAAAAGTTTTGACTCAAAATTGTCCGGCGGACAATCCGCCTGTCTGTGTGCTAGTCCGCCGGACTTTTGAAATGAACGGACAGTCCTGGAGGATGCTGGGACAGTGACACAATAAGGAGGCAGGGTCACCATGTGACATTACCCGGTGACCCTGCCCATTATCCCTATATAAGTCGCCGCACAACGCGTCCCTGTCATTGCGGCCATAGACAGTGTCGAGTCAACATCTCTAGGAAGAAGAGAAGAAGAAGAAGAGAAGAAGAGAAGGCGGCGGTGGCCACGGCGATGACCGAAGACCGGGCTACCGCTAGTAAAAGAGCTGTAAGAAGGAAGTGGAGGCCCGGCAAGAAGATCCAAAGAGGGGGACAAGACCCCCGAAGTCGGAAGAAGAGGCGGTGGCGACAGAAGACCAGGCCACCGCTAGTAAAAGAGCTGGGAGAAGAAAGCGGAGGCCCGGCAAGAAGAACCGAAGAGGGGGACAAGACCCCCAAAGTCGGAAGAAGACCCCCGGGCAGCGACGAAGAAGGAAGCAGGGCTCCTCCACTAGTAAAAGAGCTAGCAGAAGATAACGCAGGAGTCCAGTGAGAAGACCCCCCAAGACGGAAAAAGACCCCCGGAGCTGTGCAATAAATTATTTTAAAACCTTGTGTTGTGTTTTATTTACATTTTTTTCACCAGGTGAATGGGTAGGGGTACATTGTACCCCATACTCACTCATTCACATAGGGTGGGGGGCCGATATCTGGGGGCCCCCTTATTAAAGGGGGCTCCCGGATTCCAATAAGGCCCCCGCCCGGAGACCCGGAAAACCAAGGGCCAGGGTTGTCGGGAAGAGGCCCTTGTCCTCATTATCATGGGGACAAGGTGATTTGGGGTGGGGGAGCCGTGTTCAAAATGAACAGACTTTTCTCCGTGTGTGGGCAAGTCCGTTCATTTCAAAAGTCCGGCCATAGTCTGGCGGTTTGTCCACCGCACCTAGTCCGCCGGAAAAGTCCAGTCGCGTGTGGGCAGGTCCGCTCGTTCGGAAAGTCCGGCGGACCTCTGCGTCAAAGTCTGGATGTTCGTCCACTGGACTAAGTCCACCGGATAGTCCGATCGTGTGTACGCGGCATAAGAGGAAAAAGTTGCCAGTAAAAAAAATATGGCTATGACGCTTGGCTCAGAACTGCGCGTTCTCAGCTCGGGTCCGGAGCCGGCTGAGGCCACCCAAGTGCCTGCTACAGTGTGTTCGGGCGGTACCGGTGGGGGGGGGGGGGGGCGGCGGGTCTGACAGAGGTGGTGCCTGAGCGTGTCGTGTGATGTCATGGTGCAAGGGAGCCGAGCATATTGTACTTATTTGTAGCTTTACTGAAATTTGCACTTAAAACATTAGTTTTGTAACCCTTTAGAAGTGCCAGTAAAACTTGTCTGTGCCAGTAGATTTTGGGTGTTGTGTCAGTAAATTTCAATCTGGTTGGTTGGCAACACTGATAGTATAGCATTGGGTATAAAAAAAATGAAGACATAATCATGAATTGTTTGGCACCTGTATACAATGCTGCAAATTACTGACACTAAAAACGCTGCACTAAAATGGTCAAACTGAAATGAGTCAAAGCAATGTAAGTGATAAGACATAAGTATTGATAGGGGCCGTGCCCATTTTAAATTCTTTATTTAAGGGATGCAGTTAAACATAACAGTATGACATGGCATGTTATAGTCAATGAAATCCATCAATAGACAACAATACAACCACACTTGAGAATCAATGGATGTCAACAAAATAACAGTCAGGGTTCCAGTACGGCAATGTAAAGTATCTGTAAACTGTGGGCAGTAGCCTCTACAACAACTATATCCTGTGACATAACCTGTAGTGTGGTGGAAGACCGACATAAAAATGTAGGAGTCATGAACATACCACGAAAGAAAAACAAAAGAGAAACACTAACTAGCAGGTACCAAGCCACTGCAAAGAGAGGAATGAGAAGTGAACGTAATACTATATGTGGCTCTTAGCGCCATCTTTACAGTGACAGCACCCAAGTTCAACGCATAGTGAGAAACTTTTTCTGAGTAACTGCAATAGAGCAAAAAAAATAATATAAATATATATATATATATATATATATATATATATATATATATATATATATATAAAAAGTGGCACCCTAGGTGTCTAGGAAGTAGGTAAGAAGAAGGGGTAAAGGTAGGAAAGGAGTAAAGGAGGAGGGGGAGAGGAGAACCTCATCGGAGTCGACGGGGCAAGGGTCCCAGGAGGAGCTTTGTTTAAGCATATGTTAAATATTCTTCTGAGAACCAGAACATGTCCCAGTATAGCTATGTTCCTCCATCCTGTCCCTAATGGCAGTTGTCAAGTGTTCCATCTGTTGGATATCATTCGCCCTGGCAAACCATTGTGACACCAAAGGTGGAGATTGCTGCTTCCACATGCTGGGGATGCATGCCCTCGCTGCGTTCAATAGATGTTTCAATAGGGATTTACGATATCTCTTATGCCTTGTACACACGGTCGGACATTCTGACCACAAAATCCGTCTGATTTTTTCTGACAGATTTTGTCCTAAACTGGTGTTGCATACACACGGTCGGACAAAGTTGTCGGAAAATCCGATCGTTCAGAACGTGATGACGTTCGTTTGTTATGACGGGACTACATTGAGGCTAGTAGCCAATAGCTTTGGTCTCGTATTTTTGATCTGATTGGCATGCGTGGCACTTTGTCAGATCAGAATTCTCTACAAACCAGTGGAAAAAGTCCAATCGGATTTTGTTGTTGGAAAATTTGAGATCTTGCTCTCAATTTTTTTCCATCAGAATTTCCGACGGAAAATGTCCGATAGAGCCCACACACGATCGGATTTTCCAACAATATAATCCGATCGGACCTTTTCCGGCGAAAAATCCGACCGTGTGTACAGGGCATTAGTGGACATTGGGGTCAAGTTTAGAAGCACCGCTGCCAGATTTTCAGGAGGGAAAACGTTTGTAAGATTGTAGAGGATCTGCAGGACCTGTTGCCAGAATGAGGCCAGTTTCGGACAATCCCAGAAGATGTGAAGTAGTGTGCCAGTCTGGGTGCCACATCTCCAGCATATTGGGCTATGTCCTGGGAATATTGATGCTAGAACCAACGGGGTCCTGTACCAACATGTCAAGATTTTGAATGCTATCTCCGGATATTTGCTGAACAGGGAAGACCTCTGGGTGAAGAAAAGTATACGATTCTTTTGATCCTCCGAAAACATCTCTTTCCCACTGCTGCAAATACGGTGGGGTCGTGCTGAGATGTGGTTGCAAACAGAATAGCGTACGAACAAGATAGAGATTTTCGCAAGGGCTCATCACCCAGGCAGGGGGGTCTTAAAACAAAGTGTGCCCATTTTAGAATTTGAAAGCCTACAAAAGAAATAAAAAAGAATTAAAAAGAAAAATCAATAAAAAGTTGGTTCCTCTGCGAATATGTCCTGTACATAAACAGCTTTATGTCACTCATATTTCTTGCCCATTGCATAATAAAAGCTCAGAATAACTTAAAACAAAACACTGGATTGGTTCCAAGTTCATTTGCCATTCTTAATTCGTGTTGGAGAATGAGAAAAATGAACCTTGCTGAGGGAAAGCTCTGCCATTAACTTGCCTGTCAAACTCTAAACTGAAATTATAGTGCACTTAGCATGCAACTCCTTAATGAATAATTTAGTTTAAAATTAAAGTTCCCTTATTAGCCATAATGATAGCTGCAACCGATATTGAATGCCCATTTTAATTTCCATCAGTTTGATTTGCTAAAAAAGAAGATAGTTAATTTTCTTTTCTTTAAAGTAAAAAAAAAAAAAAAAAAAAAAAAGTTAAATCCTTGATAACCACATTGGGAAGCAGAGATGCGTCTCTCTGTTCCGCAGTTGTAATTTATTCTTGTGCTTTTCAAATCCTTTTCTTGAAATATTTTAAAGGATAACTGTACTGTTACAGAAAAAAAAAAGGACTCAGTCAGCATCAATCGGCCTTTGGCTGCCTAGCGAACAGGAAGGAAGTACTTTGTTATTCAAGAATAGTACTATTGTACTGCATGGTCTTCACATAGCATTATGAGCTTCTTACACTCTTGCTTCTATTATGAGTGCCCAGGCATGTCTGAAAGATGCAGACAATTGCGCAGGGTCTGGTTGTATCCTAGTGAGATTCTGTTATTGCAGTAGTCTCCAAACTGCGGCCCTGGGTTGCTTGCCTTTATCCGGTGTTCTGTCCAAAAATGTCCGCCTATCGAATAGTGTCCGCTGTGTATCGCTTGCGCAGTACGGAGTACAAGGAGATTTGGAAAATATCCGAAGATAACGGCGCCTGCGCCGTGAGTCCAGGTGCAAGGCCCACCATCCAAGTGGACATAGGGCTGCACATATTAGAGGGCCCCTTGCGGGCTCACTTCGCTCGCCACGCTTCGCTCGCCACGCTTCGGCACGGCCTCGCTTCGCTCGCCACGCTTCGGGCACGGCCTCACTTCGCTCGCCTCTTTTTATTCTAACTCTATGTCCACTTGGATGGTGGGGCTTGAACCTGGACTCACGGCGCAGGCGCCGCTCATCTTCGGATATTTTCGTAATCTGCTTGTCATGTGTGCAAAAAAGATGGTGTGGAGTCCCATAGACGGGTAACCCCAAAGAAAAGTGAGGATCACTGAGGAACAATAACCACTGATGCATAAATATTTCAAAAAATTATTTTATACAAAAATATAGGCTATCTAACATTGCCAGGTAAAAAATTCATAAGTATATCACTAAGACACGTAAAACATGATATGTGAAAGGGCAACCTTGAAAAAGCCTTATAAAGTAAATATCCAGGATTTGAAGAATCTCTCCAAACCTGGCGAGCACTAACCTAAGGGGAGGACATATATACACAAACAATTTGTGTTAACAGACAACATATAACATATAAACAACGTCCGGACGTCAGTGGGATCCGGCACTGGTCCCAAGTTTGCATAAATACTCGTAAACTATACTAGTTACAAAATCACGCCAAAAGCTGAAAAAATCAGCAAGGACCCAGCAATATAGGGCCAGTGTCGATCCTCACTTTTCTTTGGGGTTACCCGTCTATGGGAATTCACACTATCTTTTTTGCTGACATTGTGTTGGAGGTTAGAGGACAATTCCACCTATTATTCACTATACGACAATATTGACCGTCTTTTTCTGTTTATGATCTGCTTGTCATGTGTACTGCGCATGCTATCCGATGGGGGACACTATTTGACATGACACCGGCAAGTTGAGAAGTTGAGTGCACATGCTCAGCGTCATATCCAGAGGTTGTCTTTGAGAAATAGACATATGAGTGCTGCCAGCATTGCTGCAGAGGTTGAAGGGGTGGTGGGTCAGCCTGTCAGTGCTCAGACCATACGCCGCACGCTGCATCAAATTGGTCTGCATGGCTGCTATCCCAGAAGGAAGTCTCTTCTAAAGTTGATGCACAAGAAAGCCCACAAAGAGTTTGCTGAAGACAAGCAGGCTAAGGACATGGATTTCTGGAACCATGTCCTGTGGTCTGATGAGACCAAGATAAACTTATTTGGTTTAAATGGTGTCAAGCGTGTGTGGCAGCAACCAGGTGAGGAGTGCAAAGACAAGTGTGTCTTGCCTACAGTCAAACATGCTGGTGGGAGTGTCATGGTCTTGGGCTGCATGGGTGCTGCCGGCACTGGGGAGCTACAGTTCATTGAGGGAACCATGAATGCCAACATGTACTGTGACATACTGAAGCTGAGCATGATCCTCTTCTTTCAGAGACTGGGCCATAGGGCAGTATTCCAACATGATAACGACCCCAAACACAGCTCCTAGGCCATCTTTATGTGGAGCCACAATTCTTTTTTTCAGATCTTCAAAGTTCTTTGCCATGAGGTGCCATTTGCACTTCCAGTGACCAGTATGAGAGAGTGAGAGCGATAACACCAAATTTAACACACCTGCTCCCCATTCACACCTGAGACCTTGTAACACTAACGAGTTACATTGGGGAGGGAAAATGGCTAATTGGTCCCAATTTGGATATTTTCACTTAGGGGTGTACTCACTTTTATTGCCAGCGGTTTAGACATTAACCTCCCTGGCGGTAATGCCAAGTGTGATTCAGGGTTAATTTTCAGTACCAAAAGCGGTACACCGTAGTAACTCTGTACTGTTACTTACCTTGTCCCTACAATCCCCCGATGTCCTCCCGCTGTGTCCTCTGGCCATGACCTCTGGCCGATGCAAGAAGATCAAGATCTTCAGGCATCTTCTTGAGCAATGCTTTTGGAATGCCTACATTCCGCAAAAAAAAAAAAAAAAAAAAGGCCTGTGATTCTTTCTGACTTTATTTGGAAAGTAAACATATCTTTGTGAACCACTAAACACCATCAATGGCTGTGAATAGAGCTGGATGTCATTAGACATGTGCAGAGTAAAATATTTCGTTTCGGAATTTCGTTTTCGTCCGAAAACTTAATTTATTTAGTTACTCCCGAAATTCGTTTTTATTTATTTCGTTTTTCGTTCAAAAATTGCATTCGTCCGAAAATCCACACGAATTACGGTCGAATCTGTCTTTGAAGGCTTATGGTGTCTGTGGAATGTATAAAGAAGATTCGACGGAGCTAGTATATAGCATACTTTAGAACCCTATTAAAGTCTATGGGACTCCAACGTTCAAAATCTAAAGTGCTAATTTTAAAGACTAATTTGCAATTTACTGTCCTAAAAAGTGTTTGGGGACCCGGGTCCTGCCCCAGGGGACATGTATCAATGCAAAAAAAAGTTTTAAAAACGGCCGTTTTTTCGGGAGCAGTGATTTTAATAATGATTAAAGTGAAACAATAAAAGTGTAATATTCCTTTAAATTTCGTAGGGGGGGGGTGTCTATAGTATGCCTGTGTCACTCGCAGCTATTATGAATTGTCGGCTCCGTAATACAGAGAACACTCATTGAAAGTCATTGATAAAAAAATAAAAAAATAAATAAATAAAAAAGCGTGGGGGTCCCCCAAATTCAATTACCAGGCCCTTCAGGTCTGGTATGGATATTAAGGGGAACCCTGCCTCAAATTTAAGAAAAAATTACGTGGGGTTCCCCCTAAATATCCATAACCAGACCCTTCAGGTCTGGTATGGATATTAAGGGGAACCCCGCGTCAAATTAAAAAAAATTGACGTGGGGGTCCCCCTAAAAATCCATACCAGACCCTTTATCCGAGCACGCAACCTGGCAGGCCGCAGGAAAAGAGGGGGGGACGAGATAGCGCCCCCCCTCCCTCCTGAACCGTACCAGGCCACATGCCCTCAACATTGGGAGGATACTTTGGGGGTCTGTGACGTATGGGTGACCCCGCCCCCCTCTAATGTAACGGAAACCTGCCTGTGTTACATCAGAGGGGTGCGGGGTCACCCATACGTCACAGGGAACCCCGGGTTTCCCCTTGCGTCAGAGGGGGGCGGGGTCAGGTGACGGGTGGCCCCGCCCTCCGTATATAAGAAACGTCAGGCCGCCGGAATCCTTGCAGTGTCTCCTCTGCGGAGACAGAAGAAGGATGGATTCGCTGCGCTGGATGAGATGAGCCATCGCTGGAGAGATGACCGTCCGTTGCTGGATAGCAAGAGTGGATTACCGCCGCTGGAATCTTTTTTTTATTTTTTTTATTTTTAATAAAGGAATTTTTCAAAAGTGTGTTTGTCTTATTTAACTATTTTTTACACTTTCTTTGTGAAATGGTAGGGGTACTTTTGTACCCCCTTACCATTTCAAACAGGGGGGGGCGGGATCTGGGGGTCCCCTTGTTAAAGGGGGCTTCCAGATTCTGATAAGCCCCCCGCCCGCAGACCTCCACAACCACCGGCCACGGTTGTGGGGATGAGGCCCTTGTCCTCATCAACATGGGGACAAGGTGCTTTGAGGGGGTCACAGACCCCCAAAGCATCCTCCCAATGTTGAGGGCATGTGGCCTGGTACGGTTCAGGAGGGAGGGGGCGCTCTCTCGTCCCCCCCTCTTTTCCTGTGGCCTGCCAGGTTGCGTTCTCGGATAAAGAGTCTGGTATGGATTTTTAGGGGGACCCCCACGTCAATTTTTTTTTTAATTTGACGCGGGGTTCCCCTTAATATCCATACCAGACCTGAAGGGTCTGGTTATGGATATTTAGGGGGAACCCCACGTCAAATTTTTTCTTAAATTTGAGGCAGGGTTCCCCTTAATATCCATACCAGACCTGAAGGGCCTGGTAATTGAATTTGGGGGACCCCCACACTTTTTTATTTATTTATTTATTTATTTTTTTATCAATGACTTTCAATGAGTGTTCTCTGTATTACGGAGCCGACAATTCATAATAGCTGTGAGTGATTTTAAAGGACTTTTTTCCCTGCATAAATGACACTTTGTGCAGGGACAGTTCTAAGCACCAGAAACATGAGCCCCTTCTATAGACACCCCCCCCCCCCCTACGAAATTTAAAGGAATATTACACTTTTATTGTTTCACTTTAATCATTATTAAAATCACTGCTCCCGAAAAAACGGCCGTTTTTAAAACTTTTTTTTGCATTGATACATGTCCCCTGGGGCAGGCCAACTTTGTCCGTCAAACAGTTTCGGCAAACAGTCCGCTCAAAATTAGCATGGACGGACATGGCCACACACGACGTACGAACAGTTTGCTGAAACCGTGCGCGATGACGTGAACGGCACGTACGACGGGACGAAAAATACGACGTCCTATACACTGCATTATAACTTTCGGCGTGTAAATCCTTTCTGAGCATGCGCGGAACTTAGTTTGACGAACAAGCCTACACACGAGGGGACTGTTCGCTGAAACAAAGTTTCAGCGGACAGTTTTTCGGAATTTTTTTTCGGAAAATGAAACTGTCCGCTGAAAGCCCACACACGAGCGGACTGTTTGCCGAAACACTGTTCAGCGGACAAAGTTGGGCGAACAGTCCCCGCGTGTGTACGCGGCCTCAGAGTCATGTCGAATCTCCTATTCTATATCGAACTGTTGTAACAATGAAAACGAAAATAAAGCATTTATTTATGTCGGATCTTTCGTTTTTCGGATTTTGTGCTTTCGTTATCGTTTGTCAAAACGAAAACGAAAATAGCTGAAATTCGGACGAAAATGCATTCGAACGAAAACAAATGCACATGTCTAGATGTCATGCTGTTGGCGTTGTCAACCCGCAATGCCTTCATGGACTACATCCCACCAACCGAGAAAAAGTTAGCACCTACAAGGATGTGCATGGTTTGTTGCTCAAAGCGAGATGACAGTGGAAAGAAAACCAGAAAGGAAACCAAGTCCCATTGTCCTGATTGTGACGTCGGACTTTGTGCAGTCCCATGTTTCAAAATCTTTCATATCCGGGATGTTTACTAAACCAATGTGCAGTGCCTAGTAATAAAGTGACTAGTAATATTGCATCCTTGTTTGGACAAATTTCAGTGTTTTTGGTTTAAATATATTACTGAATAAAATGTATTATTATTATATTACTATGCTTTATAATTATTTATTATATAGTGTAGTATTCTCTATCTTGTGTAGGTGTCATAGTGAGTTTTTTTGTAGTGAAGGTAAATTTAGGCAGGCCTAGCCAGAAGCTAGGCCTGTTTGTTTTGATCTGTGGGCTGGGAGTGGTTTACAGTAGGCTGGTGACTCACAGCTCGTTTCATCCTTCGGTTACCTCCCTTCTGTTTCTAGAGGCTTTTAGAAAGAAGGTGGGGAAGAGAGTTGGAGCTGCCTGGGGTGTTCTGGGGAGCCCTAACCAATTCCCAACCTGGATTGGTAGGGGGCAGGCATCCTTAAATACCTGGAGTCAGCCCAGCTGGGAAGATGTTGTTCGGGTGGAAGAACTGGAGATGGAGTATTAGGCTATCGGGGTCTTGGAGAGAGCCCCCAGTCTGGGGGGGGGGGGGGGTGACCTTGGTCCAGGGGCTCGGAGCTGAGCAGGAACCTCACAAAACCCAAGGGGTGTCCTGAATACGAGCCAGAGAAGACAGCAGGGAATACTGCCGGGCAAGTCTCCAGGAGGAATCTATCAGGTGTCGGTGAGTGGCAGGCACAGTGGGGAGAGCTGGGAGAGGCATGCCGGCGTAGACTGAGAGTGTGCAGTCAGAGATGGATGTAGACCCAGTGGGAGAGACTGTGATGTCACTGGCAGTGAAGTTGGGCTGCTGCAGCTGGGAGGGCTGTCAGGGTCTGCAACGGGGATCAGTAGTCCACCAAAGAGGGCAGCTAGCACTAGAACTTTCTTTGTTACACCTGCAGGCCCTGTCTGTAATGAGGTATTTTTGATAAAGTCTGGCTGAAACCAGAACTCAGGCCTAGTCATGTGCAAGCTGCGCCTGAAGAACTGCGCTAGAGGGAAAAGGAGAGATAGTCTGCAGCAAGTTTTGTGCAGGAGGAGAATATCTAAATCAGGGATATGCAATTAGTGGACCTCCAGCTGTTGCAGAACTACAAGTTCCATGAGGCATTGCAAGACTCTGACAGCCACAAGCATGACACCCAGGGGCAGAGGCATGATGGGACTTGTAGTTTTGCAAAAGCTGGAGGTCCGCTAATTGCATATCCCTGATCTAAATTGTCCCAAACCATGCAATAATCGTTTTCCTGGGCATCCCATGAATTCCTTAACCCCATCCAAGTGGACTCGTTCATTGTCTTGGAGTCACTGGAAGTGGAAGTGGGGAGGGTGATATGTGGGCCACAGTCACTCAGCAGCCCCTTTGGGGGTACCACTACAATTTATAATTTTGTGTTTTAAACTTTACCATACCCGGAATGTCTAATAGACTCTTGTTTGGACAGATTTAAGTTAGTTATTCCTAACAATTACAAGCCTACAATATAAAATAACAAATTTCCACGAAAAACAATGTATCGCTTTGACATTCCAAAATACTCACATCATCAGACTGCCAGGGAGGTTAATGGCTGTGTGTTGAATTGTTTTGAGGGGACAGCAAATTTACACTGTTATACAAGCTGTACACTCACACTTTACATTGTAGCAAAGTGTCATTTCTTCAGTGTTGTCACATGAAAAGATAGAAGAAAATATTTAGAAAAATGTGAGGGGTGTACTCACTTTTGTGAGATGCTGTATATACTGAATTTGATGTCTGCCATTTGCATTCCTTGCTTTGTTTCTGGTTGCTCTCTGTACTGGAAAAAAATAAAGCATTTACAAAAAAGCAAAAATGCTGGGTAAGCAGTATGCAAAGTCACACTCTAATTAAAACTGAAAACTAAACCCTGAAATGCATGTAATGTAAGTAATGCAGCCTGGAAATTCATCTGGTTCTAGTTGTTATGTATCAGGCTACTTCAGTGCTTTAAATCACCTTGTTGTTAGTAATTTGATTTTGATGGAACACCAGTTCCTACACCTGGGAATGTAGATTGGGGGAAGAAAATCACTTTTGCATTATGCTCACCCATGGGATCATGGCAGCTCTGAAAAGGTCTTTGTTCAGACATAATATTATGTGCATATGGATGTCTGTTACCCACAATCTTGTCATTGTGAGCTTCCAGTAATTTTGCAAGAAAAGAGTTCCACATCCACAATACTTACCTCTCCTTCAACGGTCTGGGGTCCCTCGTCGGAGCCTGCATCTTTTCCCACTTCTTCTGGGTTCCGGGCTGCAACTGTCTTCATTGGCTGGTACAGAATTACATCATTCCTGTGCATGCTGTCATGCTGGATCTGTTCCAAAATGTATACTGAGCTGCGCATGCATCTCAGTATATGTTGTAAAGAAAAATGCAAACAGGCAGGTAGGTTTATTTTATTGCAGAAGAGACATTGCATGTCTCTTTTGCAATAAAGAGCCTAACTGGTCGGATTTTTGTTCCTATGTTTCCACCTTTAATTAAGAGCAGCAGTAAACAGCCTGCAAAGGGGCTTGTAATTGGCCAGGTGTTGGCGCAGAACTGCAGTCCCCACTCCGTTTCTTCTTTGTTTAAACAGCTACCCACCTACTGGTAGATGGAACCCTTCATCATATTTTGTCAAACTCCTAGCCATAGACCTGCTCACAACATTCCTGACCGGAGGTCTTTATATTTATAAATGAAGGAATGTCCATGCATGAAATACATTTACTGAACTTTACTGTAACCTTGCACTGTTTACATGACATCTGACATCATATTGATGTAGCACTGACTCCCGAAGGAGCTGCTAATTTGAGTTGGGCCGGCACTCTTCTGAGAAACCCCCTTTTTGTGTAACTCTATCCCCTTGACACAGATGTGGTGCAATAATAATACAGTACAATATAGACAGTATAAAGTACCTGTATCGATCCCTCAGGATCCTCTGGCTCCACCTGGTGGGGAAAGACAGTAGACCACACACTTGTACTCTTAACCAGAAATACTTTTACTGGAAGTATAACGAATAAATGATTACAGGAACTGCACTGTCGTCCCAACGTAGAACGTCAGCACAGCATGAATCAACAGTCACATACAATAAACAATATACAAGTATTATTATTATCTAGACCTGATAGCTCCCCTTACTTAAAGTCTACGTGAGGCCTCACTTAAAGCATTTCCCTTCTTTATCTTCTTTCTTCGCTAGCTTAAAAGGGTTCCTCAGGTAATTGTAATCCAAAGGGGTAAGTGAAAAAAGTTAACTCAGGATACTCCAGGTATAACTCCAAGAACTTGTAATTGCACTTGGGTGCTAAAGTGAACTGGGCCTCAAGCCTCCTAAATGTCAGTTGCTCAGTCTTACTTCCGTGGAACAACAGGTTCCAGCGAGGCCCGTGAGTAAGTCTAACTGTGTGCAGTAGTATTAAACAATGGGCCGTAACCCGCTCACCAACTGGAGCAGAGTTCGGGGTGATGGCCTTGGTCCGATAACTGCAGCTTGCTTCCGCTCAGGCTGAGCCAGGTGCTCTGTGTCGCTCCACCGACTGGATCCGGTCCTCCGCTATTCCGACAAGCGTCTCCGAACCTCGTCAATCCGATCACCAGCTCTCAGGCTCCGTCAAGTCACCTCACAAACGGTCCGGTTTGCACTCCGCGGTGACTGTCTGCCAATGTGTCAAAGAACCTTCAACACAGTCCCGCACAGGCAGGCAGCGTGGTCCCAAGAGACCAAATATGGCCGCTGCAGCCCCTTTTATACCCTACCCAGCATGCACTGCATATCAGAGTATTCATGGGTAGGTCACACAGACTCCTGGGTAGATAAGGTCAAATAACCAAAGTAAACACAGACACTTCCTGTTATCTTTCCAACACCATGAAAAGGAAAATAACTAAAGTCAATTTCCAGTTTTGGTCACTAGATGGCGCCAAATACCAACAAATAGCATTGCCCTTAGGATTACATTGTATTCACATTAACTACATTAATACACAATTATGTCTCCGTTACATTGACATACTAGCAGAATGCTTTGGCATGGAATGCCAGACACAGGAGTAGACATTCTGTAGTTTGTCATTCAGGTGCAGAACACCAGCATATAATTTTGTAAGCCATCTTCCCTTTGAACCTCCTCTCATTGGCAGCACCATAGAGTTGGGACCACTTCTCCCATTTATAGTAAGTCCACAGCATTCAGCATCCATCAATCAGTAGACTCAAGGTGCCCTCATTAGCCTACTAGTCCCTCTCTATGTCCCTCATAGTTCTGCCCAGCACTCTCCTAGTTGGCACACTCATCCCCCGGGTCACCAGTACTCACATCTGAGGACTCTGATCTGGTCTAAAAGGCCTTTTGCATCCCACTCACAGCCTACAGAAGACCGTAAAAAGACTCAAGGCGACTACAGCTGCTCCTACTGAGTGTTGAACCACCTCGCCTGGGGTTTCAGCCCTACTAAGGGCCCTTGGACAGTATCTGACCACACCCTAGTAGCTTTGGAATGTTTGGCTTCTATGCCTTAAAGTGGAGGGCCACTCAAAAAAAAAAAAAAATTGCCTAAAAATGTTCCTAAAAAATTGGAGGCAAAACATTTTTCTTTAACTTACCAGAAATGCCTGTTGCCAGGCAGATTGTCCCGATCTGCCTCTTCCTATTCCGCAGTGATCTTCAGTCTTCTCCTCCTCGCGTTGTCTTCTAGTGAATGGGGCGCGGTGTGTTCTGGGAACTGTGTGTGTCCTAGAACACAACGTGCCCCATTCACAAAGCCCTGCATGACTCGCGCATGCCCAGTAGGAAATGGGCAGTGAAGCCTCAAGGCTCCAATGCCTGTTTCCCTTAGTTGGAATGGCGGCGCCAGGACCCCGAGAGCCGAGGGATGGTCGGCCTCGGGCGGTTGACATCGCGGGCACCCAGGACAGGTAAGTGTCCTTATTAAAAGTCAGCAGCTACAGTGTTTGTAGTTGCTGACTTTTACATTTTTTTTTCCTGACTGGCCCTCCCCTTTAAATGAAGCCCTAAGCCCCTCCCATCCTGGCATTTATATGAGCACTAACTCCACCCATTACATCACCAGACTAAGGCTTTTGCTAAAAGGGGCCTAACACCCAATAACCACTTTCTGCTACAAGACTTTATTAGGAACAGAGCCATCTAGTGGCAAGCAAGCTAACTGCACCTGCTAACACTCCAACAAAAAAGAGCATACCATCCTCCTTCCCATTGTCGGTGTCCTAAGTTATATGGTTTAGTCCTATCCAAGCATACAGTGTGATTTTTATTAGTCATGGTCAACTCGAGCTGTAATGGATGAGTTTCATTTAATGGTTATGCAATGTTTAGCTTTAGTTATGGTTTATATTTATTTTAAAGTAATAAAATTATTTCTTTCTTTTCTTTTCTTTTTTTTTTTTTCATCATCACAACTAATAATAAAATGCCTTTGCTAATTTCAATCTATAATGTTGTATTGTGTTTTTATTAATTCATTTGGGGGTTCTGTCCATATTTTCTTAAAGTAGAGTTCCACCGAAAAATAGAACTTCCGCATTACTGGTTTGACCCCCCCCCCCCTCCCCTGTCACATTTGGCACCTTTCAAGGGGGAGGGCGGAGCAAATACAGGTATTTTACTCACAATTCCGGGCATAGATACCCGAGCCACCCACAGGTATCTACGCCACTTCCAGCCCCTTCTCTGTTGCCCCCCCCCCCCCCCCCGCTGTCTTCTGGGAGTCCCAGAAGACAGCAGAGACCAGTGGGATAGCGTAGCACAAGTTGCGCATGCGCAGTAGGGAACCAGGAAGTGAATAACTTCCTGATTCCCTTACAGAAAATGGCGGCGACAGCACCCGACAGCCGAGGGATAGATCCGCTTCGGATGCCAAAATTGCGGGCTCCCTGGACAGGTAAGTGTTCTTATTTTAAAAGTTAGCAGCTGCAGTATTTATAGCTGCTAACTTTTAAAAGAAAAAAAATTGGTGGACCTCCGCTTTAACTCCACCCAGTGCAGGCTGCTCAGAAATACATTAGAAAAAAACATACAGTATACATGACCCCCCATGTGATGGCATGAAAAAAAGACCAGGTGGTCCATCAAGTCTTCCCCCTTTTATACTAATATAGCTGTATACTGTATATATGTTTTTGTTTGGCCATTTTTTTTTTTGTTTTTGTTTTTTTGTTTTTTGTTTTTTTGGTTATGTTAACTTTTTTTGCCTGGGTATAGATATACCATATTTATCGGCGCATAACACGCGCCGGCGTATAACACGCACCCCAAGTTTAGGAGGGACGTTTAAGGTAAAAAACTTTTAGGAGGCAAGTTTAAGGAAAAAAAACCTTACATTTTAAATGCCCATCAATGTAGCCTTCCACTGTCCCCCTGCAGCCTTCCACTGTCCCCCTGCAGCCTTCCACTGTCCTCCTGCAACCTTCTACTGTCCCCCTGCAGCCTTCCACTGTCCCCCTGCAGCCTTCCACTGTCCCCCTGCAGCCTTCCCCAAAATTGCAGCGTGGTTTTGTTTTAAATTTACCGCCGCCGCCGAGATCTTCGGCTCCTCCCGCCGCCGCCTCCGAGATCTTCGGCTCCTCCCACCGCCGCCGCCAATATATTTGGCTCCTCCCACCGCCTCCGAGATCTTCGGCTCCTCCCGCCGCTGCCTCCGAGATCTTCGGCTCCTCCTGCCGCCGCCTCCGAGATCTTCGGCTCCTCCCGCCACCGCCTCCGAGATCTTCGGCTCCTCCCGCCACCGCCACCGAGATCTTCGGCTCCTCCCGCCGCCTCCGAGATCTTTGGCTTCTTCCACCGCCGCCTTCCGAGATCTTCAGCTCCTCCCACCGCTGACATAGACCAAGCCGAGCTGAGGGTACTCAGCTACTCAGCTCTGCTCGCAGTAACGCCCTCGTCCCGCCCCTTGTCCTGGCTCCTGTGATGGACACAACACCGGGCCAATGGCGGGACTTAAAGGTTAGGAGGCGGGTCTGGGCGTGACTGAGAGTGGAGCCGAGTACACAGTACACTCGGCTCGGCTTGGTAAATGTCGGCGGCGCTCCACAGACAGCGCAGATCGGCGGGGGGATTGGCGTATAACATGCCCCCATGATTTTCCCCTGATTTTAAGGGGAAAAAAGTGCGTGTTATACGCCAATAAATACGGTATGTTTGCCTGAAGCATGTCAGATTTTCTGCTGATTTTTGTCTTCAGATTTATCAAAACCATGTAGTGGAAGGGCCTGCCTGATTACATACAAATTTAAACTCCTAAGTTTTGACCTCATATTATATGGTTTTGGTAAATCTGAAGGAAAAAAATCAGCAGAAAATCTGATAGTGTGTATGGGGCTTTACTGTTGATTGACTCACTTTCTCTGCTGGAAGTCTGTTCCAAGCATCAAGCATGTTTTCGGTAAAATACTTTCTAGGGTAAGTTTTGAATGTCGTTTGAGATCACGTCCCCATATTCTTGATCTTGGCTTCATATTGAAAATACTGCCCTCCTAAACCTCATTCACCCCCTTGATGTATTTAAAGGTTTCAATCATGTCTCCCCTTTCTCTTCTTTCCTCCAAAGTGTGCGAAAACCTTTGTAACCGTATAATGAACGGCCATCATTCATATACTATTGTATCATATTATCTGCAGGGAAATGCCAGATGTGCTTTACAAATGCAATTAACTAAGCGTGATTTTATTTTCTAATTTTCTAGAACTATTATATTAAAAAAAAAAAATGCTGATGCAGAAACAATGCATCCAATTAAAAACGACCCCAAGACTTTTCTTCAATGGTGGCTGAAAATAATACATTTTAACCTTCCAAGAATAGAAGAGAGGTCATGCCTAATGAAAATATTGACTTGTTTTTCGTCGTATAAATGTTACTTTTGCCTAAAGGGGATGCTATGTAATTGTATTTTGAAATCCACTATATTGTCGTTTTGTGTTTTCATCTAGTAATACTAACATTGCTTTCCAATTATTTCTAATTTCATCAATCGATATTCAGATTTGTAGCTCACAAAATAAACCACCAAGACTAATGCATATATAATGATTATTAAAGTTGTGCCGACACAAGAGATCTGTCTGTCTCAGAAAGTTTCTCCATTCAAGAGGAATCATCCCAAGAAGTCTGCTGAGAAACCAAAACCTCTGGGCAGGGCTGGTGCTACCATTAGGCAAACTAGGCGGCAGCCTAGGGTGCACTGCTGCCTAGGGCACCCAGCTGCTGGTTTCCCTACTCTCCGTCTCCACGCTATGTACATTTTCGGTTCTGTATTATAAATACTTGTAATAAATGTTATAACCTCTAGTGGGCACTGCTGGGACAAAGCGTGCACATCTAAGAGGATGCCTCTCTGTAGTGTCGTTATAGTGGTGCAGCACTGGAAGACATCTTGATGGAACGGAAGCAAACATCCCCTGCGCGCCTCTATAATCAATGCTCTTTACTGCAGCCACATGCTTCCTCTAGTGCCGGCTCCTGTCACACTGATGCTCGGGCGAAGAGGGTGGATTCAGGAGTGGAGCCGGGGGGGAAGCAAAATGAGGTTTCGCCTGGGGTGCCAAAAATCCTTGCACCAGCCCTGCTTCTGGGAGAGTTTATCTCCTGGTCTCTTGCAGCCCTCAGCAGGGCCGTCTCAATAGCATAATTGGGCCCTTGGGCAAAGTAATGCACTGGGGTGTATTCCAGGAAGGTAGTACCAAGGCCGTGAGTAGAACGCTGCTGCAAAAAGTGGGTGTGGCTATGTTAGGCTAAATAATGGGCGTGGCTTTTTAGTCTGATTAGAAATTACAAATAAAAACAACCAGAGAATTATCCCAAATTAAATTCACTCCTTGTACACACTGTCCTGCCTTCTCTACATACTGTCCCCCTCTTCACACTGACCCTCGTTTTCCTCTGGGCATATTGTTCCCACTTCTTTATTACACCATCCCCCTCCCTGTACACACTGCCCCCCTGTCATAAATGCCAATCCCAGCCTATATTTATGTACACTCACCAGTCACTTTATTAGGTACGCCAGTTAATTTGCTTGGTAACATAAATTGCTAAATGAGCCAATCACATGGCAGCAACTCAATACATGACGGCATCTAAATGTGCTGACAACTTGCTGATTTTCAAACCGAGCATCAGAATGGGGAAGAAAGGGGATTTAAGTGACTTTGAACGTGGCATGGTTGTTGGTGCCAGACAGGCTGGTCTGAGTATTTCAAGAACTGCTGATCTACTGGGATTTTCACACAAAACCAACTCTCGAGTTTACAGAGAATGGTCCAAATAATGCTGCATACACACGATCGGACTATCCGGCGGACAATTCGACCGTGTGTGGGCTCTGGCGGTATTTTTCTTCCCAAAAGTCCGGCGGACTTAGAAAGAAGACTTGACTCAAAATTGTCTGCCGGACTCGGCTTTCCGGCAGACAATCCACTCGTCTGTGTGCTAGTCTGCCGGACTTTTCAAATGAACGGACTTGCCCATGGAGTAAAGTCAGTTCATTTTGAACGTGACTTGAGGTACGACGGGACTAGTGAAGGTAATCAATGTCGCTGCCTCCATCAGCGAGATTGACACCTTGCTAGCCCCGTCACCTGGTATGGATTTAAAGGGGAACCCCTAGTAAAAGAGCTGGAAGAAGATAGCGGAGGAGGCCAGCAGAAGAAGACTTCCGAAGTATGGAAGAAGACCCCCAGACGGCGGCGACGACGAAGGACAAAGCCGGGCTCCTCCGCTAGCAAAAGAGTGGCAAAAGAGCAGATGGTAGCGGAGGAGCCTGGCGAGAAGACCCCCGAAGCTGACTAAACTACTTTAAAAACCTGTGTTGTGTGTTTTTTATTTACACTTTTTTCCCCCAGATGAATGGTTAGGGGTACATCATACCCCATACTCATTCACATACAGTGGGGGGTCGGAATCTGGGGGCCCCCTTATTAAAGGGGGCTCCTGGATTCCGATAAGCCCCCTGCCCGCAGACCCCGACAACCAACAGCCAGGGTCATCAGGAAGAGGCCCTTGTCCTCATCAACATGAGGACAAGGTGCTTTTGGGTGGGAGGCCCGCAGGGCGCCCCCTTCCCCAAAGCACCCACCCCCTTGTTGAGGGCACGTGGCCTGGTACGGTTCAGGAGGGGGGCGCTCGCTCGTCCCCACCCCTTTCCTGACCGGCCGGGCTGCGTGCTCAGATAGGGGTCTGTTATGGACTTTGGTGTAGGGGTTCCCCTTTAAATCCATACCAGGCGACTGGGCTAGCAAGGTGTCAATCTCGCCAATGGAGGCCACTGGACAATGAGGTCACTGGACTCCAATGGCCTCCACACTCACCACATCTCATCCAATAAAGCACCTTTGGGATGTGGTGGAAAAGGAGATGCGCATCATGGATGTGCAGCCGACAAATCTGCAGCAACTGCGTGATGCTATCATGTCACTATGTATATATATATATATATATATATATATATATATATATATATATATATATCATGTCACTATGGACCAAAATCTCTAAGGAATGTGTTGTGCGTTCAGAGATGGTATTCTGCATACCTTGGATGTAACGAGTGCTTATTTGAGTTTCTGTAGCCTTTCTATCATCTCAAATCAGTCTGCCCATTCTCCTCTAACCTCAACAAGGCATTTTCCTCCACACAACTGCCACTCACTGGATATTTTCTCTTATGCTGCGTACACACGATCAGTCTATACACCTTGTTGAATTTATTCCACCAAGAATGAAGGCAGTTCTAAAGGCAAAAGGTACCAACGTGGTACTAGCAAGGTTTACCTAATAAAGTGGCCGGTGAATGTATGTCTGTCTGTACATTACTGTTAGGTTTTGTTCACATGGGCATACTTAACCACTTGCTTACTGGGCACTTAAACCCCCTCAGTCCCAGACCAATTTTCAGCTTTCAGCGCTGATGCACTTTGAATGACAATTGCGCGGGCATACAACACTGTACCCAAATGAAATTTTTATCATTTTTTTCCCACAAACAGAGCTTTCTTTTGGTGGTATTTAATTACAGCTCGGAGATTTATTTTTTGCTAAACAAACAAAAAAAGATGCAAAAAAAAAATCATGTTTTAATAGTTTGTTATAAAATTTTGCAAACGGGTCATTTTTCTCCTTCATTGAAGTGCGCTGATTAGGCGGCACTGATAGGCTGCATTGGTGGGCACTGATGGGCTGCATTGGTGGGCACTGATAGGCTGCATTGGTGGGCACTGATAGGCTGCACTGGTGGGCACTCATAGGCATAGTTAAGGCGGCACTAATAGGCACAGATAAGGCGGCACCGATGGGCACAGATAAGGCGGCACTGATGGGCAAAGATGGGCACAGATAAGATGGCACGGATGGGTGGCACGGATAAGTGGCACGGATGGGTGGCACGGATGGGCACTGATAGGTACCACTGATAGGTGGGACTGATGGGCACTGATAGGTGGCACTGATAGGTGGCTCTGATAGGTGGCACTGCTGGGCACTGATGGGCGGCACTGCTGGGCACTGATGGGCGGCACTGCTGGGCACTGATGGGCGGCACGGGGGTGCAGCACCTTTGAGGCAGATTGTGGGCACTGTGGGTGGCACTGCTGGGTGGCACTGTGGGTGGCACTGCTGGGTGGCACTGTGGGTGGCACTGTGGGTGGCACTGTGGGCACTGCTGGGTGGCACTGACGGGGGGCACTTACTTTTATTCAGGATGGCACTGCAGGGGGCAGGTGGGCACTGGCAGGGGGCAGGTGGTCGCTTGCATTGCTGGCCTTGATCGGGACTGATGTCCCGATCACGGCCGCCGGTGATCGGCTTTTCTTTTTTCTCCTCGCGCTGTCAGCGCGAGGAGGAATACTAGCCGATTACCGGCTCCGTTATATCACATGATCAGCTGTCATTGGCTGACAGCTGATCACGTGATAAGGGGTCGGGATCGACCCCTTGCATGGATCGGTGATCAGGCGAGTCTCATGGACTCGCCGATCACAGAGCGCGCCGCGCGCGCCCCTCAGGGGGCGCGCAGGCCGCTCGTACACGGGACTACGTCTATTGACGTCGTCCCGGAAAAGGAGATCCGCGCTGTAGCCGTCATTTGGCTATAGCGCGGATCTCAAGTGGTTAAGCTTGCGAGGGCCATGCTTGCCCCCACGGGCATGAGGATGCACATGTGTTCAGTGCATCCTCATTCAGGCAGTCCCATTCATGTCAGGATGTAACGGCTACACAAGCACAGCCACTGCTCTTAATCTGATATCCGTGTGGGTACAGGTCCACAAATCCACACTGTGTGTGTTTAGGGACCTGCATCCAACAGAGCAACAGAGTTGCAGGCAGTGTGTGAGACACTGAGAAGGCCTAAATAATCAACCCGGCTCCTCTTACTACGGGGGAGCCAAACTAACTGTACCTAACAGATAAGAAGAACAGCAGGAGCGCAATCTGAATGTAGTATATTAACAGATTTATTGTGGTGAAAAGACAAATGGCAGCTCGCAGGATTAAGTGACTCCCTATCCCAAATGCATGAGCTGACCTCCCACAAATTACATACAAGAAGTGCCATCTCTTCTTCCCATGTGAGTTGCTAATTTATTTGTATTTCTCAATACATTTAATGCTGCACTTAGTTGCCCCCTGGTGTTCTCTTGGTCCTCCCGGATTATCCATCCATCCAGCGTTTCTGTCCTGGACTGAGGTTCCTTGTTGTCAAGACTGTCCATCGGAAGCCCTTACTATGTGATGAGCCTGATTTTAGCTGTCACAATGTGAATTGTCATTTGTCTTTTCACCACAATAAATCTGTTAACCACTTGCCTACTGGGCACTTTCACCCCCTTCCTGCCAAGGCCAATTTTCAGCTTTCAGCGCTCTCGCACTTTGAATGACAATTGTGCGGTCATACCAAAATAATTTTTTTTATCATTTTAATTTGACACAAAGAGAGCTTTATTTTGGTGGTATTTAATCACCACTGGATTTTTTTCTTTTTGCTAAATAAACAAATAGAGACAAAAAATATTGCAAAAAAATAAATAAATAATAAGTTTTAATCGTTTGTTATAACATTTTGCAAACAGGCAACTTTTCTCCTTCACTGATGGGCACTGATGAGGCGGCACTGATGGGAATTGATGGGCACTGATAGGCTGCACTGGTGGGCACTGATGAGACTGCACTGATGAGCACTGATAGGTGGCACTGATGGGCACTAATAGGCGGCACCGATGAGGCAGCACTGATGGGCATTGATGGGTACTGATAGGCTGCACTGATGGGCACTGATGAGGTGGCACTGGTGGGCACTGATGAGGCTGCACTGATGAGCACTGACAGGTGGCACTGATCAGAACTGATAGGTGGCACTGATGGGAACTGATAGGCGGGACCGATGAGGAAACACTGATAGGCATTGATGGGCACTGATAGGCTGCACTGATGAAGAGGCACTGAAAAGGCTGCACTGATAGGCACTGACAGGTGGCACTGATCATCACTGAAAGGCAGCACTGATGGGCACTGATAGGTGGAACTGATAGGCAGCACTGATGGGCACTGGTAGGCGGCATTGATAGGTGACACTCATGAGGAGGCACTGGTGGGCACTGTTGGGACTGTACTCATAAACAGGACACTGATAATCAGTGCACTGATTATCAATGTACATGTCCCTTTTTCAGAAGCTGGATATCGGCTCTCTTTTCCTTTCGTCATGCTGTCAGCACGAGGAAAGGAGTGCTGATAACCGGCTTCTGTTTACACGTGTGATTAGCTGTTATTGGACACAACTGATCACTGTGAGCAGCAGCAATCACAGAGTGAGTCACCCACACCCTGCAGCACACGCGATCGCGGGAGGCCATCATATTACAGCCTCCCAGAACTAGCTGCCCGCACTGTAGCAGTCATTCGGCTATAGCACGATCGGCAAGTGGTTAATATAATACACTCAGATTGCGCCTTGCTGTTCTTCTTATCTGTTTCTTAAAGCTCCAATTTGACTCTATGAACTTTTGTTCTACTGCATAGACATTTATATACACCAGCGGCGGCCAGTTCATAAGGGGCGCAGGGGCACCACTCCCCTATTCTCCATGCGCCGGCCCCCTAATCTCCATGAGATGGATTTATTTTTTATTTGTGAAGCACATGATTAGAGCCTGAGGCTCTAATTGGCTTCAAAAAGGTTTGGCTTGGGGCGCAGAGCACTGTGCCCCGAGTCCGCCCACTTATGACATTGGCAAATGTTGATTCGCTATTGTCTTCCTGCTTCTCCCAGCCAATCAGGACAGTAAGCGGGTTCTACGATCGGATTGGCCAAAGGAGAAGCGACCGGATTGGCCAGGAGGAGAAGTCGGGGAAACCGCCGAAGCTGCCTGCGACCTGGATGGGGTAAGTGCGGGGCTGGGGGCGAATGTGCGAGCAGGCAAGCAACCGGACAGGTTTGTTTGCTGGCAGCAGAGATCAGTGTCGCTTGTTGCTAGGCAGAATGGGGAGATGCTGTTTACATCAGGATCTTCCCGTTCTTCCTCCCCGTGAGGCGATCGTGGGTATCCCCACGGCGATCGAGTCCGTGGGACACACGATTGGACTCACGGAGGTGCTGGCGGTGCGCACACAATGGCACGGCGGCAAATTCAAAGGGACGTACCTGTAAGTCCATTTGCCTGTCCGTACCATTCTGACGACGTACATCGTCATGCGCCGGTCGGGAAGCAGTTAATGAAAGTACTACATTTATCAACTCACACTCACTGATGATTAAAAGACACACATCTAAGTATGCAGGCATCCGAGGTAAAGCTGTCCACATAGACCATCCTCCACACCACCATTGATGTTGTCCCTTCCACGCTGTGCTTCACGAGCAATTCAAGCCTCGCTTTCTGATCGCTCTACTGCAGGGTAGTCTTCCCAATCATGATTGCAGACTGACAGCGGTGAGAGCCGGTGGTGCGGAGGATGGTCTATGTGGACAGCTTTACCCCGGATGCCTGCATACTTAGATGTGCCTCTTTTAATCATCACCATGTGAGTTGCTAAATGTTGTACCTTCATTAAATGTATCCATATTACTACACTTAGAGGCGCCTCTCTTCTCTTTTATACTCTGTTGCTGGATTTTGCTTCTTATCCCCTTGTGGAGGCTTCCATTTTTGGATGGACATTTAATGGTTACACAACCAATCACATTGCTATAAACTTTTTATATGGACTATAAACTGAAGGACCTATAAATAAATGATTGTGGAACAAATCATTTGCGTTTCCATTATTTCTTATGAGGAAATTCATTTTGATATACAAGTGCTCTGGATTACAAGCATGTTTCCGGAACGAATAATGCTCGCGATCCAAGGTTTTACTGTATTTTTATTAAGTGACTTCTTGTTCTGTCGTGTTGCTGTACTGCATTGAAATTATTTTGATAAATACAACCCTTGTTACTCTGTGCTTTAAAAAGGTGGCTCTGGTTATAAGTAATACATTTTTCTATATAAGCCAGTGAAAGAAAGTAACAGATGTAACCAAGTGCCCACATCATAACCAGATGTTTCCTGAGCTGATATAAAGACAGCTGTAATTTTGCAATGACTTCATCATCGTTATATATCCACTAGATGGAGCACAATTTGTATTCTGCTTCATAGAAAATTTTCATTATTATAAACAAGCTAAAGTATGGTCTTCGAGATGTTGCATGCATTTTGTAACGGGACAGTCCAGCCAAAATATAACATTTAGCAAAAAAATAATATATTGTGTCTGATAAATTACGCTTGACTGTTGGTGGTGGAATTTAACCACTTTACGTTGACATAAAACATATATGTGGCCTCGCTGCACTGGTCTTTTTTACGTGCGCACTCCAAGCACAGAGACCAGGGGGTCTCACCGAGGGCCCCCGGGCCCCATACTAACGATTGGAACCAGGATCACTCGATTGACCTGATTGGCTACCACAATGATCAGTCACTGTGAAGCCCGCCCACATGTTTTTTTTTTTTTTTTTCATTTTGTGAATGGAGAAGGATACAATGTATCTTTCTTGCACCTCGCAGAAACAAAAACAAAAAAGTGTTTGTAAAAAAAATGTTTGTAAAATAAATAAACAAGAAAAATAAAGGAAAAAACCTAGATCAAAATTTGACCTAGGTCAGTGCCATGGTTAGTGTTTGGGTCAAGGTCAGGGTTAGTATATTTTGGACAGGATTTTATTTTTTTGTTTCATTAGTTTTTATTGTAAAGTAAGGAATAATAGTGGTACATGTTGCAAACGAACATATAAGTAATGTTCCAGGTGCAAGGCACCAAGAAGGTAGAAAAAGACAGGCAAAATAAAACAGGAAAACAGTAGAACATTAGCAATATGTTGGAAGCAGAGTGTGTTCTCACTAGGATTTTTTTCTTTTTCTTTTTTTAATTAGCATCAGTGTCAGTTAGGCTCGATTCACATCTATGCATGCTGCTTTTGAGCGTTTCTGCAGTGCTTTTTGCGGTGCTTGCTGTGTTTTTGGACACACGTTTTTACAGCAATTTTACCGCGATTTTTACGTGTTTTTTTTAAACTGTATATAGCTGGTTGCTAAGGAGGGGGCTGAGAATCCAGCCACCGCATCCTTAACAACCAATGAGTCATCAACTTTCAGCGTGCTTTCCCGCTGAATGTAAAAAAAAAAAAAACAGAGTGGGGTCCCCCCCAGGTCCATACCAGGCCACATGACCTCAACATGGGGGGTGGGTGCTTTGGGGCAGGGAGGGCTCTGCGCCCCCCCCACCCCAAAGCACCTTGCCCCCATGTTGCCAGCATGCTGCCTGGCAGGTCAGGAAAGGGAGGGGACGAGCAAGCACCGGGTGGGGGATCTGCGCCTCTTTCTGTCAACCCTTGTCCGGAGGTTGCCGGGGTCTGCGGGTGGGGGGCTTATGGGAATCTGGAAGCCCCCTTTAATAAAGGAGCCCCCAGATCCCAGCCCCCTCCCCTATGTTAATGAGTATCGGGTACATTGTACCCCTAACCATTCACCAAATAAAAAGTAGTGTAGTGTTAAAAAATACAGTAGACAGTTTTTGACAAGTCTTTTATTGAAAATATCTTCTTCTTCCCTGCTTCTTCCTCCATTCCTCCCCCATCTTCTCCCGCATCTTCATCCTCCGGGCTTCTCCTTCTCCCGCTTCTTCTTTCTCCTGTCTTCTTTGTCCGGTGTTCTTCCTCTGCCACGGACAACCCTCCCCCAATGCTATATCTCGATGATCTGTCCATGTGCCAATGTCATGTTTTAAATAACGATGGGGCGTGCCCATCAGATGACGCCATTTGGAGGCCCCGCTCCCTGTGACATGACTGCCCACTAATGGGGGGTCGTGACATCACAAAGGGGCGTGGTCTCCAGGTGGCGTCATCTGATGGCCATGCCCCCATCGTTATCTAAGACATGCTTGACATCGGCACGGACAGATCAGTGGGCCGCAGCATCGAAGGAGGGTCACCGGGCAGGGGGCGGGACGCAGCATCAGAGGGTCATCGGGAGGGGACGGGATGCAGCATCGGAGGAGGGTTGTCGGCAGCAGAGGAAGAAGAGCACCGGACAAAGAAGACAGGAGAAAGAAGAAGAGTGGAAAAATAAGCAGGATAAGGAGAAGCCCAGAGGAGGAAGTTTCAGGATAAAATGGAGGAAGACCGGCGGAAGAAGCAAGGAAGAGGAAGATATTTTTAATAAAAGACTTGTCAAAAACTGTCTACTGTTTTTTCACACTACACTACTTTTATTTTTGGTAAATGGGTAGGCATACAATGTTCCCGATACTCATTCATATAGGGGGCAGGCCAGGATCTGGGGGCCCCCTTATTAAAGGGGGCTTCCAGATTCCCATAAGCCCCCCTGCCCGCAGACCCCGGCAACCTCCGGACAAGGGTTGATGGGAAGAAGCGCAGATCCCCCACCTGGTGCTTGCTCGTCCCCTTCCTTTCCTGACCTGCCAGGCAGTATGCTCGGATAAGGGTCTGGTATGGATTTTGGGGGGGACCCCACACCATTTTTTTTTGGGCATGGGGAGGTCACCTCTGAACCCATACTAGAACCAAGGGCCTGGTATGGACCTGGGGGGAGACACCCCAGGCTTTTTTTTTTCCACAATTTTTTTTTTAGCCAGCAATTCTTTTTTTTTACATTCAGCAGGGAAGCCAGCCGACAGTTGATGATTCATCGGTTGTTAAGGACGCAGCGGCCGGTGTTCTGGCATATTCAGTCCGGCCATCATATAGTGTCTGCCCCGTACTGCGCATGCGCAGCGCTTGCACAGTACGGAGCAGAAGATGAGTGCACCGTGAGTCAAGGTGGTAGCCCCACCATCCAAGCGGACATAGGGCTGGGAAAATGAGAGGGCTCTTCCATATTCCAACTCTATGTCCACTTGGATGGTGGGGCTAGAACCTGGATTCACGGTGCAGGTGCCGTTCATCTTCGGCTATTTTCGGAATCTGTGTGTGCTGTGTACTGCGCATGCGCAGTACACAGCGGACACTATCCGATGGGGGACTGTATATGATAGGACACTGGCTTCCCGACCCCACTACTTAGCAACCAGATATATACAGTGTAAATTATTTTTTAAAAAGACACAAATTGCGCCAAAATCGCGGTAAAAAACACAGTACTTGCGTTTTTTGATGCTGGTCCATTGAAGTCTATTACATGCAAAATGCTGGGAGACTTTGTGGGGAAAAAGTCTCCGACCCTTTCCAAAAATGCAGAGGCACAAAATTGCATTGATGTGAACATGTTCCATAGTAACCCATGTTAAAAAATGTCCCTGCATCTGCAAAATGCATCAAAAAACGCATTAGTGTGAATAGAGCCTAATGCCCTGTACGCACATTCCGATCGTGTGTAGACAATTCCAATGGACAAAGTGCCAAGCATGCTCAGAATAAATTAGGAGACGAAAGCTATTGGCTACTGCCCTATTTATAGCCCCGTCGTATATGTTCTACGTCACCGCATTCAGAACGATTGGATTTTCCGACAACTTTGTGCGACCGTGTGTATGCAAGACAAGTTTGGGCCAAAATCTGTCTGAAAAAATCAGATGGATTTTGTCGTCGGAAAGTCCGACCGTGTGTAAAGGGCATTAGTTTCAGTGTTTTAGGTTGGAGAAAAAAAAAGTAAAATGCTCACTATTGTTTCTGGGCTGTACTACACACAACAAATAGCATACACATATGTGGTATTGTTGCAATCACCAGGAGCAGGAGATTTTATTTTGGGTTGTTATTTGGTGGTAGGTTATGGTAGTAACAAGAAATATACAGCTACATTTAAAAAGTATATATATTTTTTACTATTTTGGGACAGTTTTTATTTCTTTGATAATAAAAAAAAAATCAGGAGATATCCATTTCCACTTGGATGCACAAAGTAGTTGTCATGATATGAATGGTTTTAGGCCTGGTTCACACCTATGCATTTTTTTGGGGGGATTTTCCGTTTTGCAGAAACACACTACAGTCCATTTAACATGGTTTCCTATAGATGCAGTTCACACCTGTTTCCATTTTATAGAAAGGGCCAGGGATTTTTTTTCTGATTTTTGGTTTCATAGACTTCAATGGATCAAAAACGTGTATTGAAAAACGCAAAATCCCCCTGGAATATGCAAACTGCCACCTGCATAGTTGTGAAACAGGCCTTACTAACACATATCAAAGCTGCAAAATTGAGCTCAGCCATTTGTTTTACCCTTAGGAGTGAAGGGGTTAATAAGGATTGTCTGTGAAGATCATTCATTCTTGCAATGATGTTGAATATTAATACTCTAGAAAAGTAGAAAATACTCAGTGGGATTTTTAAAGCAACCAAAAGGTCAGATTATAATTAAAATATCAACATTTATTTTTGAGTATTAGAATTGAACTTGTTTTAAAAAAATATAAAAAATCACAAATGTTTCAAAATCTGTTAAAATGTTTGCATGCACATTCCCACAATATGCAGAAAAGTTGTTACTGCATACAAATACAATGATACAACTCTAGTGTTATCCCCCACAGCTGATTGTCAAACTGCTATCATACTGCATGTAGCACCCCCTAACTGTGTTGCTAGAGGGCTGGTGTTTTTGTATAGAGTAGGTAAATTGCAAGGCTCGGCTGGCAGCCAAACCTGTGTGTTTTTCTGGGTCAAGGTTGAATGACTCAGAGAGGCTGGTGTGACTAACAGGGATAATTTTTGAGACCTCCCCCTACTTCCCGCAATCTACTTAATTTAGTTTCTATCCCCCTGCTTCCTCAAAGCAGCCCCCCTATCTCATGCGCCCTTTGGAATGCCCGCTCCATCTGTAACAAACTAACATCTGTACATGACTTCTTTGTCTCTCATAGCTTCAACATACTCGCCATAACTGAAACCTGGCTTCACAATTTGGACTCAGCTTCTCCTGCTGCCCTCTCCCATGGTGGTCTCCATTGGACTCACTCCCCCAGACCCAATGGACAGAAAGGAGGTGGAGTTGGATTCCTTCTATCCCCACAATACACTTTCCAAGTCCTTCCCATCCCTCCCTCTCTTTCCCTCTCTTCTTTCGAGATGCACTGTATTCGTCTATTTTCTCCTATTTCTCTGAGGATTGCAGCAATTTATCGGCCTCCTGGACCGGTTTCACGCTTTCTTGATGACTTTGCTACCTGGCTACCCTACTTTCTCTCCTCTGAAATACCCACCATCATTCTTGGTGACTTTAACATTCCTATCAACGTTAACAACCCAACTACAGCTAAACTTCTTGACTTAACCTTATCTTTTGACCTAACCCAATGGACACATACTTCCACTCACTCTAATGGTAATACCCTTGACCTTGTATTCTCCCATCTCTGCAACCCTAGAAACCTCACAAACACCCCCTTTCCTCTCTCTGATCACAACCTCATTAGTTTCACTGTATCTTTGTCTCCAACCACCCATCCTTCCAAGCAGCAAACTATCACTTGTAGAAACCTCCGCCACCTTAAGCCTTCTCTTCTCTATTCTGCTACTGACCACCTATATGATATAATCTCTCCCTTGTCCTGTCCTGACCTTGCCATCTCTGTCTACAACAGTTCACTCTCTTCATCACTAGATGCACTTGCTCCTCTAACCACACGCAGAATCAGGCCCCGACCATTACAACCCTGGCAAACTGACAACACTAGAAATCTCAAGAGACGTTGCCGTGCTCTTGAACGGCTGTGGCGTAAAACCAAATGCCTCCAAGACTTCACCATATATAAATCTGCCCTTCTAAAATACAATTCCTGCCTCCATGCTGCCAAACAAGCCTACTTTGTATCTCTTATCAATACTTTGTCATCCAGTCCTCGTTGGCTCTTCTCAACTTTTAACTCTCTGCTTCATCCCTCACCCCCTCTACCCACCAACTCACTCACTGCCCAAGAGATTGCCAATCACTTCAAAGACAAGATTGATGCAATTCGCGAGGACACCTCCGCTGTGCATACATCTTCCCCACCCAACATACCTGGCCCAATAGCACATTCAACACTCTCCTCTTTTGAATTGGCTACTACTGAAGAGGTTGCAAAACTTTTCTCAGACGCTCACATAACCAATTGTCCCTTGGACCCTGTTCCCTCACAACTATTAAGATCACCCTCTAATTCTATCCTATGCTCCCTCACTCACATCTACAATCTCTCCCTCTCAAGTGGCACCTTCCCCTCCCCTCTAAAACATGCGCAGATCACCCCCATACTTAAAAAACCCTCTCTGGACCCCACCAACCTGAACAACTTAAGAACTATCTCATTGCTCCCATTCACCTCTAAACTTCTAGAACACTTAGTCTACAACCGCCTTATCTCCTATCTCAGTGAAAATAACCTTCTTGACCCATTACAGTCTGGCTTTCGCTCTCAGCACTCCACTGAAACTGCCTTACTAAAACTCACTAACAATCTACTAACTGCTAAAACCAACAGCCAGTACTCCATACTCCTACTACTTGACCTCTCTGCTGCCTTTGATACTGTTGACCACACGCTCCTCCTCAAAAAAAACTACATTCCCTTGGCCTCCGAGATTCTGCGCTTTCCTGGTTCTCTGCCTATCTATCACAGCGCTCCTTCAGCTTCAACTACAACTCTGTATCCTCCTCTCCATTGCCCCTTTCTGTGGGGGTCCCCCAAGGCTCTGTTCTTGGACCCCTTCTCTTCTCTATTTATACCTCCTCCCTTGGTCACTTGATAACCGCCCATGGCTTCCAATACCACTTATACGCCGATGACACCCAAATCTATCTGTCTACTCCTCACCTCACTCCTTCAGTGTCCTCTCGCATTACTAACCTGCTAACTGACATATCAGCCTGGATGTCACACCATTTCCTTAAACTAAACCTCTCTAAAACTGAGCTATTAATAATCCCCCCTGCACATGCCCCCCTCCATGACTTTTCCATCAAAATCAACAATGCAACCATCAGGCCCTCCCCTCACGCCAGGGTACTATGTGTAACCCTAGATTTTGACTTGTCATTTCAGCCCCAAGTCCAATCGTTGTCAAAAGTTTGTAGATTTCACCTCCGTAACATCTCTAAAATTCGCCCCTTTTTAACAAATGAAACTACCAAGATCCTCATTCACTCCCTTGTTATATCTCGCCTTGACTATTGCAACTTCCTTCTCATTGGCCTGCCCCTCCATAGGCTATCTCCTCTTCAGTCTATCATGAATGCTGCTGCCAGACTTATCCACCTTACCAACTGCTCAGTGTCTGCCAACCCTCTCCTCCAATCCCTACACTGGCTCCCAATCACCCAGCGAATTAAATTCAAAATACTAACCACCACATACGAAGCCATTCACAACTCTGCCCCGAGCTACATCACCAATCTTGTCTCCAAATATCACCCAAACTGTCCCCTCCGTTCTTCTCAAGACCTCCTACTCTCAAGCTCTCTCGTCTCCTCCTCCCACACTCGTCTCCAGGATTTCTCTAGAGCCTCTCCAATCCTCTGGAACTCGCTACCTCCACCGGTCCGGCTATCCCCTACTCTTGCTACCTTCAGGCGATCCCTGAAAACTCATCTATTCAGGGAAGCCTATCACGTCTCAAACTAATCTCCTACCACTTCCATCAACTCATTCCCGACAGTTATAACCTTCTGTACCACCTGCCCCACCCTTTTAGATTGTAAGCTCTTCTGAGCAGGGCCCTCTTAATCCTCTTGTATTTAATTGTATTGTAACTGTATTGTCTCCCTTTTATATTGTAAAGCGCTGCGTAAATTGCTGGCGCTATATAAATCCTGAATAATAATAATAATAATACTTCTGGAAACTAGCAGAAGATTCCAGGAGGATGGGCGTGAAGGGGAGGAGGAGCAGCCTGGAGTATTCTGAGGGCCCTGACCAATCCTTAACAGATGGGTTGGCAGGGGGCAGGCCCCCTCAAATACTCAGGGTCAGCCCAGCTGAGCAGTGTGGAGTTCGGGTGGAAGATGGAGATGGAGTGTTAGGCTGTCGGAGGCCTTTGGGAGTAGCCTCCTAGTCTGGGGTGGGGGGGGTGAACTCAGGCCCTGGCTCGGGTGTAGAAGGGACCCCCTTCTCATGACACATGGAGGGATCTTGACCAGGAAGCACGCGAGCAAGGGAAGTACAGCAGAGAACACTGCCGGGCAAATCTCCAGGGAGAACGATAGCCATGTGGGCTGGTGAGTAAGGATGAGCCGAACACCCCCCTGTTCGGGTTCGCACCAGAACCTGCGAACAGACCTAAACTTTGTGTGAACTTTAGAACCCTATTAAAGTCTATGGGTCTTGAACGTTCAAAATCTAAAGTGCTAATTTTAAAGGCTAATATGCAAGTTACTGTCCTAAAAAGTGTCTGGGGACCTGGGTCCTGCCCCAGGGGACATGTATCAATGCAAAAAAAAGTTTTAAAAAACGTACGTTTTTTCGGGAGCAGTGATTTTAATAATGATTAAAGTGAAACAATAAAAGTGTAATATTCCTTTAAATTTCATACCTGGGGGGTGTTTATAGTATGCCTTTAAAGGGGCGCATGTTTCCCGTGCTTAGAACTGTCCCTGCACAAAGTGTAATTTCTGCAGGAAAAAATGCAGAGAGCACTCATTGAAAGTCATTGATAAAAAAATAAAAAAAGCGTGGGGTTCCCCCAAATTCAATTACCAGGCCCTTCAGGTCTGGTATGGATATTAAGGGGAACCCCGTGTCAAATAAAAAAAAATTGGCGTGGGGTTCCCCCTAAAAATCCATACCAAACCCTTCATCCGAGTATGCAACCTGGCAGGCTGCAGGAAAAGAGGGGGGATGAGAGAGCGCCCCCCCCCACCTGAACCGTACCAGGCCACATGCCCTCAACATTGGGAGGATGCGTTGGGGTCCCCCCCCAAAGCACCATGTCCCCATGTTGATGGGGACAAGGGCCTCATCCCCACAACCACCGGCCAAGGTTGTGGGGATGAGGCGGGCGGGGGCTTATCAAAATCCAGAAGCCACCTTTAACAAGGGGACCCCCAGATCCCGGCCACCCCTGTTTGAAATGGTAGGGGGCACAAAAGTACCCCTACCATTTCACAAAGAAAGTGTAAAAAATAGTTAAATAAGACAAACACACTTTTGAAAAAGTCCTTTATTAAAAATAAAAAAAATAAAAAAAGATTCCAGCGGCGGTAATCCACTCTTGCTATCTAGCGACGGATGATCATCTCTCCGGGGTCCAGCGATGGCTGATCTGATCCAGCTATGGGTGATCTCTCAGTCCAGCGCAGTCCATCCATCCTTCCTCTCTCTCCACTGTCGGAGACACTGCGGGATCCCGGCGGCCTGATGTTTCTTCTATGAGGAGGGTGGGGCCACCCGTCACCTGACCCCGCCCCCTCTGACGCAAGTGGGGAAGCCGGGGTTCCCCAATGACGTGTGGGTGACCCCGCTCCCCTCTGATGTAACGGAAACCTGCGTGATTGGCCAAGCATGTGGGGTCACAGTGCATGCTTGGCCAATCATGAGCCAGCAATGCACTGCGATGGCACCAAGCTCATCCCTAGTACAGGGGCGAAGAGTTTCAATTTGTATGCAATCAGGCAGGCCCTTGCACTAGATGGTTTTGGTAAATCTGAAGACAAAACTCTGCAGAAAATCTAATATTGTGTATGGGGTCTAACAGGCCAGACTTTAAGTGTTAGGCCTCTTTCACACTACCGATCCGCCCCGTGTTAAAGAGCCCCTACCTTGGGGAGATGCAGACTAGAATACTGCAATCATGGAGCACCTGTGATGTATTTCAGTTATCTTGCAAACCTGGCCTGTTAGTGGGTCCTGAGGACAGGAATTGAGAACCACTGGATTACGGCCACATAAACAACAGACAAGGTAAAACGATCGAATATGAAAGGCCATCCTCCAGAATAGTTTCAAACCCGTGTTTAGAACCTTGTTTACCAGAAAATAACAGTAATTAATTGGAAGCACTTCATACCTGTCACTTATCAGCAGTAGGTGACAGGTATTCATTTTTTCCAACTGATTACTGTTTCCTATCACTTGCTGTGATATTTAATTGACTGTGAAAATGCAAAATCCTCCTTTTGAGGTTATTAGGAGTTAAAGTGGGTGATGTATATAATAAAAAAAAAAAAAAAAAGTTCACATGCAAATTGCACATGTGAAATATTAGACACATATGCAACAGTATTTCTATCATAAACTAGAATACAAATGCAGATATTTATATTTATTAACTAAAAAACAAACTAATATAGCGGCTGCACTAAACTAATGATTGGAGACTTTGAGATGCTGCATTTTGAACATCATCATTGATCTTTAAAATTTTTGACAAGGCGTGCCATATACAGTTTATTACCATAAGTATTGGGACACCTGTCTTTACATGGATATGAACTTTAGGCTTGATTCACACCTATGAATTTTAATTGCTTTTTGCATTTTGCAGATTCGCTCTACAGATCATGTTCCATAGAAAGCCATGTTAAATGGGCTGTAGTGCAAATCTGCAAAAAGCACTAAAAATACATAGGTGTGAATCAAGCCTTAAAGTGGTTGTAAACCCTTAAAAAAAACAAAAAACTGCAAGATAAAGGCAAAATGAGCTAGTATACATAGCATACTAGTACATTATGTACTACTTACCTTACATCGAAGCCCTCGTAGCCATCCTCGACCCCCCTCCAGCCACGGACATCTCTCCCGGACCTTACTTCCGGGTATTGCGGCTCCGGTTCAGTGATTGGCCGGAGCCGCGATTACGTCACGTCGGCGGTAAGGGTATATCCAATTGAAGCAGTGGCGTGATGTACCATCGCTTCAGTGCGCATGTGCCCATCACTTCAACACATGTAGACACAGGGGGATATCTCCTAAACAGTACAGGTTTAGGAGATATCCAGGGTAGCTACAGGTAAGCCTTAATATAGGCTTACCTGTAGAATAAAGTTATAAAAATGGGTTTACAACCAGTTTAATGGCATCCCAGTCTTAGCCCTTAAGGTTCAATATTGAGTTGGCCCACCCTTTGTGGCTATAACAGCTTCAACTCTTCTGGGAAGGCTGTCCACAAGGTTTATGAGTGTGTCTATGGGAATGTTTGACCATTCTTCCAGAAGCGCATTTTTTAGGTCAGGCACTGATGTTGGACGAGAAGGCCTGGCTTGCAGTCTCCACTCTAATTCATCCCAAGGTTTTTTATCAGGTTGAGGTCAGGACTCTGTGCAGGCCAGTCAAGTTCCTCCACCCTCAAAGTCGCTCATCCATTATGGACTATTATAGAGAGGGATTATTGTGGGGTTGTTTTTCAGGGGTTGGGCTTGGCCCCTTAGTTCCAGTGAAGGGAACTCTTAAGGTGTCAGCATAACAAGATATTTTGAACAATTTCATGCTCCCAACTTTGTGGGAACAGTTTGGGGATGGCCTTTTCCTGTTCCAACAGGACTGCACACCAGAGAACAAAACAAGGTCCATAACAGTGGAAGATGGGGAAGAGTACAGACATGTCTTTCTCAGGGCGTCTCTCAGCAGTGGGGTCTGGGGAGCAGCATCACCAGTAGACAGAGAGATCATTACCACATCTGTTGCACAGCTACTCCAGCTCATACCAGAGAATTAAATGGTGTTGCTGGTAATCAGCTGCAGGTCCAGCATTCTTGTGTGGGTTCATCAAAGCCAAAATCATCAATCCACAAGGGGGCCCCTCTGCCAGCAGTGCCCAAGATTGAGCCACAGACTGGTGAGAGGGTTCTTAACCCAATGCACACACTTTTCGGCAGGAAATGAGTCTTCTAATTGCTCATCATAGCCGTATCCTCTCGTTCTCTGAGTTAGTGTCTAAGGCCGCGTACACACGGGCGGACTGTCTGGCCAACTAAGTCCGTCAGACAATCCGACAGACAGTCCGTCCTACTTTTGAATGAACGGACTTGACCACACACGATGAACAGACAGTCCGTTGAAAGCTTGCGCGATGACGTGTACAGCACGTACGACGGGACTAGAAATACGACGTCCAATACACTGCAATGCAACCTTCGGCCGTGTAAATCCTTTCTGAGCATGCGCCATACTTAGTCCGTCCAACTTGCCTACTCACGAGAGGACTGTAAGCTGAAACCAAAGTTGGACGGACAATATTACGGAAATTCCGAAAGACTTAGTCCGCCAGACTGTCCGCTGAAAAAGTCCGCTGAAGCCCACACACGAGCGGACTGTCCGCTGAAATGTGTTTCAGCGGACTAAGTTGGACAGACAGTCCGCCCGTGTGTACGCGGCCTAACACAGGTTTGCATAATTTTCACATTGATTAACTATTTGGGATTGTCTGGCCTAAAGAAAGTCTTACAGGCAAACTTGGACCTAGCATGCTCACTCCAGTGCACTAATGTGCAATATAGCTTATGGGGATTAGACTTATCCCATGCCACTTCTGTTATCCACCGCAGCCATTTTTGCACCTTTGGTGATCGTGTTTTACTGTTTAAGCGGACTTGGGTGGACGGTGAGGAAGTAGGACCAATTATCTGTTGTTACATATGTGTGATTTTGTATAAACCTATCCTGTATGGTAAACAGCATATTACCTTATCGTACTCACTGTCCTGTCTTATCCTCTGCTAATTGCTTGCTAATATATGGTCAAGGGCTAGAAGTTCTTAACTTTAATATATAAGGTTTTACTCTACAATAGGGATGAGCCGAACACCCCCCGGTTCGGTTCGCACCAGAACTTGCGAACGACCCCCGCGTTCGGTACGAACATTAGAACCCCATTGAAGTCTATGGGACTCGAACGTTCGAATTGGAAAGTGCTAATTTTAACGGCTAATATGCAAGATAGTGTCCTAAAAAGGGTTTGGGGACCTGCCTCCTGCCTCAGGGGACATGGGTCACTGCAAAAAAAAGTTTTAAAAACGGCCGTTTTGGCGGGAGCACTGATTTTAATGACGATTAAAGTGAAAAAAAAAAAGTGAAATATTCCTTTAAATATGGTGCCTGGGGGGTGTCTGTAGTATGCCTGTGAGGTGCCATGTGTTTCCCGTGTTTAGAACAGTCCCTGCACAAAATGACATTAAACGGAAATAACACCATTTAAAACTGCTTGCGGTTTTAATGTTATATCTGGTTCCTGCAATATGGTTGAAAATCATTGAGAAAAATGGCATGGGTAGCCCTCCCTGCCCATTACCAGCCTATTTGGGTCTTGTACGCATATTAAGGGGAACCCCGTACCCATATTAAAAAAAGGAAATGCGTGTGGCCCCCAGGCCCTATATACTCAGAACAGCAGTATACAGGCGGTGCAAACAAGACAGGGACTGTGTAGGTTTGTTGTGTTAAGTTGAATCTGTTTGTCATTTTCAACCGGTACATTTTTAAAGTGTAGCTCCAGTCAAAAAAACTCTTTAAGCTTTTTGGAAAACATAGGGAAGGGTTATCACCCCTGTATAATTTGTTTTGTCGTCCATCTTTTTTCATCTCACTTGCTGCTGTCTCCTTGCGTTTGCAAGTAGGAGATGTTTGTAAGTTGGATGTTTGAAAGTAGGGGCCTGCCCTATATTATAGCGGTATGTACTGGGTACAGAGCACGCAGACATCACGCACTATCTCCTAACACTACTGACTGCAAGCTCTATTATTAACCACTTGTTAGCCCAATGTTTGCATAAAGTGAAAGATGAAGTTATGCTGAGTAAATAGATATCAAACATGTCACTCTTCAAAATTGCACATGCCCGTGGAATGGCGCCAAACGTCGCTACTTAAAAAATCCCCATAGGCGACACTTTAATTTTTTTTTTACTGGTTACATGTTTTGAGTTGCAGAGGAGGTCTAGGACTAGAATTATTGCTCTCGCTCTAACATTCTCGGCGATACCTCACATGTGTGGCACATGCGAGCACATGGGGACATGGGCGCTTTAATTTTTATTTTATTTTTTTATTGTTCATTTTACTTTATTTATTTTAGTTTGACATTTTTTCCCCCAAAAATATATTTTTGATTACTTTTATTCCTATTACAAGAAATGTAAACATCCCTTGTAATAGGAATATGGGGTGACAGGTCCTCTTTACAGTGAAATCTGGGGGGTCAATATGACCCCACATCTCACCTCTAGGCTGGGAAGCCTGAAATAAAAAATAAAAAAAAGATTCTGGCTTTGATCGTACTGGCGAGTTGGTAGAAGCACCGGAGGGCGGTGAGGGGTGGGGGGCGTCTATGGCTGGGTATTTCAGGGTATCACCGAGTATGGCTGGGTATCTCTGAGTATGGCTGGGTATGGCAATTTATGGCAGGGTATTACAGAGTATTGGCGGGGTATTGGCGGGGTACTAGAGTAATAGCAGGGTACTGCAGAGTATTGGGGGGTACTACAGAGTAATGGCAGGGTACTGCAGAGTATTGGGGGTACTGCAGAGTAATGGGGGTTACTGCAGAGTAATGGGGGGTACTGCAGAGTAATGGCAGGGTACTGCACTGCAGAGTAATGGCAGGGTACTGCAGAGTATTGGGGGTACTGCAGAGTATTGGGGGTACTGCAGAGTAATGGCGGGTACTGCAGAGTAATGGCGGGTACTGCAGAGTATTGGGGGGTACTGCAGAGTAATGGGGGTTACTGCAGAGTAATGGGGGGTACTGCAGAGTAATGGCAGGGTACTGCAGAGTATGCACTGGTATTGCAGAGTATTGGCAGGGAATTGAGGGGTTAAATTGGGTGAGCAGCGATGTGGGCACTGCAGATGCAGCCCACATCGCTGCTGACACCGATCTCTTTCCCCTCCGCTGTACCGATCGGTACAGAGAGGGGAGGGAGGAACAGGTGTCATAACATGACGCCGGTTTGTTTCCAAGTGATCACTCCGTCATTTGACGGAGCAATCACGTGGTAAACGGCCGCTATGAGCGGCCGTTTACCGTGATCCGTGATGCGACCCGGCGGTCACGGATGCTCTCGAGTGCGCACACCTCGGGGCACGCGAGAGCAGAATTCTGGGAGGCCGTTAATTAACGGCCTCTCAGAGTTAAACAACCCCCCTGAAGCCGTTAATCGGCAATGGGCAGTTGTTAAGTGGTTAAAGCTAGATCACTAGCTATATAGGTGAGGTGAATATAGTGGTGTATACTGCAGTCAGGGCACAGACAACAACCACTACACAGCAGCAAGATAGGAAATCAGCCAAAAACGATTGGTGTGTACTGTGTTGAAGGTACACAGAACACCCACTGCTTCAGATGCTAAGTAACACACTACACGAGGCCGCCTCAAAGGCGGCCTTATATAGTGTGGGGCGTGCACTACACAGCCTGAGCTATGATTGGCCACAGGCAGGATGCCTGTGGCCAATCATGGCTCTCCTCGCTGCCGGCGCTGCGATTGGCCAAGCATGCGGGGTCACAGTGCATGCTTGGCCAATCATCGGGCAGCAATGCACTGCGCCAACGCAGTGCATTATGGTCCGCGCGCGCGTCACTCGAATTTTGACGCGAATGGCCAAAACGTTCGGAATTCGCCGAACGCACGAACAGCCAATGTTCGAGTCGAACGTACGTTCGACTCGAACACGAAGCTCATCCCTACTCTACAACTTTGCTATGTCCACCTTCTTGAGTTAGGGTTGGTGTCCAATCCTAAATGGTGTGAATTTATCTGGGTGTGTCAGAGTGGTAGAAGTCTCAATACAGTCAAGATTAGTATCAGAGGACCCATTGAATTAGTGGCTTCTTAGGGGTTGTGCTAAATTATAAAAAATGCTAAGTACTGTATATGCTATATGTCCCATCTGTGACTCTTTGTCAATCAAGGCTCAGTGACTGCACAGAAAGGACATTAGACAGAGTAGCAACAAAAGCCAAATAATAACTCTAATGACGTGTACATACGACCGGACTTTCCGGCAGACTAGGTCCGATGGTCTTCCCAATGGACTTTCCGAATGAACGGACTTGGCCACACACGAACGAACTAAGTCCATTCGTAAGTCCGTTCATTTTGATCGTGATGGCATAAACGGGACTAAACAAGGAAGTTCAATAGCCAGTAGCCAAAAGCTTCCCTTGCGTCGTATTTGGTCCGTCAGACCAGCACACAGACGAACGTTTTTTCAAACAAAGATTTCAAACATGTTCTATTTCTAGATCTGTCAAATTTATTTTTCTAAAACTAGCCCACACACAATGGGATTAACCGACGGCCTAATCCCTTCGGACATAGTCTGCCGAAAAGTCCGGTCGTCTGCACGCGGCATAACTGTACTGGAGAGACCAAGAGTTTACATGGAAGAAAAAGCATCCATGGGACAACTGTAATCTAGGCACCCCACAAAAATAGAAGTACAAGAAGAGAAAAGCCATTGCTTAGATAAATTATTTGGCGTTTTCCAAAGGGTATGCTGGAAACAAAGCAAACAGCTAGGACCTCTGATCTGTTGAAACCAAAACTTAACTTTTTGGTCTTGGTGCAAAGATGAAGTGGTAGCATGTGGTGTGTAAGCAGGCACCAAAACACTGGCTAGGACAAAGGGCAGTGATATACAGTAACTATAGCCTTATCAGCCCACACGGGTTTAACTTTGTTATATTCTTAATATCTAAATTTTAATTGGCTTATTATACTTTATTCAGAATATAATATTTTTCATACTGTGTGAAAGAACTTTGAGACAATAATTTCTATGTTGTGACTTGCGATAATTGAAGAAGTAAATATTTAAAATCTGTCAGGATTTTGAGGAATAGTGTATATTTTATATAAGCTTTTCTTAAGTGTAAATGAAGGTTTGCATAGAATCTGAAATTCCCTTCCCCCCTTACATCCTGTCATTAGAATGTGGAGCTGTGTTATCCTTAGCCCTCCCACCTCTGTAGAGGAGGAGTTGTCTTTTGTGGCGCGAAATTAGAGCTGTTAATATAATGGTAAAGTTGGGAGGAGGACGCTCTCTTGAATTTTACACACAGAAGGACACATGTCTTGCACACAGGCTGCCAGCATACAAAGGGCTGCCATTTTAGGTTTGAAATAACCTTATATCTTCTATAAGAATCATTGTACTATTTTTGTAAGCATCCTTTTGTATTTAAATGTGTACAAATAAATACACAATTTTGAATTACGCTGACTCAGATCTAATTAAGGAAATTCGTCTCACAAGAATTGATTGATTTCAACATAAGACTTTGAAATATCATTATTTCATAATATTTCATATTTCATATATTACAATTGGCGAGCTACAACCAGTTCAATCATAAGTCGGAAGTTTTTTTTTTCCAAACTTCATCCTTTGATCAGAGGGGAATGAATTGATGAACAGAGATTAAACTTCGCAAAGATTGAAAAAGAACCTAGAAGAAAAATCGATCGATTGATTGTGAAAGACCGGAGAATTTCCAGGAAAAAACCTGACGGGTTTTTTATTTGGTGAGTAGAAACGTAATTATGGAATTTGTAGCTGTTTTAGCTGATGAAAGTACATTAGAATTTAAAGGTTTATCGAAACAGGTCTCTGATGCTGTTTTATGGAAATTAATGTATGATCAATGCTTTCAGGCAAATGCTGACATTGAGAAGGATAGATTCTCATTAGTTAAAACAAAGAAAAAAGTACGTAATATAATGAAACTTGTTAAAAGTTATAATGATATGGTGTTTGATATGCCAGGAAAACAAAGTCAAAGTGTAACTGAAAATGTACTTTTTGAATCTAGTTGTTCAAATTGTGAGACTTTTTGTACATATATTGAAAATTTAGAGAATGAAATAGAAATTGCAGCAAAGCAGGAGAAGAAATATACTGAACAATTATTGACTGAAAAAATTGAATTGGAACATAGAATTGATGCACTATTGCAATCTCTGAAAGAAAATGAAAATCAAATAGGTTTTTTGGAAAGCTGTGTGCATGGAAATATTTTAAATTTGTTTAAGACCCAGTTATTACAAGCTGAGATTCCTGCACATGTTCAGTGCTCAAGGATGGAGGATGATGAACATATGATGAAGGCAGCCGTCAACGTCATATCCTGTAATGAGTCAAATGTTAATATTTCCTCAGAAAATGAGAGTGGGAAGTCAGTTGATTTAAATAATACTGATAGTAAGCAGAAATGTAGATTTTCATCGCCATATGCTCAGAGGAAAGTCTATAAAAAGTTGAATAATAATAATACACAAAAGAGGTTGTATTATCCGAAAATTTTGCCCAGGCGTCAAGAGGTTTATTCTGTACGTTGGCACAGTAATCTGAGGTATAGAGGTCATAATAAGCAAATTCATTTTTCTTCTAAGAACCAAAGACAAAGATTGCAAACTGAAAATAGTCCATTAAGACAGGAAAGGTTTAATTATGTAGCATATAACACTCGGAAAACAGTCAGCAGTCCTTAAATTAACTGCAGATATGGTAAGAATTTTCTGGTTGACGTTTAATGGCTATGAATAAGGATTGATATGAGTTTAAAAAGATTTGGTTTTGACGTTTGGAATATTATTGAGGATTTTGATATAATTTTAATATTTTTCAAGGATAATCTATTGGATTATTATTTTTTATCAATGTTTCATTGTCATGAGTATTAAGTTTTTATTTTTGTTTTGTTCTGGCTGAACATTGAAAGGACTTGAAAAAAATGGTTTTAAGAATAGTTGTGTATTCAGTAACTGAAGACCTTTCAGCATGGTACTCAATTAGCAATTGAATGAATAGACAACAAGGAGAGACAGAGAAAAGTGATGAGCTTGTATTTGTTGAGTTAAACCGCATTGAGTATTGACAAGGAAGAGAAGTAAGGTTCACTACTGATTTAGAGTGATAATTCATATGTTGTATGTTATCTATGTAGAGGTTTTGTGGATTCATCCAATAAGACTCTTGTGCAGAAAGAGACATTAGAAGTAGTTTTTGACCTTGCAGAGAGTAATTCTTTTGCATATGTTATTGTAAAAATTCCATCACATAAAAAGATAGTGAGTTATCTGTAGGTAACAGAACAGCAGAATTCATTGGCAAAGGAAGCAGCTTTTGCATGGAGAGTTAGTAATTCAACCTGGAATGGTATCTATTAATGTTGTGAAAAAATGGACACACAGATTCCTTTAATTTCAGAGGGAAAAAAGGTCACAATCTTTTTTATCCTCATAGGGTGCCACAGAGTTATTATTTGGGTCATTAGACCATAAGTTTGTGTCATGACAAAAAAGGATTTTCGTGTTTTTATATAAATCACAACAACTTCAGGTGGGATTCACTAATGATGATGCTTTAACTATTGTTTAGAGGTTGAATAATCATGTTTTTCTAGTTTGGGATATATCAGCAAACTTCAGTTGTGACAGAGGATGTGTAATATCAGGGAATAGAACAGAGATTTCATGTATGATAACATTCACAGTTTGTAGGTATTATTGTGAGGATGTATCGGATAATTAAATCTAGGATTGATAAATGTTGTTGGACAAAGGAAATGTTTGGGTTGATGTTGTTCCAGTTATTTTTAATGGATGTAAGAAGCACAATTTCTGATGCTACAAAGTATTCTCCTTTTGAGTTTAAAAGAAAAAGTAAAATGGCGTTTGTATCGCCTCGTGGAGTCATAATTGGTTGAAGAAGAGATACAAAATGGTTTCTCTAAAAATTTTCAGTTGAGAAAATAAAATGGAGTTTGTGTTGCCTCGTGGAGTAAGAAGGTATACAAAATGGTTCCTCCTCATATTTCTAAGTTTGAAAAAGAAAGTTAATTCATGATAAAAAGTTTTTATATTACAATGTTTCTTGATTAAGAAATAATTTGTATATATATTGTTAAGGTAAAAAGGTTTGTGTATGTTTAAAATGGTTTTATACAAAGGGTTATTCATAGCAGCCCTTAAGAATTTAGAATGAGACACCCATTGTTTTAGAAAGGTGGGAGGGAAAATACTCATTCTGTGGAACAATATAGCCCAGCTGAACTTTTAAGCTAGTCTTAAAAAGAAAAAAGGTGGGAGTTGGTGTTTAGGAGTAGAATTTTGTAACAAGAGAGGAGACAGTCAATTACTGGAGGGCATACATTCCAGGGAGATTTTTTCTCCAGCACACACAAGACACATATATATCATGAAGGATTGTTATTAAATCCATGCACATATCGGATTTAATCTTCAGAATAATCTATTTTTTGATATTTTACAATTGATATTGTTTTTTGTAACATTGTGTTATTTTGTTGTTAAACCAAAATTATCTTTTGTATAAGATAAGTGGTCTATTAAGTAGACCAGGAACAGAAAGGTTTATTTAAGATAAAATTAGATATTGTTGACACAAGTCTAACACAGAAAAGATAAAAGATGATTAAAGAAGTGTTACATGTGAGGCCACACCCAGAGATGGTGACACTCACAGAGTTTCAGGAGTTGAAACATGGAAAAGTAATTGGGAAAGTCTATGGACATTTTGCGATGTTCAAGGGGTACAAATACTTTCTTAGTTCAGTGAAACAAGTATGCAGAAAGAAAAATGTGGGTATAACAAATTTTATATTCCAAGATAATGATGCTGCCTTTATTTTTTCAGGAATTAAAAATAAAAATCGAACTTGAAGAAAGTGCGTATTCCAAAAGAAAAAGATGTCAGCACAACAAATGAAAAGTTTTAAAGAGAGGAAGTGTATCATCACTACAGGATGCATCTTTTCCCTAGTGACAATTTTATTTGTGATAAGATATATCAAGAATTGCTCAAGTTATATAAAGACTAACAGGAATGAAGAATTACACAACAAAGATCATATGTTATTCAGAAATAAGAGAGATGTAGACATTGATATCAATGCAGATGAACTGAAAAATAAGAACATTGATATCATTACAAAGGACAAAAATGATAGAGTTATTGATATTAGTGCATATGATAAAAATCATAATTTTAGAGATGTTGATATTAATACAGCAGAAGATTTGTATGGATTTTTGTGTATTGGAGATGGATATCTTTGTTGTTTACAATTGTATTTCATTCACAGCAATGATATTGACATCAAAGTTAAAATAGAATCCAAAACAAAGTTTGTTAAAATGCAGGGATCTTATAGACTAAATAACAAAACCGGAACTTTTGAGTGTAACATATTGTTGAGGAGTTTCTGGTCTATATTTTTAAAGGGTAATGAGTCAACAATTTGGTCTGGAGATGTTACTAATATTATGACAAGATCTGGGAAAATACTTTATTCCTTTGATCAATTTTATTATCTTTTTCAAAGTTTTGTAAAGATATTAAATCCAAAATATTTAGTCATCATTGGAGATGAAAAAGGAGACGTTGTAAGAACATGGGATTTTAAAGTTATAAGAAAATTTACTGAAATAAGGGTCAAAATCGATATCTTTATAGTTGATAAGATTGTTCCAGAAATTAATATTTTCCCACAATCTTTGAAAATTATGGAAGATAAAGATAATTTGCATTTGATATGTGATACAAAGATATCTTTACCTCAAAATTCATTGTTGACTTGGAAAAGGAATGATGAGTTTTTGGGTAGTTTTTTTTATAGTTCTACTGTCATAATTCATAAAGGAATTTTTGGTAATGTGAATTGGATTAATAATACATTTGTTTATCAACAAATGAGAGTATCTTTGAATGATACTGGTATATATAAATGTTGCATATCAATAGAAAATTATCCGGTGAAATGTGCAAAGGCAAGTGTTGTTGTTATGTCTCCAAGGAAAACTCCATGTGTCAATAAGAAAAGTTTCTCTGCAAGTCCTTTTCAGATTAACCATTTCCAATCCAGAACTCTTTTGAGAGAGGGAAAGTTTGTCATTGTTTTGTGGAACTTTAATGTTTCAGAATGGAAAATTTCTACAAGGTTTCCACAATGTCAAGGACATCTGGTTAATATGGAATTGGGTATTGAGAGATGGTTTGGAATTAATAATAGAAATTATAACAGGAATAAGCGTGGTATTGTTGAAGGTATTTTAGGAGGGATTGGCACAATCGGGAGTATAACAAATAGTATGGATATTAGTACTTTAAAGTCTGATCTAGAAACCGCTGGTTTAGTGGGAAGTAATGGTATTAAAATACAAAGACATTTAAATCAGATTTTAGAAAATATGGTAATTAAAACTGCTAATATAATGGGTCCATCTATTTTACATCTTCAAAATATTACTCTTGATCTGATGAGAAGTGAACAACATTCTCATATAGCCAGAGCATGTTTAGAAATTCAAACGGAATATTCCACTAATTTTAAAATAATTGCGCAAGCATTTCAGAGTGGAATAACTCCACTTGGCATTTTACAGTATTTGCCCAAAGAATATTTATATGCGATAAATCATACAGATTTATGGGTAAATAAATGGATAGGATGCAAGCAGGACATATGTTATAGTTCTTCTATGATTCCAATAGCCGGAAAAGAACAAATTTTGGTTCCAATCACTGTTTTGGGATTACCTGTCAGTAATACACAATTATTATACTATAAATTACAGTATACAGATTTTGTATTTAACAATGAAAATTCTGAATTAGAACAATTAGATTTGTCATCATGTTTTCAATTCCAGTCTAAAATTATATGTTTACCTAATCAAGATAAAAGCATATTTCATTCTTGTTATCATAATCACACATTATGTTCAGCAAGAATTGAAAATAAAATTAATTCTGAATTAGTTACTCGTGTAGATAAAAAGAAGGTTTGTTTTCAAATTATGTCAGATACAGAAAGGGTTAAAACTTTTTTCTCTTCTTGTACAAATACAGAAAACCTAAATCAAGGGTTGTATTGTATAGAAGGAGATATTGTTGCAATAAGTATTAATGGGTTGAGAACAAATTTAACAAATATGTTTATGAAAAATATTAGCGCTCTACCTACACAGTATAATATTTCCCAAATAGATGAATTGCCATGGGAAAAATGGGCAAATATAATTCAAAAGGATCAAGGTTTATTAATAGCTTTGGCAAAGGAATTGCAGAATGCAGAAGTATTGTTTAAACATGAACAAGGTAATTTGCAAGAAATATCACATCAATGGTCAGAATTTTCAGGAAGTAATTGGTGGAAAAGATTTAGTAATAGTGTATCCATGTGGGGAAAAACTTCGATAACTTCAGCAGCAGGAAATATTTTATCACATCCTATTGTAATTATTTTTATTATTATCATGTTATTCCTTATATTCCAGTTATGTTTAATGTTTAGAATGAAGAAATTATATTATCGAATTAGAAGTGATATTAAGAAAGGAGATGATTTGTTACAAAGTAAATTAAAGAGGAAAATGCATTTTGAAGGTATGAATTCAGTTTTGCATGACAGAACATTTGGAGTTATTGAATCAAAGTTTGTTTGAATGTGACATGAATGATGATGGATGAATTTTTAATCTGAAAAATATGATTGGTATTCATATTTCAGAGGGGAATGTTATATTCTTAATATCTAAATTTTAATTGGCTTATTATACTTTATTCAGAATATAATATTTTTCATACTGTGTGAAAGAACTTTGAGACAATAATTTCTATGTTGTGACTTGCGATAATTGAAGAAGTAAATATTTAAAATCTGTCAGGATTTTGAGGAATAGTGTATATTTTATATAAGCTTTTCTTAAGTGTAAATGAAGGTTTGCATAGAATCTGAAATTCCCTTCCCCCCTTACATCCTGTCATTAGAATGTGGAGCTGTGTTATCCTTAGCCCTCCCACCTCTGTAGAGGAGGAGTTGTCTTTTGTGGCGCGAAATTAGAGCTGTTAATATAATGGTAAAGTTGGGAGGAGGACGCTCTCTTGAATTTTACACACAGAAGGACACATGTCTTGCACACAGGCTGCCAGCATACAAAGGGCTGCCATTTTAGGTTTGAAATAACCTTATATCTTCTATAAGAATCATTGTACTATTTTTGTAAGCATCCTTTTGTATTTAAATGTGTACAAATAAATACACAATTTTGAATTACGCTGACTCAGATCTAATTAAGGAAATTCGTCTCACAAGAATTGATTGATTTCAACATAAGACTTTGAAATATCATTATTTCATAATATTTCATATTTCATATATTACAAACTTTAACCCCTTCTTGCTTGAAGTACCAACACACATAGGCCTATGTTTGATATATGGTCAAAGCAGAACCTCTGGAGCTAGGGCCACTTGACACATGAAACATAAGGGGGTTTTCTCTCACCATCAGGCAGGGGATTCATTTTCCTCCATCTCAACCCACTCCAGAGCCGACCAGACTTGCACCAGTAAAGCCCACAAATTCTCGGCTCAGGTATTGGCTGTATTTAACACAACACTCTTGCAGTGTATCACTCAGAAGCTCTTTGTTGCTCAAAGATGGAGTCCCGCAAAAAAATGTTTTGTAAAAGTCAGCAGCTACAAATACTGCAGCTGCTGACTTTTAAAATAAGGACTCTCACCTGTCTCAGGGTCCAGCGATGTCGGCACCCGAGGCCGAAACGCCCCCCCCCTGATCCGCGGATCCACTTACCTGCTTACAATTATTTGGCGTTTTCCAAAGGGTATGCTGGAAACAAAGCAAACAGCTAGGACCTCTGATCTGTTGAAACCAAAACTTAACTTTTTGGTCTTGGTGCAAAGATGAAGTGGTAGCATGTGGTGTGTAAGCAGGCACCAAAACACTGTCTAGGACAAAGGGCAGTGATATACAGTAACTATAGCCTTATCAGCCCACACGGGTTTAACTTTAACCCCTTCTTGCTTGAAGTACCAACACACATAGGCCTATGTTTGATATATGGTCAAAGCAGAACCTCTGGGGCCTGGGCCACTTGACACATGAAACATATGGGGGTTCTCTCTCACCATCAGGCAGGGGATTCCTTTTCCTCCATCTCCACCCACTCCAGAGCCGACCAGACTTGCACCAGTAAAGCCCACAACTTCTCGGCTCGGGTATTGGCTGTATTTAACACATCGCTCTTGCAGTGTATCACTCAGAAGCTCTTTGTTGCTTAGACGGAGTCCCGCAAAATTTCTTTTTGTAAAAGTCAGCAGCTACAAATACTGCAGCTGCTGACTTTTAAAATAAGGACTCTCACCTGTCCCAGGGTCCAGCGATGTCGGCGCCCGAGGCCGAACCGTCCCCCGATCCTCGGATGCTGCCATCGCCTTCTTCGTTATGGGAATCAGGAAATGAAGCGTTGCGGCTTCACTTCCCGGTTCCCTACTGCGCATGTGCGATTCGCGCAGTGCAATGAGAATGGTCTGCGCTGTCTCTGGGACCCGTGTGTGTCCCAGCAGACAGCGCGGCGGGACAGGAAGAGGCATAGACTCCCGTGGGGGTCTATGCCCGGAAGTGGGTGCAAATACCTGTCTTAGACAGATATCTGCACCCCCCTGAAAGGTGCCAAATATGACACCGGAGGGGTTCTGAAAAGCGGAGGTTAAATTTTTGTGTGAACCTCTGCTTTAAGTAGTCCTTTACTTTAGATAATGGAAACAACCATTCCGAATTCTGGGTACAGATATTCCAAATCATTAGTAAACGTATTTTTCAATATCACAACATAGAATATGAGCATAGTGGCACCTGAACCCGTGCGTATACTTCTGAATAGACCCTTACCAGGTACTTCTCTAAGGTATGCCAGCTTCCTCTCTTTCGAAGAGGAGAACACATGAAAAAACCTTCATAGGGCCCCTTTTCTTTGCAGATCACAGACACAGACCCTAGATTCAGGCTTCTGCTGGATCCTTATAAAGGGGCACCTTGCACCACACTCCATCTCTAAGGAGGGGAACCCTAAAAGGTGAACTCTACCTGCCTACAGGTGTTTCTACTGAGTACTAATACAACCAACATGTCTCCTCCGTCCATTTAAAGTGGTTGTAAACAATTACATGTAGCACTGACCCCCGAAGGAGCTGCTGGTTTTATTTGGGCTTACCGTTACCTCACCTGCTAGCTTCTCCGCCTCAGGGGTACCGTTGGAAAGTTGCCCAAAGAATGTTAAATCCGACACTTAGTCCTTTTTCAAAGATTTATTTAGGATAAGCACAAAGTCCTTCAATAGAGGGTCAAAGGGTTAAGGGGAGTTCAGGCACCTGATAATTGTGGGTTAGAGGTATTGTTCAGATCCAGAGGACAAACAGCTTCACAGACTGGATCCAGCAACCACCGGATAGGCCCCTCTCACTGACCTAGCAGGCGATGAGATGCTCCAACAAACTCTCTGCCACAGACTTGTCAATTGAACTAAAGCATTCTTGAGAGATTTTGAGAGATTTAAAGAACTGCCATACAGTACCAGTTTCCTTTCAGCCTACCCGGCGATACTGTATGGGTATTGATCCGGGTTGCGTCCTCTAACTGGGTTTCCAGGCTCCTCCAGAGACACCAGCCTTGCGCTCGGTCCTCTCCTAGAAAAGTCCTTCCCTGGGTCCTCCAGTTTTCTTGGCCTCTCCCCGCAGGCGAGACAGCACAGGACCACCCCTGGATCAGTAGGCCCCAAGACCTTTTTGGGCCTGCCATTTCACTTGCAAAGCCTCGGGTCAGCTGGCACCGAGGCGCAGGATCATGTGACACACACCCCAGGCCAGGAGGGCCATGAGGTCGGGATAGCGAACCCCGGAAAAAAGACCCCACAAAATGGCGTCTGTACCTTAAATACCCTCTCCCAGAATACACAGTGGGGAAACCACTCCCACTGGGCTATTTCCGAGCAAAAGATGGTATTCAATACATCTAGCCTGCTGCATTTCCACACTTACAGGCGCTGACAGCGACACCTACAGTCAAGTGGAAACCAGTGCAACCCAGCTGAACTGGTACAGAAACCAGAACTTTTTGGAATAATTAATCTGAGCCCAACTACAGCTTCAGACAACTTAAATTCTAAAAACAATAGTGTCTGCTCATTAGGAGCAGGGCGCTAAATGCATATACCCAGTGAATTGACTGACCTCAGGCGATACACATAAACAAATTCTCCTACATAAGTTGTATCTATGTATCTCCAAACCCTCTCTTTTCTGTATCAGTTTAAAGTGCAGAATTTATACAGCTTGTCTGAGATTTCAGAAAGCAGGGGGTGTGAGCTGAAGGTACACTCTGCAGAGCTCAATGAGAGCTGATTGTAAGGAAGGGACACCCCCCCCCCCCCCCCCCTTCACACAGTGCACAGGAACAGAGCTGAGGCTATTAATCATCCGTAGTGTGCTGGAGATCCCTCTCTGTCACCTTTTTACCTCTTGGTGTCAGGAAAACTTGTCAGAAGTGGCTTATGCTGATAGCAGAGGGATGAGGCAGTGGACAGAAATTGCACTTAGTGCTCTGCACTGAGACAAATACACACTATAGAGAGATATGTTTTGTTCATATTTCATGTCTGAGGTTTACAACCACTTTAAACTAACCTTATGTGTTACCATAAACACATTGGGGGTTATTTCTGAAAGGCAAGTCCACTTTGCACTGAAAGTGCACTTGGAAGTTTAGTCACTTTCAACCTAATGCCGTGTACACACGACCGGACTTTTTGACAGCAAAGTTCAGACGGAACGAATCCGTTTGGACAATTCGATCGTGTGTGGGCTTCATCTGACCTTTTCTGTTGAAAAATCTAACGGACTTTAGAAACAGAACATGTTTCAAATCTTTACACCGGAACTCCACCAAAACCAGTTCCTATTGAGAAAACCGCTCATCTGTATGCAGGTCCGACGGACCAACAACTACGCAAGGGCAACTATTGCCTACTGGCTATTGAACTTCCCTTTTCTAGTCCTGTCATACGCTATTGCGTTAAACGATCGGACTTTGGTGTGATTGTGTGTAGGTAAGTCAGTTTCAGCGGAACTCTGTCGGAACTCTGTGGAAAAGTCAGTCAAAAAGTCAGTTCATTCTGATGGAAAGTCCAGTCGTGTGTACGAGGCCTAAGGGGTAGATCTGAAATTAGGGGAAGCTCTGCTCATTTTATCATCCAATCATGTGCAAGCTAAAATGCAGTTTTTTTTATTTTCCTTGCATGTCCCCCTCAGAACTACAGCGACTTCACTTTCAAGTGCACTTGCAGTGCAAAGTGGATTTTCCTTTAGGAATTAACCCCTATGGTGTGTCTTTAAAGGGGTTGTAAAGGTAAAAGTTTTTTCACCTTAATGCATTCTATGCATTAAGGTGAAAAAACATCCAACAGTGCCGGCTCCCCCATCCCCCTCGTTTTACTTACCTGACCCAACGTCCTCTTCGCCGCTCACCCTGGCCGTTGATTGGCTAGAGTGGATGGATTGAAAGCAACGCAGCCATTGGCTCTTGCTGCTGTCAATCACATCCAATGACGCGGTGCGCCAGGGGTAGGGCCAAGTGATACAGTGAGCGGCTACGGCCGCTCGCTGTATCACAGGAGCGTGTTCCCGCAAGAACTTCACATCATGTGAGGGAGCTCACGTGAAGTTGTGGAGTCCTTGCGGGGGGGAAGCCAAGACAGCCGCCGAGGGACCCCAGAAGACCAGGTTCGGGGCCACTCTGTCCAAAACGAGCTGCACAGTGGAGGTAAGTATAACATGTTTGTTATTTTAAAAAATGTTTACTTTAGTGACCCTTTAATTGAATTAAATTAAATAAAAATTCCAGATTGCAGTCCATAATGGAGGGTGGGGGGTATTCTTATATAAGTAATTTTCAGATACCTAATGCAGTAAAACCTTGGTGTGAGAGTAACTTGGTTTGAGAGCGTTTTGCAAGACAGGCAAAATTCTTTGATAAATTTTGACTTGATATACAAGTAGCGTCATGTCACAACTGAGTGTAAAAGGTAAGAGAGGAGCCTCTAAGTGTAGCAATATGGTTATGGTTATACAGTGGTGTGAAAAAGTGTTTGCCCCCTTCCTCATTTCCTGTTCCTTTGCATGTTTGTCACACTTAAGTGTTTCAGAACATCAAACCAATTTAAACAATAGTCAAGGACAACACAAGTAAACACAAAATGCAATTTTGTAAATGAAGGTGTTTGTTATTAAAGGTGAAAAAAAATCCAAACCATCATGGCCCTGTGTGAAAAAGTGATTGCCCCCTAAACTTAATAACTGGTTGGGCCACCCTTAGCAGCAACAACTGCAACCAAGCATTTGCGATAACGTGCAATGAGGCTTTTACAGCGTCCTGGAGGAATTTTGGCCCACTCATCTTTGCAGAATTGTCCTAATTCAGTTACATTAGAGGGTTTTCGAGCATGAACGGCCTTTTTAAGGTCATACCACAACATCTCAATAGGATTCAGGTCAGGACTTTGGCTAGGCCACTCCAAAGTCTTCATTTTATTTTTCTTCAGCCATTCGGTGGTGGACTTGCTGGTGTGTTTAGGATCATTGTCCTGCTGCAGAACCCAAGTTCGTTTCAGCTTGAGTACATGAACAGATGGTCGGACATTCTCCTTCAGGATCTCTTGGTAGACAGCAGAATTCATAGTTCCTTTTATCACGGCAAGTCTTCCAGGTCCTGAAGCAGCAAAACAGCCCCAGACCATCACACTACCACCACCATATTTTACTGTTGGTATAATGTTCTTTTTATGAAATGCAGTGTTCCTTCTACGGCAGATATACTTGGACACACACCTTCCAAAGAGTTCCACTTTTGTCTCATCGGTCCACAGAATGTTTTCCCAAAAGTCTTGGGGATCATCAAGATGTGTTGTGGAGAAATTGAGACGAGCTTTGATGTTCTTTTTGCTCAGCAGTGGTTTTCTCCTTGGAACTCTGCCATGCAGGCCATTTTTGCCCAGTCTTTTCCTGATGGTGGAGGCATGAACGCTGACCTTAACTGAGGCAAGTGAGGCCTGCAGTTCCTTGGACGTTGTTGTGGGGTCTTTTGTGACCTCTTGGATGAGTCGTCGCTGCGCTCTTGGGCTAATTTTGGGCGGCCTGCCACTCCTGGGAAGGTTCACCACTGTTCCATGTCTTCGCCATTTGTGGATAATGGCTCTCACTGTGGTTCGCTGGATTCCCAAAGCTTTGGAAATGGCTTTATAACCCTTTCCAGACTGATAGATCTCAATTACTTTCTTTCTCAATTGTTCCTGAATTTCTTTGGGTCTCGGCATGACGTGTAGCTTTTAAGGATCTTCTGGTGGACCTTACTGTGTCAAGCAGCTCCTATTTAAGTGATGCCTTGATTGTGAACAGGTGTGGCAATAATCAGGCCTGGGTGTGGCTAGAGAAATTGAACTCAGGTGTGGACAACCACAGTTATAGTATGTTTTAACAAGGGGGGCAATCACTTTTTCACACAGGGCCATGATGGTTTGGATTTTTTTTCACCTTTAATAATAAACACCTTCATTTACAAATTGCATTTTGTGTTTACTTGTGTTGTCCTTGACTATTGTTTAAATTGGTTTGATGTTCCGAAACACTTAAGTGTGACAAACATGCAAAGGAACAGGAAATGAGGAAGGGGGCAAACACTTTTTCACACCACTGTATACAGACTTTTGGTCGAATTTCGGAAAAAGTTCCTATTCGGAAATCCTTTCGTGTGTATGCAATTCCGACACGCAAAAACTCACGCATGCTCAGATTCAACTACGAGACGGAAGCAGGGCCGTTTTTAAGGCAGGGCAAAAGGGGCAGCTGCCCTGGGCCCTGTCATTGTTGTGGGGCCCAAAGCAGCTGCTTCATACTTGCCAACTATCCTGGTTTAAATTCCCTTGTCTCTTAAGGTTTTAGTCCCGTACTGTGTCCCAATATCTCAGTGCGAAGTGCTGCTAGTAATGCTGCCCAGCTCTGCCCTATTGTTGTGTACAGATGACTCGCCTGTAGACCCTGTGTTTACATCTAAATTACCGGCATTCATATGTAAATAGCGGCGGCCGGCGGCATTGATATGTATATCATGCCCCCCTGAGGTCATATCCACAGTAATCTCTAGAAACCAATCAACAAGCAGAAATCATGTGCTGTAACGTCTAGTAACTAATCAGTGAGCCCTGTGTGCTGTAAACTCTAGCAACCAGTCAGTGAGCGGTAATGATACACTGTAACCTCTGGCAACCAGTCAGTGAGCGGTAATGATACACTGTAACCTCTGGCAATCAATTGCAATAGCTGCCTGATCTGATTCAGTAAACTGATTTTGAGTCTAGCTGCTAATTATTGTATGTCTCAGACCAGGTGGAGAGTAAAACTGCATGGGGGGGGGCACGAAAAGTTTTGCCCAGGGTCCAATCAGTATTAAAGACGGCCCTAGACGGAAGCTATTGGCTACTAGGTAAGGAACTTCCTTTTTCTACGTGTTGTACGTCACCACGTTCTTGACAGTCGGAATTTGGTGTGACCGTGTGTATGCAAGACAGCTTGAGCGAAATCCCGTCGGAATTCCGTTGGGAAAACCATCAGAGCTTTTTCTGACCAAAATTCCCATCGTGTGTACACGGCATAAGAGGCGCCTCTCTTCTCGTTTATACCCTGTAGCTCCTGCAGGATTTTGCTTCCATTCCCCTTGTGGAGGATTCCATCTTTTGTATGCAAGACAGCTTGAGCGAAATCCCATTGGAATTCCGTTGGGAAAACCATCAGAGCTTTTTCCACCAAAATTCCCATCGTGTGTACGCGGCATAAGAGGCGCCTCTCTTCTCTTTTATACTCTGGAGCTCCTGCAGGATTTTGCTTCCAATCCCCTTGTGGATGGACATTTTATGGTTATACAACCTGATCGCCATAATCTTTTTATATGGACTATAAACTGAAGGACCTATAGATAAATGGTTGTGGAATGAATAATCTGAGTTTCTATTATTTCTTATGGGGAAATCCGCTTTGATATACAAGTGCTTTGGATTACAAGCAGGTTTCTGGAACGGATTATGCTCGCAATCCAAGGTTTTACTGTATTAACTTTTTAGCTAGTGTGACACCCTGCCATTGCTTGTAGGTGTCACTGTTGATCTAGAGTCCTATCTACATCTCTGTAGGAACTTCAGAAGAGATACTAACAATTAAATCTGTTGCATCCACGCATGACTCACCTATCAGGCCAACGTAGTCATGTCAGTCTGACCCAGGTACTTCTCAACAGGTTTATCTCTCTAATGGGAATGCTATTTTAAGGAACAAGGTTTAATCTGACCGTGCATGGCAGGAAGCTATATAGAGGCAAATGTATTTATATCTGTTACTATATTTAATATAACTGTATTTCTCTATACAAACACCATGGAAATTCTGCCCTAGTCCCAGAAGACCAATTACTCCTATTCGTTTTTAACAGTATTCACAGCTCAGCCGCTTCTAAAAGAAATATCTTACTGCAAACAATAACACTGTACAGGTGACTTGGCAGTGTTCGGACTTTTTCGTTAAGGTAATGAAGCAGATGAGTTGACTTTCATGGGGAGAGGAGTGCCTTTTAGCGACATAGCTAGAGGCGGCAAAACACTAAAAGATGTTAGCTGTGCAAAAAGCCGAAAACAAAGCTGTGAAAAAGTAAGACACGAGCCAAGGGTACGCAAAGCATGCCTATGTAACTGCAAAATGTCATATACTTATTTCCCAATCATTGCTTACTAAAGGGCATAAGTCCAGCTACTGCTGCTTTACTACAGTGACTAAAATGCACGCTCATTGGCCACTATATTGGGTACACTTATACAATTGCTTGGTAACATAAATTGCTAAATAAACAAATAAAATGCTGTGCTATCCAAATATAATCATGTAGTCATCATATTCAATACTGAGACTGTTATCTCCAACTAAAAAATACTATAATATGTTGCAATCAATTATTATACATATATTGCAATCCTATGTGATTAAAAATTGCAATCCTATGCGATAATTCCAAAAACAATATATTATAAAATGTTGCAATCCTATGCGATTAATTATTATACATATATTGCAATCCTATATGATTAATAATTGCAATCCTATGCGATAATCCCCAAAAAATATATATATTATAAAATGTTGCAATCCTATTTGATTAATTATTATACATATATTAAAAGTGCATCAACATTGAAAAACCAATACAAGATAGAATGAATTGTGTTTAAAGTGCTCTTGTGCAGAAATAATCATGCATTAATGTGGCTTAAAAGGAATGTAACAAAAAAGTATATTCTTATTTAATCCTTTCATCTGATTCTCATTACAAATGATAAAACAGCAGGTGTAATGAACAGAAAAGAACCACATTCCCATAGCCACTATCCTGAAGAAGCCTAACGGTGAAACGCGTAGGTACACAAGGGCTCACTGCAGATTATGTATCAATATACGTGATTTACATTTTTTTCTTTATGGGTGGGGGCGGGATTTTCAAAAGGCCTTTTAGGCCAGGCTAGTGTTTTCTGTCATGAGTACTAATACCCCTGACAGTTCTAGGAGATGTCTACAGAATCTTGAGGTGCAGCTGCAGAAGTCCTATTTCTGGAATGCCTTCAAAGGAATCACGAGCTGGATGCATAAAGCTTAATGGACAAGTCAGAGCCTGGGGCCAATAGTGATATCTGAGAGAGTGCCGAGCTGAGTAGAGCTATGGAGTGGGACATATAAAGAAAGACTGCTATACTACAGAAGGCTCCTTTAATATGTGATATGGCAGGATTGTGAATCTCGATTTGAATAGGACAGAATGCCACAAATCTAGTCTATAGGGAGATGGGTCCCAACACTGTGGTGCTCCCAAGGAAAGGAGAGAGGTGGAGGGTAAAGGGAAGTTGGCTTAATATTTATAAGCTGGCATTCTGCACCTGAGTGACTTCTACAGAGGGCTTGATCTTATGTATGGCAATGTGTGCCAAAGAGTTCTATCTGATGCTCCTGCCATCTACAAAGAACAAAAGTAAAGTCCAGAAACTATAACTTTTGTGTGGACATTCCCTTCCTATATAACGTCTAATGGCATGGGTTGGCCTCTACCAAAGAGTTAGATGGCACAAGATGGTGAAGGCTACTTACTACTGGCAGTGGGTTGTTGTCCTCTCCAAAAATAAACGAGGGGGGGTGGGCTTGGGTCATTTGCCCCCAACACTTGGCCAAGCAGAATCCCCTAACAGGGTTACAACCACTTTAAATCCTCAGATATTACACAACATAGAGATTAATCATTCTGTAGTCCAAGAACTATGGGGGCTAATTAAACTACTATGCATAGGACACAGGACATTCTTAACTTTCTGGCATGATCAACGGGTATTTTTTACACCTAATGAACAGATATAACAAAACACTTTCATCGTTATTTTTAACAGACCATAAGTTAGCAAATAAGAGAATATACTTGTCAGGGTTCACATAAACTTTTTTTATTTTACAAAAATTGGCTTACTATTTCATGATAAAATTATTCCACTGAAGTGGAGGTTTTTCTTAATAGAGAAACAATAAATTACATAGTTTATTCACTTTGTCTCACTGCATTCAGACTTTTTACAGAAGCCAGTTTACTGTATATCGTACAAAATTTGTCTCCTTTAAAGGCAATTGTGTAAAAAATAGGCAAACAGAGCCAAGTATTTGTAGTATTTTATGCCTGAGGTCCAGGAAAATATATTTGGCAGTAAATTTATTATTTTCTGTGTTAAAAAGTCATATCGTAAATGTTAACAACATAAAATGAGACGAGGCTAAGTACAGGGATTAATATTTAACACCATCAATCACAAAGAATCATTTGGCTTTGTGTAATGACTTCTTTTAAAGTGTTAAATGCTTCATAAGGATTTTTATTGCTTTTTAAAAGCTTGTCTTTTCCCAAGCACCATGAAGGTTGCTAAAATTACGTAAATGTATATATGCATTTCCAGGTGTAATTCTTTAGTTTTTAAAGTTTATCTCTGGCCAAAAAGGTGTCTTTTCGAGTTGGATAGAGTATAAAATCTCTGTTTTGTTTCTTTTTGTTTTTTTTGCTTTCTGAATCCTCTTGGTGTGGTTTTCCCTTTCTCTGTTGTCTCTTTTGGAAGAAACCTCCAATGGAAAACACAGCCAACAATAAAAAGCTGAGGAAATTAGGAAAAATAGTGCTAGACCCTTAAAGTGGAAGTAAACTCCACTATCCTTTTCAGCCAAGGAAGCTGCCATCGTTGCCTCTGTTTAATCTTCAACTGCTATGGTGCTGCACATGTGAGTCGTTATGACACCAGCCATTGGATGGTTTGATAGTTTGGCTGAGAGCACAGCCAATGTGCAGGTAGCATTCCCACCATGCCTTTTTTTCTAACTGTTTAAATCCGTGGGTTTACTTCCACTTTAAGGTAATCTTATTGGTATTGCTATCTTAAAGTATTGATGTTTATGTAGCGTTCACCCCCCTAAAGGGCCCACTGATTTGGTGCCAAGGTTCTTTTCCCGGTAAGTGCACTAGCATCCAGGCACACAGTGTCAGTCACTCTTCTAGCTCAATAATCATTCTAGGGGGTTCCTTTTTTTGATGCTTTATTGAAAACTTGAACTTGGATGGGTGAACTGTGGAATACTCATGTAGGGTAAAGTAACAACTTTAGGACATCTTTTCTTCAAACTTCATAGCACAGTCCTTGAAGTAGCAAATGATGGACTGAACTACACAGGGACACCACGGGTCGACCTTTAGCACAGGTTGACAAAGATTTAAGGAAGATAGCAGCAGCACACAGTCACTGGGATCTCACACATCGGTGTGTACTCACAAATATCCTTGGATATCTGATTGCCTCCTTTCAATATCAGTCAGACATGTCTCCTTTGAACTCTTCAAACCATATCCCCCAAAGAAATCCATCGCTCAGCTCCAGGAAAATCAGTAGAATAGCCCCCTAGCTCACCCAACTGGGACCTCGATGAGCAAATGAAGAAGCACAGCTGGACTTCCCAGAAGGTCAGCAGCCATTCAGACTAGAATCTCTTCCTCCTAGGCAAGAAGAACCCATCTGCTCTAGGCCTCAAAGTATTATTGCACTCTCCCAGCCACCTACTGGGTACCCTCCTCCAAGGATTGGCTGGGATATTATAAATATTCAGGCTGCCTATTTGACCATCCCAGTTCACTAAATTACAGAACCCTCAAGAACGCAGGGGCAAACAGTCAAACCTGCAACCAGTGAGACACAAAAAGGCTCAAAATAATACAAGTTGCTCAACTGATTACAGTAGAGCCTAAATAACTAAATATACCTAGCCTTACTAGCAGCCTAACTAGAAGGGTGTTACATATATTTAAGTAATCTGGTTCCTCCGCAGGTGTCTTTTATAACCAGAGGATCTATACAGTCTCCCTGGCTTGTAGTGTAATGTAACAAAAATGTAAATTGAAGTACCACAGATACGTCTGTATTCCAACAAAAATCAGGTGGGCAAGCCAAAGAATATCCAGTGCATTATGGAGGTCCAAAAACACCCCCTTCATTAGGGCTTGAGATTGAGAACAATGGACTAGAAGTAAATTAAATCTTTAAACGTATCTGTAGGAAGAAAGGTATGAAAGCAGGGTAGGTTTTAGGAAAAGTTATTAATGGTAAGATCTGGTAGAGACATAAAAACCACCGTACTTCTTCCAGTGTGATTACAAGCACATGTCTTCTTAGTGGCTGGTCTTTCAGCAAAAATCCAGGTCAAATTCATCTTTTTCCTTTACCTGGAGTAGGTGGAGTAAATACCTGTCCACGGAGCAGTGTAAGAAGTAAAAATAAGTAGGATCTGGCACCAGGAAATTTGTAACTGGTATCTTTGGATGCAGAAATATTGGTCTTTGGTGCAGAGGGTTCCTAGTACATTAGAGATGAGCATAGAAATAAGAGGTTACATTTATATTAGTGATTGGAGATACAGTGAAGATTACTCTCAGGGTTGGTATTATGATTAAAGTTTTAGGGCGAGGAGACATAAAAGGGATTTAAAGTCTATCTATTCACCAGTATAGTGTGCCTATCAGCACCATTTTGTGCCTGAAGCACTGCTGGATTCATGAGAATGGTAAAGTTGTTAAAGCCGTAGAGATAGAAATTCATCATAAACAGCTGTTTCATTCTGCCAATTCCTGCTGAACCCTTGCAGCCCTCCATGTGGGGAAATAGGGTTTTAGTGATAGGTGATATATCTCCTTGTTGTCTCTGTTCTTCCTTCCAAACATTCTGGCACAATCGCTTAAAGATATGACCATTGTTAGCTGCAATTGTTTAGGTGTGTGCGGCATTGGGCAGATGGTATCTGGGAATGAGCCGAGGTATATTCCTTTTTTGTCTCCATGTTTGGGGAGCCTAGCCAATCACACTCCTTCGTGCATTATAAAAGCAAAGAGGAAATGGGAATTCGTCACTTCCTGATGACGCCAGTACGGTGAAATGTACGTAGAAGTGCAGACTTGTCATTTATGTGATATCCTTTTGGCATATTCAGAACGAGGCATGGATCGCACGCCGCTGCGATTCCGATATATCTAGCCGCACATGCTGTAGACACCTTAGTGCTGGGCATAACACAGTCACATGTGAGTGCAATATGGTTTGTTTACCTTTTTAATAATTTTTTATTAAAACTTTCTTCAGCATAAGAGATGTTTTTGTGTGTCCTTGGTGAAGTCTTTTCCCTTATCCTCAGCCGCCATCTGGAGGGGGTCACTCAGTGGAGAGATGCATACCTAGGATTCCTCTGGTCCATTCAACCTAAGCGCATTTTGACCTACTGTAAAAAGTAGTCAGACACCTTTGAGTTGCCATCTACCTCATGAGCACTCATAGTGAAGCTTTTATTTGAAGGAACATCAAACCAGAGGATTTCATTTATTTATGGTGTTGGGATTGTCACTTTGGACTTTATATATTTATTTGCTTTTCAATCACCATATGTTTTTTCTTAATACTGTTCACATTCATTTTGTATGTTTTTAGTGCCAACACCTTTACATTTGATTTTTTTTTTTATACGATTCAGTGTTTACACTTTCTTAAAGGGGCAGCTATCTTTTAAAACAATACACCAGGCTCCATTTTCAACCCACTCAATATCACATTGTACTTTGAGAAGCAGGAGACTGAATAGCTTGTTTATACAAACAGCCTCCCCAAAAAGAACTATAGGAACTTCACAAGTGATCATCAATGGCTTGAATTACCTACAATTTCCTGTATCCTTCGCAACCTTGGTGAACAAACATTAGAAGACCTGCAACACTGTATTCTAAAGTTATTCCATCATTTTACATGACACATGTGAAGACATCAGAAGATGGTATGTGAGTGGTCTTCTTGCCAATGGCCTTGTCTATTTGCTTTGAATGAAAGCTTCTACACTGGACCGATTGGCTCTTAAATTCTACATTAATGAATAATTGGGTAAGATGATTGGTGCTCAAACCCCAGCTGGGTTTTCCCTCCAGCCCAATAAGAAAGCTCTGGCTCACTCCAGCATGGCCAAGGGCTTGGACAGAGCGCCTACAACAGCTGACAGTTGACAACAGCAGTTGACAACAGTTTTGTCAGGGCTGGCTTAGCCCTTCCTTCTCTGGGCTGGCTGCTCAGCTGTTGGCTAATTGCCAGCTCTCTTCTCTCTCCACAGTTACCAGCTGTCCCTGATGATGCTCGTCTGACCTGCCTACTTAAAGCCTTCCAGCTCACTTCACCTCTGCCTTCGCCTTGGTCACATCACTAGAAACCATCTCCTGCAGTTTGTTTAAAGACTGGCTTGCTGACATCCCTTCTGGCTCCTTATCCTGCTTGCTGTTGCTCTAATTGGATCCCTGACTTCTGGCCTGGCTGACTACCCGATCTGGTTACCGGACTCTGGCTATGCTTGACTACGCTTTTTCTATTTACCTATTTATTTTTATTAATAAACAAGTGTGATTTGATTGTACTTCTGTCTCAGTCTGATTCATGGTTTTTGACAAGTTTGTATGAACTCAGCATGTTCATATAGGTAATGCAGTTTTTTGGGATAAAAAAAAACATCCAGGGTGCTGCCAATAAAATTTGAGCTTTTCAGCCAAGTTCATGAACTATCTCAACCATGCTGGTATAGGGAACAATCTCCCTACCTGGCTGCTGGTCAGCAGGGTAAATTGATTTAGAGAGTTTGGTTAATACAGACATATAAAGAGAGAGGATGAGAGCAATGGAGAGAGTCTGAGAGAAAAAAGAGAGGGAGGGAAGGAAAGAGAGAATCTGGACAATTTGTAAAGGGGTAGACAACCTTTGGAATTTTTTGGGGGGGCAGCACTGAAAATTCTGGTATTTTCACCTAATTCATGTCCATGACAGAGAGGTCTAAGTGTCCATACTGATTGTTGACTGACAGTGCATGGCAGTGGGTGGATCCAACCCGCTATTCAGTCCAATACTTGATGGGGAACCAGTCTCTCAGTCTCAGTTCCCCAGCAGGCTCCAACCACCCAGGGACATTGCCATATTTGGGTAATGGCATCACCATAATCCTTGCTCCCTTTGTTTACATTTAGCTTTCTGCCAGGGAATCTCCTGGTCAGTACTGTGCAGGAATATGCCTCATGCATAACAGATTCCCAGAACCAACAGGTCCAACTCTGAGCACTGGCATCAGACATGGAGACCATAGCTATAGCAGTAGAGAGGCTCCCACTGACGAGCTGGATAAGTACAGAAACAGGTCACCCTAACGGTTGAAAGGGGTCACCTGAGGTGAGGAGTCTAAGCACTAACCAGTATTCATCAGATCTCCTGATAGTACAGATGGGTTTTACTGCATGTTAGTACCAGTCCTCTGGATCACACCACCAGGAGGTGAGAAAGCCAGTAAAAAATATAGCGGGTAGGAATAAGCAGAAACGCAGTCAGTAAACAGGCCAAAAGTCAGTAACGAGGGGTTGCAGGTTGGGATCAGACAGAAATGTAGTCAAGGAACAAGCCAAAGGTCGATAATGAGTGATATCCAAGACACGGTTGGCAGGAGAACTGACTAGAGCGAAATATTGGCCTGAGAGCACACAGTAATCTAGCAAACATGAAGTTCAAAGGCACGGCTAATATAGGACGTTCATGAGAGGGAAAAAAGGGTTCAAGGTTAACGAGAAAAAAGGTTCAGGATCAGATCATTTAAGGAATTGTTCAGAGCACTGCCCAGCATCCCAGTGACTGTGCAAGAAGAGACATCACCAGACAGAGCAGAGGTTGCAGGTTCAAATCCAGGTCCGGGCACTCTGTAAGCCAACTCAGAGCTGGTCCCCATTACTAGGGATGAGCCGAACACCCCCCGGTTTGGTTCGCACCAGAACTTGCGAACGACCCCCGCGTTCGAAACGAACGTTAGAACCCCATTGAAGTCTATGGGACTCGAACGTTCGAAATGGAAAGTGCTAATTTTAACGGCTAATATGCAAGATAGTGTCCTAAAAAGGGTTTGGGGACCTGCCTCCTGCCTCCGGGGACATGGGTCACTGCAAAAAATTTTTTTAAAATGGCCGTTTTGGCGGGAGCACTGATTTTAATGACGATTAAAGTGAAAAAAAAAAGGTGAAATAGTCCTTTAAATATGGTGCCTGGGGGGTGTCTGTAGTATGCCTGTGAAGTGCCACGTGTTTCCCGTGTTTGGAACAGTCCCTGCACGAAATGACATTAAACGGAAATAACACCATTTAAAACTGCTTGCGGTTTTAATGTTATATCTGGTTCCTGCAATATGGTTGAAAATCATTGAGAAAAATGGCATGGGTAGCCCTCACTGCCCATTACCAGCCTATTTGGGTCTTGTACGCATATTAAGGGGAACCCCGTACCCATATTAAAAAAAGGAAATGCGTGTGGCCCCCAGGCCCTATATACTCAGAACAGCAGTATACAGGCGGTGCAAACAAGACAGGGACTGTGTAGGTTTGTTGTGTTAAGTTGAATCTGTTTGTAATTTTCAACCGGTACATTTTTAAAGTGTAGCTCCAGTCAAAAAAACTATTTTTAAGCTTTTTGGAAAACATAGGGAAGGGTTATCACCCCTGTATAATTTGTTTTGCCATCCGTCTTTTTTCATCTCACTTGCTGCTGTCTCCTTGCGTTTGCAAGTAGGAGATGTTTGTAAGTTGGATGTTTGAAAGTAGGGGCCTGCCCTATATTATAGCGGTATGTACTGGGTACAGAGCACGCAGACAGCACGCACTATCTCCTAACACTACTGACTGCAAGCTCTATTATTAACCACTTGACCACTGGGCACTTAAACACCCTTAATAACCAGACCAATTTTCAGCTTTCGGTGCCCTCACATTTTGAATGACAATTACTCAGTCATGCAACACTGGACCTATAGGAAATGTTTGTCCTTTTTTTCACACAAATAGAGCTTTCTTTTGGTGGTATTTAATCACCTCTCAGTTTTTTATTTTTTGTGCTATAAAAGAAAAAAGACCGAAAATTCTGCGAAAAAATGAATTTTTCTTTGTTTCTGTTATAAAATTTAGCAGATTAGTAATTTTTTCTTCATAAATTTTGGCCAAAATTCATACTACTACATATCTTTGGTAAAAATAAGTACAAATTACAAAAGTTATAGAGTCCACAAGCTATGGTGCCAATATCTGAAAATTGATCACACCTGAAGTACTGACGGCCTATTTCCTTTTTTTTTTTTTTTTTCCACAAAATTGTCATATTATCAGGTTATTTCACACACACAGCATATGCATACCAAAAGACCCTGGAGAATACAATGGTGGTCGTTGCAAATTTTTATCTCACACGGTATTTGCACAGCAATTTTTCAAACGCGTTTTTTGGGGGGAAAAAACTGATTTGTGCTTAAAAAACTAACAAAAAAACAGTAAAGTTAGCCCAATGTTTGCATAAAGTGAAAGATGAAGTTATGCTGAGTAAATAGATATCAAACATGTCACTCTTCAAAATTGCACATGCCCGTGGAATGGCGCCAAACGTCGCTACTTAAAAAATCCCCATAGGCGACGCTTAAATTTTTTTTTACTGGTTACATGTTTTGAGTTGCAGAGGAGGTCTGGGACTAGAATTATTGCTCTCGCTCTAACGTTCTCGGCGATACCTCACATGTGTGGTTTGAACACCGTTTTCATATGTGGGCGGGGCTTACGCATGCGTTCGCTTCTGCATGCGAGCACATGGGGACATGGGCGCTTTAAAAACATTTTTTTTTTTTTATTGTTCATTTTACTTTATTTATTTTAGTTTGACATTTTTTTCCCCAAAAATATATTTTTGATTACTTTTATTCCTATTACAAGGAATGTAAACATCCCTTGTAATAGGAATATGGGGTGACAGGTCCTCTTTACAGTGAAATCTGGGGGTCAATATGACCCCACATCTCACCTCTAGGCTGGGAAGCCTGAAATAAAAAATAAAAAAAAGATTCTGGCTTTGATCGTACTGGCGAGTTGGTAGAAGCACCGGAGGGCGGTGAGGGGTGGGGGGCGTCTATGGCTGGGTATTTCAGGGTATCACCGAGTATGGCTGGGTATCTCCGAGTATGGCTGGGTATGGCAATTTATGGCAGGGTATTGCAGAGTATTGGCGGGGTATTGGCGGGGTACTACAGAGTAATAGCAGGGTACTGCAGAGTATTGGGGGGTACTCCAGAGTAATGGCAGGGTACTGCAGAGTAATGGGGGTTACTGCAGAGTAATGGGGGGTACTGCAGAGTAATGGCAGGGTACTCCAGAGTAATGGCAGGGTACTGCACTGCAGAGTAATGGCGGGGTACTGCAGAGTAATGGGGGGTACTGCAGAGTAATGGCAGGGTACTCCAGAGTAATGGCAGGGTACTGCACTGCAGAGTAATGGCGGGGTACTGCAGAGTAATGGCGGGGTACTGCAGAGTAATGGCGGGTACTGCAGAGTATTGGGGGGTACTGCAGAGTATTGGGGGGTACTGCAGAGTAATGGGGGGTACTGCAGAGTAATGGCAGGGTACTGCAGAGTAATGGCAGGGTACTGCACTGCAGAGTAATGGCGGGGTACTGCAGAGTAATGGCGGGGTACTGCAGAGTAATGGCAGGGTACTGCAGAGTATGCACTGGTATTGCAGAGTATTGGCAGGGAATTGAGGGGTTAAATTCGGTGAGCAGCGATGTGGGCACTGCAGATGCAGCCCACATCGCTGCTGACACCGATCTCTTTCCCCTCCGCTGTACCGATCGGTACAGAGAGGGGAGGGAGGAACCGGCGTCATAACATGACGCCGGTTTGTTTACAAGTGATCACTCCGTCATTTGACGGAGCGATCACGTGGTAAACGGCCGCGACGAGCGGCCGTTTACCTTGATCCTTGATCCGTGATGCGCCGGGTCCTGTGGACCCAGCGGTCACGGATGCTCTCGAGTGCGTGCCCCAGGGGGCGCGCGAGAGCTGAATTCTGGGAGGCCGTTAATTAACGGCCTCTCAGAGTTAAACAACCGCCCTGAAGCCGTTGTTAAGTGGTTAAAGCTAGATCACTAGCTATATAGGTGAGGTGAATATAGTGGTGTATACTGCGGTCAGGGCACAGACAACAACCACTACACAGCAGCAAGATAGAAAATCAGCCAAAAACGATTGGTGTGTAACTGTGTTGAAGGTACACAGAACACCCAGTGCTTCAGATGCTAACACACTACACGATGCCGCCTCAAAGGCGGCCTTATATAGTGTGGGGCGTGCACTACACAGTCTGAGCTATGATTGGCCACAGGCAGGATGCCTGTGGCCAATCATGGCTCTCCTCGCTGCTGACGCTACGATTGGCCAAGCATGCGGGGTCACAGTGCATGCTTGGCCAATCATGAGCCAGCAATGCACTGCGCCACCGCAGTGCATTGTGGTCCGCGCGCGCCACTCGAATTTTGACGCGAACGGCCCAAACGTTCGGAATTCGCCGAACGGCCGAACAGCCAATGTTCGAGTCGAACGTACGTTCGACTCGAACACGAATCTCATCCCTACCCATTACTGTCAGTTTCCTAATATGTGAACTGACAGCAATTCTATCATAGCAACATGTTCTTAAAGAGGCAGCAGTTAGAACTGCCTGAATTTATCCCCCATGCCGGTAAAGTTGCTGACACTGGCACAAATGCTTGCCTGAATTGAGAGTAGGTGCATGGTGGCTTGTCCTCCAGAAGAACTATGTAGCTGGTATGACTGTGTAAGTGAAAGGGTTTCAGAGAAATGGGATAGTAGTGCCACATCTGTGTTGTCATTTTATCCTTCTCTGTTCTTGCTAATGACAGAATTGGTGTAAATTCTTATTTTACTGGTATTTCCAGTCTACCCCCAACTAGTCTTACATTTTCCTTCTCGCATACAGTAAATAATTCCACTATTGAATAAAACATCCTTTTTTTTTTTTCAAAAAAAGCGTGAATGCTTATTAACCAGTATGTAAAAAAGTATAACTTTTTTGTATTTAAATTGTATTAGATTAAAGATTCATGTAAAATGTAGCCAACTGCTGACAATGTGCAATGTTTCAGAATGCCAATACCAGACATAACATTTTAATTAAACCTCAACTGAACCCTTATAAATAACTATGGCAATAGTTTCCTTGTTCAGTAAGTAGAGTCTTTCTGTTAATGTAGATAAAAATGTAAGCCACAGCCATAATAAAAAGCCTGTCCCAGCCTGTGTATGAGCAGGAGCTCTGTCTATCTGCTGTAATCCAACATGTTCTGTATGATTCAAAACTAGAGCCCTCCACTCTGCAAATCTTACACTCCCAACTAGTGATGGCCGAACGGTTCGCCCGGCGGTCGTTTCGCGGCGAATTTCGGCTGTTCGCAATTCGCCCGATCGGCGGACTTCCGTGTTTTCTGTGAAAAAGAACTTTGACCTATGATGACACATCCATCATGGGGTACAGGACAGCCAATTGAGACATTACAGCACATGGAAACTTGGACATTCCCCCTAACTTATAAATACACCCGATCCGGCGGCCATTTTACATTCTTTCTTCTGTCACTATAGGGAGAGGTTGCTGTGTGGAGCAGGGAGAGATTGCAGTGACCCAAATCGCTAGCTATTTGGTACACAAAAGTTATTTTCAGGACTGGTATAGGTGTTAGGTGTATATAGGTTTGCTGTGCTAGTGATTGTTGCAGCAGCCTGAGTGTCTTTTGTCAGTTTAGAGAAAGGGACAGGACGGTGTGTGCTGCAGGGAGAGTCAGTTTAATCAGTAGCTGTTACTATCAGGTCCACAAAAGTGCTATTCCAGTAACCAGTTATTGTTCCAGCAGCCTCTGTTTTGTCAGTTTATATAGGGACAGGCAGGAAGCTGTGTGTGAGGCAGTGAGGGTCAGTTTAATCAGTAGCTGTTACTATATTAGGTCCACAAAGGTTATTTTCAGGACTGGTATCAGTGGTATGGTAATAGGCTTGTACACGTATAATATTCTTTTTTCCAAATATAGAAAGAATATTATACTTGACTGCTGCCCTTCTGCTGCAGTCTGCTAATCAGTCACAACCTACTTGTTCCACAAAGGTCCTTATAAGGACTGGTAAGGTCTAGGGTGCTACAGTACATAGGGTTGAGTGAGGTAAAGTCTGCTATTCTATAAGGACTGGTATAGGTCCACAATACATAGGGTTGAGGTGCACTACTGCTGACCGCTGCCCTATACTGCAGCAGTCCTTCATCAGTATAGGGACTGACGTACAGTCTGCTAATCAGTCACACACAACCTACTTGTTCCACAAAGGTCCTTATAAGGACTGGTAACCTGGTGTAGCGTGCTACAGTACATAGGGTTGAGTGAGGTACAGTCTGCTATTCTATAAGGACTGGTATAGGTCCACAATACATAGGGTTGAGGTGCACTACTGCTGACCACTGCCCTATACTGCAGCAGTCCTTCATCAGTATAGGGACTGAGAGTTTTGTCACACGGTCATTTAAAAAATGACAGGCAGAGGAAAAGGCAGGCCCTTCTGCAGGGGTGGTAGGGGTAGGGCAGGAGCAACAGGCTTGAGCCAAAGTGGGAAGTTGCAGAAGGTGCGTTCAATTACTTTAAAGGACGCACCAGACTTGGTTGAGTGGCTCACTCAGCCTTACTCTTCTGCACCCTCCTTATCCTCTCGATCTGCACCCTCTTCTTCACTCTCTGCTATGTGCACCCCCAAAGACACTACCAACAACACCACCACCACCACATACCTTCCGCTTGAGTCACAGGAATTATTTTCCGATCCATATCAAGACATTTCTGATGCGCAGCCACTCTTGGTATTGGATCAGGAAGAGGAGGTAGCAACGACCGCTACTCAGCAGTCTGACGACAGTACCCAGATCAGCCCAAGGAGGAGGTTGGTCCCCGGTGTTGCTGCCTACTCCGAGATCTCTACTTATAGCGGTGGGGAAGGTGACGTCGATGATGACGTGTCTAGTGATGTCACGTGGGTGCCCACAAGAGAGGAAGAGGAGGGGAGTTCAGAGGGAGATATGTACCAGCAGATAGGGAGAAGAAGCACACGGAACATAGATTGCACAGGAGGGACAAAGCAGACTGCTAATGTATCAGGAGCAAGGCATCAACCATTTACGGTCACATCTGGCGCTCTCAGGATGCCGGCACAAGGCTCCGCAGTGTGGGCTTTTTTTAACATGTCTGCTGCTGACAATAGCGTTGCCATCTGCAATCTTTGCAGTCAACGCATTAGTCGCGGTAAGCCCAACACTCACCTAGGGACGACCGCCTTAAGAAGGCACATGAGCAGCCATCACCGAGCCCAGTGGGAGCAACGGAACACACAAAGCCACACTCCAGGCTCTCACCGTCCAGCCTCGTCTTCTACTTCTCCTTCTCCTCTCTCCTCACAATTGTCCTCCACTCCACCTTCCATCACGCCAAGCTCACGTTTTTCTGCAAAAAGGCAGGCTTCTGTGGGCCTAATGTTCGAGCGTAAAAAAATGATGACGCCGGATAACCCTCTTGCCCAACGGTTGACGGCTGGCTTGTCAGAACTGATAGCCCGCCAACTACTGCCATATAAACTGGTGGACTCGGAGGCCTTTCGTAAATTTGTGGCCATTGGAACACCACAATGGAAGGTCCCAGGAAGGAAGTATTTCTCACAGAAGGGCATCCCAGAGCTATATGGCCATGTTTAGCGACAAGTGAATGTATCTCTGGCACACAGTGTCGGCGCCAAGATACATCTGACCACAGACACGTGGTCTAGCAAACACTGGGTGAACCTGCCCACTGGGTGAACCTTCTGATGGCCGTCAAGCATGTAACTCGTGGCACCCGTGTAGATTTGGTTTTACCGCCATGGATTGCATGCAGGCCTTCTTCTCCTCCTCCTCTTCCTCCTCCTACTCCATCCTCCTCCCTCTCCTCCTCGGCTGACTCCTCCTTTTCCGCTGCTAACGTCTCTTCCACTGTGCCGCCCAAGCTCCCAAGAAACTATTCGACATGCCAGGTGAGACGTTGCCATGCCGTGCTGCGTCTGTTGTGCCTGGAAGCCAAGAGCCACACTGGCCCGGCACTCCTTTCAGCTTTGCGTTCACAGGCAGATCAGTGGCTAACACCGCTCAATTTGACAGTTGGTAAAGTGGTGTGTGACAACGGTGCCAATCTGCTTAGCGCATTCAAACAGGGCAAAATCACGCATGGCACACGTCTTAAACTTGGTCATGCAGCGATTCGTTGTCAAATACCCTGGGGTCCAGGACATCTTGCGGCAGGCAAGGAAAATCTCGGCCCATTTCAGAAGATCTTACACGGCCATGGCTCGCCTTGCTGACATTCAGCGGCGACACAATCTTCCGGTCAGACGTCTTATTTGCGATTGCCCGACGCAATGGAACTCAACCTTCTATATGCTTGATAGGCTGCTCCAGCAGAAACGTGCAGGTAACGTCTACCTGTATGAACTCTGCGGCAGAACAGGTTCTGGGGAGCTGGGTTTTTTTCCACCGTGCCAGTGGCTGCTCATGCGCGACGCATGCAGACTTCTGCGGCCATTTGAGGAGATCACCAAACTGGTCAGTCACAGCCATGGCGCCATCAGTGACATGGTACCTTATGCCTTCTTTATGGAGCGTGCATTGCGGCGTGTCATTGATCAAGCTGTGGAGGAACAGGAGCGGGAAGATGAGGAAGTCGCAATGCTGGATGAATTCCCAGGGGGGGGCTATTCTATCTGAGACAAGTCAACAACAGGAGTCTGAAGAGGAGTCAGAGGAGGATGGTGCCGGGGCGGATGAGGAGGAGCAAGAAGAGCATGCTTTAAACCTTTCTGGGATCCCTGTTGTTGTGCGTGGATGGGGAGAGGAGAATGAAGAGGACGACATTATCCTGGATGATGAGCAGGAGCCAGGCCACCACACCGCTTCCAGTTTAGTGCAAATGGGGGCCTTCATGCTCCAGTGTTTTAATAGGGACCCCCGTATAAAAAAGCATAAGGGTCAAGGACCAGTACTGGGTGGCAATGTACTTAGACCCCCGGTACAAACACAAAATGGCGGAAATGCTACCGCTGTCACAGAGGGCTGTCAGAATGCAGCACTTCCAGGCCTTGCTTCGAGAAATGCTGCATTCTGCTTTTGCGTGCGCTGGCAGAGGAGCAATTCCCACTCCCAGAGAAGGAGTTGCGGGTACCAATCCAACAGCGCCTGCAAGAAGAGGCCGGTTTGAAGATGTGTTGGTGACTTCGGATATGAGGTCATTCTTTCAGCCAACCCATCGACAGGTGTCATCCGGATCCAGCATCAGGGAACGCCTAGACCGTCAGGTGTCCGACTACATCGGGTTAATGGCCGATGTGGACGCTCTGAGGAGTGATGAACCCCTGGACTACTGGGTGGGCAGGCTTGACCTCTGGCCAGAGCTTGCCCAATTTGCAATCGAACTGTTGGCTTGCCCCTCGTCCAGTGTCCTGTCCGAAAGGACGTTCAGCGCAGCAGGGGGGATCGTGACCGATAAGCGTACTCGCCTAGCTCATGACAGTGTTAACTACCTCACATTTCTAAAAATGAATGAGGCATGGATCTCGGAGGAATTCAACACATGTGACCAGTAGACCATGTATATGTCTATAAACAATTTTTTTAATCGAGCACACAGACCTTCTTTCTTCATTTGGCTCACTTCCTTGTCCAAAAAAAGCACACCGTACTATATGCCCGTACCCTCCTCTTTGAAGAGGTTGAGCGGTGTCATATTTCTACTGGGGCTGCTTATTATGAGGGGCTCCCACCATCCCTGTGCTGTGCTGACTTTCTCCTGGGGCTGCTTATTATGAGGGGCTCCCACCATCCCTGTGCTGTGCTGACTTCCTCCTGGGGCTGCTTATTATGAGGGGCTCCCACCATCCCTGTGCTATGCTAACATCCTCCTGGGGCTGCTTATTATGAGGGGCTCCCACCATCCCTGTGCTGTGCTGACTTCCTCCTGGGGCTGCTTATTATGAGGGGCTCCCACCATCCCTGTGCTATCCTAACATCCTCCTGGGGCTGCTTATTATGAGAGGCTCAGACCATCCCTGTGCTATGCTGACATCCTCCTGGGGCTGCTTATTATGAGGGGCTCCCACCATCCCTGTGCTGTGCTGACTTCCTCCTGGGGCTGTACCTCTGCTGTGCATATTATGAGGGGCTCCCACCATCCCTGTGCTATGCTCATTATGAGGGGCTCCCACCATCCCTGTGCTATGCTCATTATGAGGGGCTCCCACCATCCCTGTGCTATGCTGACTTCCTCCTGGGGCTGCTTACGGTGCAGGTGTCAGTGCTGTATATCACGGTGCTGATGTCAGTACTCTCTATCACGGTGCTGCTGTCAGTGCTGTATATCACGGTGCTGGTGTTAGTGCTTTATGTCACGCTGCTGATGTCAGTGCTCTCTATCACGGTGCTGGTGTCAGATCACTCTATCACGGTGCAGGTGTCATTGCTGTATGTCACGCTGCTGATGTCAGTGCTCTCTATTACGGTGCTGCTTTCAGTGCTGTATATCGCGGTGCTGGTGTTAGTGCTTTATGTCACGCTGCTGATGTCAGTGCTCTCTATCACGGTGCTGCTGTCAGTGCTGTATATCACAGTGCTGGTGTTAGTGCTTTATGTCACGCTGCTGATGTCAGTGCTCTCTATCACGGTGCTGCTGTCAGTGCTGTATATCACGGTGCTGGTGTTAGTGCTTTATGTCACGCTGCTGATGTCAGTGCTCTCTATCACGGTGCTGCTGTCAGTGCTGTATATCACGGTGCTGGTGTTAGTGCTTTATGTCATGCTGCTGGTGTCAGTGCTCTCTATCACGGTGCTGTTGTCAGATGACTCTATCACGGTGCAGGTGTCATTGCTGTATGTCACGCTGCTGGTGATCATCTCCTGCACCCTCTTTGCCTACCCTGGTCCCTGACCTTCCCTCTCCTCCATTGCCTTCATGCGCTCCACAGTCCTGAATTGTCACAACAATTTCCCATATAAAAAAAGAATGCTTGTAGTTGTCGATCCCAGATTCACCTCATACATGTGTTATGTCATTGGCCATGTGGTGGGATTATGTTTGCACAGCTATTAATTAATTTGTGGCTGCAAATTTGACCTGTAGGTTTGCAAAGTTCGCCTCCCATTGAAGTCAATGGGGCCCGCCGCAAACGTTCCGGTTCGCGAACTATCGGTGGCGTTCGCGGTCCGCGTTTGCGAAACGTTCTGTCGGGAAGTTCGTCCATCACTACTCCCAACTAAGTGGAGGGCTCTAGCTCTGGTGCACAGCGGTTGAGTTCATACAATAAAAAAAATAAAGAACTACCAGTACATTGAAATGCTACCTATGCAGAACTCTGGATGAGGTTTCAATTTATGTGCATATTTGGCCTGGAAGATTTTTTTTTTAAAAACCATAATGCATTGCATGGCCTTTGAACTGTGATCAGCAGATTTAAAGGGGCTGTAAAGGCAGATTTTTTTTATCTTAATGCATTTTAGGCAGCCCCTCAGCACCCCTAATACACCTGAGTTCCATCTAGATCCAGCAATGTTGCAGGGGTGTCTCGGCTGCCCGGAACTCCCCTCCTCATTGGCTGAGACAGCAGCGCAGTGCCATTGGCTCCCACTGCTGTCAATTAAAGTCAGTTAACCAATGAGGAGAGAGAGGGGCCAGGGCCAGGTCACGGGCCCGTGTCTGAATGGACACAGGGAGCATTTTAGCCAATTCTCTCCAATTAATAATATGCTGCAGCTGGGTAATTTTATACTACTGGTAAAAGGGGTAGCCAAAGCAACTCACTGGCCACTTTCTATCTGCTGTATGTAAGCTAATTTAATTGTAAAAGAAAAAAATCAATTTACTCAGCCAGACATGTACTGCCAGCATACACTGTGGGTATATTTAAGCATTTGAGTGTTTTTTTTAACAGCCTATCAGCCCTGAAAATAGGCAGAATTGAACAACAAGGTTTGCCATCCCATTGACCTCAATGGAATTTGCCACTAATGCCCTGTACACATGGTCAGATTTTCCGACAGAAGATGTTCGATGGGAGCTTTTTGTCGGAAATTCTGACTGTGTGTAGGCTCCATAGGACATTTTCCATCGGAATTTCCGTCGCACAAAATTTGAGATCTGGTTCTCAAATTTTCCGACAACAAAATCCGTTGTCGGAAATTCCAATTCTGTGTACACAATTCAAATGCACAAAGTTCCACGCATGCTCGGAATCAAGCATAAGAGCTGCACTGGCTATTGAACATTTTTCTTGACTCATCGTACGTGTTGTATGTCACCACGTTCTTGAGGTTTGCAATTTCCGACCAACTTTATGTGTCCGTGTGTATGCAAGACAAGTTTGAGCCAATATCCGTCTGAAAAAATCTATGGATTTTGTTGTTGTAATGTCCGATCAATATCCGATCGTGTGTACGGGGCATAAGTTTTGGTTGCTGAATTTAAACCCTTGTCAAATCATCCCAGGAAAAATAGCCCATTACTATACATAATCTCAAACCCACAGCTGATCCAGGGGAAAGCAAAAGACCGCTATACAGCATGGCCTAATTTGATCCAATCTGCAAATAATCTTTCCTAAACCTCTAATGCCGTGTACACACAGCCGGACTTTTCGACAGCAAAGGTCCGACGGAACGAATCTGTAGGACAATTCGAATGTGTGTGGGCTTCATCTGACCTTTTCTGTCGAAAAATCAGACGGACTTTAGATTTAGAACATGTTTCAAATCTTTCCGGCGGACTCGAGTCTGGTTCAGAAATCCATTTGTCTGTATGTTAGTCCGATGGACGAAAATCGAAGCTAGGGCAGCTATTGGCTACTGTCTATGAATGAACTTCCTTATTCTAGTTCGGTCATACGTAATCATGGTCAAATCTGTCGGACTTTGGTGTGATTGTGTGTGGCCAAGTCCGTTTGTTCGGAAAGTCCGTTGAAACTCCGCTGAAAAGTCAGTCGGGAAGACCGTCGGACCTAGTCTGCCGGAAAGTACAGTCGTGTGTACATGGCATAAGCCAATAGGATATTCGCTGGTTCAACAATCTTTGGTGTTACTTCTAATAAGTTAATAGCCAGGTATATTTTGGACAAAAATCTCTGTTTTTCTTTTATTTTACACAGAGCGTGATGCATGATGGCAGGGCAGGCTTTTTAGTATGGCTGTGGTGGACGCGCTACTATCTACATGAATGGAACGTTCCATTCTAATGAGCAACTAAGCTATTGCCATGGTTTTTTTTATGAGGGTTTTGTCCCAGACGGAGACCTTGAAACTAATTTTATTTAAAAAAAATAGAAAATGCCCCTTACATTGGTGGTCAGTGGAAAGAATGCTTCTTATGTTGGTGATTGGTTGAAAGAATGTCCCTTAAGCCGCGTACACACGGGCGGATTGTATGGCCTACTTAGTCCGTCATACAATCCGACGGACAGTATGTCATACTTTCGAATGAACGGACTTGACCACACACGGATGCACAAACAGTCCGTCGAAAGCTTGCGCGATGACGTGTACAGCACGTACGACGGGACTAGAAATAGGAAGTCCAATACACAGCAATGCAACCTTCCGCCGTGTAAATCCTTTCTGAGCATGCGCCATTCTTAGTCCGTCGAACTAGCCTACTCACGAGCGGATTGTCCGCTGAAACCAAAGTATGACGGACAATATTACGGAAATTCCGAAATACTTAGTACGCCAGACTGCACGCTGAAAAAGTCCGCTGAAGCCCACACACGAGCGGACTGTCCACTGAAATGTGTTTCGGCGGACTAAGTAGGCCACACAATCCGCCCGTGTGTACGCGGCTTCACATTGGTGGTCAGTGGGAAGAATCTCCCTTAAATTGAATGGTCAGTCGGAACAATGCTCCATATATTTGTGTTCAGTGGGAAGAATGCCCCTTACATTGGTGGTCAATGGGAAGAAAGGTTCTTACATTTGCGGTCAGTGGGAAGAATGTCCCTTACATTGGTGATCACTGGGAAGAATGTCTCTTACATTGGGGGTCAGTGGGAAGAATGCTTCTTTTATTGGTGACCAGTGGGAAGAATGCTCCTTACATTGATGGTCAGTGGGAAGAATGCTCCTTACATTGGTGACCAGTGGGAAGAATGCTCCTTACATTGATGGTCAGTGGGAAGAATGCTCCTTACATTGATGGTCAGTGGGAAGAATGCTCCTTACATTGGTGACCAGTGGGAAAAATGAATCTTTAGATTAGTAATCAGCACACCACCCTTACACACAGCTAAAAAGATAATTGGTGTAATGTAGCTGGCTCTGCCAAGTGGTGTTGCCCCCAGAATTATACAGACAGCAATAAATGGGAGGTCAATCAGCCACAGCTCAATGAACCCCAAGCAACCTCTGGAGGAACCCTAGTTTATAATAATGGGTTTAGAGTGGTGGGGAATTGTAACCTCTTTCAGATATTAAATTCTAACTGTGTCTCCACTACAGCTGTCAATAAACTTTTGAATATATAACAAAAATATGGAAGAAAAAACATAAATTGCTTTAAGGCAAAATCTGTAATAATAAAGCACTAAATGAAAATTCACTCTACTTCCCTCTATCAGAATTTTTTGCTAAGACAGATTTATTTTTGATAGAAGAGTGAAATCAATATTGTTTTGGTTGAACACAAAATACAACTGAAAATCAGCAATAAATTATGTTTTTTTACAATCCTTCCTGTAATTATGCTAACATAAATACAACCTTAGCAAATGACCCCAGCACACGAGCCCAATATCCATTATTATGCATATTTATGCCTTGCAACTAGGATATCCTCTCTATTTTAATTGACATTCTTTGGCTATTTTTAAACATTATAAAATGTGTTGTTACATTTTTATTAATGGGAAAAAAAGAAAAAATCGGCATCAGCAGGGGCCATATGAAATGTGCCTTCACCTCAACTGCTCTGGACTTTCCCAGGTGACAGCACTGTTTGGGAACTGTAATATAACCTGATAAACACAAGAAAGGGGTTTCTTCATTAAGACCCCTTTCACACTGTGCCGCCTCCGGCGTCAGCGGTAAAGTAGCGCTATTTTTAGTGTCGATTTACTGTCATTTTAGCGGCGCTATTCGTCTGCTAGCGGAGCAGTTTTAACCCCCGCTAGCGGCCGAAAAAGGGTTAAATCTGCCCGCAAAACGCTGCCGCAGCCGGTGCTATGACAGCGCTTCCCCATTGATTTCAACGCTCCAAAGAAGCTGCTGGCAGGATTCACAATGCTCCATTGTGAAAGCCCTTGGGCTTTCACTCTGGAGTGAATGGGGCAGCTGTTTTAGGGCGATTTGCAGGCGCTATTTTTAACGCTATAGTGCCTGCAAAACACCCCAGTGTGAAAGGGGTCTAAAGTATAACTAAAGGCAAAAGTAGAGATGGATTAGAACACCTGGTATGTTTTTATTGCTGTCTGTTTGCCCATTAGGGAACGATGAATGTTATTATCGTTTGAGAAAGGTCATGCAACTATTGTGAGAATGCATGTAGACTGGAAGTAGCTGCAATTGGGCTACAAAGGATCAGAAGCTGCTGAGATACAACAAAGAATGAAAAAAAAAGGGTCAAAATAAGTGTAGCAAGGTCCCAGGCCTCCTTCAGTCTAATGAGAACCTCAAGGGCCAGAGATATCTGACATCCTTCTGTATATGGTGGGTTGTGAGGCATGGTGGGTGTAAGTAGTTAAAGTTCTTGGGCGCCATTGAATATTGAATGCAAACGTTTTTCTCTTTTTTGGGGGAGAGAGAATTAGGGGCAGAACACCCTTAGGTAGTTGTAAGTTCAGTTGGCAGACTCCAGGACTTCAACAGGAGGAAAGCCATGCAGGGAAAGGCATATAGCAAGACGCCACATCTGCATGTGCAGGAATGCTGTCTCCTATGGCAACAGTCTTTAAAAGTTCCTAACACAAAGCATAACAGTTCTTTCACTTCCACTACTATCACTCCTTGTATATCTTCAGTCCACTGAGCTCCAGGTCTCTCTCACTAGACTATGTGATTCACTACCACTGAATTACTTGAGCTCCTCCAATCTTCATGGTGGTATCTACCTTAAGCATCACCCCCACCTCTCTGCTGGGTCCCTAGCTTGGCACTCAAGAAACCTCTCAAGCTTTACCCCACTGGCCTGCTCTGTCCCTGGCTTGACACAAAAGGCTACTCTGCAAACGTTGCCTCCTCTGGCTGGGTCCCTGGCTTGATACCCACTGAAGTTTCTGGATTCTTTACCATCCCTGGTTGGTGAGAATGCTGCTCCGGTACTTGCTTCAGTTACTCACTGTGGTCCCTGGTAATAGGGCAGATAGTCCCTTACTGGCGACAGCTTCCCCTCTACCTCCAACGACTGAGAGAACCATCAATTTTGGTTGGACTGAAAGCTGCAACCCCAACCCTGCACTGCTCTTTTGCTTCTGAATAGGCCCTCAGACAGCCTAAGAGCCAGATATGCCCGGAATAGGCCCAATCTCTGGCCTAGCAGCCCAGGCAATACAAATCCACATCCGAACCAGAAGTAGTTTCGTTGTGTAGCAAACTCCAATAGCTCCAGAACATAGTTAATTTAGGTTGAAATTAAAGTTGGTTCCCTCCTCAAAAAATGTTCTACAGCTTCCATCCCTCTAGAATGAGGGATGCAAGTATACAAGGACGCAGTGGCGTAACTAGAACCTTCAGGGCCCCGATGCAAGAAACCATGAAGGGCCCCCCTGAACCCCAGCCAGGGCCCTTCCCTGCGAGTCTGGCGGTGGAACTCCAGGGCGTGGTCACGGGTATGACCTTTGTGAGCCCTGTAGTTCCACCACTGGTATCAGTAGTTTTTATTTATTTATTTTTTACATTTTTAGGTGCCCCATTGGGGGACTGTCCCTAGGAAGGATTGGGTCCCCGTCCCCAGAAGAGATGAGGTCCTTTTCTCCAGGGCAGATGAAGTTACTGCCCCCAGGTGAGAAGGGGTCCCTGTCCCCAGGGGAGGTGGGGGTCCCTGTCCCCAGGGAGATATGGAGGGGGTATGTAATAGTGTGTGCTAGCTGCCTATGCTGCTGCCGGCCATATGTAGAGGGGGCTGCATGGGCCCCCTGCATAACAGGGCCCAGTTGCGGTCGCGACTGCTGCACCCCCTATAGTTACGCCCCTGCAAAGACGTGACATCCACTGTAACCAGCAGGAGATCATCTTCTATCCTGAGCTTGGAAAGCTGGTTCATCACGTATCTTTTGATAGTGTTTTATTCCTGCGCTACCACTGGTGATCTATCAAATGTCAGGGGCTGCTGCTACTACCGGAATGGATCACACCGTATCCACTTAATATGAAACTAAAGATATGTTGGTATTGCGCTGTCCCTATATTAAATAACCATCCGAGGGTGATAAGTATAATGCCTAATTACATAAATCAATAGTGTAATATAAAAATATATATCTTTAACCACTACAATACAGGGCACTTTCACCCCCTTCCTTCCCAGCCCAATTTTCAGCTTTCATCGCTCTAGCGCTTTCAGTGACAATTGCGCGGTCATGCTACACTGTACCCAAATGAAATTGTTATCATTTTGTTCGCACAAATAGAGCTTTATTTTGGTGTTATTTATTCACGACTCCGTTTTTTTTTTTTTGCGATATAAGCGCAAAAATAGCGGAAATTTGGAAAAAAAACAATATTTTCTTTTTTCTATTTGAAAAGAAATCCAATAAAATCAAATTTTGTCATAAATTTAAGCCAAAATGTATTCTGCTACATGTTTTTGGTAAAAAAAATTCCGTTAAGTGTATAATAATTGGTTTGTGTGATCACGGACATATGTACGCAAATGATCATGTACATATGTGTGCAGGTGATCACGTACATATGTGTGCAGATAATCATTGGGACATGTGATTTTAGTGGGACATATGTGGGGGACATGTTTTTATTATTAGGGACATGTGTTTTTATTATTTGGGGACATGTATGTTTTGGGGACATGTGTGTTTTGGGGACATATGTGGGGGACTGTGTTTGTACTGTGTGGTGTGTTGTGTGTACACTACACTGATGATCAGTGAGTAAAAAGCTGTAAAAAGCAGCCCATACTCACTGATCATCAGCCGGCTGCAGCGTTCTGCTCTCCTCTCCTCAGCGGTGACTTCCGTGTGAGGAGAGGAGAGCCGATTGCCTAGCAACCGGCTGTTTGTTTACATCACATGACGGCCGTGATTGGACAAGGCCGTCATGTGATCAGGAGGGCCAATCACAGAGCCCTCCTGCCGATCTGAGATGTGCCGTGTCCGGGTGACACGAGCACATCGGGATCGCGCCGCTGCGCGGGCGCGCGCGCGCGCGATCCCGCTACTCCTGAAGGACGTTCCTGAACGTCCTATCAGGAGTAGACGGCTCCCACCCGGCCGTATATATGCATTGGCCGGGTGGGAAGTGGATAAATGTCTACTGAATAGTATCAAAAAGTGCAAAGTGCTACATTAAATAAAATAAACACACCACAAAGGTGATAGAATCCAAATAAATGAAAATCAAGTGAACAAAGGTAAGTAACTAAAAACAGTCTCTTAGAAAATTACTATTTTGATAAAGTGCAGAAAAAATGCAAAAAAAAAAAGCTTGGAAAGCCGATTCATCACGTATCTTTTACAAATGATAGAGTTTTTCTTACAAGCGGTTGGAGGAAGAAATCAATATATTTCCCAATTCTGGAGGTTATATATAAAATTTTAGCAGAGACCCTAGGGAATAAAATGGCAATTGCTGCAATATTTTATGTCACACTGTATTTACCCAGCGGTCTTTCAAATGCAATTTTTTGGGAAAAAATACACTTCAATAAATAAAAAAAATGAAACAGTAAAATTAGCCTTTTTTGTTTTTTGTTTTAATGTTAAAGATAATGTTACGCCGTGAGAATCGTGATCTTTATTCTAAGCAAAAAAATTGTGATTCTCATTTTAGCCAGAATCCTGCAGCTCTACTCTGGTCACTAGCATCAGGAAAAAGGTGGACCCAAGCAACAGCCGCATCTTCGGGGGTAAGCGCTACACTTTAAAAGTCCTTGTAATATTTTAATAAAACAACATTGGAGCTTCACTTTAATGGGTTAGATAAAAAGAAAAGCAAGATCCAGTCACTAAGAGCCATTAATATGAAGAAACTTCACGTCAGTCTGTGTGCATCCCCCGCAGTCACCAATGTTCTCTGCGTGACATTTAAGACAGACATTTGGATGAAGAAGATGGCTGCACAGACAGATTTTATATGCCGCATGAATATATAAAATGCACCAGCTACCCAGTTTCCTGTGAAAAGAGAAATCTTCCCACATGTGAATGGATTCGAGCACTTCCATTATGATAATGGGCCTGTGTTAGGTACAGGCAGTCATTGGGCGCGTTTATTCCATGATGGATGGACCTGCAGTCAATCCCACATTGCAAAATTGAATCCACACACAAGAGTAGCTTGTTGGACTGTTAGGAAGAACTGCTGATTATTTAAAGATGATTTAGTCTTCTTGACTTTTCGGTTACATTCATAAAGCGAAATGGCAGAATAAAAAAAAAAAAAAAAAATAGACTCTGCTAGAAAATGTTATAAATGAATATGCTTGACTGGAAGACACTGAATTGTAGGCGGTAATGTGCTAAGGGATAAAGGGAAATAGTGGGTTACATACACTGAAATTTCAAGCACATACATTATATTGTCAAAAGTATTGGGACACCTGCCTTTACACGCACAGGAACTTGAGCTTTTTATGGTATCCCAGTCTAATGCCGCGTACACACGAGCGGAATGTCCAACAGAAAAAGTCAGACGGAAGCTTTTCATCATATATTCCGATCGTGTGTATGACCCATCGGACTTTTTACGTTGAAAATTTTGACGGACCTAGAAATAGAACATGTTCTAAATATTTCTGATGGAACCAATTCCTATCGGGAAAACCGTTCATCTGTATGCTGTTCTGACACACGAAAAACAAAGCATGCCCTGAAGCAAGTACGAGACAGAAGCCATTGGCTGCTGGCTATTGAACTTCCTTTTTCTAGTCCCCTTGTACGTGTTGTACGTCACCGTGTTCTTGACGGTCGGAATTTGGTGTGATCATGTGTATGCAATACAGTTTCAGCGGAATCCGTCGGAAAAACCTTCAGTTTATTCCGACGGGGAAACTGATCATGCGTACGGGGGAATTAGTCCGTAGGGTTCAATATTGAGTTGGCCCACCCTTTAAAGCTATAACAGCTTCAAATCCTCTGGGAAGAGGTTTCGGATGGTGTCTATGGGAATGTTTGACCATTCTTCCAGGAAGGCCTAGCTTGCAGTCTCTGCTCTAATTCATCCCAAAGGTGTTCTATCAGGTTGAGGTCAGGACTCTGTGCAGACCAGGGACATGCAGTGAGGTCAGTGGCTGGTGAGGCACTGGCTAGTATCAGAGCTAGATACACACAGGTGACAAACACCGAGATCGTCAGAGCGAGAGCAATAATTCTAGCACTAGACCTCCTCTGTAACTCCAAACATGTAACCTGTAAAAAAAATGTAAAGCGTCTCCTATGGAGAATTATAAGTACTGAAGTTTTGGCGCCATGCCACAAGTGTGCGCAATTTTAAAGTGTGTTAGGTATCTATTTACTCAGTGTAGCATCAACTTTCACATTATACAAAAAAATTGGGCTAACGTTAGTGTTGTTTTTTTTTTTTTTTTGTGAAACTGCCCCCCCCCCAAAAAAACGCATTTAAAAAAATTACTGCACAAATACCGTGTGACATAAAAAGTTGCCATTTTATTCCCTAGGGTGTCTGCTAAAACAATATATATAATGTTTAGGGGTTCTGAGTAATCTTCTAGCAAAAAAATTCTGATTATTACGTATTATGTAGGAAAGAAGTGGCAGAATTGGCCTGGGTGGGCAAGGGGCAGGGGCGGACTGACAACTCATGAGGCCCCCGGGCAATAGGAGATTATGGGGCCCCCGGGCAATAGGAGATTATGGGGCCCCCGGGCAATAGGAGATTATGGGGCCACACAGTATACACACACAGTATACAATCACACAGTATACACATACATGTACACACAGTATACACAGACATGTTTCTATTGGCTGAGAAGGTACTGGAGAGGTGGGGCAGCTATAATCTCAGGATTTTTAGACCAAAAGGATGTCAGTAAGGGACATTTCAGAGACAGATGTAAAAAAAACACAGATTTTTACATACTGTCCCTGGTTTTACAGAGGCTGGCATCCCTGATGGGGCCCCCTAGTGGCCCGGGGCCCTCGTGCAGTGCCCGAGTAGCCAAATGGTCAGTCCACCCCTGGCAAGGGATTAATTACCATAAGCAAGTTATATACAAATCATTATTATAAAAAAATTTTAAGGTAATTTTACTATATTTTCAAAATCTGTACTCAAGCAGGTGGCTTAACTGACAAATTACTGAAGTTTTGTTAAAACTTCCAAACAGAAATTTCACAGTAAATTTACAAATTTACAAATTAAATTTAAAGTTACATGGGTCCCAGAAGACAGCAGGGACCAGTGGGATCGTGCAGCATGACTCGCGCATGCACAGTAGGGAACCAGGCTGTGAAGCCGCAAGGCTTCACTTCCTGATTCCCTTACCGGAGATGGCGGCGCCTCCACCTGAGAGCCGAGGAACAGATCGGCTTTGGGTACCAACATCGCAGGCGCCCTGGACAGGTAATAAGTCAGCAGCTGCAGTATTAGTAGCTGCTGACTTAAAAAAAAAAATCAGCAGAACTCTGTTTTAAGAGGGCGGGGCTGAAAAGAAGCATCACTCTTTTAGACACCTGCCCCTTCTATGACGCTGCAGTGAGAGGCGTGCCTCCACTGCAGCATTTTTATTGGACAGCTGGGACCGATGGTACTTTACTATTGGTCCAAGACTCAAAGCTGTTTATTGAGCTCTGAGCTCAGTGCCTCTGACAAGAAGTGAGAAGAGGCACTGTGAGCTCATCCTCTCAATATGCTGCAAACACAATGTTTCAGCTTGTATTTAACCACTTCAATACCCACCCATTGTCATATGACTACCTCAGATGGTATCTCCCATCCTGGGTGGGCGTCATATATGTAGAAGAATACATGTTGGCCTAAACTGAGGAAATTTTTTTTTTTCTTAAAATAATTTGTGATATTTATTATAGCAAAAAGTAAAAAATATTGTGTTTTTTTTTTCAAACATATCGCTCTTCTTTTGTTTATAGCGCTACAAATAAAAACCGCAGAGGTGATCAAGAAAGCTCTATTTGTGGGGAAAAAATTATAAAAATATAATTTGGGTACAGCGTCTCATGACCGCGTAATTGTCATTCAAAGTGCGACAGCGATGAAAATTGGCTTGGGCAGGAAGGGGGTGAAAATGCCCTGTATTGAAGTGGTTAAAGTGGCCGCTCTGTATTTAGTTTCTGACAGTCTACATAAAGGACTCCATATCTCAGGAACCATAGGTCGTAGGAGCCCCAAATGTATTTATTTTTTTAATGTCCATGGCAGGTGAGGCCCTGCCTCACCGGCCTACCCTAAATACACGTCCCCGATGCAGGCCAGTCAAGTTCCTCCACCCCAAACTCGCTCATCCATGTCTTTATGGACCTTGCATTGTGCACTGGTCCAAATGATTTGGTGCTCCACAGTGCTTAAATCTACAGAGGTCAGTGAGGGTTTGTGTTTAAAGCCTGTATATTGCTTCTAAAGAATATGTAAATACTTGAATGTTTGTATTCTGTCCATAGGACAGAAAAGTGAATGCTCTATGTTGAAGTTTAGGTGAGGTGTAGGCAGGGTGCAGGTTAGGTATTAGGGGTGCTTATCAGTAACACTTTACAACGTAATTACAGTTAGAGGAACTTGCTGTCAGTACTAACAACTCTGCAGTCTGCAATGTAGCCACATATACAGAGAATATTAAGAAATGTCTGAAATAAATATTGCTTGTGTTTTAACAAACCAACCAATCAAATTGAAACCTATCCTGGAAAATAACACTAGTAGGATGAAAGTAAAAATCTGGCCTCTGTACCAATCCACATAGGACATGGGAGATCACAGGTATCTGCTGTCTGCAAAAATAACCATTTAAAGTGGTTGTAAACCCTTACAACCAACTTTGACCTACAGGTAAGCCTAGATTAAGGCTTACCTGTAGGTCCAAGAAACATCTCCTAAACCTATATGGTTTAGGAGATATTTGCCCGAAGACAGCCACCGCTGTCTACGGCGCATGCGCCGTAGACAGCGGCGCAGGCGCACTGGGGCAGGCCGCAGAACGCGCCGATATGCCACGAGCGTCGGCTCCCGTGCGCATGTGATTCACCGGAGCCGCGAGACCCGGAAGTCGCTCCGGGATCCATGGCAGCGGCGAAGAGGATGACGGAGGACCGCTTCGGGGGCTTCGTTCTCAGGTAAGTTATTCATAATGAGCTAGTATGCTATGCATACTAGCTCATTATGTCCTTGTCTTGCAGGATTTTTTTATTTTTTCAGGATTTTTTAACAAGGGTTTACAACCACTTTAAGGAAAATCAGTCATTTTTCCTATCCTTACATTTGAAGGATTTTTATAACACAGTAAAGTCTTCTTAAAACAGAATGTATTCACAAGTCTCATTCTATGGCATAACCCCAAAAAAGAAAAGGAATATTCCTTATATCAGGGCAGTGGGCGGAGTCATGCAAATCATTGCTTTTTTGCCCCACTGGCCAGATGCAAATCTAGCATTGTGGGTGTATAGGGCGCATAATGCCTACTATTATAAAGCCATTTATTTTAAACTGCATACAGCTGTTTCAGACAATTGTGCCATCATCAGCGCTGTGTATGGAAACCATGGTTTAGGAGTAAGGCTTGGAACACAATGAAGGTTTTTTTTTTTAAGGAGAATAAAAAGAAGAATCATAAGTAGCATCAAAGCTTTCACAAATCCATACTTTTATCATGTGATTATCCAAACTTGTATAGCCAGGTGCTGGACTCAGTGGCGTAACTAGAACCTTCAGGGCCCCGATGCAAGTAACCATGAAGGGCCCCCCTGAACCCCAGCCAGGGCCCTTCCCTCCGAGTCCGGCAGTGGAACTCCAGGGCGTGGTCACAGGTATGACCTTTGTGAGCCCTGTAGTTAAACCACTGGCATGAGTAGTTTTTTTATTATTATTTTTTAATTTTTAGGTGCCCCATTGGGGGACTGTCCCTAGGCAGGATGGGGTCCCCGTCCCCAGAAAAAATGAGGTCCTTTTCTCCAGGGCAGATGAAGTTACTGCCCCCAGGTGAGAAGGGGTCCCTGTCCCCACGTGAGAAGGGGCCCCTGTCCCCAGGGGGAGATGGAGGGGGTAAGTAATGGTGTGTGGGGGATGGGGTCCTCTCACTCACCATGACCAAGCTGCAGGCCGCGCACTCATCCATGTTGGCCTGGGCTCCATCCAGTGTGCTGGACAGGTGATCAGCATATCTCCCAGAAAGACCTTTCATTATCTGTGTATGACGGGGAGGAGGGGGGCTGGCAGACAAGCCTGCAGTGTCCTCCGGGGAGCCGGCTCTCATAGGGCTGCACTGCATCTGTGTGCTTAAAGTTTGTTTACCCGAGAGAAGTATGCAGTGCAGTGTGGGCCGGGGGGGCGGGACTCTGGCTGGGGAGAACAGACATCGGACTGAGCGGCAATGCATGGAGCAGGAGAGGGGTATTCTGAGGAGCAAGCCGAGGACACAGGTCATGCGGGGAATGCACAACTAAAGAGCAGCCAGTGCGATAGTCGAGCATGGAGCTCTGCTAGTCACCCTCCACCTCCAGCCACCCGTGTGCATGGTGCACTGGTACCCCTAGCTGCCTATGCTGCTGCCGGCCATATGTAGAGGGGGCTGCATGGGCCCCCTGCAGCACAGGGCCCAGTTGCGGTCGCGACTGCTGCACCCCCTATAGTTACACCCCTGGCTGGATTACAGAAACATAGAGAAGGAGACAATTCCCTCTATACAATCAGTAATGTTGAATGTTGTGCTGCACTATCCCTTCCAGTCAGCAGAGGGAAAACTTTAGCCAGAAAGCCTATGCAATCCTATGCAGAACACTGAGGATCATAGGAACTGAAGTCTAGAAAGTAAGCCATATTGTGGAACTTATGGATCCATTGCACTATAATGCCCAGGAGACACTGGGGCAAGGAGGAGCAGTGGAGCTGCTTTTCTGAGACTGTCCAGGTAAGTTCTTCCTCTTGGTTCCAAAGGAAGCAATGAGAGCACATGTGCTGGATACTGACCAGACTGCTTAGAGGCCAGACCAGTGGAGACACTGGCCTTGTTCACACTGCTAGCAGGGACTGGAGGCAGGACATTGAGTATACTGACTTATACTGCACCGGTACTGAACCTGTACTGCACCTTTGCTGCATTTTTACTATAGACATGTGCAATGTCTATACACGTACCTGTACATCGGAACTTTGACATTAAATACTGATGTTATGGCAGCAGCTTGCTGCCATAACCCCCGTATTTTCAGAAACAGCAAGCGTTTTTCTTTAAGATAAAAGCGCTCTTTTATCTTAAAGATCACTTTTATTGGAGGCAGGAGAGGGCCCCCCTCCCTCGGCGCTACGGTCATCTCCGCCGCTTACCGGAGCCATCGGTAGCAGTGGAGACGATCGCTTCTGCTCCCCTCACAGCCTGAATGCCGTGTGAGGGAAAGATGGACCTCACTCGGCTCCATAGCATTGGAGGGCAGAAGCGACGTCTTGTGTCACCTCCGCCCAATGCTCTTAAAGGGGATTATTTTATTTTTTTTATGTAAAAAAAAAAAAAAATGCAATTTACATATTTTTTTTTTAATTGCATTTTAGTGTAAATATGAGATCTGAGGTCTTTTTGACCCAAGATCTCACATTTTTAAGAGGTCCTGTCATGCTTTTTTTCTATTACAAGGGATGTTTACATTCCTTGTAATAGGAATAAAAGTGACCCATTTATTTTTTTTCTTAAAGACAGTGTTAAAACAAAAAATAAAAGTAAACTAAATAAGAAAAAAAATTGAAAGCACCCCATCCCGCCGAGCTTGCGCTTAGAAGCGAACTCATACGTAAGTCGCATTCGCATATGAAAACGCTGTTGAAACTACACATGTGAGGTATCGCCACTAACATTAGAGGGAGAGCAATAATTCTAGCACTAGACCTCTTCTGTAACTCAAAACATGCAGACATGTTTAAACGTTGCCAATGGAGATTTTTAAGTGCAAAAGTTTGTCACCATTCCACGAGCGGGTGCAATTTTGAAGCTTAACATGTTGGATATCAGTTTACTTGGCGTAACATTATCTTTCACAATATAAAAAAAAATTGGGCTAACTTTACTGCTGTCTTATTTTTTAATTCAAAAAAGTGTATTTTTTCCAAAAACATTACGCTTGTAGACCGCTGCGCAAATACGATGTGACATAAAGTATTACAATGACCTTCATTTTATTCTCTAGGGTGTTTTCTGAAAAAAGAAAAAAATATATATATATACATATATATATATATATATATATATATATATTTTTTTTTTTTCAGAAAACACCCTAGAGAATACAATGATGGTCATTGTAATACTATATATATATAAAATATGTTTGGGGGTTCTATGTAATTTCCTAGCAAAAAAAAAAAGAAGATTTTAACAAGTCTCAAAAAGAGGCTCAGGGCTGAAGTGGTTAAAGGACCCCAACCATAGCAGACAAAAGAACAGCATAAAAGACTGTCCCTTCTGTAAAACCATCCCACAAGTCCATTTTGTTCCCTTCTCCCCTTTCCTTCATTTCATGGACTATGCACTTCCAGTCGGTCTAGGCCTAACATAGTCGCCATTAATGCACTTTGACAGTATACTTTCTGTGTTTGGTAAATCAAGCTTTATTACTGATCACTGCAGCATTTTTAGGTGACCTTGTTCCTGTTAATGCTGATCTGTATGCCAAATGTCATCATATGCCTAATCACTCTGTATGCCACTTTTTTTTATTACCATTGTTAATCCATTTCTATGCTTACTACGTTACCAGCCATATCAGGTAACAGTATATTAAGCTTTAAAAATGTAAAGGAAAAGCAGAGACAGGATTTTAAAGGTGCCAAACACACGTAAATATATAAAGGTAGTAACTTTTATTGTGAACAATTAAAAAACAATATACATTTTTTATGAAACCAACATGAAATATCCATACAGCTTATACAGTGGTGACGCAGTAACTTTATCTCTACATGTTTTGCCAGGCTATGGCTTCCTCAGGAGACGTTGCAAAAACTGCATACAAAAATCACTGAGTTATAGCACTGGAGTTCATCTAAACCTAAACGGTAAATAGAGCACTGGGAGGATAATCAAGGAGATATCAATTATCCACAGGGAGGGAAAAACATGGACCATTTATATGCGCCACTTAGAGTAATAAGTAGGAGCATCCACAACAGATCAGGTGGAACCTTTCAAACCAAACTATCTCTGATGCATCGCAATGTGGGATCAAGCATTGAGATGGCCATAGAAGAAGGCAAAGATCCCCAAACTTTACTATACATTACAGCGTGGCAGGCTAGAGTTATACATCCATCCCTCCTGGGACAGGGGTGATTTTTGTATGCAGTTTTTGAAAAGCCTTCTGAGGAAGCCATAGCCTGGCGAAAAATGTAGAGATGAAGTTACTGCATCACCAATGTATAAGCCGTATGGACATTTCATGTTGGTTTTATATGAAATTTATATTGTTTGAAAGTACACAATAAAATGTACTAATTTTAAATGTTTATTGGTGTTTGGCATCTTTAAAAGCCCATCTCTGCTTTAGCATATATATTTAATTCTTTAGGATGTGGTGCCCGGGACTCTCAGACACCAGATAACTTCTTTATTAGTATATTAAGCTTGTCTTTACAACCCGGTTTGATGCCTGTTACCATTCATATAGTAGTATTGGGTACTAAGTATTACTTTTATTGTTTGTTTGTGGTATTACATGCTTTGTACACTCAACCTAGTGCATCAGGGGGGGCTGAAATGCTTAGGGGGGTTAAGGCAAAGAACAGAGGACCCATACTAACCAGCAGCTGCTAGGGGAGGTAGCACTATATTTATAAATGTGATTTACATGATATACATGTAATTATCATACACTTAACATGTTATCATGTATTTTTATGGGATTATCATGTATTATAATTATGTGTTTATTATTATTATTATACACAATTTATATAGCGCCAGCAGTTTACGCAGCACAATTGCAGTACAGTTCAATACAGAAGGGACAAAAGGGCTCATAGAGCATACATTCAAAAGGGAAGAGGTGGTGGTAGAAAAGGTAATAGATGCGGGGAATGATTTGATGGGGGTTTACTGAGTTATCTTCCCATTATTATGGCTTTCGTAACTTTCTGGTCCAAGCACTGGAGTACTTTTGGATTAGAGAACATTAAAAAAAATCTGCTGTTTGCAAAATTCAGAATTAACCCCTTTTTATTTAAACCAACCAGTTTCTCATCTCTATTTTTTATGAAGAAACATCTGTGATATCAGAGCTTTTTTAGAACATAAAAACGATTGCAATAATTTACACCCATAAGTAGGACTAGACGAAATAATGTTTCATTATGTGCAGGTCTCCACTGAGCAGTTTATAAACTGACTCTGCAGGGGGCCTCATGTGGCCCCAAGGCTGTCATTTGGGAGGAACTGATCTATCTGCAGGTTACTTTCTTTGATATAGCACTATATTTAGAAAATCGATTCTGTCCTGTTCCAAACGGGTTTGTTGTTTGTTCACATTCTTCCCACGATACATGGAGATCTCCGCTACTGAAGCTCTGCAGGAAAAATGTCAGTGAGCAGAATGAATGCACCATTTGCTGTATTAGTAACAAGAAAACAAACAGAAACTCATGTAGACTAAGGGAGGTTAGGAGAGAATGATCTTCCTATGCTGTGTCCCCTATTTTCTTCCCACACATCTCTCAACAGAAATCACTTTATTTTCTGCAGATAGGAAAGGGCAAAATGACCTGAGACCAAAGAATATTTCGGTCTGAATGGGCACATGATTACAGGTGCCATTGAAGTCTCATGTTGGGTTCCTGCTTCCTCGCAAAGTTTAAAGTTCTATTCTGTTTTTCTCCAAGTTGCAAAAAAAAAATGTTTTATTTAAAAGGTATTTATAAATATGATGGAGTAAATGTTAATTATCTTTGTGAGAATTATCTTACTTTTTCTTTGTACGACTTGTAATTATATGTGGACATGAAGGAAGCCATATCTCAGAATGGACTATACCTTGGCCAAGCTTGTGCTGCTATTGGCAGATTTCCTTATATTGGAAGAGGGTGAAGCCAATTTATCTTTTGCTGTTCTTCAATAATAAATAAAATATATTCACCACAGAGAACAACCAATTCTATTGTGAAATATGAGCATACACCACCTTAGAAATGCTACTACCAAGAAGGCTTGGATATACCAGGTTCTGCTGCTACAATAAAAAACATTCCTTAGCTTTGTGATGTCAAGAGCTACACCTTTCACCAGAAGGTCTGTCCCTGTGTAAAAATACAGATTGTGCCTATTTCAGCAGGGAAAGGGTCCCTGAACAGGTGTGAAACTGACAAGTCAGGTGAGTGTTGACCACAAAGGTGAATATTATCTATTCTAGGCTTCCTTAACCATGGTTCCATAGAACTCTCAGGATCCTCCAGAGGTTATAGGGGTTCCTTGAGTAATGTCTGCCTCTTAGAAAAGTTACCACTAACTCCAATGACCTTTTCAGGGGAGATTTCTTCCCATTGACCATAAACGTAAGGGGCATTGTTCCCACTGACCACCAGTGTAAGGGACCCCTGTCTACTGACCACCCCTGACTACTCATACACAGGAACACTGCACTTACCAACGTAAGTGGCTCTATAGTACACTGACCACTTTTCCACTGACCACCAATTTGAGAAAGCATTACTATTTCCATGGTCTGTGTTTATTTTCTGTTCTTAATTATTTGTTTTGTTTCATTATTATAACTGAAAAAAATGTTGTTGTATAACACACACATGGGTGTCGACTATACTAAGTATGCCACATTCCGTATTCTTTTAGTTATTTTGACATCCACAAATTACTGTAATGCTAATGTCCTATAAGCTGTAGATATAATAATTATTAGCAGGGGTTCCCCAAGACCTAAAAGTTATTTCAAGTGTTGCTCTGTGTTAAAAGGTTAAGAAAGGTTGCTTTAGTCCAGAAGTCTCTGAACTATGGCCCTCCAATTGTTCAGGAACTACAATTCCCATCATGCCTAGTCATGTCTGTGAATATCAGAGTTTAACAATGCCTCATGGGTTGTGTAGTTCCGAAACAGCTGGAGGGCCGTAGTTTGGCAATCCCTGCTTTAGTCAGTCTTTGCTCTCCTGTGCTGTGAGGCTTGAAGCCTGACATGTGAGGGGAGCATTTCGAGGCTGCCTGGTCAACACAGACAGCTGAGTCAGACTGACCTCAAAGTGTTGGGCATTGTGAAGAAACAGAAGTAGTTCCCATCGAAACAGACTGGTGTATATCCAAATATATCCAAAGTATATCCAAAGTGCACTTAAAAACTCCATCCAAGTATTTCAGTGGCGATTCTGACCCTGCCGGGTGCTAGCTTCCCAAGGGTCCATTCTGCTCGATAGCCAACTTTACAAAGAAGAGAAATGGAAGTGCACATCGGGAAGCCGCCCAGTTCACAGAGTATGAGAAAGGCTTCAGCTCTGCCCCCTCCCAAGCCACACCCCTTTAACATGTTTCATTATGCATTATGCCCTATGTTCAGGTAAGCAAAGAACATTGGAATGATTTGAAGGCATGGGAGACTTTTCATGGGACAGATATTAGTTGTTCCCTATGGATGGAGGAAGCAATGTCCAACTTTCATTTGGAACTATTCACATACATGATAGACTCCATAGTTTACAAAGCATACAATCAGTTACTTGTTATGTCTTTTTTTGTTGGAGATGCTTCCTGTTGTGTATGCGTTATGGAATAAAATTGCAGAACAACAAAATAGGAATTAACTGTGATAATATGGAGGTCATACAGGCCAACAGTATTATAGCTTTCTCCTTTCTGTTATTAATTTACTCATATAATTTGGTCATAGAATCTATAGCGCTAAACTCTTGTATATATGCTCTCTCTATTCCTGGGGTTACTAACAATTCTTGCCCTGGCCACTTGTGGGACATTGCTTTGCCACCTCAGGATATTTGATTCGGAATTTAGTTTCTCCATCTACATGGACATACAGTACATGAAGAGGTTTAGTGGATTTGGCATGATTTGGTAAGTCCGGTTGGGGGCTGTTTGAAGACAATAGACTGTACTTATTGTTTACTTTATTGGATTACATTTCAAGACTGGTGTTTCTGTGTTCTTGCCAAATCCTAAGTTAGCTTGTTTGGCTTTTTATTTAAAATGTCATGGCTGTTTGACATCATTAATGCTTTATTGGTAAAGCAGGCCATGAAAGGCTACCGTAGAGGTTGCTAAGTCCCAGACACGTGTCACCCAGTTTCTTTTCAGGTGCTTGGCGCCATTCTAGAGAATTTGTAAGGTCTGCTCTTCAGCTTATGATTTGGTTCTTTTTAAGGCTGTATATGTATAGGGAGTCAGGAGTTAGTTAGCCATATAGGAGTATTGGAGTTAATGACCTGTATCAATGAGGGATCTGGCAGCTTGGGTGACAGGGTTGTTACATTGCAAGGGATTTGTGGTCGGGATCTGCAATGTCCAGATTTCAGTTTGTATTGATCTTTAAAGGTAGTTATACAAACTCCCCCTTGAGCTTGCTCCCTGATTGTGGCTTGCATGTGGATTTTCTGAACACAAGTGGATTTTTTGAACTAAAGTGGAGAGTTAACAACCAGGAGTTGAAAACAGGAGTTAAGACAGGAGTCTCTAACCTCCATCCTCCCCTCCATTTTAAAGATCCCACTGCAAGGGGCAACCAGACAGCTTTCCAGAAACGTCAGGCTGACAGCAAGCCAGATTCACCGGAACCAGAGTGTTTAAAGGGGACAACCGCAGCCAGGTAAGCTCGCACCTCCACTCCCCCCCCCCAGTGATTGTTCCAGGGACTCCGTCCGACCGCCTACGGGGGTCAGGAAGGAATTTTTGCCCCACTGATGCATTTGGCTGCTACTGTCAGGGGGTTTTTCGCCTTCCTCTGGAACAACCATAGGTTAGCATACCCCTACCTCCGGACTCCTTTCCATTTTTTACGCTATCCTAGGACGACTATTCCAGATCACAGACAGACTTCTTTTCTAAGCGGAGACCTCAACCTTAAGTAAAGGCAGCTGGAACAGCCAGCAACCGAATACAACAACTCCTTCCGCATCCATATAGGCATCCCCTGATCAACTTGCGCGCTAATAGCCTCAAGCACGGCGGCAAGTCTGATACCTAGCCCCACCTCAGGATCAATACCCTGATCAGGATCATCATCTTAGGCCCATAGTACCATCAACAGCATCCACAAACCATGTGCTACTTCAAATACTCAGCTGAAGTTCTGCACAGACTAAGGAACATCAACACCACATTGCCATCTTCCATACAAAAAATACTTCAAAGAGAACAACTATTAAAAACCGGACGACAACCAGCTCCCAACCACAGGAAGACATCTACTCGACCACTACAATTAGATTGCGCCTTGATTAACGCCAGGTCTGCAGTCAAACATAGACTGGAAGTACACGACTTCATCATCGAGAACAATGTAGACTGCCTCTTCATCACCGAAAGCTGGTTAACCTCTGACTGCAACACCATCCTCACCGAATTGGTGCCGGAAAACTACAGGATCATAACCGAACACCGGATAGGGAAAAAAGGAGGAGGCCTAGCAGTGATCTTTAAAGGTCACCTTGATCTCACTAAACCATCATCTCAGAACCCAGTGTCTTTTATGGAAACCCTGACGCTACATTTTCAACCAACACCCCATGACACCACTCATATTCTACTGTGCTACAGACCACCGGGACCAAAGTCCAATCTTCTTTCACCCCTCACGGAATCCTTTGCAATGCACACCCTAAAATTCAAAAATTTCCTGGCACTCGGAGATTTCAACCTTTGGGCAAACGAGCCTAAAGACCCCATCGCGACTGCCTGCATCAATCAACTAGAAGAACTGGGTCTACAGCAACTGATAAAGACTCCCACGCATGGGTCAGGACACACCCTGGACCTCATTTTCAAACAGAACATCGACGTCAACATACTCGACAACATAACTCTGCCATGGACGGATCACCACGCCATCAAATTCAAAATCGCTACCAACATCACCAACGCAAAACGGAAACCTGTAACAACGCACTGGACCAGATCGCATAAAAAACTGTACTCCGAAGCCTTCAAAACCACTCTGTCCAAAAAAATATCTACAATAACCTTAAACCACTCTACGGAGGAAACACTCAACTCCCTGAACAAGGCATTACTGCAAACAGCAGACTCGGTAGCACCAAAACGCAGGGCTCTCATCAGGAAGAAAAATGCTGGATGGTTTAATAGCTCCCTCTCCATACTAAAGCAAGAACGCAGAAGAGCGGAAAGAACATGGAGAAGAAATCCCACCGAGGAAAACCTATTTAACTACAAAGGTCTGACAGAGAATTATCGGAAAGCAATCTTCAAAGCCAAAAAGGACCACTTCTCATATACAATCTCAACGGCCGCAAACCAACCACGGGAACTGTTTAAACTGGTTAATCAATCAATGAATCCGGTGTGCCTAGAACCCCCAGAAAGCAAAACCCAGGATTACTGTGACAAACTGTCGGATTTTTTCATCGATAAAGTCAAAACCATCAGGGAAACAATTTGTCAGAAGAAAACATCCAACCTCAGCCAGCAAATACATAAAGAGGATGTCCGCACCAACATACCGCAACCGCCAAAATTTTCACTATCCCCAATTACCGTAGACACCGCAAAAAACATCATTAATAAACTGCGTGACAGTACCTCACCTATTGACATCATCCCCACAAAACTACTGAAAGAATGCTCCGACATCGTGGCTCCAACCATAACCCACCTCATAAACCGATCATTCCATGAAGGGATTGTTCCCAGCATCCCCAAACAAAGCATTGTCAAACCTCTACTCAAGAAACCAAACCTGGACCCTCAGGATCCAAACAACCGTAGGCCGATTACAAGCCTCAACACCATTTCCAAGATCATGGAGAAAGCTGTAGTACATCAGCTACAACTTCACCTGGATACTCACAAACTCCTGGACCCGCTGCAATCAGGCTTCCGCCCGGGTCATGGAACAGAAACAGCTCTCCTCAAGATTTGGGATGACGCCCTCGAAGCAGCAGATGACGGAGAGCCATGTCTCCTCGTACTGCTAGACCTAAGTGCAGCGTTTGATACAGTAGATCACAATACTCTACTCGTCCGCCTCACAGAAGTAGCCGGAGTCCAAGACATAGATCTCCATTGGTTCGCGTCCTTCCTAGGAAATCGGTCACAGACAGTGAAACTAGGAAAATTCCTCTCCGAAACTCGGGCAGTCACCTGCGGAGTCCCTCAAGGCTCTCCGTTGTCACCCGTTCTCTTCAACATTTACATTCGCCCACTCCTTCAAATCATCAGATGCTCAGATCTCTGCTTCCACTCTTACGCTGACGACACGCAACTTTATTTCCGGATCAATGGAAAAAAAGATCACCAACAACAACTTGAAAACTGCCTCAAATCAATAGAGGACTGGATGACCACCAACTCCCTCCAGCTGAACCAATCAAAGACAGAGCTTCTTATCTTACACCCAAATCATAAGCCCGCAACCAAAACCTCCTGGTCTCCACCAACTGTCTTTGGGCAGACTATCTCCCCAAAGACCAAAGCGAAGAGTCTCGGGGTTATTTTAGACGCACAAATGTCAATGGATGCGCAAATAGGATCTGTAGTCAGTCGATCTCACCATCTACTGCGCATGCTTCGCAGACTCATTCCTTTTATCCCAAAGAATGACAAAGCAGTGGTAGTTGGAACAATCATTAATTCAGGACTGGACTACGCAAACTCGCTTTACATAGGATTACCACAATATCAACTTGCGCGATTACAACTGATCCAAAACACGGCGGCAAGGCTGATAACAGGAAAAAAACCCTGGGAATCCATTTCTCCTTCACTGAGGAGCTTACATTGGCTAACCGTAAAAAATCGGATCACGTTCAAGACCCTTTGCCTCACCCACAAATGCGTGCATAGAGAAGCTCCGCAATACCTAATGGAGAAAATAAATCATTACACACCAAACCGCAGTCTTCGATCAGCCAACAAAAACCTCCTCCTCGTGCCCAAAGCCCGGTATAAATCCAAGGGTGATCGGAGATTCGCTGTCCAAGGGCCTCTGCTATGGAATGCTCTACCAATCAACATCCGCCTGGAAGAAAATCACCTGGCTTTTAGGAAAAGACTCAAGACCTTCCTCTTTTAGCAGATGATCAAAGCTCGCCACAGCGCCTAGAGGCGATTCAGTTCGCATTGTGCGCTATATAAGTATTTCATTCATTCATTCATTCATTTAAAAAATACTTGTTATCCACAGTCATTCAAGTTGACATCTATTCTTCCCACTCTTTTGTGTTATGGGTTGCCATGCAGGTGGGGGTCTGACCAGAGGAAAGACAGTTGGGTTCTTCAAGGAGCGAAGTTAGGGTAAGGCTGATACCTCTAGGTTGATCAGGTATGTTAAATTAGATTTTTTTTATGGTATCAATCATTTTTTCTATCATAGTCTTGTCACACATTGTGGCCAGGACCACTCAGAGACAAGAGAATGGATATTAATCCTAAAAGCTAGAATGTATTCAAGAATAGAATCATAGGTAGAAAAAGGGGGATGGATTAATTAGCTAATTAAAAACTAATACTATAATTACTCTTAACAGTGTAGTAACAGGATGCAAATTCACTTTTTTGTTTTTTACATATACCATTAATTTTAGTTATTGGTTTATTTAGCTGCAACTATTTGCATCCCTGTATGAGTGATCTCTGTCCCGTGAGGCTGTTTTTGTTGGTCGGACATTTCCAGTGTCACAGCCCATTTAAATGAATGATAGGTGATGTTACACACAACCCTCCAATCCCAAAGGACACCATTTTTGTGGAAACGCGTCGGGTGGAGTGTGTTTGACGTCACCACATGTCAGCAGGATGGGAGATGTTTTACTTTTGATACTGTTTTTATACTGCCTAATTGTAAGTGCAACTCTTGTTTTTAATAAAAGTGGATCTCGCTTTATAGTACTGTGAGTTTTTCCCTGCTTATCTTCTATAGGTGACCTCATTGAGAGCAATCTTATGATGATATAAGAGCCGGTTTTCAAATAGTCCATTGCATTACTGAGAAACATGTTGTCATGCATTGGCGGTGTATGTGAAACTTCTCAACTGGAGATGGATTTCATGCTCTTTTGATCCCTGCAATTTGGGATCAACACTGGTAAGCGGGCACCTTTTTTAGAAGGAGCACACTGAGCACCTTTTATCACCTATATTTATACAAGGATCTTTTTAATTAAGACACTGTTTATGATCTTTTTTTTAATTATTGATATCAACTGAATTTATTTATATACTTTCAGTTTATTTATTTATTGATTTGCACCATTGCTTTGTTGCACAATGTTTTGCTTTTGTGGTTTACGTATTGTTTAATTTGCACTTTTTTGTAAATTTTTGCACTCTGAGTTCATTAATGTGGTTTAGGATTAATTTCATTTATTACATTATTTAAAGGGACAGTGCACTATTTTTTGTTTTAGATTTGTTGTTGGCCTAGTGTCTGGATGACATAACCTGTAGCAGTCCAGCATATATTTATCTTGAGTTAAGCGCAAGAATTTTCTTTTAATATCACAGTCAAAGGCCAACATGACTAGGGCTTGCAGTAGCCGGAGCTGGAGCAGAAGCGTCCAAGGCCCCCCTATTGCTAATCTCTCACTCCTGGTCCAGGCCAGAGCTACAGAGATGACTGACGTCATCTGCTCTCGGATCCTGCGCAAAAGATGTGGCAAGAGAGGAATCTGGAGGAATGCATAGATCAGAGAGAATGAGTCCAGGGAACTACCAGAGCATCTACCCCGATCGCAAGGGATTCTTGCTCTGAATACAAACTGCTGAACCTTTCAGTTGAAACTGAATGCCTTTAGTTCTATATCCGGCATGCCACAAAGCTGGTAAATCTGCATAAATACCTGTGGGTGCAGAGACCATTCTCCTGGATGTAGCTGTTGGCGGCTAAGATAGTCTGCTTTTCAGTTCTCTACCCCTGGAATGTGGACTGCAGACAGCACTGGCACATGCTTTTCTGGCCAGGGTAACACATGAGTGATCTCCATGTGACCCAGCTGACTCTTGGTGCTGCCCTGGTGGTTGACATAGGCCACAGCGGTGGCACTGTCGGTTTGCACCCTGTAACTTTGTTGTCCAACAATTCAGCGCAAGGCATATTGCCTGCAGCTCTAGAACATTGATGGGCAATCCTTGTTCCTTCAGAGTCCATTTCCCCTGGACTGTGGAACTTTCCATTACTGCGCCCCAGCCGAAGAGACTGGCATCTGTGGTCACTACCCTCCAGAGATAGCAGAAGAAAAGACCTTCGCTGCACCAGATTCTAGTCTATTAACCACCATGTGAGACTTCCACGAGCCCTGGGGGTTATGATCATGCAAGAATCCAAAGCTTGCATCTTCTTGTTTCATGCAGACAGAATGTTCTGCTGCAACACCCTGGAATGAAACTGGGCACATACAGAATTGCCTTGAATGAGGAAACCGTCCTTCCCAGAAGACTCATACAGGGTCAGGCAGACGGGCATCTTTCGGCTTATTTGCTGAGCCTGATCCTTTAGGGCCTCAACCCTTCTTGGAGGCAAGAACACTCTTGCCTGGACTGTGTCCATAAGCAAGCCTACGTATTCCAGACTCCTAACTGGTTTTAAGTCCTATTTCTCGGAATTTATGATGCATCTGAGATGTTCCAGGAATTGGACCATAAAGGCCACATGCCTCATCAAAACCTGCAGCGATTGATACCTGAGTAGGAGATTGTCTAGGTAGCCTGCAATCAAGATACCGCAAGATCTTAGAAGACCCAGTACAGGTGCTAGGATCTTTGTGAAGACCCGAGGGGCAGTTGCCACAAACTGAAAGTGTTGTTCCTTTATGACAAAGCACAACATCCTTTGATGAGGTTGAACACTTGGCACATGCAGGTATGCATCCCTGATATCTATGGATGCCAGAAAATCTCCTTCTTGGAGAGAGGCCACTACAGAGCAGACCAATTTCAACCGTAACAATAACGGTTCAGTGCTCTTAGATCCAGAATTGGTCTTATGTCCCAGTTTCGTTTTGGAATGTGAAGAGGTTAGAATAAAACCTTCTACCCCTTATGGAAACTAGGACTTCTATAATAACACCTTGCCATCTTAGATGGTCTCGTGCCTAAAATAATAAGCCCTTTTTTGAAAGGTCCATGGGAACATTGGATCTCACAAATCTTTGAGGAAGGTAGGAGTGTAACTTCAGCTTGTACCCATGAGACTCTATGGAGATGACCCACTGAACCAGCATTCCCCACACTCCCGCAAACTGCAGCAACCTTCCCCCCACCTGCAGGAGTGGGGGCGTCCCTTCACAAGGAAGGTTTGGTGCCAGTATTAGCGTACTTTTGGACCCACAGCCTCTTTTGGCCCTGGCCTTGTGTACCTTTGGCAGCAGATCCCTGGTGCCGTCTGAACTGCCTAGGTCCTGAAAAACCTGAGGAAGTAGCGTGTGGCACCTTAAAAGAGGGCCGTGTACCCCTTTTCACAGGAAGCAGGGAACTCTTTCCTCCAGATATCTTCTGGACTTATTTATTAAGAACATCCCAAAACAAATGTTCTCCATGAAAAGAAGCTAGCATCCTTTTACAATGGAGCTCTGCTGACCAGCTCTTAAAGCGGGAGTCCACCGGGACTCCGCGTTTTTTTTTTTTTTTTTTAAAAGCCAGCAGCTACAAATACTGCAGCTGCTGACTTTTAAATAGTGACACTTACCTGTCCAGCGCGCCCGCGATGTCGGCACCCGAAGCCGATCGCTCGCTCGGCGGCCGGGTCCCGCCGCCATCTTGGGTATGGGAATCAGGAAATGGAGCCTTTCGGCTTCATTTCCCGGTTCCCTACTGCGCATGCGCGAGCCGCGCGGCGCAATCCGGACGGTCCCCGCTGCCTCTGGGAGCTGTGTGTTTCCCAGCAGGCAGCGGGGCACTTCCTGAAGGGGGCGGGCGCTTGCGGAACGGGGGCGTAACCTACGCTCGTTCCGCAGGCAGCTAGCCCGGAAGTGGGTGCAGTTACCTGGATTATCCAGGTAACTGCACCCCCCTCCCCCCTGAAAGGTGCCGATTGTGGCGCCGGAGGGGGGGAGGGATCAGATGAGCGGAGGTCCATTTTAGGGTGGACCTCCGCTTTAAGCCACAAAATTCTGCGCATGCACACAGATATAAAGAGCCATCTGGGAGACTTGCTGTATAGTGTCCTTAAGGGCATATATAGCAATCCAAAAAGCATGATGGGAAACCTGTCAGAAAAAATGAATCAGACTGAGACAGAAGTAAAGTTAAATCACATTTGTTTAATAATAAAAGTAAATAGAACAAACGTAGTCAAAACATAGCCAAAGTTCAGTAACCGGAACGGATAATCAGACAAGCCAGAAAGTCAGGAAGCAAGGGAACAGCATAGTGAAACAGCAAGCAGGATCTGGAGCCAGAAGGAATGTCAGCCAAACAAGACTTTAACAGGAACCCAGGAGATAGTCTATGTGATGTTGACCAAGGCGAAGGCAGAGATTATCTGGGCTGGACGGCTTAAGTAGGTAGAACTGACGAGCAGGATATCATCAACAGGTGAGTCACTGTGGAGAGATAGGAGCTGGCAATTAGCCAACAGCTGAGAGGCCAGTTTAGAGAAGGAAGGGCTGAGCCCAGCCCTGACAGTACCCCCTCCTCAATGACCCCTCCCCCTCGGAGAACCACTGGGGTTGAGGTGAAAATGTCTATGGAAATCACAAAGGAGGACAGAGGTATGTACGTCCGAGGATGAGACTCAAGAGCGTTCCTCCAGACAATACCCTTTCCAAGGCACTGGGTACTGTATGCACCCACAGAACGGGAGTCAACAATGGACTGTACTTCATACTCCTCATGGTTCTCAACCTGTACAGGGTGAGGACGAGGCACTGAGGTGGTAAAGCGGTTGCAGACCAAAGGTTTTAATAAGGAGACATGAAATACATTTGAGATATGCATATTGGAAGGTCTAATGCAGCCTTTCTCAACCTTTCCAACACTGAGGAACCCTTGAAACCCTTTCCGGTCTCAGGGAACCCCTACTAAAAATTACTATATCTGAAACTCATGATACATTAGTGTGATGGTCATAGGGTAGAATGCTCCTTATACTGGGGGGGGGGTCATTGATAAGAATTACCCCCTTAGCCCTTGTACACACGGTCGGAAATTCCGACCACAAAATCCGACGGATTTTGTCCGAAACTTGTGTTGCATACACACAGTCGGACAAAGTTGTTAGAAAATCCGATCGTTCGTAACGTGATGACGTTCGTTCATTTCCGACGGGACTACGTTCAGCCTAGTAGGCAATAGCTTTGCTCTCGTACCTCGATCTGAGCATGCGTGGCTGTTTGTCTGATTGGAATTCTCTACAAATGATTGGAAAAAGTCTGATCGGATTTTGTTGTCGGAAAATTTAAGATCCTGCTCTCAAATTTTTTCCGTCTGAATTACCAACGGAAAAAGTCCACACACTATTGGATCTTCTGAGAGTATAATCCGATTGGGCCTTTTCTGTTGGAATTTCTGACCGTGTGTACAAGGGCTTATAGTTACCTAAAAAGATCAATGGTGTCAGTAGGAAATTATCTGAGAGGCAAAAATTGTTCATTGCTTAAGGAACCCCTAGCAACCTCTGGGGGAACCCTAGGGATCCATGGAGCCCTGGTTGGGAAAACCTGGTCTAATGCATAAGCCACTGGGTTAATCCTGTGAAGAATAGGGAAAGGCCCAATAAACTGAGGTGCGAAATTCAGAGAGGGGACACAAAGTCGGAGGTTGCGAGATGACAGCCAGATCCTGTCCCCAACCTGGTAGGAAGGCGCAGGCAGGCGTCTGCAGTCAGCATGGAGTCTGTATCTATCATTAGCATGTCGCAAAGCCTCCTGGACTTGTGCTCAAGTGGAACGAAAACCACGGAGATGCTCCTCTAACACAGGAATACTCTGAGGAACATATGAGTCAGGCAACATGGAAGGTTGGAAACTATAGTTCGCCATAAACGGGAACAGTCGGAAAGCAGAATTCAAGGCACTATTGTGAGCAAACTCATCGTAAGAGGTCTGACCAGTTGTTACGATGGTCAGAAATATAGCAACGTAGGAATTGCTCTAAGGACTGATTGGATCGTTCTGCAGCCCCATTAGACTATGGGTGATACGCAGAGGAGAAAGCAAGCTGAATTCCCAGCTGTGCTCAAAAGGCTCGCCAGAACCAGGACACAAACTGACTCCTGTCCAAGAAAATCACCTTGGTTAGCCCATGTAAGTGAAAGATCTTCCGAGCAAAAATGAAAGTCAATTCCTTAGAAGTGGACAACTTCTTAAGGCGAATACAATGAGATATTTTCGAGAACCAGTCAATCACCATAAGGATAACTGTGTTGCCCTAGGAGTTGGATAACTCCACAATGAAATTCAGACAGGTGGGTCCAGGTCCTCTCTCCATTAAGTATGGGTTGTAGGAGGTCCACTGGAAGGTGTCGTGGAGTCTTAAGCCCCGTACACACGAGCGGACTTTTCAACATCCAAAGTCCGACGGACTGATTCCGTCAGACTATTCGATCGTGTGTGGGCTGCAACGGACTTTTGATTCGCCAAAGTCTGACGGACTTTAGAATATGGAACATGCTTCAAATTTTTCTGACGGAACTCCGCCGGACCCAGTCCCTTCGAAAAATTCGCTCGTGTGTATGCTATTCCGACGGACTAAAACCGACGCTAGGGCAGCTATTGGCTACTGGCTATGAACTTCCTTATTCGAGTCCAGTCGTACGTCATCACGTTCGAATCCGTCGGATGTTTAGTGTGATTGTGTGTGGCCAAGTCCGCTCATTCGAAAAGTCCGTCAGAACTCTGTCGGAACTCCGGCAGAACTCCGGCAGAACTCCTTCGGAAGTCTGTCGGACATAAGTCCTCTCGTGTGTACGGGGCTTTACTCTGAGCACACATGGAACAGGCAGCTATGAAGGCGGTTATATCAGAACGTAGACTAGGCCACCAGAATTATTGGGAAATGGCCCAAAAGAGTTGATTCTTCCCAGGGTGTCCAGCAGCCTTGGGAGAATGGTAAGTCTATATGTAGGAGGAATAGGGGAAGGGGATCTGTCACGCTTTCTGGCACTCTACGTGACAGAAGTGATCATTCCAGCATTCTTGCTTTCCAGACCAGCCAAAGCTGATGATCGATTCTCCTTAATAATTTACTCTGAGGTAGAAGCATTGGTAGCAGGCACAACACCAGATTGTAATGCTTTCCATCTATCTATTAAGTTCTTGTGGTAAAACCAAGTAAGCTTAGACTTCTGAAGTGTATCAATGCTTTATTAAACAGGGAAAAAATCTGCACATACAAACTGTAGGATGAACAATACAACACAACTTATAGCTTGCAAAATATTCCTGCATATATAAGCATGTACAATATGTACACATTAAGTAAACTAAACAGTTACTCAACTTAGGGGTCAAGATGTCCTTCATAGTTCCTTGCTCAGAGTCCATCTCACAAAAGTGTCTCCAAAGTTATCCAGCTTCTGGCAGCCATGTCCTTCCAAACACATCTCCCTTGTCCAAACACATGTTTCTTTGCAACTCTCCCAAGCCCCTCCCACCCATTTCCTGCATACATCAACTTCCTCTGCTCAGCTCCAAAACCTATACATCTGGTTTATTTACATATCAATGGAGGGGGGAGGGCCTCTGTAAACATATGCTCTTACCAAACCTAACTCTATATTATTGCAAGACAATACAAATAGCCATAGCAACACACAGATAGAAGCAGCGGCTCAGATTGCCCGGTGTCATACGGTCTTTTCAGGTGAGGCTATTGCAGCATAGTTGCATTTAGCTTCTACAGGGGCCACTGATGGAACACATGTGCCCCTTGCTGCAGCACTCCCCTGGAATGCTTCTTGGAAGACATACCGTATATACTCGAGTATAAGCCGAGATTTTCAGCCTCTTTTTTGAGGCTGAAAGTGCCCCCCTCGGCTTATACTCGAGTCATCGCTGTCTGCCTGCTCGATCAGCGTGTCGAGCAGACAGACAGCGGCCATTCTATAATTCAAAAGCCGCGCCTCCGGCTCCGCCTTCGCCTGTGATAGGCGGAACACTGAATTTCCCAGCAGCCTGTGTTCCGCCTATCACCGACATCGTCTCATCCTCGTACTACGGACGAGGATGAGACGATGTCCGTGATAGGCGGAACACAGGCTGCTGGGAAATTGTGTTCCGCCTATCACAGACAGGGAGGCGCGGCATTTGAACAGGGGAATGGGCGCCGACGAAGAGCGGTGATCCTGGGACGGGACCGGACGGAGGCTCGGCTCGGGACGGGACGGGACCGGACGGAGTCTCGGGACGGGACGGGACGGGACCGGACGGAGGCTCGGGACGGGACCGGACGGAGGCTCGGGACGGGACGGGACCGGACGGAGGCTCGGGACGGGACGGGACCAGACGGAGGCTTGGGACCGGACGGAGGCTCAGGACACAGGTAGGCTGGACACACAAGGCCACACACACACACACACACACACACACACACACACACACACACACACACACACACGGATGGACACACACAGGGATGGATGGATGGATGGACACACACACAGGGATGGATGGATGGATGGACACACACACAGGGATGGATGGATGGATGGACACACACACACACAGGGATGGATGGATGGATGGACACACACACACAGGGATGGATGGACACACACACACACAGGGATGGATGGATGGATGGACACACACACAGGGATGGACAGGCATATCTCACCCTCGGCTTATACACGAGTCAATAGGTTTCCCAGTTTTTTGGGGGTAAATTGGGGGCCTCGGCTTATACTCGGGTCGGCCTATACTCGAGTATATACGGTAGCTTCTTGAAGCAATGGTAACTGGCTTTGTGACACAATACACAAGTTCCTCAGTACCATAATTCCCCCTTGGAAGAATCATTACAGGCAAAACCTCGTCGTTGATCCTTTAATCTTCTTTACGAGGCTTTAATCTTCTTTACGAGTACGAGTTTATCTTAGCATAGTAGCTTTTTGAAATGTATTCGACCTGGAAACACTGTCCCTTGATTCCTAAGAACCTGTGCAGGATTATAGCATGAAAGCTCACAGAGAGCCAAAGTGACCATCCACCATTTTAGACACTGGCAAAAAAACTGGAGTACTTCCTGTATGTGAGGGATTATATTGGGGATCACTTCCTGTTTTTGGTGTCCATTTACCTATAGGTGGCGCATAACCCAGGTAGTAATGTATATGGCATGGTCTGTGTCCTGTGATGTACGAGAAAGAAAGTAAACTTTCAAATAAACACCATTGGATTTAATTTGTATGTCAAGTGTGTGATTGAGATGATTAAGTTCAACCCCAGTCCAAAACAGTATTTTAAGACATGGCAGCCCAATTTTATTTAAAAGCAAGTCACAGTTCATACAGCTCTTCCCATGCAGGGGATTCTCACCATCACTGCAAAAACATAACATTTAGCCTCCTGGCTCTCTTGAGGCAGCTTTACTGCTCCAAGTACCTCTGCAGGTTCTTCCTGACCATCAAACACCTTTTGGTCTTACTGGCCATCAAACACACCCCAGTGTTTATGCTCAGATGCTGTATCTTAGCTCCGTGTCTTTCCTTGTAGCTTCATAGCAGCGCTTGTCTCTCCTGGAATCTCTCTCAGGCTTCGGCCCTGGTCTGCCCCAACTTGGAAAACATGGTGCACCAGTACCTCATGGCTCCCTTCACACACTGACCTCCTCAAGGGGGTGGGGCCTTGAGCTCTAATTCTGGCTCCAATATGAAGCCAGCACACACCTGAGCCATTAGTGCGCCTGTTTCTAACAAACAGTGGCATAAACCACAATTTTACTGTGTAGCAATGCTACAAAAGCCACTCTTTTTTTGCAGATGTTTCCTCACTTCCTGTCTGGTGAAAAAGTTTTCACCAGGAAAATAATTGAGGGCAGAGTTATCCAGAAGAAAACAGTAAAAATTAAGAAAGTACAAGTGGTTCTAATCCTTACACATAATATCCAAAAGAAATTGCTGGACTTCCTCCTAAGATAACCACCCCAGCACTTTAATTTATCCCACTCCACATGATTTAGGGTATTTCAAAAATGTGTCTATTGCATCTGTGCCAAAAGGTGTCCCTCTTTCCCATCTCAGATAGTTAGAACACATGATTGTTGCTGTAAATGTCTTTAATGTTTCACCAGGACCACCAAAATGTTGTACTGATATAAACTAAGGCGGGGTGCCCAACCTTTTGAAGAGCGAGGGCCACTTAAGCGACTTGGTAACCGGTCAGGGCCACAATGAGCGGAGCGGTGGATGGCATGTCTGTGTCCACTCTGCATTTGGAGAGCGGACAAGGACGCAACCCACAATACTTTTTAGTGGATCGTATTGGAGGTAGAATACAAATCGGTTTATGTCTGCCACTACTGGAGAATGGAGGTGAATGGAGGGTCCAATTGGTCGGACTGACCATGTGAAAGGGGTCCAAGGCTGCTTTCACACTGATGCGCTGCGGTTTACCCGCACCACATGTGCAATGCAGTGTACCTTTAGCTTTCCTGCAGTTTGCATAACATTTGTAGGACTTAAGCCCAGTGTCCTGATCACTCCCTTAACCTCAAAACCACCCCTCCAAATCCTTCAAGAATGACTTCACCCGGTTTTTGGAGTAAATGGCCTTAACGGCCTCTTTTATTAATAAACTATAAGGGGGTCGTGGCTTGGCTCCATTCTGAGATGGCCCCTTAATCTCAGAGCTTCTGTTCCTGAGGTCCAGCATCTCGTCTACACAGCCCGAATACGGACCCCTCAATGACCAGCACACACTGGAACACCTTGGCGACACACTCCTGCTCCCCCAGGGATCAAGAAGTGCTACCCAGCCGACAAATTCCAGAAATATTCCAGTCTAAACCACAGGGAGCTATGATGGCGCCTCAAGCCTCCTCACAGGAGATGCGCGCTTCCCTTGGAGAAGCAGAAAGGGATAGGAGCAACAGCCCTCCTCCATCAGATATACCTCCTGCTTCCCTGCTGAATCTGGCAGACCTCCGCTCTGTAGCGATGGACATAAAATCCACTTTGGCAGCAGCAATTGCAGAACTGCAAACGGACATACAGGCAATCATATTGATGGTGGAGGATGTAGAAGAAACACAACTCCGCCATGATGCCGCTCTGTGTCAGGTCCAACAGGTTACAGAATCACATTCCATACACCTGCGAGAAGTGAACAGACACATGGAAGACCTCGACAATTGCGGCAGATGCTGCAACTTGCGGATGAGAGGCCTCCCTGAGTCAATTGAAGTGGCACAGATTTCCAGAGAGGTTGGCACCATTTTCAATGATCTTCTTGAGAGACCCCCTGAAGTACCAGTAACCATGGAGCACATACACAGGGCATTGTGCCCCAGAGGTAAAGACACAGATCCACTGAGAGACATAGCGTGCTGCCTAACTGTCTATATACTTAAAGAGGAAATACGGCGCAAGGCAGAGGGGATGCATTATGTTCCAGGGCTCTGAAATTAAAATTTTCCAAGACTTTTCTAACATCAACTTACAGAGGAGAAGGGCAGTGAGGCCCTTGCTGGAAGTGCTCAGAGCCAGAGCTATTGTATATAGATTTCCCTTCTGTCTCTCCGCAAGTTTTAACCACCATACGGCGAACCTCAGAGTGCCGGAGGACCTGGAGCACTTTTGCAAGACCCTCAACATACCACTGGTGGAACTACCAGACTTCTACAGTGATCAATGAGAAAAGCTACATCCATGGAAGGCATTACTGAGGCAGGTAATGATCAGTTCAGCATCAGACGCCGCCGCACCCATCCTTCATTGTCTCCTCCGAAAGGACCAGGGATGCCCAGAAACGGAAGCCCGACTGCCTCACCAGACCATCGCAGGGCAAGACGTTCTTAACAAGGTACAGACTCACCTTTTTCAACGAGACAGACAAAATGACACGGCGATTACAGCATTCCATGATATATCTTTGACTTTAACACTACATTACACAAATTTGCTGACTCAGCAAGCTGACACTATGTGACTTCGGCCTGAAAAAAAACACAACAGAGACCCAGATAGACTTTGAACCAACCCTTAAACAACTGAGAGAAAGGACCTTGCATGCACCCACCTGCTATTCCTAAGCCTGATGTACCGGGGAAGAGAGAAGCTACTACGGCGACTACATGTTGTAAGGCCAAGAGAAAACCTCAAGCACAATGATGAGACTTACACATATGGGAGTCCTATAGACACAGTATTATTATTAATTTCTTGTTAATTACCACTTCTCTTACAAACTGCCGACTGTGTCACATAACTCCACATCGCAAAGTACTGGGCGAATGCTAAATATATTTGTGGATATGGGATGTACTGGTTGTGGGGGGCCCCAGCCGATGATGACATAAAGGACAGGTGAGAAGGGAGGAAATGGGGAAAGTAAAGAATAGGAGGGGAGGGAAAGAGGGAGTGAGGGGGGAAAGAAAGAAAAAGTGAAAATGAAAACAGGGGGAAAACAAAGGAAAAGGGGGGGGAAAAAGAGGGGAGGGACGGGAAGGAAGAAGTGGAAAAAAACGGAAGAAAAAACGGGGGGGGGGGGAAAGGAAAAAAGAGACAAGGGGGGGGGGTAAAGATTTTGAGGTTAGGGGTAAGTAAGAAGCTTTCTTTTTTAACGATCCGTGATATTTTCTGCAGAATCCCCATGCCTATAACTTTTTATTAGAGTCATCGTCGACTGGTTCTTCACAGCAGTATGACCCCATAAGTGAATGAGTCAACACCATTGTTCATAAACTAGCATGTGAAGATGTTTTCATGAAAGCAGGATCGTGAGACCAAACAATATTCCTTAAACAACTCCGTAGACAGCAGGGCACCTCACATTCTAATACAAAGGGATAGTTTCATAGAAACCAGATTCTGGTCACCTATATGTACTTTGGTCCAAAAGCGATCACCCACCCCTTACTTTAGACTCCCTCTTCCAATTCCCATTCAAGGATGCTGTCAAGCCGGTACAGCAGCAGGCAAGCTACTGTTAAAACTAGTGTTAATGTTTAAGGTTCTCCGCTCTTAATTTAATCACAACAGTTTTCATGAATTCCATGTTAAGTTTGTACCAGTCCTAAGTTTCATTGCATTGATAATGTTATGATTGCCTAAATAGCATATGAGTTCTTATATCCGACAGGCTCTCCATCACAGCACAACGCGTAAGAAAAAATAACTACATGTTCCATTACCCACACAAATAATTCCCCATCACAAACACAGCAACGTAAGCACCACGACTGCAGATAAACCCACACACATATAAACATAGACCTATCCTACTCACCACCTGGATCCGTATATGAAAAGACACTCTTGTCATACGCTGCCATAACATAGTCACATCAAACACCTAGACCTCTCTGAAATGGGAACTCCACTTCAACGTAGTTCCTTTCCCAACCACACCCACACACAGCGGACTTCATAATTACCGGCTGACCATTACTGGATTGACTTTTGGTGAATAGAGGGAGTGCTCTTACTCACCCCCAGTAGCACCAAAGACTACCCTAGCTCATCTACACCCCACCAATACCCCACCCACATACACTCAGACTAATTTCCTCCCTTTCCACCTTCTATACATTATACACCCCTCTACCCCCCCCTACACCCGGGTGGCCACAGCCACCAACACCCAAACACCCTCTGCAGACAATCTTCTCTCTTGCTTCCCTCCTCCTAAATCCCTACATACTGTAGAGTGCTATCTAGAAACATCATGGCTAACAACACCAAAAAAGCGAACCACAAATATATCTCTTAAAATTGTCTTTCGTAACACCAAAGGCCTAAATTTACCGGAGAAACGCTCTTAGGCGCTAACTTACATGAGAAGCACAAAGGCCAATGTTGTACTCATACAAGAGAGTAGGGCTGCAACTAACAATTATTTTCACAATCGATTAGTTGGCCGATTATTGTTTCGATTAATCGATTAATCGGTCACTAGCCTTTAAAAAAAAAAAAAAAAGTGGGTCAAATTGACATTCATTTTCAACCACAGTGATGGGACAATTTGGAAATAATAGAAAACTTCTTAGTCAAAGGAATTTTCAGACAGTGTATGTGGTTTTCGTTCAGAAATTACATTCATTTTAAAAACAGAATGTTAAAAACAAGTGAAAATTTCAAACAAAATTATTTCATTCAGCGAATGTACAAAAGATTTTTCGTCGGAATATTCTCATCTGAAAATTGATCTGTGTGGCCAGCATAAAGCTCGGTACACAGTTTGCTTTTGATCTGTTTCTGCAGTGCTTTTTGCTGTATGTTTTGATTTTTGTGCACGTGATTTTACTGCAATTTGCATTTTTTTTGGGCAGATTAAAAAACACAAATTGCTGCAAAAACGCATTACTTGCTTTTCTGCAGCTTCTCCATTGAAGTATATTGAATCAATAAAGCATAATTTTGACCCTTTCAGATGTGAACGTGTCCCATAGGAAACCATGTAGATGAACTGTAGTGCATTTCTGCAAAAAGCACCAATAATCACATAGATGTGAACCAGGTCTAAGACTAAGTTTAGTAACATAATGGGGTTTAAAAAAAAAAAAAAATGTGCCCTTTATAGTACAAAAAAGTAGATAATCACTACTTTTCATTTTTTTTACTGTAGAACAGTGAAAGTAATATTTACAGTAGCGATTATTTGCTCTTTTTGTACTATAAAGGGCTCTTTTTTTTTTTAACCCCATTATGTTACTGGCCAATTAATCGATTATGAAAATAGTAATCGATTCATTTCATAATTGATTAGTTGTCGATTAATCGATTGGTTGTTTCAGCCCTACAAGAGACTCACTTCTCCATAGAGATAACCCCAAAGTTCTACAATAAAGACTTTCCGATCAGCTATCATGCCACAACGCCACGTTCCAAAACCAAGGGGGTCTCCATACTTGTTTCCAAAAATACTTCTCTTACAATCACAGTCTTCATGCTAGATGACCAAGGCAGATATATATTCCTAAAAAGGAATTTCCAAAACAGACCAATTACGCTAGCAAACATCTGCTGCCCCAACACAGCTCAAGTAACATTTATCCGCAAAACCTCATACTGGGGGGGAGACTTTAATGTCCCTCTCGATCCCCTTCTCGATACTTCAACGGGTACTTCCACTATACCTTACAGAGTTTTGCGCCAAATAAAGCTCAGCATCCAATCGCTCCTGCTGCATGACACGCAGCAAACCCAAAAGCCACAAGAAAAAGACTTCACTTTTTTTTCAGCTCCCCATAAAAAATACTCCAGACTGGACTACATATTTATGACTCAAAGGGATCTTTCCCTCTTGTCCAAGGCAACAATAGAACCCATGGTCATATCTGACCACCACCCAGTCACTATGACCCTGACTCTCCCTGAAACAACCGCATACACCAATATATGGAGACTAGACTCCATGCTATTAACAGACAAATCCAGAGTGCAGACGCTCACAAACTGTCTGACAGACTATTTCAGAGAAAACAATACAGATGATGTTTCAAGTTTGACCCAACGGGAAGCGCAGAAATGTGTGATAAGAGGTAAACTTATATCAATGGCGGCTACACTTAGAAAAGACAAAAAGAAGAAAATCGCAGAGTTGTTCCACAAACTCAAAACACTAGAAACTATACACAAACGTACAGTAGCACAAAAATCCTATCAAGAAATTATTGAGACACGCAAATTATTGCAAGAAGAACTAGGTCACAATTTGAAAAAAAGGTGCATATTGTCACAAAAACTATTCTACGAATCAGGAAATAAGAGTGGTCATTTACTAGCCCAAGCCCTGCAAGAAAAAAAAGCCAAAGTGACGGTTCACAAATCCCTTAGAGGGACTCGCACACACTAGCAACACTGACGTAGCCCTAGAATTCAAGAGGTTCTACACAAAATTATATAATTTATATTGTTCCAACACCCCCGCACCCATTAGGGACAGCCACCAAAAGAGACTCAAACAATTCTTAGCAAAACACTGCCCTCAGAGACTCTCCCCAGAGTCCTCGGCAGCCCTAGAAAGTGCAAACACCCACCAGGAATTTCAAGATCACCCACCAGGAATTTCAAGAAGCAGTTAAAAACTAATGTAGCGGATGACATTTTGGACAAAGTGTCATTCGATTGTAAATGTAGTTTTTGCCTTAGAATGATAATGGGGTTCTGAGGGTTAATTATGCAGGTTAACTTTGACATCAGTTTGGCTGGGCTGTGTTAGAGTTCTGCCTGGTCATGTGTACAGTGAGGTGCACATGACAGGCCAGAACCAGACCTGGTTAGCCGTTTTGGGTATCAGCTTCCTCAGAGCCAATCAGTGGGTGTGCCGGGCCCCGCTGAGGAGTCTGGGGAAGGGTACTTAAAATGTTGAGGTCACGTGTTACGGGTGGTTCATTCGTGAGGCCCTAGCGGTCTTTTCCTGTTTTCTGGACCGGGGTAGCCCCACGAGGGGTCCCAGTCACGGAGCGTTCGATGCTCCGCAACATGCTTCTGTTGGTTACCCCCAATAGACCCGCCTGGTCTGGGGTAGGGATCCGTCTGTTCCCGAGTCTCGGAACCGATTGGTCCAAGGCGCAGTAACTGAGGGAGGATTCAAGGTGTTCCGGGTGTGATCTCGGCTTGGAGAGGCACCACAGCTTGTGAAAGTGACCGGGGGAGGACTCTTTGCAGGAGGGCAAACAAGCTGGCATCCTGAGAAGTGCCTGGTTACTGGGTTTTTTACAGTACTCTCAAGGAGATAGAGAACGTTCCAGGTACTGAGAAAAAGGTTCCTGTTCATTTTCAGTTACAACTTGTTCATGGTCAGAGATTTCACGAGTTC